>NC_044327.1:60063632-60688632 GCF_007399415.2 Gopherus evgoodei
TCTGATGCTCTTTTATGTTTAGTACCTGAAAGCATGAGTAGTCCCACTGAAATGAAAGGATTATTTGCAGAGAGAAGTGTTGTTAAAAGTGTCAAAATTGGGCTTCAAGTGATTAGAACTATTTGTTTTTTTCCAGTAAAAAATGTTTTACTTGGTGCAATCTTGTTCACATAAATGCATTTCAAACCTCTTTACCTGACTGTCAGTGAATGAATTTTGTGATTCTAAATACAGTTACTGATTATTAGAGCTGGTTGAATTTTTTCAAATGTTAAAATCTCAGTCCCCAGAAATAAATAAAAAGGAAAATATTTAGTGCTCGCCCCCTCCTTCAATCAGTTGTCACTATTTCTAAGCACGTTCTCATTTACCAGTTGCAAAATATTATTCACAAGAGCTCTAGCTTTCCATCAGTGCGTTGATGGATAATAAGGGTGGATGAGTGTGTGCATTTTATCCATGGGCTGATAAATCCCTGAAAGAAGGAAGAATCTCAAATCAATAATTTTTTAACTTCTAGGGAGTTTAATTTTTGTTCCAAAAGCAATAGAACTTCAATGGTAGCAAATTAGGTCAGTGTTGATCCCTCTTGCAAATCCTACCACATTGGTTTTTAAAAGAACCTCATTGGTGGAGCCTAGCAAATGTGTGGGTATCCATGGACCATGTTTGCAGATAACAGAATGGATGAGGATACACATTTTGTATCTGCATAGGATTCTAATCACTGGAGTATTATATGTTCTGCTGCTGCCAGCTCCTGTATTCCTCTTTTGGAGGCTGCTGATACTCAAAATTAAAAGCTATTGATTTTTAACTTCTATGAGTTACATATTATATAAAGGTTGTAGCTTTTTTTTCTGAGTGCTTTTAGGTTTGTTTTTTTCCTTATGCTTCCTCCTTAGAGTATAAGTGACAATCACTTTTTTTGGTATAAAAGAGCTGTTCTGTTATTTTTGAAAAAAATAGCGTCAAGTATACATTCCACTAAAATGTTTTATTGATTTCTTTTCATCTTCAGCATTCATTATAAACCATACTACAGTATTCTAACCAATAGCTCTTGATGCTGTAGGATCACTATTGTCACCATTTCCGTTAGGCCATTACTGTAAAAAGTGTTTTTTTATAGTGATTATATTTTCACACTTTCAAGTGAGAAAATGTTACCTATTTAATGCCTAGACTTTGTTCTTGTACAATCACAATAAGTATTTTGTTTCAGACAACATTTGTTGAAAGATTAATTTATAATGGGTGTTTCTCATTTATCACCTTTGGTGGCTTAACAAAAAAATATAACTAGAATAGGCCACTGGATCTGTTTTTTAACAGAAGCTCATCTTGTTTTTCTTTCTAAACAGTGTCTTTCTGTCTGTCTCTCTCCTCTCTCTCTCTCATACACACACACACACACCCATGCTGTTTCAGACATAGTACATTAACTTTTAGTATTGTTGGCTTTTCTTATTAAAACATTTTCTGCTCTATATTGGCTTTTGTATTAACTGTTTTTTAAATTTTGCATGCAATAAGTAGCATGTGATTTTTTTTAAGGGCTAGGAGGCCTGCTCATGAAATTACTTGGGTGCTCAACATTTCCACTGAAGATGATTCAAATTTTGAGTGGGCAAAAAATGCAGGATCTGGCCCTTATTTAGTAAGCTAAAGGGTAGCTGCTAAAGTTCATATGTAAACTATTTTTTTATTTATCCATTTGTAATATCCTTTTATCGATTTATTGATTTTTTGTCTATTTGTAAAGTCCTTTCAAATTTTAGGGCAAGGAGGGGGAGGGTCTCCAAAATCAGCTGCCTCAATGCTCTTTTATTATAAAATATAACAATTTATAATCTGTCCACCCCGAAAAACCTTTGACATTCAGATTGTGGAATTTAATTTTCACATGGCTCACAGATGTGAAGGAAGAACATGCCAATTGCACATATCCTTAAGATGGTGCAGCACAGTGTCCTCTCAGCTGGTGGGCAGCTGTGCTATGCTGATAGGAAATAGGGTAATATGGGGGTCTGAAACTGTGGCTGGCTCCTGTGCAGGATTCCTCCCTCCCTCAGAGAAACCTGGTGCTTTCAGGCAAGGACTGGCCAAAAATTGATCCTTAATTTGTAGTTCTCTAAAGGATATGCATAATCAAAAAGTATTTAAAAGTTATGAAACTGCCTGTAATGTCTGCAGAAGAATAACTTCCACAGAGACAAGTTACCTTTACAAAGACTTTTAGGCCACCAGTTAATAATAGTTGTGAACACCTAAGATTATCTCTATCTAGAATAGTTGATCCCTTTCCTTGACTAGCTGTCGGAATTTACATTTGTGATACCTGACCTACTTTTCAATATTTTCCCCTAAGTAACACACAAATTCTCTCAAACTTCCTAACCATTGACAACCAGTAACCAATTCTTATTATTTAACAATGAACAGTATTAAATCTTGCAGGCATGATTCCATACTCAGTTCCACTAACCTATTGCTCTGAATTTATGCTAGTATGACTGAAATCAGAATGTGGTCTACGTAGTCCATGTCTGCATTTATCTACAACTATGCAACTTCCATTGATGTCATGTATTCTTAGTGTATCTCAGAAAGCTTAGCTGGGCTCAGTGAAAAATATACATTGTACATTAGATCATCTAAACTATCCTTCCTTCCCTCCCCTTTACATTAGATTTATCTTTAATTTTATATTTCATTCCTTCAATCATTTTTTTCTTGTTGAAAAGAAACTGAGTTGGTTTTGGTTTGTTTGTTTTATATCAGAAGTTCTTGGGTGTGGGGGGTAATGCCTGACCTCAGCTGTTTGAAGTCCCTGTTCATGATGGACACTGCTAGCAGTGCCGTCTATTGAAGAGTTTATTGCATCATTATGATTTGTGCCCCTTTAAACATGACATACTCACTTTTTATAGACTCTCATTGTTTCAGAAGTATGTCTGAAATCTGTATTTGATGCCCTGGTGCTTAGAATATGCTTTCTGGAATGAGAAAACCAGATGTTTGTGTGCTTTGTATGGCAAATGCTTTTAGTTTCTGTGCCCCGGGGTCAAAATAATCAGTGTAAAGGAAGCATCAGTTATTAACTGCATCCCATTTCCCCTCACCTTTGCATCCGCTCCCTGAAGTTGTGATGGGGGAATGCAGCATATCAATAATTCTTCCTTCATTTAATAAAATGCTAATTAGAACAAGCAGGTTTCATTATCATTTGTTCTGCAGGTAAATTTATTTTAATTATGTGGAAAGAGAACGATGATTGTTTGGAGCTTTGGTACTGGTTCTGAAGTAGTCAAACTATTTAGATATTAAAGCAAAGCTGATGTATCAAAGATGCAGAGGGGAGGGGGAGGGTTGAAATTTAAATTAGTAGTTTTAGCTTTGCAATCACATAGCACCATTAAGGTCTATTGGGAGATGTGGTGTACTGTCATTTATAGCATCTAAAGCTTTGCTCCCTTGCATATGATAATAAGATAATAAAAGTATGTACAGAGCCAGAATGAAAGCTCAACTACAAACCCCAGCAAGGTTCAGAGGGGGGTGGGATCAGATGTCATTCACCAGATCCTAACTTTCCATAATGTTTTTTTCTCTGAATCATATCCAAAACTAGTTACTTGTATTTTGGTTCTCATTCTAATATGAAAAAAAAATCTCTCTCACATACAATCTTGCAGATTTCAGTTTGAGATGGCAGACATCCCAAGAATAGTTGATTGCCAGAGATTTTCACCATGTTGATTTGAAATCTCTTGAGAACAGCTTATGAGATTTCGGTGTGTTGAGTTGTAAATATTTTTTGATGCCTTCGCTTAGTTATTTAGCCTCAGGCTGGAACACTGATCTAAATATAACTTGGTCTTTGTTATAAGCACCACTTCTTTAGATGCATAATGTATACTAAAATCAAAAGTCGGTAGTTGCAACTGCTACTGTAGTTGCCTGTAATGGAAAAACAAACAAAACAAACAAAAAAACTTTACTTTGTCATTTGCATAACCAGTACACTAGATTTACTGCAATGGTCAGCTCAAATGCTTTACACCCAAATTCACTACTTAAAAAGCATGCACTAGATATGCACTAAATACTATGCCATCATAATCCAGTGAAATTGCTACATGAGAAAGAAGAAGGGCACAGAAACATAAATTGTCTACAGTCTTATTTCCCTTTTGGAATTTTCAGGCTTCAGTTCAGTTGCAGCTCAATCATTTTTCCAAAGGACACAATCTTTTTCTTTATATGGAGTCTTTGCATAAATTGGATTGGCCCTTACTTTTCCTTTTCCATGCAACTTATCTTAGTTTCTTTTGCATCCTTATTATTTCTGTTATCTCTCTTTCTTAAAAGTAAGAAATAAGGGGACAGGGGAATGGAGAGAGAAGAAGAAAAATAGGAGTCAGTTTCTGTTCTCTGTCACCCCAGTGCAAATCTACCATCAGTTTTAATTATTTTGGATTTACATAAGAGTAAATACGAGCAGAATTTGGCCAGAGGTTTCTAAAATGGCTCATGGACAGTATTCAAAACATGGCCTTACTTGTTCAATTATTCTTTGTTCAATTATTCTGCTGTAAGATCTCCCAAGGAGCTGCCCTGTGCTGATGGGAGAGACCTCTCCTATTGATATAATTAAACCACCTTCAATGAGCAGCTGTAGCTAGATTGGCAGGAGATCATTTCCCCCAACAAGCGCTGTCTGCACTGGCACTTCTGTGGGTGTAACTTATTTTTCTCGGGGGTGTTTATTCACACCACCGAGCAACATATGTTATACTGACAAAAGTGCTAGTGTAGACATAGCCTGAGTCCAAAGTTTATCTCCTCAAAACCCCTGCACAGCTGCCATCTAACCCTTTAGGTGCCTAAATTCCCATGACATTTAACTTTCCAGTACTAAAGTTCCCTAGGTGACTTAACGTCTGCCAGTAGCCATCTAAGTCCTGATGCCCAGTGCCTAACTCATGCCTAACCCCATGAGATCTTCAGACCAGGCATTACCCTACCTATCTTACCCCCAGGGCCCAATCTGTAGGCATTCTCAGAAGAATCTGGGGTCAAATCTCTATCCGATTTGGAGGAAGGATTTGAACCCACATCTCCCACCTCTCAGAAGAATATCCTAGCCCCACTGGATGATGGGATATTCTAGGATGGGGCTTTCTCATTGGCTCCTGTTGAAGCCATTCCACTTCATGTAGATAAATAGTCATTAGGTCATGGAATTAAACTTGGACTCCTACATCCCAGGTGTAGACCCTAAACACTCAGCTATAGATTCAGTCACATACTTTTTCTGACCCAATGAACATGAAAAATGTTACTTTTTTGTTCCATTACAAAAGAGAATTTTAGTTGCTATAAATACAGAAAAAGCCTAATTTCCTATTTCCCCTCTCCTCTCTCTCCTCACTCACCAGTTACTCAGCTTCTCGCTAGGCATTTCTTTTGAATTTCACTTTTTGTATTTATAACTTTCATTTGGAATACATATGCTGTTCACGTAAAAAAGCTTTACTCCTGTCTCTTGTACTATTTTCAATTTCATTGGTACTTTGGGACACCTGGGGAAGCCTTACTTTGGGACACCTGGGAAAGCCTTACATGCCCCAAAGGGGCCATGCAGCCCAACTTTGCAGCCAGCAGTGACTCATAAACCTTCTGTTTTACAGTGCTGGCTTAGTCAATGGGAACGCAATGTAGAACAGATCTTGTTAGCACAGAAATCAGGCACATTCAGCAAAATGCATCCTGGGGTACCCCTGCCCTGGGTCCTCCCTCTCGAATCCCAAACCAGGAGACTGACTTGATTCCAGCAGCTCAGCCTCAGACACCCCTGTTACTCGTCCTCTGTCCCTTTTCCAGGCAAAAAAGTTACCTAGTCTGCACTTTTCTCTTTGTTCTCCAGCATCTCCTACTGATTTCTGCAGGATATGGGCCCCAGATATCAGTTGCAAAGATACAGACGGTCAGCAATTCTCTGTGCCCAAACAGTCAGTTGGCAGTCACACTTGCCCTCTAGAGGTCTCTGCAATGATCACACAACCTTTTCCCCATCACCCAGATACCTGAATGAGGGCTGGTCTACACTACGGGGGAAAATCGATCTCAGATACGCAATTTCAGCTATGTAAATAACGTAGCTGAAGTTGAAGTATCTAAGATCGAATTACTCACCATCCTCACGGCGCGGGATCGATGTCCGCAGCTCCCCATGTTGACTTCGCAACTCCGTTCGGGTTGGTGGAATTCCGGAATCTATATAAGCGTGTTCGGGGATCAATATATCGCGTCTAGACGAGACGCGATATATCGATCCCCGAGCAATCGATTGCTACCCGCCGATACGGGTAGGGAAAACTGAGGTACACACAGAGAAAATATTAAGAACATTCCCACTTTGTCACAACTTCATAGAAAAATTGTTTCAGTACCCAAAAGAACAAAGGAAATAGAAATAATAACCAGAGAGACACCTATTATACCACCATCAACATGAGACACCACTGTGACATTAATCAGCTATTAAGCAGATGGATAGCGTATGTATTTTTGCAAGCAGTTGGGCGAGAAGCAACATAATTGAGACAAATTCAGTCTGTAATAATAATAGTAAACATTTGCATAATGACATTTATTAACCACATTTTGAAAAGCATGCAAGCAACATGTGCACTAAAATAGCTTGGTAGTGACAAATCAATGTACTGGGAAGCTGGAAGAATAAGTGAACTGGAGGAATAAGTACTTTTCAGTGTTCCATTTTCTTTATTTTTCTTTTCCTGTACAACATTAAACACAATCTTTAGTGGAATTTAGGCAAATCACTATATGTAAGACCCTTTTCATCCAAAAATCTGTTGAACCTGTGTATTTCAAAAGTCTGATGCATTTGTTTGCTGATTTAGGTTTCATCTGTTCAAAAGCGTATATATGCAAACATACTTCTGAAAATTTAGAAAAATTAAGGAGCCAAAATATCTTGTCATCCCTTTTATGTCCTCTTAGGTGTTTGATAATAAAAGAGCCAGAAGAATACATTGACTATTCAATAGAAGTAACTGGTAGCATCAGATGTACTTGCCTTGAACTCACAGACAAACACATATGCCAAAAATATTAATTTGATAAACAATTTTAAATCAGTGTGAAGAGCTTAAAAGGTCAGTCTCAGAAGAACTCTGCATTGCCCATAGTGCTTAAGTTACTTGTGCAGAAGACTTTTAATAGATTGCACATTACTAGGAGCTTTTAATACATTTAGACTTTAAAAAACTAAATTAGTTTTAATTAGTAATATTGATGTATACTTTTACAGTAACTTAATTCTTAGGAATCTCAGACCAACTGACAAACAACTAAGGGCCAGATGTGCACTGGAGAGGAAATCAAAGGGCCCCTTGTGCCCCATGTACAGTAGCTGGGCAAATTTCCAGGTACTGCTCACTCTAAGCATAGGAGCTACATGTGCCCTGCATATCCAGTTGTCAGACACTCTCAAAGTGGGTAGGGAGAGATAGTTAAGAGGTGTGCCCATGTTCCCATTTCATTGGCTAGCACATTTGGCTGGGCACAGAGAAGCAGGCACGAACACTTATCATAAGGTGTACTTCCAAGTCCTTCGTCACCTACAGAATTTTTATTTTTTATTATGATAGCTCTAAGAGGTCCCAGTAAAGATCAAGACCCCACTATGCTATACAAACCGAGTGAAAACAACCCTTGTACCAAAAATCTTGTAATCTAAATAGACAAGACAGATAAAAAAATAAAGATCTCTGTACCTAATATAAAAAGCTCAAGGCACATTGAAAATAACCTCATAGGCCTGATTATCTCACCAGTGGCATGCACACAACTGCCATTGGAAGCCAATGGAAGTTATGCATGTGCAGTTGATAGGATATGGGGCTCCAGATTACAGGCTGTAGCATACCTTGAAAATATACTATGTGCAGTTCTAACCATTGTGGCATGTTTTTGGTTTGGTTCTCTACTCTCCCATCCTCCTCTTGTTAAAAGATACTCAGCATGGCATATTCTGTGTTTTAGATTAAAATCTGGACTGACGATATTCATCTAAATCTTTTAATTGAACTTCAAGGGTTGGATTTTCCAAAGTATCTCGTATCAGCCCTTACATGGCTCCTGTTTGAAGTCAATAGAAACCAATGGCAAGCACATTTGAAACTCCTACTGCTAAATTGCACAAGCTCTTCTGTGCTGTATTCTGCTAGTAGAACCATTGACTCCAGGTTATCCTTGGCTGTCAATCAGACAACTATACAGAACTAAAAGACTGAATTACTTCATATTCTGATGGGTTCTCATCTTCCATCAGAAAGGGTTTCCCATAGCTTCAATAAGGGTTGTGATAGATTTCCAGGAAGGATAAGACAACTGTATCTTTCATAACCTCTCTATTCACAAAAGGTTTTAAACCAACCAACCAAGCAACTTATCCACATATTAACAGGTCAGTAATATTAATAATTTATTTAAGGGAAAATATTCATGACAATCCCCCAAAAAAGAATAATAATTCATTAATGATTTTATTTCGTCTTTAGTAATGTTAAGAGATTCATGAGCTAATGTCTTTGCATTTCTCAGTAAGTTAATTCATTAATATCATTACTTTCCAGTGACAATTTCTGTTCTGGTAAATTTTTGCTTAATTGAATGTTTTCATTAAGTGTAATAGAGAAAGCATCAACATTAAAAGAAGTAAAATATACGAGTCTTTATTATGTCTTTTGGAGTTGTATTTACATTCCATTCAAGATGGCCAGTATGACTGATATGTAGTGATCTTGAAAATTAACTAATGGTATTGTTTATTAATATGAAATATTATAAAAATTACAAGTTATTTCATAATATGTTAATGCTAAACCCAATGAAATCTGTTTACTGGTTATGACATTAATGGTTTAGAACCTCACTAAAATAATAAACTTAATACAAATGTACATTAATTTGTTTTGTAGGTTTCATTTATTAGAATAATTGTACTGCTTTGCTTCTCTTCTCTTGTTATTTCACCCCGAAAGAGTGGTCTTCCACATTCCCATGAAAGTCCATTATTTTGCAACAACTGGTGTTATGTTTAATGACATACAAAGGGAGAAGTTAGATTAAAAAACATGAAATGCCCTTTCTGGAATGTTGCAACATGACATTTCTCTGTTTCCTCGCATGCAGTCTACCACACAAGAACAGAGAGAACAAAGTAAAATGTCCCCTTTAAAACAGATAGGCACAAGTCACCTCACCTTGCTGTAGGTTGGCTATTTGCAGGCTGGCTCTGATTACAATCTTCCCTACAGAACTTCATGGCCTGCAAGCAGGACTAGGAAACCCCTTAAGGTTTAAAAAAGAGAGCTTGAAATTGTAACCATTTTCAATACACCACATCACCAATGAAGGCTTCTGTACTTGCTGCCAAGGATCTTCACTTCAGAGCTCATCAGTACTGCCTAGTATTTAGCTGAAGGACTCAGTGTTGCTATCACCTTCATTTAGCTGCAGCCTTCAGAACAGCTGAGATTGTATCTTCCAGTGGAGGATAGATCTAGCTCATGGATCACAGGTCCAACAGTGACTGTTAGCCAAGATGGTCAGGATGCAACCTCTGCTCTGGGTGTCCCTAAGCTTCTGACTGCCAGCTGCTGGACTGAATAACAAGGGATGGATCATCTGATAATTGTCCTGTTTTGTTCATTCCATCTGAAGCATCTGGCATTGGCCACTGTCAGAAGACCTGATGCTGGGCTAGATGAACAGTTGGTCTGACCAGGTATAGTTGTTCTTATGTGCTTCCAGCCTATGGCACAGTAGACCAAGAATTAACTAATCCTTTCCTTATCTTTTGTTCCATAAATACCCAAAATCAATAAAATTTGGAGATGAAATGTCTTTCAGTACCATGTATAGGGGCCTATGACATATGATGACACCTTAAGACATCAGTGAAAGCTCTTGGATAAGTTTCTGTTCATTGTGCTGAAAAGATACATATTTCTTTGATTAACAAAACAAAGAAGCTTTTTTCTTGCTGGCAACTTTGTGAGTATCTTTGTAGGACAAGAGACTAGTACAGCAAATAGTGAACCATGCCTTTACGAATTACTAACTATTTAAATATCTTGCTAAGAGTTCTTACTTTTAGTACCCTTGGATAGCAGCAGACTTTGGGCCTGTTAACTAAAGTAACTAGTGTATAACTGACATGAGAGAAAGAAAACCAACTTGATTGTCTTCAGCTCCTGCATACTCCTGGGTAGAAGCAATCCTTCTTCAGTAGTAAGAGTTTCTTGTAACCCTCCTGCCTGCCAGTTTTTCTCTAGCTACCTATGCTAAATTTGCTTTAGTTTCTAAACACCACTACTTGATATTTGGCTTTAAAATCTTTCTGTACTATAGGGGTGGTTATAGTCTAAATGGACTAAAGTCTTTTGTGTAAGCAACTGTGAAGGATAATATATTAAAGTTATCACATTGTAAATTGGCCAGTTTACAATTTATCCATATTTAATACCTTACTGGTTGCCGTTGATCATGTAATTATTTTATTTGTACTGGGAAATGTTCCTTTGTGATCAAACACAATTATTTTCCTTCTTACCATTTAAGTAGTGCTATCAGAAAATGTGTGCTCCTTATTCATACTGTTTTTCTATTAGGATTTCATAATGAATGATACATTAATCTGGATTCTGGCTCAAATCACAAGATTTAGCTTAAATCTTCCATTAGGAAATCTTGAAAGCTTTAGTACTGGATGCTAGAAAAAATTAGATACATGTGAACAGCATTAAGACAAGATGACAATCTTAGTTTAAAAAAAAAGCTGTATTAAGACTGAACCTTAATTCTCAAAATATAGATAATTATTTGAAAACAATTTTATCTTCTCACCTTCCCACTATACATGTTAATTGCTTTGTAATTTAGACTTTTATGTTAGTAATAGTGTCGCTTTTCACCTGATTTTCAGAGGTGATGAGCCTTCAGAACTTCCACTGACTTCAGTTTCAGATTAGCATTCTTAGCTGAATTCAGCACCTTGAAAATCAGGTCCTCTGTTTAAAATGTTGTAGCTGGGCTTTTCAAAGCAGTCTAGGTGATTTAGGCTGTGTGTACACTGGATGCCTTCCAGTGGCACAGCTGTACCGTTGCAGCTGCACCGCTGTAAGATCTTTTGTGTTGCCACTCTATCCCAACAGGATAGAACAATCCTGTCGACATAATTGAACCACAACCAATGAGCTCTCCTGCCAGCATAGCGCTGTGTACACTACCACTTATGCTGGTGAAACTTACGTTGCTCAGGGGGGTGTTTTTTTCATACCCCTGAGTGACATAAGATTTGTTGACATAAGTGGTAGTGTAAACATGGCCTTAGACACATCTTTAAAATAACATAAAAAAGGGAAAGAGAAATGTAAAACACTGGCATTCTCCTACAAGCTGTGAAGGAAGGAAGAGAGAAACAAAGATATTGTACTATTTCTGTTTTTAACTATTTTGGATGTGCTCAAATGCTATGTAAATACCTGGACAGACAGAATGGACATTAAGATTGGCCTATCAAGCATATTAAAGTCCAAAAATTGCAGAAGATAATGGTGTTTCCATGCTGATAATTTGGCAATCGTATAAATATGTAGTATTTTCTGTTTTCATTTTTTGGAGTTGCCTTAAATTTTAATTCGTTCATTAATTCTATTATATGCTTATGGGTAACAATAAAAATACGGAATAGTTTAGAAATTCCTTGACTTAGTAACATTAAATTTTAACATATTTGCTTTTATGTTTATAATGCATACATGTAGCATCAAAATGTACAACATGGCTGAGATACCAGTGAGTTATGGCAAATGAGGTAGCTGTCTTAACATTTGTGTTAATAGTGTGTTGGATTTAGTTTTTAACTTGTTGATTCCAATATAGACCTTCAAAAATAGCAGCAGCAACTGAGTAGAATGGTTTTATCACTTGTTTGCTGGACTCAAAGCGTATCCTTCCTGTCAATTCTGTAATCAGTCCAGTTACAAAACTTTTGGAGAGTAAGACAAAGATCTGAGACAACAGGTGTTAAAATTCCACCAAGACTCATTGTGACTGGAAAAAAAACACTTACAAAAATATCATCAGTGGCTGCAATACATCAGTTTTTGTGTCTGTTTGCAATCTTCAGATTGCTATGAGAAAACAAACTGCTTTGAAAATGGAAAATGATACAAAATAACTCACCCTCAAGTAAGTTTTGACAATGACATTTTTTTGCCTATAAAATTTTCCTTCTACTCTGTCAATGACTATAACTTGAGAAGCTGGAAAGTTTAATGAGTGGTTCTGCTGAAAAAATCAATCTGGATCTACATCCTCCCCCAGCTCTTCTGTGTCTGTGGGTCAATATGGGAGTGAGTAGTTTTAAGGAGATGGCTAGGAAAAGATAAGCTGTTCTGTTCTTAGCAGAATGTCATTGTTACAGTAAGTTAGAAGTTGTGTGCATCTCAAAGCACATCTGAGAATTTTATAAAGTATTCAGTTATTTCCCCTTATTTAAGGAAATGAAAATGTAGCAAACATTTTAAATATTTATTTAAGATATTATTTTAAAAAGTTCTTTCTCTCTGTTTATAGTAACGAGGAAGAGGGATGGGAGAACCAGCTCAGACTGAACAAGAAGAGATCCAAGCCTTTCCTCTTCCTCTAATCACTTTTAGGTTTGATGCAACTTTGCATAAGTTCACATCCCCTTGTTCTCCAGTGCAAGGTCATACAGTCTGATTGCCTCACTGCCAGGCCTATTTCTGTTCATTTACCTCTAGAGAGTTGCTTATTAGCGGCCCCAGGCATGCCCTTTCGCTTAAATTATTTGTGGTCCCAAGATATACCATGAACTTAGCAGTGCCTCTAACAGGAAAGCTCCAGAGCTGCATAAGATTTAAGTGTAGACATAGCCACAGTCAACAAGGAGGGTCCACACTGCATGAGCTTCTTCCTGCTATTATTTGTGAGGAGGTTACAGGTCCTTCCCATGAGAGGAGTCTACTTCCTACTGCTAGGAAAAAGCTTGTGGAGCCCAGCTCTGAAGGTGAGAGAGGAAGCTTAAAAGCTACCCCTCAAAAAGGATCCTCTTGCTTAGAAAGACTTCAGGGTCATACTGTAATCTGATTCTGCTTGGTTAGTATTACACCCCTCCTTAGCAAGCAAAGCTTCTCTCATCCTTCTGATATTATGCCTCATGCTGCGTCTCCTCTCCTCTCCTTTTACTCTGCCATTGCCTCTCTAGCTGGCATTCTTTCTCTCCCCTCAATAGACTTTCATATTCAGCAGGAGGAAATTGTGGGCCTCTTAGAACACACAACTTTTATTTTTAGATGTATACATTTTTCTTTTGTGGGGGAAGAGATTTGTCATGTAAATACTGTAAACAGCAAATTGACAAAAGTCTTTGGGGGTTACCATGATATTCACACTAAAATGTGTAGCTGTGAACACATTTGAGTTGTTTTAGCCTTTGCCTCCTGAATTTTGAAGTAAATTTGCATACGCTACCACCCCCATCAATGCTGTCTTTTTGGAAAGAAACCAAAACATGGCTATATTGATTTGACAGTCAACGTAAATTTAAAAGGATCCTAACTTGATATCTTGTATAAGGTGTTCAGGTCAAAGCTGCTTAGTCTCAACCCTGTTTCACATTGTGCTTATTAACAGAGGTAATCTGTGACTATTTCAATAAATAAATGGGGAGAGCGAAACAGAGGATGACTTATTGAGATAATAAAATGAGTATTTACTATAGCAATCACTAAAACATATGACAAATGCTATCTCTCGAGACTCAGAAGAGAGAGCATCCTGAGAGTACTACATTCACTCGAATAAAATGTGATTCCCAATTTTCAGAATGTTTAAAGCAGAAAAATTACTCGTTAGGCGACAAATACAAATTATTGATTTATTATCACATACGTCCTTCACAAAACCCCTTGTTTCCCTTGATTGCCTTATTGACAAATGGTGGCACGTTAGAAAACAAGTTGTCTGGACTGTGAGAAAAGCAGCACCAGTTTTATGTTGTTTAAATAATAATACTTTGCTCTTATATAGAGCTTTTCCTCCGTAGATCTCAAAGCACTTTACAGAGGAGATTAGAATCCTTATGCTGATTTTATACATGGAGAAACTGAGGCATGGGAAACGACTTGTCCAAAGTCACCCAGCAGGCCAGTGGCAGAGCCAGGAATAGGGTCAAGGTCTCCATAGTCCCAGTCCAGTACTCTGTCTGCCAGGAATAGGACATATTTCCTTAATCTCCATCTTTCCATAAAATCACACTCTCTTTCCTATCCATATTCCAGTTCGAGTGCAGGCTGCTCATCTAAACAAACTACCATATGGGAGCTAGCTACTAAAAGCCTCTCGCCATGTACACCCACCATCAAAAGACACATTGACACTACAGCAAGCAGGCCATTGTCTTGCTACATCTCCATTACACTGACTTTGTTGATATCAAAAGAAAGTAAAGCCCATGGCTCAAACCCCCAGGGAATTCCTCTTGGATATGTGATGGTTTGAGGAATCTGTACAGTTTATAAAATTTGTGTAAGATTATGAATTGTCTGTGTCTTTACTAAGCTACAAACTCCATTTTGAAGATGCAGCTTTTTACTTTCTCTGTTGTCTGTTTGCCTCCATACTGGGTTGAAATGCCAAAGGCTTCTGGCAAAAGAATAAAGAAAGAGGGTTGTTGACGTGTTCTCCCATCAAAATGGCATAGTTATTAACAATAGATTGGCTCCTGTGAAAAATGAAGTGGGTGGGAAGTCACCCAGCCAGTCAGTTAGCTGTAAAATCCCTCTTAGTAGCTGTTCTCTACTTGCTTTACCTGTAAAGGGTTAAAAAGTCTCACTGCTATGCATAGGTAAAAGGAAGTGAGGAGGCACCTAATGAAAAGAGTCAATGGGAAGGCTAGAACTTCTTAATATTGAGAAAAAAATCTCCTTTGTCAGTCTGTGGTCGTTCTCCTGGGAAGAGGGGGACAGAGCAGCAATGGTGAAAAGCTTGCACCAGGTATGAAAAAGTCATCAGTCTCATACCTAGTCATTTAAAACCCCCAGATATGTAAATAGATTAGGAAACGTCTAGGAAGACGAGATTAGGTTTATCCCTTTCTTTATGACTTGTGGATTCCTTTATGCTTTTGTTTTACTTGTAACCTTTAAGCTGGACCTTAAGAAAGTTATTTTTGGTGTTTAATCCTTGTATTTGTGCTTTTAAAATCTAACAATAGCTTGAGTTTTCAGATTATTTTCTTTCTTTTTTCCTTTTAATAAAATTTACCTCTTTTTAAGAACAGGATTGGAGTTCTGTGTCTTAAGAGGTTTGTGCATGTTTTTTTAATTAGCTGGTGGCAACAGCTGATTTTCTTTTTCTTTTCTTTCTCAGCTCTTCTCCGAAGGGGGGGAGTGAAAGCGCTTGAGGGTACCCCACAAGAAGGAATTCCCAGGTGAGCCTTCCTTGTCTCTCCAGGGTGTTCTGCACTTCAGTGGTGGCAGCATCTATCAAGCCAAAGTCAGAGAGAAACTGTAGCCTTGGGACTTTAATACAAGCCTGGAGTGGCCAATATTAATTTTTAGAATCCTTGTGGGCCCTCACCTTCTTAACTCAAAGTGTCAGAGTGGAGAATCAGCTTTGACAGCTCCCAACCTGGAGAACTGGTTCAGCTGGGGAGAGGTCACCTCGGCACCAGAATCATTTGTGATAGCTTGAGGAAGCTTAGCAGGATGTCACCTGCAAAAGGAGGCAAAAAGTTATAAACAGGATAGGAACTGTTCTTTTAGGGTCCGTTTTTCTCCAAGCTCAGGAGGAGAGAGAAGCAACCCAATATGTTGGGGCCTGCATGAGGCAGGGGACCAACCTTGACAGAGATGGTTCCCCAACATCTCCCAAGTGAAAGATGAGCTAGTGAGGAGCTCTGAGGTTAGGATGTTTGCTGTGTTCTGTGATGTGGAGTCTCTTGAGTTTTATATGTTGAGTGAAAGCAATCATGTGTTAGATCTGGGGTAAAGTTTCTGTTGCATCTTATAGGCTTTACAAATACCTTGGGTCTTCTGAGAGAGTTAACTGGTAAACCAGAAGGCTCTCACTTGCAGTGCAGTTCTGGAAGAGTGTTGTTCAATCTTCTGGAGATCTTTGGAGTCAGTACTGATGTTGGTGCCTAAGACATTGGTTCTCAACCAGGGGTATGTGTACACCTGGGGGTACAAAAAGGTCTTCCGGGAGTACACCAACTCATCTAGATATTTGCCTAGATATTTACAACAGATTACATAAAAAGCACTAGTGAAGTCCATACAAGCTAAAATTTCATACAGATAATGATGTGTTTATGCTGTTCTATGTACTATACACTGAAATGTGAGTACAATATTTATATTCAAATTGACATATTTTATAATTATATGGTAAACATGAGAATGTAAGCAATTTTTCAGTAATATGTGTTGTGACCCCTTTGTAAGCAAGTAGTTTTGATGTGAGGTGAAACCTGGGGGTATGCGAGACCAATCAGACTCCTGAAAGAGGTACAGAAGTCTGGAAAGGCTGAGAGATACTGGCATAAGGCTGGAAGACTGAGGGGTGCTTAGGAAGCAATAGGCGACAGAGTCAGTGCCCAGGAAATATGCCAGAGAAGCCAAGGGATGAAAAAGTGCTGCAGCCTACTAAGACCCAGTGCAGCTTAAAACATCTAGACCAGGGATAGGCAACCTATGGCACAAGTGCCGAAGGCAGCACGCAAGCTGATTTTCAATGGCACTCACGCTGCCCGGGTCCTGGCCACCAGTCCGGCGGGGCTCTGCGTTTTCATTCAATTTTAAATGAAGCTTTTAAAACATTTTTAAAACCTTATTTACTTTACATACAATAGTTTAGTTATATATTATAGACTTACAGAAAGAGACCTTCTACAAATGTTAAAATGTGTGACCGGCACGTGAAACCTTAAATTAGCGTGAATAAATGAAGACTCGGCACACCGCTTCTGAAAGGTTGCCAACTCCTGATCTAGATCCCCTCACAGTAATCTGGTGGGTTGCAAGCAGGGGGAACCCAACTGGATTTCTGACAAAACAGGTTCTAAAAACCAACCCCACTCACAGCCCTTGTGTAGAGGTTGGGGACATGCAAGGCATATGGTCAGTGAAAAGGGAGTGTAGCCCTAGTGCCAGTGAGCTGCAGCTATTCCTGGCTGCTATGATGGTCCATTGGGACCATAGGCAGCTGGCAGTGAGCATAAGTAAGGGCAGCCCTGAGACAAAATTAGAAAGGTCAAGGCACAAAATGAGATTAAACTAGCTAGAGATATAAAGGATAACAAGAAAATATCCTACAAATACATTAGCAGCAAGAGGAAGACCAAGGACAGGGTAGGCCTATTACTTAATGTGAGGGACAGGAACAATAATAGAACATGTGGAAAAGTCACCAGAGCCTGATGAAGTACATCCTAGAATACTCAAGGAGCTGACTGTGGATACATTAGCGATTATCTTTGAAAAGTCATGAAAGCTGGGAGAGATTCCAGAGGACTGGAAAATGGCACCATATTTGCCCATCTATAAAAAGGGGAACAAGGACAACCCAGGGAATTATAGACCAGTCAGCCTAATTTCTGTACACAGAAAGATAATAGAGTAAAAAATCAAGCAATCAATTTACAAACACCTAGAAGATAATGAGGTGATAAGTAACAGTCAGCATAGATTTGTCAAGAACAAATCATGTCAGACCAACCCAATAGCTTTCTTTGACAGGGTAACAAGCCTTGTGGATAGGGGGGAAGCAGCTGACGTGTTAATCTTAACTTTAGTATGGCTTTTGATTCTGTCTCGTGTGCCTTCTCATAAACAAACTAGGGAAATATAACCTAGCAGTGCATAACTGGTTGGAAAACCATTCTCAGTGGTTCACAGTCAAGCTGAAAGGGCACAGAGTGGTTTTCACAGGGTTCACTTTTGAGTCTGGTTCTGTTCAATATCTTCATCAATGATTTAGATAATGGCATAGAACATATACTTTGATAAAGTTTGCAAACAATACCAAGCTGAGAGGGGTTGCAAGTGCTTTGGAGGATAGGATTAAAATTGAAAATGATCGGGATAAATTGGACAAATGGTCTGAAGTAAATAGGATGAAATTAAATAAATACAAAATACTCCACTTAGGAAGGAACAATCAGTTGCACACATACAAAATAGAAAATGACTGTCTAGGGAGGAATACTGTGGAAAGGGATTAGCAGGTATAGCTGATCACAAGCTAAATATGAGCCAGTGTAGCACTGACCTTCCCCCCTCCACCAAAAAAAAAAAAAAAAAAGCAAATACAATTATGAGATGTATAAGCAGGAATTTTGTAAGCAAGACACAAAAAGTAATTCTTCCACTTTATGCCATGCTGATAAGGCCTGAGCTGGAGTATCGTGTCCAGTTCTGGGCGCCACATTTCAGGAAAGATGTAGAAAAAATTGCGAAAGTCCAGAGAAAAGCAATAGAAATGATCAAAGATCTAGAAAACATGGCCTATGAGGGAAGATTGGGAAAGAAATTGGGTTTGTTTAGTCTGGAAAAAAAAAGACTTGAGGGGAGGACCATAACAGTGTTCAAGTACGTAAAAGGTTGTTACAAAGAGGAGGGTAAAAAATTGTTCTTGTTAACCTCTGAGGAAAGGACAAGAAGCAATGGGCTTAAATAGGAGCAAGGGAGACTTAGGTTGGACATTAGGAAAAACTTCCTAACTGTCAGGTTAGGTAAGCACTGGAATAAATTGCCTGGGGAGGTTGTGGAATCTCCATCACTAGAGATTTTTAAGAACAGATTAGACAAACACCTGTCAGGAATGATCTAGTTATTACTTAGTCCTGCCTTGAAGAGGACTGGATGACCTATTGAGGTCTCTTCGAGTCCTATACTTCTATGATCTGGTGTTTTGGAAACACCATTTGGAAGCACATTGTTGCTGTTTAACAAATAATAAACAATCATCATAATTCCAAAGCATCTATATAGAAAACACTCGCTATTCCATGAAACATTCAGCCTTTTGTCATGCTCACTGGAGCTAAAGATATTTGAAAGCTACTTACTGCATCAGACTGATAAATGATGTTAATTCATTACTTGAGTAGATAACAGTAAAATGAGGTATTGAGGTGCCGGAAGGAGCATCATGTGCCCTGCACTTCAGCAAAAGCAATTAAAACACCACAGTGATATCTGAACTGAAACTTGCTTCCAATTCTTCTGTCATAGTTAGGGTCATATTAATTGCACCAAGATATATTAACCATGTTCAGACAGTGGCCCCGTAAATCTATCTTTTGAAGAGTTAGGTAAGAGTACTGATGTAGCATGAGCAGGGTAAGAGAGACCCTTATCTGGTTTATTTTCTGAAAGTTGTGCATTAGTAAATGGTTTATCCTGGATGTAATAATTTATGACTTTCCAACAGACATTCATAATAGAGACAAGGAAATTATAGAAAGCAGAAAGATTGGTTAGAACCCTAATTAAAGTTTTAAGTATCATTAAATCATTCTTGTTCATTGGGCTCAGCATAAACTAGCAAGAACAAATCTCTGAACCAGAACTGTCACTTTTCCACTAAATTTACAATTCTAAATAGCTTTCAGATCACCCAGCTAGCGCAAAATATAATCCACACTGGAGAACGCACTAAATATTTTGCATAAAAAATATAGGCTATATATTCATGTTAGTCCAGTAGAAGAGATGAAGATACATACTGATGTACTCGAATGCTACGCAGTCATGGCTTCCACTATTTTAATGGGAGCTGCAGGTGCTCAGCAGTTCTGCAAATCAGAACTACAGGATGTTTCAAATTAGCCTCCCACACACAGGCATCCAAAAACCTGTGACCACTTAAAAAAAAAATTGGCCACAATGGTAAAAATTTGCATCTGTCTGCCTAAAGCTAAGCTCACAAGTCCGTGTTTGGGCCCCTAAAAAATGATAGTATGGCTGAAACAGAAACTCTCAGCCTTGTTAGCTAGCAGAGAATATACTTGTGTCAGAGTATGATAAGATTTGCCTAACTTCAGCATTCCATGCGTAACTCCAGCCTTCACTCCTATCTGGCAATGAATTTGTTGAGCATAGATCTGATAATTATATATAGCACAAGAGTCCCATCATTGTACAGATGGGTTTGATCCCTTTAGAGTCTTTGATGCAGCCCTTTCAAACATTTCTTGGAATCTCAAGGATTTCTGATTAAATATATCAATTTTTTAATCAGAAAATTAGAGGTAAAGAAAGTGATCTATGGTCATGTGCCTTTGTCTGCAACAAAGCAGATGGAAAGTAAAATAAGGTATTTCTATTTATGCTGAGTCCATCAGGGATGCAGGAAACTTAACCAAAAAAATTATACAGAGACCCATCCTGCCACAAAACCAACACAATATCATCTAATAAAACTCACATTACTTCCATTAACCTTTTTTAAAACAATCTTCAGTTAGCAAAGAGATACAATCACATATGAGTGCTGTTGACTGTTGACTCCTGACCTGATTTCAGCAGGTCTATACTTTTGGGTAAATTTATAATCTCTCTACTGAGCATGCTTATAGAAATAACAATGGAAGTTATTGAAGCTGTAACAGCAAGTAGAAGAACCAAATATGAAAATAGGCTTGGCTATAGGTCTTAAGCACTAAGTGTTACGGGCTTTGAGTGAGGCCTTGACTGAAGGTTATAAAATGTTAAGTGCTTGAGGTGTATCTTGTAATAACCAGGTGAACCACAAACAAACAGACGGTAGCATCTGAGGAACTTTTTGCAATAAGAGCAACCTGCATTGATGTATCAAAACTATTGGGGAAAGGACTGATAAGAATGGTTGGGTTATCTCTCAGAAATGTAATTATGGTCAACTGGAACCCTAACATTGTTCTCCCAGAATCCCAAATATGAATGTGTTGAGACATCAGATATGGTTCCAGATGTACTTGGGTGGAATGGAAAAAGGTGTATAAAAGGTTTTCAAACCCATCCCTAGCTGGCACACCAGATGATGATATGGGGCAAATGGGTAGGAAGTTTGGCCCAGCACTTATCTTTTGTAGTCTGCTCCTCTGACTGTTTCTTCCCTCTTTATTTCTAATGGTCTCTATAAGGTTGTAAGTATTCAGGTCCAGATCCTCAAAGGTGTTTAGGCTCCTAACTTCCATTGCTTGGGCTTTGAAAATCTAGCTGAATGAAGACAAGCAATTTACACAGGCAGATTGAATCAATCGATGTGTACATACATGTGATGGCCACTATCTTGGGGACCAAAGTGGGGACCTCCAGACCTAAAAGCATAAGCTAGTACAACTTGAGCTGAGCGTCTGTAGTTGCTTAGTGTAGCAACTCATATCCTTTGTGGCTTAGCACTGAGGGGAAACTTGTCAGAGAGACACTCACTGGCGGGTTACACATAGATCTGCATTTTTTATTTTATAACAGAGGGTAAACTAACCCCATCTACCCTTCTACCTACCCTTCATTAAACGTAATTATCAGCCATAAAAAACTACAGTAAAATTTAAAGGTATGCTATTCATTGTCAAAAAAATACATATTAAGAAATGATATTTCTTGAACTCGCTGCATTTTTAACGTTTTTTAGCAATTATTCCTAATAAAATGATGCCATTAGCTGTGACAATACAGAGTACATTGTCTTTTGGGTTTACTACACAATTTGGAATGGTGTAAAATTATCAGTAATATGTATTGTGTTCTAATTAGTAAAATTAAAAATTACAAACCCATATTATGCCATTTTCAAGGATACAAACAGTACGCGTTCTAGTGAAGAAATATCTATTCCACCGGCATCCATTTTGTAATAGCCAATGTCCATGTCAAGACTCCATAGCACATGAGAAGTGTTCTGAAATTGCTGATAAAGTTAATTTAATTTACCTGGCAGTATCTACCCACACATTCAAGATGCAGCTGAAACTTTGGATGCAATTACTTAAAATCAAAAACTGATTCCCATTTTTGCTTATGGGTCAGACAATGTTAGTATAAACTATCAAAATGATTGTGTCCCGGCAGCTTTGAAAAGTGATGAAGAACATCATATTCCTTCTCATTGTTCAGACAGCATTTCTCAACCTTGTGAAGTTTGAAATCTGATGCATTGGAATTAATGTAAAGGGCTAGTTTTGTAATCTACAGCCATTTTTAATATCTGCCAAGAATATAACTTCCTTAAGAGGAATGTGGTATTTATTGAAACTGAACAGACTGCTTTGTCACTTTCTAATTAGCTGGCTTTCACATCTCCCATTATTTATAGATTGCTTTAATGTATTAACATTCAATTCTTGGATAACCATTCTGCCCATTCCATTAGCTACAAGGTGTGATAAAACACAGTCAGACAAATTCTGGGCATTTTACCATAAATTCTAGGAAGTGTTTATATGCACTTTTATAGCATCAAGGTAGGATCATTCAAAAGCCCCATCGGCATCTCTCTAACTGCACTCTAGAGTGCTTTACTACTTTCAGGTAAAAGACAAGTCAAGATCTCTGGGAGTCTAAATTAACCTTGAGTATCTGGATGATGGCTAGCTTGAACTAAAATACTCCATTAATAGGCCTTCCTTATCCTGATGTCAGGACTCTAGTTTACTTCTTTCTAGGTTCTTGTCAGCCTAATATTTATACAAGGTCTATGGACCACTTAAGTTCTATTTAATACTTATTCTGAAAGTTTAAGTGGGATATAAGCCTTGTAGGGTTCATCCACCCAGAGGTTAATTTTATCCTAACTGAACATTTTGGTATGAATCTTGACTTGTTAAAGCAAGGAAATGTTCTGCAGATAGCAATTAGGGTTGTCAGCTGTCCAGGCTTCCACAGGATCATTCCTTTTTGAGATAGCTGTAAGGGTGCTCAGCACATACTGCCAAATGTCTAGTTTTACAGGCTCAGAAAGATCCTAGATATCCTGCTTTTGTTGTATCTCAGACATGGGAATTCTAGGTATGGAGTAATGAGGAAATACTTGTGGAAAATGACATTGAAGAGTTGTTACAAACTTTTCTGTTTTGTTTTGGAAAGTCTGACATACTGCAGGATAATGGCAAACAAAGTGGGAGAACTAGAGATGCAATTTTATCAGAATTGAGCAGAGCAGGACAATATCTTGAAAATTCTAATTCCTGGCTCAACCTCAAGAACGTGTGATGTCAGACTGAGATTTTGGAACTAGGCCACAATGATATTTTACAAAATCCTGATGTGTCTAGGAGTCTAGCAAAGAAGCAGATTGATTAGCTGAGCTGTTCAGAACATGCTTCTCAGAGAAATGAATGGGATTCCACAAAAATCCCTATTGTGAGCAATGCAGATGGATACTGACTAGCTATTCATGCAGTAGGTGTGCTGCAGATCCAGATGGAATATTTGGTATTTGAAGAGGCCACAAGCCAGATTTAGCACAGTGGAGGTGGGAAGATAGCACAGTATAAATCATTACCAAAGTTTAACTTTGTTCACATGGAAAAATGCTTTGAATTAGCATGCATTGCATATAGCTGCACAAAGAAATTTGGTCTATAGTGACTCACTCCAATGTGTGACTAAGATGATAAATAAGTCTGATGAAAGCAAGAACTATTGACAGAATCTGTAAAAACAAGGAAAAACATAGTTATGCCAGAGGCTTTACAATGAACATGCTAGTAAATTATAATTACTCAATTAACATGTGCATAGGGTATGTGAAGAAAAGAAAAAATATTAGATCACAAAATAATCATATTCAAGTGATTGGAAGCATATCAAAAGGATCATCCCCTTGAATTTTTTTCTGTGATTCTTTCCGCTTAGTTTGATGTTGAAGTTGTTCACTTCTAGAACTGCTCTCAACTCTAATTTAAAAATATTCACTCTTAAATATTAGTGATTTCCTTTCTAGTTGCAAAATTGTTGACCAACCTAATATTTCCAATGTTTCATTCTGTTTCCAGTATATTAACTACTGGTAGTTGAAAGCCCTTGCTATTGCACAGATGTTATTCATAAAGTCATGTGTCCAGTTTTGGGCCCCCCACTAAAGAAAGGATGTGGACAAATTGGAAGGAGTCCAGCAGAGGGCAACAAAAATCATTAAGGGGCTGGGACACTTATGAGGAGAGTCTGAGGGAACTGGGCTTATTTAGTCTGCAGAAGAGAAGAATGAGAGGGGATTTGATAGCCACTTTCAACTAACTGAAGGGGGGGTTCCAAAGAGGCTGGAGCTAAGCTGTTCTCAATGGTGGCAGATGACAGAACAAGAAGCAATGGTTTCAAATTGCAGTGGGGGAGATCTAGGTTGAATATTAGGAAAAAATGTTTCACTAGGAGGGTGGTGAAGCACTGGAATGGGTTACCTGGGAGTGGGGGTGGAATCTCCTTTCTTAGAGGTTTTAAAGGTCAGGTTTGACAAAGCCCTGACTGCTGGAATGGTTTAGTTGGGTTTGGTCCTGCTTTGAGCAGGGGGTTGCACTAGATGACCTCCTGAGGTCTCTTCCAACCCTAATATTCTATGATTCTGTGTATGTGTAAAAAAAAATAAAAAAAAAATAAAAAAAGCCAAAAATAGCTTAAAAATTGGATGGTAACAGACCACAAATCTGTGATGATTGAACCTGGTGGCATTTGAAACAAAAAGCCCTCAGCCATGCTTGTTGCTCTTTTCATTGCTTCATCCTGACTCAATAGACATTCTAAGCTTCAGCGTGATGTTTGGAATTATTGTGCATGCTGTAGTGTTGTGTGGGTGATTGTGTTGATACATATGGTTTTGTGTTGTGCTGGGAGAGTTGTTGTGTGGGTTTCTGCAAATGAGGAGTGTGTGCTCTGTGAGGGGCTATGCATGTTTATTGTCATTGTTTTTGCTGGTTGTTGTTTGGGTGGTTGTATTGATTTGTGTCTCAGGGGAGTAGGACTGAGAGATTTGTGGTGATTTGTGTCGATAGCAGTTGTGCATGTAGGTGTAGCAGCTGGGCTAAGTGATCTACCATCTGTTCAATCACCCCCATATAACCAATTTAATTCCATCACTTCAATTGAATTCAACAGACATTTTAGACTTCAGAGTGACATTTTCTGGAATCTTAGTGTATACATTATATATGTACATTTTATTGTTGTTAAACATGCAGTAAATATTTTAGAAAACATGATCAGGACCAAAGTAGTCAGAATAACCTTGCCTTATGGAGTTGTCACTTAACCTGGATTTAAGCTACTGTTCTCTAAATAGAAATATATAGATGTCTACTGCCAGAATTTGCACCTCAAACATTAAACAGTTTGTCTATAATATAGACCCTAATAAACAGAGAATCATAAAAGTCTTTCCAAACCGCACCATGGGTAATTGAGTTTGGTTATTTTGTAGCGTGCTACAGGGCTCAAAATTGCTGAGAGAGGGAATCTGAAAACATATGGGCCAGATTCTGCCACTGTTTTTCACATTAGGGTGAAATTCAACGATGTACAGAGGGCTGACACAAGCACTATGCACCAATTAACAACTACTTTGTGACTTTAAGTGGTGCATAGGCATCGTGCTGGCCCTTTATAGATGGGTGGGTTTACAGAGGAATAGTAATTGACTCCTTGGTAAGGATGGCAGAATCTGACCCTACAGGAAAAAGATATTCTGCCTTTAAAAAAAAAAAAAAAGACAATAGTTACTAAGACCCAGATCCGCAAAGATATTTAGGCTCCTAAATTCATGGACGATCTGGGCCTAAGATCATAGGTATAAATCCCAGAAGGTACAAGTGGTAGAAACGAACAAACAAAAATAAATGTAATATCTTCCTTTTGCCCGACTTTCTTTGTCAAAATCAAGTACAGGAGATATCATCTGCTATATACATTTAAAACTAATTCTAGTCATAGTTGCATTAACATTTCTGTATATATGTATTTTAAAGAATAATCACTCTTAAATATACCATTGTATATTTATAAACTGACCTGTGAACCAAATTATCTGTTACAAAAATGAAATTTTAAAAATGTTCTTTACCTGTACATTTTTTCATAAATAATATTCCCACATTGTTTCTCAAGTCGCTCTGAACTGGTTATTCTTTTCCAATAGAGCAATAGAAAAGACTTGTTTTCTCTGTAGTATAATAACTGATTAATGGTATTATTGGTACAGGATCTCTCACAGCTCTTTACTAAACATAAATAAAACTGTAGAAGATGGAAATTGAATGTAGAGGCAAAAGCCAAGCTGAAATGATGGGAGAATGATTCTGCTCTCATTCTCACACACTGGTGTAAACCAAGGACCACTTCACTGAATTTAGTGCAAATCAACTTGTGTGAAACTGATGCAGATTAAATTAGGGGGCATTTCATTCTTCTGTTGAAACTTGATTAGTGAATCAAAGTACATAAAATGTTCCACTAGCAAATTGTGCATTGGAGAAAGGCCTTATTGGAAGGAGATAAATTTTAAGGGATGCAGATGAAATATATATCGACTTTTGATACAGAGATCACAAGGAAGAAGGGGAATGTGGTATTAGCAGATTAACATTATAAAATGAGCCTAATTCTTGAAGGATGTTAAATAGTTCCTAGCACATAATTTAGACTGAAGAATATATTCAGTGAATGTTCACTCTTTTTCTTCCCACAGTTGGAAACTAGCCAACAACAATTTTGTATTAACAGCTCATTCCCCACTGAGTCTACTATTTTAGGGCTAGATTGAGCCCCGAGAAAGGAGCAGTGCATAGTTTTGCTCTCCCAGCAGCCAGCAGATGAGTGACCAAATTGTAATTTAGCGTCATACTTTGGTCCTGTCCCCCCTCATTCCCCTTACTCCAGGGGTGGAAATAAAGTACGTTCACTGTTTCCAACCAGGTAGCCTATTTCCCCGCGTGCTGGCTCAGCTGGACTAGCCGGTGGATGGAGGGATCTGCTCCTATTCACCCACTCCACATGTACATGTATGGGAGGTAAAGTAATGATGTCTCCCCCTGTGCTGTGCGTTGCAATGTTGCTAGCCCTTGCAGAGGAAGAAGGTTGCATGGCCATGATTTAGCCCCTAATGAAGAAAGCGTGTAAGTTACCAGAGATCTTTAACCACTCTTTGCAGCACAGCATCAATCACATTAATTTTAATTTTAAATACAATTAATGTTTAAATATAAATTTCAGCAATCTCTCTTATTACTCATCCAATTTACTTTTAAACAGTTTATTTCACTGTCTGATAGAGATCATCATATCAGTTGAGGAGAAAATTATATATTCAATTTCGTTTTACTTAGCAAGAATATATTATTTATCCACATTTGCCACTGAATAAAATGGAACATTTACATTTATTCTGTAAGTTAAATGTTCAGTGTAAGATAAGGTATCATCTAAGTCATAATTAGCGGAACACAGAGGGACTTAGAGTCTGAGTCATCCGCAACATCGGCAAAATTTAGACTGTTAATTATAAAACAAACACTCTCATTGTATGTATTAATTCTGCTTCGGTAACTAGCCTATTTATGGAGACTGGTTAAGTCCTAAGTTTTGAGGAGCCACTGGCTGCTCTGCACCAGAGAATATGGAGGCTTTCTGGCCACTGAGCGACGGGCCAGGTCAGGATTCTTGCATAGAATGTATTTGAGCCAACTCCTTCCCTCTTTAGGTGACCTCCCTTTTCTGTCAGGTTCCACTGGAGCCCAGGTGCAGTCTAAAGGCTCTACATTAAAACAATAATAGTAAGGAAATTCCATCTTAAATCTGAAAGTCTGTCCATAATTTATTTGGTGGTGTATATGTATGAATTATATGATTGTGTAAGATGTCCACTTAGGACTAGATTATGGTATTTATCTACTGGCCTGTGGTGAAGGTGACATGGAACTGCTCTGCCTCAGTGGGAGCTATGAGAGGCACAGTGTCTGTGAGCCAGTGCAGAGGAAATGGGGCCCTGGATCTGCCACTTCCCCATCCCCTATAGTTTATATACGATTCCCAAAGAAAAACACAGGGAATAGCTCCTGCACCCTTTCCCCCACTATGCATACACATAAGGGTCAAGGAAAACATGCCTCTTAATGCCAGGTGCCAACTGAATGCGACAGATTGAATAACAGCTGGAGTTTCTACTCTAGATTTCCTTAATTTATGGATGTAAAGCTTTATTCTCTGAAAAAAAGCAATGTGATTTTGTTTTTGCAGAGTTCTAACTGGCAACTTTTCAGCTCAGTGGTAACTGCCATCATGTTTTGAAGTGAGTGTTAATGTTACTTTCCTCAAAAGTGATAGATAAATGATACTGTAGTATCTGGAATACTGATAGCTAATGCTATGATTTTATTTCTAGTTATTAAGCTTCAGCTTCTGAAAGGGGCTCATGACTGTTCCTTTTTCACTCACCTGATTTTTAGGCATTGTTGAGGTGCTAGCCTTATACTTTAAGTACTTTCAAAGGCATTCTGAATGAGTGTAATTATTGGGAAAATGGCTGTATTTGCTAGCGCTGCTTTTAAGGGTACGTCCTCACTAACTGCAGTATCGGCGGGTAGCAATCGATTGCTCGGGGATCAATATATCGCGTCTCATCTAGACACGATATATCGATCCCCGAATGCGCTTATATCGATTCCATAACTCCACCAACCCGAACGGAGTTGCGGAATTGACAGGGGGAGCCGCAGACATAGATCACATGCCGTGAGTTATTCACGTAACTGAAGTTGCGTATCTAAGATCGATTTTCCCCGTAGTGTAGACCAGCCCTAAGAGTTCAAATCCTCTTCTGAGTGCTAATATAGTCATATGTTTCCTGGAATAGGGAAAGAGTGAAAAATTACTTGAAAGATGTGCCAGAACAAATTAATGGCCTCAGAATGAAGATATATGGCAGAAGAATGCTAGAGAGGACACTGAATTTTTCATCAGCAAATTACCCAATACAAGACAAAATTGAACCACAGTATAAGGAGTCTGGCCCTAATTCTTAATATATGCTGTGGAAAGGTGCAAATATTTTGGCATACGCAAGTTTCTCTCACACAATTTCAGATGCATATGTGTAGTCTGGGGATTTGCATATGTAGAACTCTGACTAAATTCTGAATTACACCAGGATTACTAGAGGTGTATTTTCACTGAAGTCAATGGAGCTATATTAGCATAAAACTGAAATAACATATCAGTGGATCAGGAGCACAAAAGAGCTTGTATTTGCAATTTGTGCGCACAGATGATTATAAACTATGGCACCTCTGTGTCAAGAAGCAACAACATGTTTTCACATTAGTGGCCCAGATCCTCAGTTGGTATAAATTGTTGTAGCTCCACTGAAGTCATCAACTATGGATCTGATACACTTAAAATAAGAGCAGGTCAGAAAAACTTTTATGGAACCACTTTCCATTGGAAAACGTAGTTCTGTCAACATTTAAACACTTCATAAAATTGTGTCATCTGCTGAAATTTTGTTAGAGGAAAAAAAATTCTTACAATGTTAAAACATCTTATTTTGACATTTTCAGAATGGAATGTTTCAATATTTTGTTTTGAAATGACAATTTAAAATTATTTTAAAAATTGTGTTATAATATAAAGAAGTCAAAATCCAAACAAAACACTTCAACTGTGTCAAAAAAACCCAACATTTCAATCAATCTGAAGGATTTTTTTTTCAGAATTTTCCTTCAGAGAATGGGGTTTTCTTCCCATTTGAAACAAAGCCGAATTCAAAATGATGAGATCCTTGGCTAAACAGAATTTCTGTCATCTGCCATCTATCCTTAAAATCTTGGCACCAAGATTAAATATTCTAGATGTGCCATCATATGTTGAGCATGTTTCCTAGGGAACAAAAATGTATTTGTTACAACTTCATGGTAAATTCTTACAAAACAAAATACAAAGCCTGGAAATGGCTCTCTCTTGCTCTATGTGTGATTCATCTGTGTAAATTCTAATTAGATGACTTAATTTTCTTTAATGAAATCAATATTCTTCCAACTAAATCTAGGGCAGAAGTAGTACATGAATTAAAGGAAGAAACAGAAGGTTGCATTTTAATTAATGAACGGATAGGACACATGTAGGGGCATCATAATATGAGCGTGTTGGATTATTAATTAATGTATAAAAGCCTAGTATAGGCAAGACTTGTCTTTCATTCTGCTGTTTATAAGAAGCAAAGTCTGCTTTCTCTTCCATAGGGTGGATGTTTCCATATGCAGTGGGATCAGTGCAGTTCCATTGTACAAGGGATCAAGTTTTGGAGGAACTATACAGAGGCATGGAGATAAGCTCTGTAGGGATGCACTGCACAGTTTTGTGAATGAGAATTGGGATGTATGAGAGTCTTGGTACAGCAGACTGAGAAAGTAACAGGACTTGTGCATCTACCTCTACATGGGTCCAAAGGGCAATGCACCCCACAAAGCATAGGCAAAGGCAGCACAGGCTTATGGTAGCTTGTGACAAAGTTCCTCCTCAACCATGGTGAGTCCTGCACTTATTTGGCAGATTTGCTCAGCTAAATGATCTTCCCCACAGTCTGGGTCAACTCCTCCTGTGTCTGATTGGGAGTTGAGAGGTTTGGGGGGAACCCGGGCCCACCCTCTACTCCGGGTTCCAGCCCAGGGCCCTGTGGATTGCAGCTGTCTATAGTGCCTCCAGTAACAGCTGCATGACAGCTACACCTCCCTGGGCTACTTCCCCATGGCCTTCTCCAAACACTTTCTTTATCCTCACCATAGGACCTTCCTCCTGCTGTCTGATAACGCTTGTACTCCGTAGTCCTCCAGCAGCACAGCCTCTCACTCTCAGCTCTTTGTGTCTCTTGCTCCCAGCTCCTCACATGCATTTCATCTCCTCTGGCTCCCCTCTCCCTGACTGGAGTGTGCTCCTTTTTAAACCCAGGTGCCCTGATTAGCCTGCCTTGATTGGCTGCAGATGTTCTAATCAGCCTGTCTGCCTTAACTGGTTCTAGCAGCTTCCTGATGACTCTAGTGCAGCCCCTGCTCTGGTCACTCAGGGAACAGAAAACTACTCACCCAGTGACCAGTATATTTGCCCTCTACCAAACTCCTGTATCACACTGGCCTGGGTCTGTCACATAGCTCTAGTGCTATAATAGCAGCTGTTGATTGGCCGGAGGGAGGAGTATATTCCCTTGTCCCTTGTGATCACCAGCTCAGTGCTCACTGTTTGAGCTGTGTTCGAAATCTCAGGATTGGGCCTACCATATATTTTTCTTCGTGCGCTTCCAAAAATATTATAAAATTAGCATAAACTAAAGCAGTATTCTCCACATTTTGCAGCTGGGGATTAAGTATTTTACCCGTGGTCATAGAGGTGATCTGTGGTGGAACTGGCAGAGCCATAACTAGGCATCTTAGCACCAAGGGTAAGCAAGTGTATTGGCGCCCTCTACTGTTTTTCTGCCCCCATTTTTTCTGCCCCCACAGCTTAGCACTCTGGGTGGCTTCCCTGCTTGCCCTGCCCTGGTTACAACCCTGAGAACTGAACCCTAATCTCCTAAATTCCAGTCCACATAGATACCAATGATCCATTTGTTGAATTAGCTCAAACTGCTGCATTTGGACAATTGTACTGATGATGAATGTAAGTGAGGAGAAAATGGATTGTGCAGTGTCTTGCTTGTGTCCTGTATACAGTGCATGTTGTGGTGTATTAAACTGCTTTATAAACAAGCAAAAGGCCTGATTCACATTTTCACTAGTGCACTGCAACTTTGCACTTCTCTGACAGTTTAAAAGGACCCTAAAGTGGATGTAAATGTAAGGCCCCTTTCCATTGCCACTGTTGTGTAAAGAGACCTTCCTGTAAATGAGAATCAGACTCTGATATATGGTGCATGCATGAAAAACATTTAAATGCACATGATTTCAAAACTAATAATTCAACTTCCTTCAAATGTGGCTTGTTCCTTTGATTTTACTCACATCTACAAAACCATCCAAGTTTGAACAAAATTAGTTTAATACTCACTGAGTTAGGTATGCTCAAAATGTCTGATTAGAATATATAGAACAAGCCTCTCTGAGGGCTTTTTATGCTCACATACAGAACTCAGAAATGACTTAACTGTCTGAAACTTCCCAAAGAAATTGACTTCTGCAATAAATTCAAACATGGACAATTTCAGGTGAAAAAACATTTCTGTTTGCATAAGTTATTAGCGATCTGAAAGGAAGAGTTTAATGAGAGGTGCATTTTGATGTTACTTGTAGTAGGAACATACATATTCAGTATGTACCTGCTGTGCATACTGAATATTCCTTCAAATACATATTTTGACAGCTCTTGGAGATTGTAACACGAGCACAGACTTTGGCTTAATAGAATGTATCTTAATTAACTTGATAAATTATTTTCTAGTGGAAACTCCCCAATGTAATACAATTCAAACAGTTGATATTGCATGCCAGTTCTAAAATTAAGGTTTCAGCGAAAAATTTGCCATTAGTCATTATCAGAATTTTACTCTATTAGTTCAAATGTAAGTTAGCAAATAGTTTGCAAGAGGTAAATGTTTATTTTTCTGTTATTTGTGGGACAGAATGGTTGACATCATATTATCATCCTCAATCATTTGAGTTACTATAATAAGGCTTGTAACCTTTGGCCCTCCATTCTTGTCACTTCATTCTTCATAAAAATTTCTCATAAAATCTCTATTCTACTAAATATTTCTAAAATCCATCCATGATTGTGTTTGCTGCTTTGGATAACCATCATGAATCCTATATTTGCTGACTCTTTATTCATATATGGCTAAATATAAATGTATACATTTAGGAACAAAGAATATAGGCCATAGTTACACTTGTGGGGAACTCTATCTTGAGAAGCAGACTCTGAAAAAGATTTGGGAGTCATAGTAGATAAGCAGCTGAACATGAGCTCCCGGTGCGACTCTGTGGACAAAAGGGTTACTGTAGTCCTTAGAAGCATGAACAGGGGAATCTCAAGTAGGAATACAGAGATTATTTCACCTCTGTATTTGGCATTGGTGTAGCCGCTGATGAAATACTGTGTCCAGTTCTGGTGCTCACAGCTGAAGAAGGATGTTGACTTGGAGGGGATTCAGAAAAGAGCCACAGGAATGATTAAAGGATTAGAAAACAGGCCTTGTAGTCAGGGCTGTCCCTAGGGAGGTGTGGGGCCCAAGACAAAGGAGCTGAATTTCTATCTGCCAGGGGGTGCTCCCCCTGGCTTCATCCGCCCATCCCCCCACCTCATCTACCCGCCCGCCTCATGAAGCACAGGGCCCCCCAAAGCGTGAGGCCCTGGCCAGTTGCCCCAGTTTGCCGTACCCTAGGGACAGCTCGCTTGTAGTGATAGACTCAAGGAGCTCAATCTATTTAGCTTAAAGAGAAGGTTAAGCGGTAACTTGATTATAGTCTGTAAGTATGGGGAACAAATCTTCAGTCTAGCAGAAAAAGGTTTAACATGATCCAGTGGCTGGAAGTTGAAGCTAGACAAATTCAAACTGGAAATAAGGCAGTAATTAACCATTTGAACAATTCAACAAGTGTTGTGATGGATTCTCCATCACTGACAATTTTATAATCAAGATTGGATGTTTTTCTCAAATATCTGCGCTAGGAATTATTTTGGGGAATTTTCATGTTATTTGCTATACAAGAGGTAAGAATAGATGATCACTATGGTCCCTTTTGGCCTTGGAATCTATGAATCGTAGAGTTTTATACTCCCTCATATCACTGTAGTATATGAAAGTCTTCCATGTAAAATGAATAGTAATAGTGAAGGCCCTAATGGACTTCATGAACTTTTGGACAGCTCTCCCTTTTGGGAGTAAAAACTCTGTTTGGAGTAGGGCTTTTGTTGTTCGTTTTTTTTTAGATTTTATTAATTTACTTTATTTCCTTGGTCTATTTGTTTCAGATGTATTTGGAAGCAGGTTCATTAATTGGTTGAGGGGTTTTGTGAATAAGGGAGTATAAGTGTTCTGATTATCAGAGAGGAGAGTTTTGCAGTGTTTTCTAAATTAGTCAGATTCTGGATTCATCTGTTCTTCTTTGCAATTTGGTCCATAGCTGAATCCCCTGGACTGGGAATGTTCTGTCCCCAGCTCCAACATTCTTTGTTCTGGGCTTTGTGATCTTCATAGTCCCAGAGGAATGCAGCTGTCCTGTGGGTCATAGATTAAAATTTGGTCTCACGGATGGGGCTTCATTCATTAATTGCTTTGAAGATTAGGATTCAGGACTTAAACTGGCTTTGGAAGCTGACTGGGAACCAATGGAGGGACTTGAGCATAAACCTAATGTGCATACGACAGCCGAAGTCATGGAGAAGGCAAACAGCCACAATTTGTCTTCACATACAGCTTCAGTTACACGGTGAATTACAACCAGTAATCCAGCCTAGAGGTGAATATTGCAGGGATTCCTGTGACCAGGTCCTCATCTGGGAAGATAGGACAATGTTTCCTAGCAAGCTGGAGGTGAAAGAAGGCATTTTTAGATACTGACACCAGGTCATCTAAGCTTAGTGAGGAGCTTAATAGGATCCTGAGGCTTTGCACCACTTTGATGAATGGGATTTACAAGCCTTCAGTGGAAGGTGGAGAGTCCATCTCGGCTAGTTTTTCACAGTAGTTCCCCTTTCTGACCAGCATCACTTTGCCCTGTCTGGATTCACCTTAAGCCAGTTCTCCTCCTCCTCCTCCTCCAAGAGCTGCTTTGTTGTTGGCATTCTGACATCTGAGTAGTGGCATTGGTTGCATCAGTTGAGAATTATAATATGAGAGAGAGAAGAGTGTGTTGACTATCATCAGCAAACTGTTGGCAGATGAGCCCAGGGCATTTCACTGTCTGTGCCAGTGATCTCATGTAGCTATTGAACAGGATAAGGAACAGTATAAGGCTTTGTAACTTGCTAGTTACTACTTTCTCAATTATTTTGTACAGGAATGGAAGATAGGAAATGGAACAGTAGTTGAAGAAGTCTTTGTGGTAGAGTAGTGGCTTCTTCAGGATTTGGAGAACTATTGTGTTTTTCAAAGAGTTTGGTAGGTGTGCTTCACTGATGGAGACACTGAGTATTTCCATTAACACTGCATGTGCAAATACAAAGGTTCAGTTTTATCACACAGTGGGAGTGTGGGATTTGGCCTTTAATACATAGATTTACAAAATTACCTTTCCCTGCACTATTTCCTATACTTGATAACTTAAGAAATAAAAATGTATATGCATTATAACTGCCTATCAGCTTCACCTTCACATCTTATTTCCTAATAAACATCTCCCACTCTACAAGTGTCTGTTCTGTGTTGTAATTTAATGGCCATGCTACAGCAGGTTAATTGTCTTCGCTGGAGATGTGAACATGAATCCCATTCACTGTCAGCCTTTAAAGAGACAGAGTTCAGATTTTCATATAAATCCCTCTAAACTTTATATATACTCTATCAAATGTGAATTATTGACAGTTTAAAGATGCTCTGTCACAGAACTATTAAATCCTTAACATTTTATATTCAGGAATCTTTGTTTAAATGGAGTAAATTTCCATGATTTGGGTGTGTCAAGGTTTTTTCCCCCACTTTGAACTTTAGAGTAAAAATGTAGGGGACTTGCATAGACCCTTCTAAGCTTAATTCCTAGTTTAAATTTGGTATGCTGCCACCAGCCAGAAGTCAGTGTCTGGCACACTTCTGTTCTCCCAAAACCTTCCCCTGGGGAACCCAAGACCCAAACCATCCCCCTCCTTTCCCCCCCCAGACTCTCCCCTCCCTGGGTTGCCTTGAGAGGCTTCACACCAATCCAAACTCCTTGGCTCTTAAAACAAAGAGGAATTAACCATCCCCCTCCTTTCCCCCCCCACCAATCCCTGGTGAGTTTAGACTCAATCCCTTGGATTCTAAAACAAGGAAAAATCAATCAAGTTCTTAAAAAGAAAGCTTTTAATTAAAAAAGAAAAGGTAAAAATTAGGAAAAAAAAAGAATCAGGATGGAAAATGCTTTACAGGGTACTCAGATTCATATAGACTAGAGGGACCTCTCTCCTAGCCTTAGATTCAAAGTTACAGCAAACAGAGGTAAAAATTCTTCCAGTAAAAAGACACATTTACAAGTTAAGAAAACAAACATAAGACTATTCCGCCTTGCCTGGCTATTACTTACTATTTTGAAACATGAAAGACTGATTCAGAAAGATTGGGAAAGCCTAAGTGTACATCTTGTCCCTCTCAGTCCCAAGAGCAAATGAACAAAACAAAAAGCACAAAGTCTTCCCTCCACCAAGATTTGAAAGTATTTTGTCCCCCTATTTGTCCTCTGGTCAGGTGTCAGCCAGGTTTACTGAGCTTCTTAACCCTTTACAGATAAAAGAGACATTAACCCTTAACCATCTCTTTATGACAGGGTGTCTGAACAAGAAAGGAGAGAGCAATATTTCTTTTCTGGTTGCCACATGTTTTCTATCATTTCAAATACTATACTGAAAGAAATAGGTAACACATATCTCCAACTGATTCTATCCCATTCAGGCTGACTGCAGCAGCAGTGAGCAGTTAGTCAGGAAACATGCTTCTGGAGGCTCAAATGAATGATATGGGCTTTAAACCTCTGCTCTCACACTTCGGTCCTTTGCTCTGAGCTCATCTGATGGCTTTTTCCCAGTCTGATTCAGAGATGGTCGAGATCACCGTTGTTCACTCTGGAGTGGGCTGGCTTTGAATCGCTCAGATAAAACTCTGTAAAGGATCAGCGTTCAACTTGTGAATAACACTGAGAATGTGTGTTTTCTATTGGAAATATGGATTGCATTGGGAAGCTCTCTTGAAAACGGAAGCTGTGATGGAAAGATTGTAAATTTGTTCACTTAAGGTCAAATCCTGCCCCCATTCTCATTCAGTCTGGATGGCTCTTGATACAACTGAGCCGCTGTATTTCCAAAGTGCAATGTTAATCAATCACTTATGCTAGAATCCACCTCTATACATGTCACAGCTCTATGACTGTCCTGGTGCAGCTAGGCTCAATGGTTCTTTGAGACAGTGTTAAGATAGAAAGAAATACTGCTTTGTGGGTTGAACAGCTCCCTTTTGTGGCACAAGTAAAGCAGAGGACTTAGGTTGAAATATCAGCCATGGAGTACTCAACCTCTGCTCAGTGGCTGGAAGGTGAGGGCAGCTCCATGCTTCTTGCCTCCTCTAAGTTATCTGGAGGCTCTGGAGCCTAGCCAGATTGGGAAAGATGGTGAGGATTACGGGCTAAATCTTGATTCATACTGAGGTATTAGATTAGGAAGCTATTGTATTAGGAAGGGAAGCAAAGTGAAGCCAATATTTCTTTTGTAGTGTCATATATTTTATATTTTTGTTTGCAGTGTTACTGTAGTGTGTCAAAGCTAGGATATGAGAGAGATGAGTTGAGAGAGGTAATATCTTTTATTGGACCAACTTCTGTTGGTGAAAGAGACAAGCTTTCAAGGTCCTCAGAGATCTTCATATTTTGTATAGTATTTGTGTGTAGCATAGTGATATTGTTACTGGGACCAAATCAAGAGTGAGATTAGAGTCTGCAGTTGAGATAATGCAGCAAAAGAACAATTTTCTGTGCAGGTTACACTTTGAAATAGACTAATAGCCATATCAGCTAAGACAGCATCAAGGAATGAGCCAGCTAAAGCAAAGTCAGGCATAGTAAATAGCTTTAATGGAGATCTGCTTTAGCTCATGGGTATGAAGAACTACTTGAATTACAAGACATGCACAAAATAAACTCAGTGTAAGTCCACCCACTTGCTTTCATTAATACAGGCTAGGAGACTTACAGATATTTAAGTATGGTAGTTGTAAACTTTATATGATACAAGAAGTCATTAGCTCTCAGGCCCATGAGACAAGGGCCACCTTTTACAAAATCCCAATTAATGTGTCATTCCGTAGCTCACAGGTCAATGAGCTCTCCAAAATCCACAGCTATTTTCTCTGGGTTTATGGCGACTGTTTTATACAGGACTTTGTTCTTGTCTAAGTGAGGTTTGCTTAATTTTCTGTGACAAGTACAAGTTAGAACATTGATTGAACAGGTATAACTGAGAACTTAATTTGAAAATGATATGGGGTTGCACAAGTGTAAGAGTATCATTTGAGTTGTATCATCCTTATTACTAGTGACGGTGACTGAGAGGAAAGATCCCATCCTGACACTCAATCTAGTGTGAGTTTTCAAGACTGGTAATTGGAGAAGGAAATTTTTATTTGTAATTGAGCATTATATGGTACCTGGAGATTCAATATATACATTCACTGTTCCAAGAAGAACCACACTTCAATACATAATCATATTTCTATCTCTACACATGTAGATGCAGACGTGTCCCACTTCATATGATTCAAACAAACATCCATCCTAGAGAAACGTTGCTTTAGCAAGCTAAAAATTTCCACATTGCATTCTTCCTGTATATGATGTTCAGGGTTCTCACTGCAAAGACACACAAAAGATTAGAGCTGGGTAAATTTTTTCAGCTGAAACTTTTTTTGGTGAAGAACGTAGATTTGGCAATACCAAAACATTCTGTGAATTCATGTGAGCTTTGCCGAATTGTCTGTGTTGAAAAGAGAAACATTCCAAAACAGTCAAAATGTGTTTAAAAATGAAATGTTTCAATTGTTCAGTTCAAAATGACTTTTTGCTTAGAAATTTCCTTTAAATTAATTTTAAAAATGTAAAAAATCTCCAATTTGACACACTTTTATGCAAAATTGTTTTATTAAATTTGTTGAATTTTTTGAAAAATGTTGTTTTCCATTCAACCCAAAATGAAATTTTCTTCCCTCCTTTCCCCCCCCTAAATTGTGAGGGAACCAAAACATCCATTATTTACACTTCAACATAATTCATAATATTTAAAACATAGAAAATTTAATTCACAAAATAGGCACTGTCTCATAACATTTCATAGTCAGCTGATAATTCTGTACATCATGTGGGCTGATGTCCATTAGCCCCACCCATGTCAGTTCCCACAGCTTCTGTAAATGAACAGTTCTGGTTCCTCTGGGTTTGTGATCCCCATGTTACATTCAATGCTTCAGGCTGCATGAACATGCCCCCTCTAAAGACTGAAAAGCTTCCTTGGATCTACGCACATCAGCTTCAGACCTCAAAGCTCACACAGATTTATCTTTTCTTGTTGAAAGATATTGCTTTTCTGCAGTAAGACAAGCCTGGCAGATTTTGAATTATATGTGCAGAACTTGGAGCAATTGCTGGCCTGTTTTATAATGGCTAACCTCTTTGCATCTGTGACAACTAGATATTGATTATATCACCAGAAAGACACTGAGTATATCACTTGAAAAAGCTGCTCTGCTTAGTGGCAGGTCTTAGCCTTGCCAAGTGATAAAACACAAGATTGAAATTTCAAGCATTAAGAAGTGCTTGTTAATAACACAGTTTAATTTAGAAAGCATAACAAATGTGAAACCAATAAAGCAAAAAACACTCAGCAATTACTCTGATATACAATTTAACATATTTTTAAGGAATATTGTTCACTGTATTGGCAATTATAAGATCCTTAATAACTGGTAGTAAGAGTCTTGGTAAAAAAAAAAAAAAAAAGGATGTTCAGAATAATCACTTTATAATTTTTGGAGAGGTGTCAAACATGCTTGTGTTAATCTGTATATCCCTGCTACAACAATGTCTTAGAAATTAATAAATCCCCTATTCCTGGGTATTGTTACTGAAAAACATACTATAGCACTGATGATCTGCGTTTGTTCACAGCATTCAGTAGCCCTGTCTAGTTTCTAGTGATGGGCCAACAATAAAAGCTATGAGGAGTCTGTCATGTTTGGATAAGCACCAAAAGCCTTTGTGCCAGATTTTCCAAAGCACTATTACCCTAACTCTGGTCCCATTGTGGGCAGTGGGAGTTTTACCATTGACTTCAATTATGATAGAGTTCCACCAACCCAGAAGTGCTTTGTAAAATGCCACCCTTAATGCTTATCTTACCACAGTGTATCCAAACCTCATAGGCCTGCAAATTTCCTCTGGAAAGCAGTTTAACAGGTTTGTGAAAAATGTAGGCCTTCTCCTTCATGTCAGGCTGGAATTATTGTAAGGGCATCCTCTCTTGTGTTTTGGCATTTGGCCAAAACCTGGAAATGTAGAAATACACTGAAATGAAAACTTAACAAAACAAATATTAACTGAACAAATTCAAATTCCCCCTGGCCCCCAAAAGTTAGTCACATGTGACGTTTTTAGCTGGTTTCTTTATCCAAATCAGTTTGCCCATTTCTAACTTCATCCTCCATTTCTTACTGCGTGCTGGTGGTATAGCTCAATCTCCGTACCTTAGACCATAGAGTAAACAAAGAGTCCAATCACTTAGTATATTTTTAACCAGGATGTAATTATCTAACTTTTTGATTTGATCCTTTGGTCTCCATAATGTTTCTCTGCTTTCTTAAAGTGATGATAGTGGTTGACATTATTAAGACAATCATAGACAGTCCAACTTCATCTGCTTCAGATGCTCCCATCCGTATATACAGAATTGCATGTACGGACAGATTTGTACACTGTTTGGTATCACAGGAAAGGAGAGTTTATGACCCTATTGGAAGGTAACTTGAAAACTGATAAGGAGATTTGTCTTGTGAAGGAAGAACGCCTGCAAAGGAGGCTATGGGAGAAAAAGAAAGGGATTTTTTTTGAAAAAGCATCTGAATTCGTGGATGTCTATTTAAACTTAATCCTTTGAATTTCACCTATCACGAATATATACTATATTCTGCTTTCTTGGGTCAATTTGATATCCAGCAGACTATTAATTTGTTGGACTTCAGAGATTCAAGTGCATTGGAGCAGGATGACCTGTGAATCCAATTGACTTTACAGCTTGCAGTTTTTCTCTATTTTTCATCTTTGTTTAGAGAAGTTCACAATAGAAACATTTGATTCAAACTGATTCAAACTCTTGGGAAATCAGAATCATGTTCATACAGGTAATCTTGTTTTTTCTAGGATATTGGACTTTACTCATTTCTCTTTTGTGTTATCTCTCTATAGTAATTTGCCTGATCTGTTAACTTTCAAAAGTGTTATACTACTCTTGGCTTGGGATTGTCAATATTATCTGGGCATGTAGCACTTGGGGTTACTTGTATGCTGTCTGTACTGTACCATGGTACTATTGGGGAAAGACACAACAAACGATTAATTTTTTTGGGATCCAATTTTAACTTTTTCATCAATCATAAATTTGGGTCAAATTATTAACAACTCTCTTGAGCATTAGATTTGGTCATCAGCCAAAAGAGAACATTATTTTTTTATTCTATGACTCATGGCCAGAAGCTGCATGCAGATGACTTACTACAGTTTCTCGCTGGTCCCAAGTTTTTTAAAAGGGACCGTTCTGCTGTTGAGTGCTTGTAATTTGTTGGAAGAGACGTCAATCATCTAACTATGGTTTCCATGTTTGGATTGTTTAGCAATGTTGCCATTTCCACTGATGCAAATCTTGGGAATGCTGTATACCAACATCAAGGGGGGCAAGGATCTCCAATAAAAGCATTTAAGCCACATACAAAAAACACCCTATAGCTGCAAGGTGGCAACAAAAGCTCAAAACAGTTAGATGTGATTAGTTGTAACCCTTCAGAGCTCATAAGATATTAATAGTGTGGTTCTTCAATGGGAGTCTGGGTGTCCAGGACCCAAATAACATGTAGTTGAGACTCTGATTTTAAAAGAGAATACAAGTTGGCAGCCTTCCCAGCACAACATTCCTGGACTGATTGACAATTGTCATATGTGTTTGAAAGTCCTACCACTGTGAGTATGACCTGCAATAGATGATTATTTTTACTTATTACTTCTTGAGAGACTGGGGCATCCAAGCTTTCATTTGAAATTCATCTGCAGTTAATATGCACACTAGCACAACATATTGGGCAATTTAAATAAAAAACTTTTTGTGTATACATTTTTGAGCTTGTATTTCCTTTAGCTGTGAGTGAAATGTGGGGATTTGCACACACAAATGGCTAAATAGATACCTAAATGTGAATTTGCATGTACAAATACTCAGTTTACTCATGTAGTTACAATAATTGTATTCACAAACACAGAGAAACTGGAACACCTTTTTTTTCCTTTTTTTAGCAAAAATGTCCTGTTCATAAAGTCACACAGAAGTTCGGATATGTGAAATAAACAGCTGTCTTTCTGAAGGTTTGAACACAGCAGCTTTTGTGTTATGAGTTGCAAAGCTGTGCTGCTGCTTTTACTGTTTAACATAATAATTGTGCTGTGAAAGTTATTTAAATAGTTTTAAGTGTAAGATTATTTTAATAATTAGAATATGTTCTGGAACTTGTAAGGTTTATCTGCTTCTGCTTTACCATAATTGCTTATTATGAAGTGTGTTCTCTTTTGCTTTTTACATTAGAAATTCAGGTCCTCTGAAGCCCACAACAGTTTGAATCCCAGGCAACAAAGCATGAGACTCTACAGCTTGAGCTAAACAGCCCGGCTCTTCAATTCAGGGCTATAACACTCACATACTCTGTTGATCAGACACAGAAGGAGACACGCAACAGACACTAACCAATAATATACACTTACAAACTTGCAGCTCCATCCTCAGTGAAAAATGGGTACTAATTTTCTGAAGGCTTCTGTGTTGAAAGGATTTTAACAGAGTCTATTATGTGCAGGCATACAGCTACTACATTGACAGGTATCAGAGTAGCAGCCGTGTTAGTCTGTATCCACAAAAAGAACAGGAGTACTTGTGGCACCTTAGAGACTAACAAATTTATTTCAGCATGAGCTTTCGCGAGCTACAGCTCACTTCTTCGGATGCATAGAATGTAACACACAGACAGGAGATATTTATATATACAGAGAACATGAAAAGGTGGAATTACGCCTACCAGCAGGAAGAGTCTAATCAATTGAAATGAAAGATCATCAGCAAGAGAAAAAAAACTTTTGAAATGATAATTAAGATGACCCATAGAAGGTGTGAGGAGAACTTAACATAGAGAAATAAATTCAGTTAGTGTAATGACCCAACCATTTCCAGTCTCTGTTTAGGCCTGAGTTAATTGTATCTGATTTGCATATTAATTCGAGTTCAGCAGTCTCTCTTTGGAGTCTGTTTTTGACTTTTTTTTGTTGCAAAATTGCCACCTTCAAGTCTGTCACTGAGTGGTTAGAGAGGTTGAAGTGTTCTCCCACTGGTTTTTGAATGTTATGATTCCTGATGTCAGATTTGTGTCTATTTATTCTTTTGCGTAGATACTGTCTGGTTTGGCCAATGTACATTGCAAAGGGGCATTGCTGGCACATGATGGCATATATCACGTTGGTAGATATACTACTACAATGAAGACAAGGTGAGATGCGGAGTGTGCAGGAACCGGGCAGTATCTTTTTCAATCAGCTGTGATCCCTCTTGTGGTGCTCATTGTGTTCTATGTTTTGGAAGCCACCTGAAAATGCAAAGAGCAGCAGTATGTATATAGAAAGGTCTTGCATGTTTGCGCATAATTAGTGAACACAATTATTTGGGGCTCTGTGTACTCTGCGGATTCTTCATATTGTTGATCATTGTGTAAAGAAGAAAAGAAACAGTGTCACTAGAAATCTAGTATCTAAACTGAAATAGTGTTGGAAATGGAATATTAAAAGCTGAAGTGATACAGTTGTTACCAATTCACCCAGGCAGTAAGAGCATAAGGGAATATGTCGGTGAACAGCAGGATCTGCTGGTGGGCTGTTTCACCAACCTTAGTAATTTGCGCACCATCTGGCTGGCTGGTTATTTTTATATCAGCCTTAAATACATGGGGATGAGGTCAGCATGGAATGGAGGTATCTCAAGTATGGGGTTGGTAGGTGGTGACTGGGACATCTGGCATGACAGTAAAAGAGGAGTAAACCAGTGTGAGACAGTTGTTTTTAAAAGACAGGAACTAACAATAGCTAGGTAAAGCAGTTGAGGGGAGTTTTAAAAAGATGCATGTAAGTAATCACCATGATATATTGCTTGTGTGTTGTATCTAATCTTCATATTTTTTTTCAACTATTTACACTGTAAATTCTTTGGGGGGCAAGGACTGTGTTTCCTATATCTTTGTACCCTGTCCAGAACTTTTTAGATGATATTGTGATGTAAGTAATGAATCTGAGATCAGCATGCTATTATGACGATTCAGTTCTGACTGACGTTATCTTTTCTTGCATATGCCTTTTCTGGGTTTAGCAGAAACAATCTCATCTGAAAATATGAAAGGCCTCTGAGTTTATCAAAATGCTCAGTGATGAATCTTACCATATGAGGCTCAGACATTTCTGAGGGCATTAAGAATGAATTTTAAAAAGGTTCAGATGGCAGAGATTTCTACTTCCAAACTGAAGAGCACAGCTGACAGTTCTAATTTTAAAGTTCTCCACATGCCAGTGACGAATCTTAGCTCTCAACTGCTATTCTTAGGGAATGTGTATCTGCGGGGGGGTGCGGGGGAGGAGAGAGGAACAAATTTATATGCCTTTTTGTAAAGGACCTTACTGTTGCTGTTTTAGCCAGGCTATAGTTACAGCGGGATGTGCCTTTACAACAACAGGCAGCATTCCAATATATGTGGAGGCATTTGATGCAACTGAGAGAATTGCTTCAATTTAGGAAAAAATACCAAAAACAGACGAGGAATTCAATAAATACTCATTTTAAAAATACACTATTCCTCATAATGGCTTTCTTTAAAAGACAGCCTACTCTATTTTACTGTCTTCAGAAGAATAGTTGATGGGACTCTAGTATGATACTTTCAGCAAGTTTGGAAGGAAGCATGTTTTAGGCCCTTATCCTACAGGCATTACACACATTCAACTTCATGCATGAGTCATCTCCTTGATTTCAAAGTTTGGGTCAGCTGGCTAATATTTTTAGAGGTATTTAGGCATTGCTTCACTCAGTGTTGCAAGGCCTAAGACCTAGATCCTCAAAGGTATTATGGTGCCTAACTCATTTTGAAATTAATGGAAGTTAGGCAACTAAATACTTAAGTGACTTAGCCATGTAAGTCACTTAGGCCTTACAATGCCTAAATACTTTAAAAATATGGGTTTAGGAACCTAACTCCCACTGAATTTCAATGACACTTAGATTGCCTATAGGTCAGATTATTAAAGGTATTTCTAGGTACCTAAGGATGTAGGTAGATGTCTAGTGGGATAGTTAAGTTCCTAAGTGATTTCGAAAAGCCCACTAGACACTTATCTGCTTCTTTTGGTGCCTAAATGCCTTTTTGTTTGTGTTAATTTGCCTGCCCACAGTCAGTATCATTAGCTATCAGAGGATAATCTCTGGTAAAAGAATCTATCAAATTACCATATGTGTAATTACATCAGGGCTATGGGATGAAGAGAAAGATATTGGAAAGATGAGAGTGAAAAGGTTCTGTTGTACCTCTGCCTCCAACTTCTGGTTCCCTGTGCCTCTATCTGTGGGGAGATCCCCAAGTCAGATCTTCAAGAACTGAGGATCTGGAAATCACTCCAAGAATGTGCCTCCCCTCTCATCAGCTCCTGCACTGCACTGAGTTCTTGTATAGAAGAAACTTTGCCTCTGAGTGACCTAAGATAAAATTGATTTTATTTGGTTTGCTAGGATTCAATCTAAAAGCCTACTCATGCGATCAGATGGACTCATAAGAGACTGAGATGGAGCAATGCTTGAGGATCCAAGCTGCAAACAATTGCATCATTCTTAGTTTAAAAAAAATAAATTAATTATTCATATAGACAAAATCTTGTGTATTGTATTTCACAGTGAACCTATCTTTGTGAACAGGGCCGGCTCCAGGCACCAGCGTCCCAAGCAGCTGCTTGGGGCTACAATCTGCAAGGGGCGGCAGTCCGTGTGTTTTTACCCCCAAGCAGTGCGCCGAATTGCTGCCATGGAGGGCAGGAGCAGACTGTGTGTCGTTAGGGCGGCATGGCATTTCCGTGGGGCAATTCGGAGGCAGCTTCTATGTTCAGCTGTCCACGGTGGCGCAGCTTCTGTCTTCCGGCTGAAGATAGAAGCTTCTTCCGAATTGCTGCCACCACAGAAATACATGTGCCACCCTAACGGCACACGGACTGCCCCCGCCATCCGCGGCAGAAATTCGGCGCGCTGCTTGGGACAGCAAAAACAGTAGAGCTGGCCCTGTTTGTGAATCCACATTGTATCATTCTATAGTATTAAAAATAGTTTTAAAATATAAAATTACTGAATATTTTCTCTTTGGTCAACTTCAAGACTGCTCTGGTGATGAGGGTCACCTTTAGAAATTTTTATTGAGTGATGCAGTGTGGGAGTTAATATTGTAGTTGGTTGGTCTGACTTGGTTGCCCTTTAAAAGTTCTTTGCTCCACAGCTAAGTAATTAATAGAATATGCCCTCAGAGTTTGTAGATCTCCTACCCACCTCATCTTCTTTTCAACAGTCAAAAACAGAAAGTAAAATCAAATTGGTTGTACAAATCATATATTTAATTTAATTCTGGCCATTTAACCTAATTAAAACATTGGAGGTTCTCCTATTACTAGTTAAATACAGTAAAGTAGAAAATCACACCATTTTTCATCAGTTAGCAAAAAAATGGCTAAATATAAAGAAATGTATCCAATTAAATAATTCCTCTAGGCTAGAACACATTAGAGATGAACAATATTTCTCTCTTTTAGAAAGCAGGTATTTATCATATTAAATAGGAATGAAACATTGATGATCCTTCATAATAACAAAATAATAATATATTTTGTGAATTGCATAGTTCTGAATTACCCTGGAAGGGTGATCGGTAAATACTTTTCAATCTCACCATGTCAGAATGCAGAAAAAAATCCTAAATCAAATTGTTTTATCAGAATTCACCTAGGCGGTAAGATCAAACCTCTATCAAATCAGCATGAAGGAGGTAGAAGAGATGGAGGAATGGCAGAAAGGCTTTGAAAGTCAACAGAACATAACAGGCTGTGTTTTCTTATAATGAAACATGGTATTAAAAAAAGAAGCTATTAGCTAATTCGTGTAATTTATTAATAGCCAAATTTGAAGATAATATGATGTTTGGAGACAATAGGTCTGATACATCCCAAATCAGAAGATATTTCTACTGTCATCTTATCTCTAGGATTATTCTGGGGAGGCTTTTGTTTCTACCAATACTCCATTGTGCTATGTTTCCATTATGGGAACCTCAGATTTTCTGAAGGGCAGGTTACAGCTGCCTTGTTAGTGATGAAAACTTTCCCTGCAAAAATTTCTGCTTTGGACGACCTTATGCCTTGGTTTACTATGGCAGCTAATGGTTTGCTCTATCAGTGCCTTAGCAAGACACTGTAAGTACTACATCTCCTTGACTATCAACATGAGACATAGTATGCTCTTCCATATACCACTTTCATAAATCACCTTGGTATACAGATGACGTCTGACAGATTATACAGGAAACAGAATTTAGATTGTTGTGGCATACAGAATTTTTGAAATCTTGTACCATAGGTGAGACTGGGGAACAGAAATGTTTCTTTTCCTCAACCACAATGTGCACACAGCTCCAGCTAGAAAAATCCTTTTCTGGATATATAAGAGCTTGGTGCCTCTGGGCTGCGTGCAGTTGAAAACAGAATTAAATATTTCTTGAATATTTGAAGATTTAGAAGCTGAGATCCTTACCAATTTTTTGCTATATGTAATCTGCTATTGGTGAGTTAGTGAAAAGGTGTTCATTTAATATAGTCCATTGATTTCCTCGACCCTTTTCAATCTCATCTGAAATATGGAGCCTGCACTGGTTTCCATGGGTTTTTGATCAGTAGTCAAGTGATTTATTTAGATCTTTCGACAGTTTTGGTAAAAATGACCATGAGGATTTGTGACTTGCTGGAGTAGATTAGATTGCCCATGGCTGCTTCCATTGACAAACAGCTTGCAATGATACAATTAAAAGATGTATCATAAAAGAAGTAGAGTGAATGTTGTACATCTAGCTTTGACATTTACTGTTTTTGGAGGGCTCAGCCATTAATAGTCTCTTAACACATTGATTTTTATAGACCTTTCTCTAACTGGAATAACACACTCATAACAAAAATAGGATTTTAAAATTCATAGCATAGATTTTTTGGGAAGAGTTTAAGAATACTGCGTTACAGATCAAAAAGTGTTGAAGCTATTGATAAATCAATATCATCCTCCTATGTATTAAAATTGCCAGTAGAAGTCATGATTAATATATATTTGCAGTAGGCATGAAAAAATGACAAATACTTGTATCCCCCCAAAAGCTTTTCAGTTCCTGTGAGTTCACTTATCCACTTTAGATTCCCAAAGGGAAAAGGTAAACTTTTTTTTAAATATCTTTAAATGCATTTTATAAGGAAGAAATAACCATTCCTAAATGTAGATAAAAGCCATATTTTTATCAAAAAAATCTGCTGACAATGTCAATGATGAAAGTAGAGTTTGAGATAGTTTTCTAGTGAATTAACCAATAGAAGTTAAGAGAAAAATGTAGTTTTCTATAGACCTTAATTCTGCATTGGGATGTGCTACTAAAGACCTCTATACCCATGCCTGCACCCACTGAAGTTAATGAGTTAAACCAATGCCTAAGTCCATGCTAGGAGATCCTGGGGCTATAATCTACAATGTTAGTGTATTTTATTACCGTAGTGCTTAAAACCCACAGAAATCAAGTGTAAAATTCACATTTTTATTCAGCACTTGCTGTGTTTATTAATAGCTTTGTTCGGTCTTTTGCAATTTGTTCTCAATATTTCGTAATGAAAAGAGAAATCTAGACTAGCTTGTAGCGTTTTGCTGCAGTGTAATTACAGTAGTTCTTTTAAAACATCTATAGTTGTAGGTATCGTATCCTCTTCTATAATAATATATTATCATTACAGTTTGTGATATTACATTATAAAATGCAGGGGTATAAAAGGTGATATGGTTGAACCAATATATTGTAAAATTATAAATTGCAGTATTAGGCATTAGCATTTTTACTATTCCCTTCATTGCTACGTCATGCAATACTCCATAAATTTTGTTCACATATAAGAATATGCTAGGGATAAGCCTGATGTTCAAGCATTTATTTGAAGAGAACATGAAGATTGCTTAGAACTTCAGATGGATGCTCATTTGCTGTAGAAACTACAAATCAATATAAACAAACAGCCAACCCAATCCAACCAAATTAAATCACAACAAATCCTCTTTAGGCCCCCTATTCTGCTCCTCTTGTAATTTAATGGGAATTCTACCACTTACTTCAATGGCAGTTGGATTCATGACACTTTGTCATCATAAAGCAGGGGTTCTTAGATTTCATAATCTGCATCACATATTAATAGAGAGGTTGTGTTGAATTGTTTTTGTATAGCATCTCCGCAGCAATGATAGGACCTGCTTTTGTAATAAAACAGTATTTAGAAAGCATGTGCATTTTTAGCTGTCATTAAAGCAGACCTTAAAAGTTCATTGTAGTCAATGAAAAACTCATGTTGATTTCAATGGGTTTTGGATCAACTTCTTAGTGCACTTTAGGAGCTAGGTGGGGGAGGAGTCAGTGCATGTGACTAGGCAGCTATTCACTGATGATTACTCACCTGCAGACCACAGCTTGAGAAAAAAGTATGGTATGCATCAAGTTCTACTGAACTGCACTTACACACACTGAATAACCACAAACAAAGCAATAGTGAAACAAGAAATTTCCATTCATAAGCCCCTACTTTTCCAGCAATATTTGATTTTTCAAAATTGAAGTGGCAGAATAATAGGTTAGTCCTATCAAAACCCTTTATTAACATTAATTGTAACCCAAGGATGCTGCGTCAGTGACTGGAATAAACACCTGTTGTGGTTCACTTAAAAAGGGGGAAATGAACTTGTCCATTTAGAGGCATATACAAAGATTTGTAAATGTTTTTCAATTCGGCTGTACGGTGAAGTAAAGCATACTATATCACCACAGTATGGTACTTATTTCAAAATACATTGTGCATTTTTAGTGCTTTTTATTATAAAATTGTCTCTGACAGTGGACTCTGTATTCTGGCTCTCAGCATTAAACTATTCATAATCACTTTTGTAACAACATTTCATCATATTAAAATGCAAATGTTGATGGAACGTTATTATAGAAATAAAATGTATATCTATGTATACACAACCATGCATCCAGAGATAAAATGACAGATACATAATAATACTTAAGCTCTTATATCAGCACTTTTCATCTGCACTGGTACATTTCAAAACACTTTACAAAAGGTGGACAAATATCAATATTCCCATTTTACAGACAGGGGAATCAAAGCATAGAGATTAAATAACTTGCCAAAGGTCAGTGTCAAAACCACAACTAGAGCCCATGATTGAAATTTCCAAAGTGTTTATACATATCTCCTATTAATTTCAGTGGAAGATATATGTTTAAATTCCTACATTGCTTTGAAAATCGCAAACCATGTGTCCTAATTCTCAATACAGTGTCCTACACACCAGACTGTGCTGCCTCCTTAGAGACAGCTCCAAAAAATAATAAATAAAAATGTGATTTATAACAGAAAAGGAGAATCAGAACTTGAAAAATCAAACCTACTATTCAATGTCTTTACTTAAGTCTACCAAATTGATGAAATGCCGTTACTTTAACTCTCCATTAGCTTTACTTTTTGTTTGTTTTTACTGCATTGTTAACTCAAGACATAACTCAAGTCTTCTCCCTAACCTGACTTCTACACACCCAGAAGAAATCTCTAGTGTGAGTTAAGTGACATTTTGAATTTGAGCTAGTTGATCAGGATGTGTGTGTTGAAGCTTAGGTGCTGTTGAAGTTAGAGCTAGCAATGCAATGGGGCACTGCTACTCTGTGCTGCTTATCCAAACACTCTGTGCTGCTCAAGTGTTCTTTCACAGTATGGTTGCTCACACTCAAGCAAGGCCAGCTTGAGAGGAGTTAATTCAAGTGTAAATAACTCAGGCTAATGCTGCAGTGAAGGCAAACCCCATGAGATGGCCACTATAGAGCAAACACAAAACCCACCATTATGTCAGATGTATAAATGTGGTTGTGAGGAATGTGATGAGAATTGTTGGTTCTCACACACTCTTCCATATTCATGAATCATAATGTTAGGGTTTTTTCCACTAGCAGTTTTAGATATAATTAAGATCAATATATGTACCTTAAAGACCACAGTTAAAAATGGTTTGTGAAATTGCTAGTGTGAAAGAGTATGCTAACAAGTGTGTTAAACCTTACTTTAAGAGAATATGTGGTGATCTTAGTATGCCTCTTGAGCTATAGAGTTGCAGCCTGGGTTTGGAGGAGTGGGGGCAGAGTTCTCCCAGACTTCCTCTTACAGAAGAAATGATCCTACTGACTATACACAATGTCCATATTGAATTGTGGAAAACACTGGCAGAAGACCAAGTCTTCAAGGAGTCTGATCCGGGAACCTGTAAATACGACATTGCCCTTAAGGCTTCAGTCTTTGAGTAAGGAAGAGAAGAGCTCTGAGATCCCAGTTTAGTGCAATCCCGAGAAATTGACAGTGTAACATTCTTGCTGTGTGATGCCTGCTTTGAATACATTTCTTTGTATTTTCTTTTCAGTTAACTTTATTTTTTATCACTAAAATGGTGGCACTTACGATCTTGCCGATTTCCTTACATAAGTGAATAAGATTTGCAGTCAGCCAAACTCAGCTTTTGCCATATTCAAAATGTTCCCAGAAATATATGGGAATGCAAGAGAATACACCAAATGCTAAGGTAAGTTTACCTATCTTAAATTGACATTTCTCATTACTATCACTCTATACTGTTGTACTCATTAACTTTATTTTTGTATATCCTTGTGAATAAGTAAAAGCCCAATCCGAAACCCATTTAATGAGTCTTTTATTGACTTGAGTGATGTTCGGATTAGTCTGTTAGTCTCTCGGTCAGATTTTCTAATGAACTCATGACCCATTTATGCTGTGCATGTAGTGTAATGGGGCCATAACCTGGCCACTAATATCCCGCAGAGAATTCCAATGAGGTAGAGGAACTCTCTCCAGGGTATAAGTGGGTCACCTGTGGTTCTCTGCCTTTGTTACCAGTATAAGGGAATAGAGTGGTCTGCTCTCCTATGCTTGTTCTCACTGGTCTACAGTGAATTAAAAACCCTACGTTAGTTTTGGAACTTTGGAATGGTTAGCAGGAACTGGCTAATTGGGGCTGGCCTTGAAAATCAGGGAAGTCTAACCAGCTATCAGATGTTATTTTGCTACTCATTTGTGCTGAACAGAGCTTTGGCACAGGAGAGAATTTTGTCCACTGTTTCTCCCCTAATGTGCTTTTACCCCCTTCTGTGTGTGGGTTTTGCATGTGTGAGCAGTAGATTTGGTACTTAAACACCCACCTGACACTTTCCTCCAGACCAGTTGGACATTCAATCTGTCACACACCAGTTGTCTATGGCTGCCAGGGGCTATTTGTGGCAGCTGGGAATCAGTCAAGTGCAGCAGTCCTTGACCCTACATCCCTTATGCCAGAGGAGGGGCTATCCTTTGAAAGTCAGCATCCTTTGAATTTCTCCATTCCAGGGAACCCTCAAGCAGAGGGATCACTGGCTTTATGACTGCTTTGTCTCAGGTGACGAGCACAAAGCAGCTGCAACAGGCATTAGGATCTGGCTCTGCACTGAGCCAGTGGTATCTACCCTATGGAAAAGCATTATAGAATCGTGTTTTGAACTATCCCATAAAACTTAAGACGACAAGGATATAATGAAGGTTAAAAAAAAGAGAGAAAGAAAGAAACCCAGAGAGATCCTAAGATTTTCTGTTAAAATTATATCCATTTTTAGAGCAATTTTGCTAAAGTCATCTTAGATTTCTATAGAATCCAATTGGTTTCATCTTTATCAAATTCTATGGCACTTCCCTATGGGGATGTAAAATAATTTTTAATCACACATCTCAATCACAACATTTCTATTGTTTTTTTCAAAACATAACTGATAGAATTTACATTGGCTGCTGCACTGCTTTGTTTTTCACTTGTCATAATTTATTATACATATAACTTACTTTTAATACCGTGCTGCTCTTTTAGGTGTACTACTGCTGTAAATATTGCAAATCATGATGATATCTTACAATGAAAAAGAGACTAGCTAATGATGAACCTGAACAAACCATGTAAGAGCTGATTGCCTGTAGGTAAGAGAATGCAAATCTGTCACTGGATTTGTTTTGTCCATTTTGTAAATACCACCTTCATATTATCCATATTATAATTACTTTTTAAATTTAGGAATAATTGTTCTTTATATTTCACTGATAGATTCTTTGGAGGCTGCTTTTTAATGACATTCAGAATGTAGCATTCAAACAGCAAATTCGTACTATAGCATAAAGCTATTTTCCTGCTCTGCATCATGAGATGGAAAGTGAAAAATAGCTGATCATCTGGATAGGCTTTGAGTATCCACTAAGGGAAAAATGTAATCACTGTAAGGTACCTATGTGAGAGTCTTTTGTCAGACAATGTATGCTTTTGTAATGGAAATACTAGAGAAAACTGACAACCTACTCAACAGTCAGCTTTGCTTTTGAACTAATAATTCTGAACAGTCTGTGCAGATTGAAAAGTGCATGTCCCCAATACTGTGCATGTACAGTGTCATCATGGCATTAGGCTTCGCTACTATTGTTAATCTCATACTTTCACACGGCAAGTGGGCCATATGATTTTGGGTCAAGTCAACCTGAAGCAAAACATTTCTATTTGCTTAAATAAACCCAAACATTTTGTTTTGAGTTAGATTGACATTAATCTCTGTTCGCCTGAGCTGTCTCAGTGCCTCATAGAAGTTGTGGTTACATCAGACCCTATTATTCCCAAGGGTCAAGCTTCTTAGCTGGACTACATGTCCCATAGTGCACTGTGGTCTCCCCTTGTTGAACCAGTATAGGGGGAATCCCATGATCATTATTCATCATGGAAGATGCAGTCCAACCTGGAAGCCCAGCCCTTACTGGAGGATAGGTACATGGGAGTTGTAATTTAGGTGCTTCATGAGGCACCACGGCAACTCAGGGGGGGCACAGATTAATGTCAAACTAAGCCAAAATGAAATGTTTCGGTTTAGTTCAACAAACCACGATAATATTTTAAAATTAAGTAATGTTGAAGTATTTTATTTCACTCAAAAATATATCAACATTTATAACTCCATGAACAAATGTTGATATTTTGACTTTTCATCCCAGTTTGAAACAAAAACCAATTTTGAAATATCAGAATTTCCCATGAGATGGAAATTCCAATTTCAGCCACCTCTACTGGTATATCAAGGACATTTTCCCCCCTACAAGTCAAAAGATTATTTCACAGAAACAATGTAATGAAAAAAAGATTTAGCCCTCCCCTCGGGAAGTGATGTAAAGTGCAAGCTGGGAGAATGAGTTCTGGCTGACATCTTACTCTTCCTTTTTTTCCCCAGGAGTCCAGCAATTATCTGACCCCCCTCACCCTCTATTATTCCCCCGTCCCTCTCTCCAAAGAGTTCTACAGCATTATGGCATGTCTTTTCAGGCAATTTTGGCATGAGAGGAACTGGTAATTATTTAAAATCCACTTAGAAAATGAGAAGAATTTAAGGAGTGCTTCCTCCTATGTGCAGTCCCTCTTTACAAATACATACAAAGACCCTGCCCCAGAGAGCTTGCAATCTAACTATGGGGTTTTTCTAAAGCCTAATACCATGCATATTACAGTTAATGTGAATTTTGGCATGGACTGCAATGGGAGCAGGGTTAAGTCATTGATGAGCACTTTTAAAAATGTTGCCTTAACTGTCTACAATTGCAGTTGCCCCAATTCCAGCAATTAACTACCAATCACCAATGTAGCTGCCCTAGTGCAAACTGAAAGTGTAGACACTTTGATTTGATGCTTACGGCCTCTTGGAAACTTGACCCTAAACCCCCCTATCTATCACAGTTTCTTCTGGATCCTCCACCATCAGGCACTAAATACTTTCATGTGACCAAACTTTCTTCCTATCAGCTGCTTCGCTGCATTTCTGGGTAGATTAGAAGCTGTTCTGCTCCAATCAATAACAATTCTTCCTAGGGAAGCTCTCCTCTTTCATAGTATCTTGTTTTCTGGGGGACAATATGCTACTAATAAATAATAATAGAGCTTTTCATTTGTAGCTCTGAGTATCATTGTCCCACAGGCCTGAGTCCCCACTTTCAGCCTATATATTATAGAAACAGCCTGTTTCTCTCTTGCTCTATTCTGGCAGCAGCACCAGTGAAGTGGCACAGCCTAGCACATCCCATATACCATGGAATGCACAAGCATTAGCTGAGTGTTGGGCAGGGGCTCAGGAGAGAGAGAGAGTGTGAAAGTGCTGTGCCCAACAATGAGATTTTGTGTAAGGTAAGTGGTTCTGAAAGAAGGATGGATCTACTTGACATTCCAGGGGAGAGCTTTTGGGAGTTAATGGATTTGGCGAGCAGGAACAGTGGCCACGGTGGGCCTCTCATCTCCTGGGGAAAGATTTGGGCAGCAGTCCTGTTCGTAATGAAACTTTTATGTATCTTAATGCTCTGTCCGCAATGAGAATTGAACATTTGTTTACCATCTTTCTAGATTAAATATATTTAAGTGTGGTGCTCTAGAAAGGGACTAACTGTGCTTCAAATCTCACCATATGCAGGACAAAAGAAAGCTTTGATTTCCAGGAGTTTCTGATGACTCAGGTTAAGTTTTCATTTTTTTAACCAAACCAGTTTGCTCATCCTTAGTTATCTATTTTGAAATATGTTTTCCTATCTGAGATATGGAGTTAGGAGGCTCAACCTTAAGGGAAAATAACCTAAAACACTGTAAATACAGCTATTTTCTCTCCAGACATCAGTCTTGGAGTGAAGAGAAAAATGTTTCATGGTCTCAGCTCTGCTTTTTGAGTTCTCTTAGCTCATGTTTTCATGTGATGCTTGTAAAGTTGAGTAAATCCATGTATTAAACCATAAGTTAAAGAATTAAAATCAAGACAAAAGCGTTCCTTTGGGACTCAGTTCCTGTCTGGAAAGGGCAAGGAATCCATCCTAATTCATTGCTGAAATAATTGAGACACCACCTACTGTATACATTGTTTAGATAGTTTGGTAAACAGCTGGTGTCGTAGCAACAGGAAAAAGAACTATTATTTTATGCCTGGAGTATGAAGAAAATTTACCAAATGATCTTTTTGACTAAATAAGAAATTAAGCAGTTATCTAAATTCTGCACAGAAGAAAGGCTTAAAAAAAACCTATTAGATGAGTCACATCACCTGCCATTATCAGATTATATTCAGTAACTTGACAAACCAGGTTGCTTTAGTTCCTATTGGTAAAAAGGCAGCGTCTCTAAAATGGATGCCTGTGTTACCCTGACTGATTAAAAGGGCTGTCTGGAAGTAAGACAGATGGAAAATAAAAAAAAAAAATGTCTAGAGGACATTAGGTACCCTACAGCACAGAACCATGTTTTAAGATGAGTGCAGGGGAGAAGGTTTTACCTTTATGTATCAATGGCCTCACTTCAGTGCCTTTGTGCTGTTAAAAGTGTCATCTTAAGTAATGCTGAAGGGTTCAACAACCAAAAGACATGCAAAGTAACAAGGAAAGAGCCACAGGCATATTAAAAATGCTTAAAATATGAAATACTTATTTCTATATTTAAAATATATATTCTTACTGTATGTGCCACTTGTTTATAAATGTTTTGTATGTAACACTTGGGGGGGAAATGAGCACTTTACTAACTCCTACAGTAGCAGAGATTAATAACATGATTTATAATACATATGTGTAGTGCTGAGAACAAAAAGGTGATGTATTCAATAACTCAGTTAAGGGGAAAGGCTGTACTTGTAATAGAATGAGAAGAGAGCATAAACAAGGCAAAAAATGGATTAGATGGGAGTCAGATGTAGTTCAAAGAGGCTTAATTAAATAAGAATTAGATGTTCATTATCTAAATTGGATGGTGTACACAAAGATTAAAGAAAAATACCACTGGGCAGGCTGAGACAAGACATCAAATAGCCCTCTAAGTTTCAGTGCAGAGTACACATTTTGTTATCTTGCAGCAATGTAGATTTTGTACTACTATTCATTCTACAAAGGAAGAATATTGAATGAATATACAGAGATGTAGAGAGGTCTAGTGGTTAGAGTATTCAGCTGGAATCTAGGAACTCCTAAATTCACCAACTCTGTATGGACTTGTGCAAATCATTTTAAGTCACTGTATCTCATTTGTGTTTCTGTAAAATGACCGTAGTAAAACTTACAATAGTTTCCTGTCTCATAACAAAATGTAATATTTGCATAGTGCTTTGAAAATATAAAGTACTATGTAGGCATTCAGTATTGCTATAATGCAGATGTAGATTCAATATGGATGTTAGGCAATAGCCCACCTCAGTTTTGTCAGATCCCTCCAACTGTCATTTCTTCAATTTAAAGAAGAGGAGCGAGAAACAAAAGTTACACTGCTCTGCCAGCCAGAGTTTGTTAATTTTACTCCTGAATCAGTGCTAAAGCAACCCTGCTAGCCTGAGGGACTTGAAACAGTTTTGATCAGCAATTCACAGACCATGAGGGCTAGCAATAAATACTATGCACCATTTTAAATCTAGGACTTTCATGAATTTGAACAGTAAATGGAGAAAAAATAAACTTAGAATGAAATCCAGTATTTTCTCAATTCAATGTAACTGAGTTGTTGTGTCATTGTTCTTCTTGAATATGGACAAAGGGATTGCTATAATATTTTCATCAACATGCTACTAAGTATCTAGCATATTGCTGAAGTCAGGGGAATTACAGTCATGGGAGAAATAGGTATTTTTAAGTCTCATGAAAGTATTGAAAAAAACCCCTCTTATTAGCACAGTATTCAACAATGCATCAAAAGTTCTGAAAAAGATTAAATTATGTGACATCTGTGCTTCCAGAGCTATCCTCTAGAGGTCTATCACTACCACTCATAACCGGACAACGAGAAGCCTGTTGGTCAACCTGCTAGAGCTAGGAAAGTTTTGACAGACCAGGAAGCAAGTGTTATTTCTGTAGCCCAGGTGCTATCACGGCAAAGGTAAGATCACCTGCTGACCTAAAGAGCTATGGTAGAACCTTAAAAGGCTTGTGGACTTAGAGCACAAATACCCACCCAGGCTTCAGAGGGAAGGTTCTAGAAGTTCCCTGGTTTAATACCAGCAGAATAAGAGGAAAATAAAGGGCAATAGTCATCTCCTGCAGTACTGCAATTCATTATCATCATCATTATTCCCATAACCACATTAGTCATTGGGGCATCATCCTTGATGAGCAATCAACCAATTGTCTGTACCCATGATGATTGTATGTCAGTGCTTGAGTCTCCGTGAAGTCGATTCCTCTCCACTTTTTTATGTTGTCAATCTATCTCTTCTTCTGTCTAGCTCTTCTTCTCTTCCCCTGTTTTGTCCCTTGGAGGATGATCTTGGATAGGCCAGATATCTTGTTACATGGCCATACCACTTCAGCTTGCACTTCTTCATGGTTGTCAGGAGGTCTTGATATGACCCAGAGCATTGACTGATGATATTGCAGACCTCTTCATTAGTGGTGTGATTGAAGTAGGAGATGCCCAGGATTTTATGGCAGTATATCATCTCTATTACCTGTATTTTCTGTTCAAATTCTGCCATAATGGTCTATGTCTCGCCCTTATACAGAAAAATGGAGATGACCAGTGCGTGCAGTGGTTTCAGTTTGGATTTCAGGGAGATGTTCTTGTTCTTCCAAATTGGCTTTAGTTTTGCCACTGTTGCTGCTATTCGCGCAGCTCTTGCCAGAATTTCTGCCTCTGATCCTTCATCAGTGATGATTGCCCCCAAATACTTGAACTGTTCCACTGTCTCCAGCTCTTGTCCACTGACAATGATTTGTGAGCTGATCCCATCATATTTGCTTGCCATCAGCTTGGTTTCTCTGCACTGATTTCCATGCCGTATTTTGTGGAGGTTTCATCCAATCATTTCACAAGGTTGGCAAGTTCATCTTCTTTACCTGCCCCCCAGTGCTGACCGTGCATATGTGATCTTCTAGGGGATCAGTCAGTAGGCACTCCAAGTAGATGTTGAACAATGTGAACGAAAGAAGGGAGCCTTGCAGGACTCTAACAGTGGTACGAAACGACTGTCCTATTCTGCCACTGACAAGAACTGCACTGCTGGCCTTGGCATGCAGTTGTTTGATGGTAAGAATAAGCTTACAACCAACATTGTACATCTTCATAGTTGCCCAGAGAGCTTCATGACATACTTTGTCAAACATCTTCTTGAAGTCAACAAAGATGTGGTAGATGTCCTGCTAGTGTTGTGAGTACTTCTCACATAGAAAATAAAGGTTGAAAATCTGTTCTGTGCTACTTCTTCCAGCACGAAAGCCAGCCTGTTCTTCAGCAATGTTATTCTCTGCTTGTGGCTTCAATCTATTCATTATGGCTTTCAACATCACTTTGCTTGGATGGCTAATTAAGCTTATGGTCTGCTAATTTTGACACAATTGCAGGTTGCCTTTCTTTGGCAGAGTGATGATTAGTGACTGCGTCCACGTGGAGATGATTGTGTCCACTGGTCTGCCAGATCTTGTTGCAGATCTTGGTGAGTACACCTGTTGCTATTTCTCCTCCTAATTTCATCAGTTTGTCTGGGATGTTGTCAACACCTGTAGCCTTTCCATTCTTGAGTGATTTCATAGCTGTATTGGAAAGTCATTCTCCTCTTTTGAATCTGGGCTGTCTAGGACACTAGATTCTACAATTATCCTGTGGTTGTATAGATCAGAACAGTAGTTTGTTCACCTACTGATGATGTCTCTTTCTTCTGTAAGACTGTTCTCTTTTTTGTCTTGAATTGTGTTAGCTTTGGTCCAACTTTCCTTTGTCAGATCTTTTACAATCTAGAAGGCTCATTTGCTATTTTTATTATTGACTCTCTTCAATTTTAGAGCATTGTTTTTTCAATCCATATCTCCTTGGCCACCTTCATTCCTTTCTTGATCTTTCTTCTAATCGCTCTGTATTTATCACCTCCCTCAGTGCTATTCTTATCTCTCTTGAGTTCTCTTCTAATGCCACATATTTGTAGTAGTTCATTTGGGACCCATGGTTTTGTCTTCTTACTGTGTTTCCCAAGAATGTCCATTGCTGTCTCAAATATTGCAGTTAGAGGGTGTGAAAATCTAATTTAGATCCTATTGATTCTTTCATCCAGAGATATGCAATAACATCTGGAATGACCTGTAATTAGGGTTGGGCTCACTTTCTTCATTAATTCTTTACCCGAAGTCTTAATTAATGAGAGGAAGATGAATAGGCATAAACTTATTGAAGTTTCTTTAATACTAAAACCCAGCTCTTACGTAGTGATTTTCATCAGTAAATCTCAAAGTGCTTTACAAAGGATGTTAGTATCATCATTTTACAGATAGGAAACTGAAGCAAAAAGTGATTTGCCTGACATCACCCAGCAGGCTAGTAGCAGAGGTGGGACTAGAACTCAAGACATCTGAGTCATACTATTCTAGCTACAAGACCATATTGCCTCTAAACGTTGCACTTAGTTGTGGTGTTAAAGGTGTTGAAACTTCAATTTTTTAAAGGTATACACTCTGAGAAGCCCCAGGGACAATATTTTTGCAGTTGCTTAGGGACAATGTCCAATTGTTCTGCTTCAGGGGCACAATAGGTGATCCAAGGGACTATTAAGTGATCCTACTACTAGTACTGCCATGAAGACAAATGCAGCTCAGTATTCTAAAAATAGTATTGCTTTCAGCAAAGGTTGCTTTTTCTGGAAAATTTGTCATATTAAAATTCTCACTTTGACTGTTGATGATGTTTTGGTGAGCCTCTGGTGACATGAGTCATTTTCTTCTTACTTGAAATGCAGAAATGTTTTACTTCCCATATTTGTCCTACAGCTTATTACCATTATAAATCAGAAGTAGCCAAGTGACACCTTGTTGAGGGGACATGACTTCCAGGTCTGATTAATCAAACAAGTTGGGTTGAGTCCTTTGTGCAACTGTCTAAGGTCCCAATCCTGCAAGCTACTCCATGGAGGCAGACCTGCCCTGTGGAGCATCCAGAGATGTCTGTCAGATTTGGCTACACACAAAAAATGCAGGATCAGAGCCTTAATGTTGAGTTGCTTCTCTGACAATGTTATTAATTTCTTGTGTCTAAACGTATGAAGTACCAACTTGGACTATAGCTAAATCAACAGAGGTATCAGCAAAGGGAATAATACATTTAACATATTGACTATTAGAATTTACAAAAAATACAATAAAATAAACATATTAAAATTTCAACTATAGGACCCAGTCCTGCTCCCCCTTCATTCATATGAGAAATCCCATTGGCTTCTATGAGACTGTCTTTGTGAGTGACAGCTACAGAATGGGGCTCATCAATATAGCAGAATGGTTTAAACATCAGCAACAGTTCTAAGACTCAAATCATCCACGCTTTACACATGATAGAAATTAAACATAATTCTGGGACAAGAATTTCAACCTATCACTGCATAGACAAATCAGATATAATCCGCTCGTAATCATGGAAATTCGTATGGGAATGATTCATCTGCAAATGAAGCCCATATCAGGTTAATCAAATCACTGCTCTTCCATACAGACCACCTGAATGAAAAGGCCAGTTGACAGCAGCACAAAATTTTCAAACTCACATAAAATAAGAAAAATGTATATCTTCACTACAACAAGCTTTTGTATTTACCTAACAACTCATTTGGGGCATGTAGCCCATTGCAGTCAATGGCAATCTTTTCATTAACTTCACCCTCAGTCTGTACACCTGATGCCCCACTGAAGATAGCGGGACTACTCATGTGATTGAAGTTATGGGCATCGTTAAGTACTTTGAATCTGTTCCTTACCTCACAAGCTACTTGTTGTGTCTCATATTCTCCCCTCCCCACAAGAACATTAATCCTTATTTAACCCACAAAGATATCCAACATTAATAAAGGAGATAATCTGACTAACATTGGCTGGAAAGCCAGGATGGCCTAGGGACTAGGATGATAACCTTGGGCAAATTGTGCCTCATCAATAAAATGGGGATGATAGGAACGTACTATCTGACAGGGGTTGTGAGAATAAATACATTCTAAGGTACTGTGGTAATGAGGTGTGGGGGTACATAGGTACCTGAAATGGATTTCAAAGTGCCTCTAAAAGGTGACCATTCAGTAAGTCTTACAGCCCACTGTTACAGTGAAACTATTCTGGAAGACTTCTATATTACTTACCATAGTGTAAGTTTTCCCATAAGTTCCAGCACTAGAAGAGATTTTGATACTCATCCCATTTCTTCTTCTAAAGCCAGGCAGGTGAATGCATTATTATAACAGCCATCATGATCAGATATACATTTATGTACCTCCTAAAACAGCTAACACTCTGTTATATTTTAAACAACAAAACTCTTGGTACAATTTATGGTTGAGGCATCTTCTTTGGATATCACAAATCTGTATTTAAAAATATGAAGTGATAGGCTGAGACGGATTTCATGGATGCAGTTGGCACTTGTAGACTTAGGGTGTTTGTCAGTTAATAAATACATTATTAGGATTTACTGCTGCAAAAACAAAGCAGCAGCTCAACAGAGAGTCTTATTTGATACTCAAACCCCTGTAGCAAAGTACTTGTTACAGTTAGTTAACATATACTTCCTTCGGAACAGGATTGTAAAATTCCAATGAGCCTTTAAGACTGAGGGCATGTCTACACTGGAGCTAGAGGCACAATTTCCAGCTCGGGAAGACATTCTGTTCACTAGCTAGCACACTAAAAATAGTAGTGTAGCCATGTGACAGGGCAGTCTAGCCACCCAAATAAGAACCTAAGGTTTTGGATTGGATATACACAGGCAGATAGGTAAAAATATCAGTAGCTGCAGCAGGATGGGCTATCTAGCATCTTCAAAGCAAGTGCAGGTACAGCTATCCTAGCTGGAAATATGACTCCCAGCTCCAGTATAGATGTACCCTACAGATACTACTTGAAATTTATTTAGAATCCTTGCTGTTAAGATACATGTTATTTTTAAACCCAATATTTATCAATTTTATTTATAAACAAGAGCTAGTTTCCATTTTCAGTTCTATTCTATGTTACCCCCCCCCAGCCCTGCCTTTTTCCCCAACAGTTGAAGATTTTGCTAACATATTGCTACAAAAGTAACTTAATTTTAAGACCATACATGCCTCTTATGGTGCTCTGTGACATCAGGCTAACCTTTGGTATGAAACAAATGGTTTGTGTTGTTAACAGAACCCCAAATTACCTGTTAAACCTTTGGCTCAGATTTTCTCAGTTTGTGTTTTATAAGTTTCAAAGTCACCACAAGATTTTAACAAGGAACCATGTTTTTATTAACACTGTGTATGAAATATTTTGTTTCTCTGCATTCTTATACAGTTTGTTTTTTGTTAAAGTTTGATTTTTTTTTGTCAGTGTCTGCTAGAGAAAAACAGGAGCAAACTGTTTTTATAAGAATTCTAAACTTTAGCTTAAAGTTATAGGACTGAGCCCCCAAACAAACCCTTATTCACTTGGATAGGTCTTCCTTGGGTTACCAGTCCCATTAAAATCAATGGGAGTATGTATGTGAGTAAGGGTTGGCAGGATCAGGTCACATTTCATATATAGAACTACTAGAAGGTACTATTGCAGATTCTACATCCATCTAGTGCAAGCATAAATAAAATAGATATTGATTTACTGATTTATAAAATATGCCTCTCTCCACCTCTAAGCACGTGTACATGAATTGTAAAACAGCAGTTAAAACAAGCTACTATAATTGGAATCACAAGGACTCAGAGCAAACTCCTCAGGCCACAAGAACTCAAATAAAGCTGCCAGCCAGACCACCCCCTTGGATAAAGGCTTAATACGTAGGTCGGCTTTGCAATGTTCCCTGAAGGAGAACAATCATGGACTCTGCCCAGCCATTGGAAGAATCAAGTTCCAGAACCAAGATTCCCCTAACACTCTGATGGGACCTCACAGCTTTAAATCAGGAGACTCTCAGAAAGAGTGTCCAGTTCATTTTGATTGTCAGGATTTGTGCAGGAGGAGACAGAGTCTTGAAAGTCTTCCTTGTACTATGGAAATCTGACAAAAGTTTCCCATAATTGCCAATATTGATTTAGTTCCACTGAATAAACACTGGGCTCCCTTAATACAGACCATCTTCTAGTTAGCTATCACAACCACATTAAGCACTGTGTCGATTAAACCTTCTGAAAGCTGGTCGAATCAACAATGTGCTCTTTGCTTTGGGAAACAGTATCAATAGGCTAGCCACAGCTTATAAAGCATCTAAGACTTCACAGAACAAGACCGTGGAGTCACCTGGAAACAATTTGGAAGAAAGTAATGTTTTTGGACCACTGATGCAATATATAAGTTTGTAAAGATCCTTGTTCAGTAAATTGACAGCCACACTCTGCATAGTTGAACTTCACAAGTGGTCTTCAAAGGAGCTAGCCATATGTTAATCCAAAGATGTCTCCATTCTCAACAAAGCTGACAAATACATTGGCAAAGTCAATGTACTCTTAAATACATCAGTTACATGAAATAATAGCATTTTTGAGCCAGGGACTCCTGCTTTATGACCTCAAAATATAGATGTACAATCTAATTGTGTCAATGGATAACTGCAAGTTACTTGGGGGAGAGGGGAAGTTTGTGCCCCCCTTAATCTGAATATGCACAGAAGGAGGTTCTCCAATCCAGCCCCAACACAGATCCAGTGGACAAAGGGAGTGCAGAAAGGATGGGATAGGTGGAGGAAGTGACGAATCAGAGAAACGTACATCATCTTCCCCAGCCCTTGCCCCAGACTCTTGGAGCTCTGTCTACAAAGTAATACAGTCCCTTTCGCACATAGGTTCTTGAAGCTGGCAAGGATAAGGGGAATCTTTGCTAACGTGGCTCTAATGGAGTGGTGTGAGGTGCCCCACAGATAAAGGCCTCTGCGGGGAGAGAAGCACAAGGCTTCCATATGGATGCCCACTTTCATGAGGCTCCATCAGGTTGGGGGGAGGACAGGCTCCCAACTCATTTCTATGGTAGACAGCTCACTCACTCCAAGAGGACAACTTGGAGAACTGATTTTTCAGAGAGTTTTCTACTTGTTCTGTGGATTTTAGGGCCTGATCCAAAGACTGCTGAAATCAATAGCAATTTTTTTCATCCACCTCATGGGGCCTTTGATCAGGCTATTAATGGATTAATGAGTGAACAGGGTGGTACTGCGCCCAGAGGAAATTTTATTGCTCTAAGTAAAGCTTTCAGTTGAACTGATGGTAAAATTATATATAGCCCCTCCTCCAAAGCATGGCTCAATCCTCCTTTCTGGTGCTTGCTAATCAGAGTGGTTTCTTCCTTCTCCTCACATAGGTTGAGTTCTGGATTCTTTATTTTAGCACCCAATGCCTTGAGCCAAGATGACTCCTCTGTGCCTGGGTCAGAAGGGATGTGAATCCTTGGGAAAATGACTAATACTATTCCATTAACAACTAATATAACCCAGTACATAAACATCACACTACATTAATACAAGCCCCACTTCTGAAATGTCACATCCCAAAAGACCAAAATAACATAAGGGATTCTACTGGGGACAGAAGACAAATGCTCTAGAGAAAAAAGAGTTGAAGTAAAATACTAACAAAATCAACAATATAACAAATTCCTTGCCTCCCACCATTCACAATCCCCAGCTCCCTCCCTGGCACCTTGCCAGGTAGATGGAATGCTTAGGATGAGTCCAGAGAGAGGTGTAGCAGCACTGCAAATGTTTGCCAGTTTAAAGAAAATGAAACGGGCCCTTTAAAAGTGTTTTCAACCTTTGGCGGGGGCAGACTCCTCTCCTGGCTTCTGGTCTGGGGTTCTGTGGAGATCTCGGCGGGCTGTAGGTAGCCTGCATAGGAGTGGTTCTCTGGATCCCTGATCGCTGGTCAATGCAAGGCTGGCACTCCCCATTCACATATTAAATCCCACAGTAGTTCAGTCTCAGTTTGTGTGGTGAGCAGGAGTTGATTAGGGATGCGCCAGGCTATGCTGCCCTTCTCAGCTCCAAACTCACACAGCCCAAAACTTGGAACCAAAACTAGTCCCTGTTTCTCTGAGTCAGGCTGTCCCCTCCCACTGGGGAATGAGCATGCCTGGCTTGTCACTGGTCTAGCAAAATATCTATATAATCACTCCATCTGAAGCTCTTCATTGGCTTTTGCAGACACCTGCCAAAGGCCCTAAGCAGGCTGAGAAATAGTGTCTGGAGGTTCTGAAGCCAGAGGGTAGGACCCTTAGAGGCTCAGTTCAGTGTTCCAGGAGCTAGCAAACTCCAAAGGAAGTTACATGTAATAAAAAAGAATTTTCATGCGTTAGTTCCAGTGTGGCTGAGTGATTACTTGTTAAATCACTGTCAAATAATATGTAAATAGCAACAATCTGAGTCTTCACTACTGCCAGTCTCTAAGATTTAGCACTTAGCCTGTTATTGATTTTAATTACATATTGATGTTATTGATTTCATTCCTTTAAAAGTCACACTCAAATTTCAATTCTGAGAGTAACATTATTATGTATAGGTCAAAGAAGTATTATGTGACGTTCAATCTAGTCTCTGGCATGATTCTGATAAATTGCAAGCCTGATTTAAAGTGAAAGAGCTAATTTTCCACATTAATAAAAAATCATAATTCTGGTAACTAGTTCAAATCCTAGGTTGAAATCTGTGGATTCCCTGTTGCACATTACTTGTTTTGATAAATCCTATCCTGAATTTGTAATACATTTTACGTATCCTGGGATATGGTTAGAGTAGAGTTTGAAATTTAATTATGAACAAGTCACTTCTACATAGTACATGTGGCTGGGATTACTTTACAGGAACATTCATTGTTTTAATTCCACAAGCAGAAAATATATAGCATCCCAGACTTTATTGCCTATTCAAGACAACTGATGACATATTACACTAAGAAATTCTTCTGTGTTCCTACTATATAAATCCAAAATTGTTTACAGTGTTTCCAAGTGTATTTTAGACATCTCCTTTCTGGAAGCACATTGATCATTGCATAACTAATTAGAGTGGTTATCGCTTAAAAGCAGAGGAGACTCATCATTTATTTACCAATGACAGTGATGCCTTCACCTGCACTGAAAGAGCTTTTGTCCTAGAAGAAACGTGTTTTGAAACTCAGCCTAGTAAGCTCAAATTTGTTTGTTCTTAATGTAATACTGATCTCCATAGTTTTTTGTCTCCTTTGCTGTTGCAGCTTTATGGAACTTTTCAGATCTAATTTTACTCCATCATTTTCATTCTCTGTTTTAAAGAGAACCTTGTATCCTTTTATTTTTGCAACTGATAGCACTAAGTACATTTCAACACTGTATCCCTTCAAGTAGGAGGAGTTGATTACATATTGTGTTACTATATAAGTGAAGATTATTATTGTATAGTATTATTATTTTATTATTCTTCAAAGGTCTCCAGGATTTCCCAGTCTCTTGCACATATATCAGCTTTGTAGCCTTATAGGTCTATACTACCAGGCTACTGACTTCCACATACTCTGATTTTCTAGCAAGTATTTCTTTCTCAAGCTCCTATATCATTTCCCATCACTTTGAATATGTCAACCCATCTCTTTACATGGATGATGCTTTTTATAAACCACTACCAAAATCATCCAAAGCATAGGACTTTGTGGTTTGGAAGACTTGATGGGAGGTTTGATGAGAGACCCAGACATCTGTTGGGAAAATAACACAGCAGGACACAGATTATCCAATAAGTTCTTGGAATGCATTGGACACCATTTTTTATTTCAGAAGGCAAAGAAAGCCACTAGGGGACAGGCTGTTCTAGCTTTGATTTTGACAAATAGAGAGAAACTGGTTGAGAATTTGAAGGTTGAAGGCAGCATAGGTGAAATGGTAGAGTTCATGATTCTGAAGAATGGTAGGAGGGAAAACAGCACAATAAAGAAAATGGATTTCAAGAAGGCAGACTCCAGCAAACTCAGGGAGTCTGTAGATAAGATCCATTGGGAAGCAAGTCTAAGGAAAAAACAGTTCAAGAGAGTTGGCAGTTTTTCAAAAAGACATTATCAAAGGCACAAGAGCAAATTATCCCACTGTGTTGGAAAGATAGGAAGTATGGCACGAGACCACCCTGGCTTAACCAGGAGATCTTCAATGAACTGAAACTCAAAAAGAATCCTACAAAAAGTGGAAACTAGGTCAAATTACAAAGGATGAATATAAACAATTAACACAAGTATGTATGGACACATTTAAAAAGGCCAAGGCACAAGATGAAATTAAATTAGCTAGAGACAGAAAAGGTAACAAGAAAACATTCTACAAGTACATTAGCAGTAAGAGGAAGACCAAGAATATGGTAGGTCCATTACTCAATGAGAGGGGAAAGACAATACCAGAAAATGTGGAAATGGCAGAAATGGTTCCACAGCAATTGGACGTCTAACATAATGAATGCTGGTGAAAATTAGGTAGGATCAGAGGCTAAAATAGGGAAAGAACAAGTTAACTATTACTTAGACAAGTTAGAATGTTTTCAAGTCACCAGGGCCTGATGTAATGCATCCTAAAATACTCAAGGAGCTGCCTGAGTAGATATTTGAGCCATTAGCAAATTATCTTTGAAAAGTCATGGAAGATGGGTGAGATTACAGAGGACTGGAAATGGACAAATATAGTGCCAATGTATAAAAAAGGGGAATAAAGACAACCCAGGGAATTACAGACTGGTCGGCTTAACTTCAGTACCCAGAAAGATAATAGAGTAAATAATCAAGCAATCAATTTACAAACACCTAGAAGATAATAAGGTGATAAGTAATAGTTAGCATAGACTATTGGTCAAGAACAAATCATGTGAAACCAACCTAATAACTTTCTTTGACAGCATATTAAGACTTATGGATGGGAAGAAGGGTTTATGTGGTATAGCTTGACTTTAGTAAGGCTTTTGATACTATCTAGTATGACCTTCTCATAATGAAACTAGGGAAATGCAACCTAGATGGAGCTACTACAAGATGGGTGGATAAGGGGTTGGAAAACCATTCCCAGAGAGTAGTTATCAGTGGTTCACAGTTAAGTTGGAAGGGCATATCAAATGGGGCCCCACTGGAATCAGTTGTGTGTCCAATTCTGTTCAAGATCTTAATCAATTATTTAGATAATGCACAGAGAATGCACTTATAAAGTTTGCAGACGATACCAAGGCAGATAGGGTTGCAAGTGCTTTGGAGGATATGATTAAAATTCAAAATTATCTGGACAAACTGGAGAAATAGTCTGAAGTAAATAGGATGAAATTTAATAAGGACAAATGCAAAGTACTCCACTTAAGAAGGAATAATTAGTTGCACACATACAAAATGGGAAATGACTGCCTAGGAAGGAGTACTGTGGAAAGTGATCTGGGGTCATAGTGGCTCACTAGCTAAATATGAGTCAACAGTGTAACAGTGTTACAAAGAAAGCAAACATAATTCTGGGATGTATTAGCAGGAGTGTTGTAAGCAAGACTGCTCTACTCCATGCTAAGTAGGCCTCAGCTGGAGTATTGTGTCCAGCTCTGGATGCCACATTTCAGGAAAGATGTGGACAAATTGGAGAAAGTCCAGGAGAAGAGCAGCAAAAATGATTAAAGGTTTAGAAAACATGACCTAAGAGGGAAGATTGAAAAAAATGGGTTTGTTTAGTCTGGAGAAGAGAAGTCTGAGAGGGGACATAACAGTTTTCAAGTACATAAAAGGTTGTTACAAGGAAGAGGGAGAAAAATGTTCTTAACCTCTGAGGATAGGACAAGAAACAATGGTCTTAAATTGCAACCAGGCAGTTTAGGTTGAACTTTAGGAAAAACTTCCCAACTGTCAGGGTGGGTAAGCACTAGAATAAATTGCCTAGGGAGATTGTGGAATGTCCATCATTGTAGATTTTTAAGAGCAGGTTGGACAAACACCTGTCAGGGATGGTTTATATAATACTTAGCCTTGTCTTGAGTGCAGGGGACTGGGAATAGAAGACTTCTTGAGTTTCTGTTAGTGCTATGGTTCTATGAGTATCTCCACTGGCTCTCCCTTCTATGTTGCATCAAACATAAACTGCTTGTCTTTACTATCATGGGATACCCCACTCTACCATTTTTCATTCATTGTTGGGATGTCAACGCCCATTTCTGATCAGCCAACAATGCCAGCCTCAATTGCCCACTTGTTAAAATTTCAAACAAGCACCTTTTTGTTTCTTCCATGCTGCCTTTCACTCTTGAGAGGAACACCCCATGAGCAGCTACAAAATTACCTCCTTATCTTTCTTTAAAGCCTTCCTTTGCCATGATGCCTATAAAAAAACCTTTAATATAGTGAAGCTGCTGGTGTACTGTCTTCAGCCTAGCATGCTGGCCAATATAGTCTCACTGTTTCCTTCTACTCCTCCAGTCCCCATCTGTTGTGTTTGTCTAATACATAGATTGCAACCTCCTTAGGGCAGAGAGCATCTTTTTGTTCTATGTTTGTACAACACCTAGCACAAAGAGGTTCTGGTCCAGGACTAGGGCTTGTAGAAATTTTGCTAATACAAAAAATAAATAATATATTTTTCTAAGTCCTATAGCCTACATCTCCAGACCTGTTTCCTCTCCTCGTGATCTAACATTTGATCTTTGCTTAACTATATGGTACAGTGTATATGATGGTCAACTAGTTAACTGTCTTGATGGCCCTGATCCTGCAACTGGATTCATGCAGATAGAAACCTATGTCTGCATGGAGCCATATTATGCACAATGTTTGCTTGACATTTGTTGCTAACTCCAGTAGAATATTTTGAGCTGATGTAGTTATACTGTTGTTAAGGGCCAAAAATGAAAAACTTAATTTGAGCCATCTTGTCTGTACACCAAACTGCTCTGGAATGCACCTTATTACTGCTACAAAGGAAAAGCAAATGCTTCCCCCAGTGCATCCTACTGATTGTAGCATGCTTATAAGGTTGCAAGAGGCCTGGTCACATACCCAAACTAACTAGCTATGACCACCTCTGGATTGGCTAGTGCTCCCACTAATGTGCAAGGGAGCTCTAGGTCCTTATTCTGTTCTCAGCTGAGCAAGTCCATTCTGGGGAATTACATTCCATGTTCTCTCTCCCTTCCAGTATATTCAAACAAGATAGGCCAGAAGTTTGTCTTTAGAATCAAATCTAGTCTCCTCTTCTGTGGGCCTGGAAATCTCCTGGTGGCCAAACTGATGCACTTCTACTGCACAAGCAGAGGGCTGGATGCAGAGAAGTTGTGCAGGGAGTGCAAACTCATTGCAAGGCCTGGTACCTAGCTTTGCATGGGCTTTCTCAAAGGACCTTTAACAAATGTGAACAAGAATAAATTTGACTGTATTGTACAATAATAAAAATAAACACAAATTGATTCAATTTTAACCATTTACACACAAGCTGAATTCATGTTTGAACTTAAAAACACCTAAGGAACTCAAAGTAATCCAGAAATGATTTTATTTTAAAATCCATATTTCAGTATACTTCTGTGACAGAATGTATCAACAAAATCAACATGATCTGAAGTCCTTATAGTGCTGCTATATTAATATTCATGAAGATGTCATTAAGATGCAGGATTTATTCAAAGTGCCAATAGTTCTTTAAAAGGTTTCAAGCAAAAGATGCAATAATGAAGAGGTTCTCACTCAGATTCCTACAAGGTTCAAATAAGAACTATGTGATTATTCAAATCAGTGTGATTCAGTAAGGGATGCTCAGGTCTTCCCCAGAGACTATCAAATAATTATAGAAGTTGTAAAAATGCAATTATGTTCATTTCAAAAACTATATTAATAGAGGGTTAAAACTCAGACCTGAAAGAACCAAATGTCAGGAAGTTCAAAGTTAAGGTTACCACAATCATGTCTGTATTAGAGAGCCACCACTGAGCTGCATTACTATAAAGCATTGTTTCCAGTTGGAAATGCCACAGGAATTCAGAGGTGGTGTATTGTCAAATGCAGTTGGACAACATCACCAATAATGATGCAATTAACTCCTGATGCTATTGTCTCTTTCCTTACCATCCTACTGCTGTTTAGTACAATTAAATGTTTCTTTTACCATCAGTTTTTCTCTTTCTTTCTTTCCTGTATTTTATTCTTTCATATTGCTGTAGTACATTCTTTCTTTACCTGCACAGTGCAGCATAGTCCACATAAATCCCCGTGGAACAGCCTGACAAATCCATCTACTAAGTCATTAGTTTAACTGCCAGAAAGTCAGCTTAAATAATGGCTTGAAGATGGAAGTTACAACATTGTTTAGCCATAGAGAGTAGCCATCTCATGCTTAGACATTCTCTATGAAATTTCTCTATAAAAAGCAGAGCAATGTGAAAGGATCAGGTAAGAGATTAGTTTATACAGGACTCTCTAGTGAGAACATGGTGGATCAGCTTGGAAATTCAGGCCCAGCTTCAGTAGAGCAATTCAGCACATACTTTTAAACATGTTAGTGTTCCCATTGCAATCAATGGCTCTAATTATCTGCTGAAGTGTGCTGCTAAATCTGGACCTCATTCTTGCAGTCAAAGATCTGAAGCTGAGAACAGTTTTGCTCTAATCAGTCATTGGAGTGGGATGATGAGCAAATATGTATCCATGTAGTTTATATAAGCCCCTTTTGGGTTTGTCCCCTTCTGGAATGCTGGACTGAACCTTTAGGGGACCTACCCTTAGACTACAATAACAAAATTTCCAGTGCCTCTGAACACCATTTTCAAGGTTGTTTACAATAAAACTCAGGGCAGAATAGACTGGGAACTCCTGCAAAATCCAAAAGGGAGGCTTCTGATGGAGTGATTTATATAGAGAGTTGTTTGGACCAAGAAGGAGCCAGGAGTGCTCAGCATCCTGACTCAGAGAAACAGGAACTAGTTTTAGTTTCACTTTGGGGGATTTTGAGTTTAGAGCAGAGAAGCAAAACAGCTTGAGAAGTCTCTGCTTAGCTCCTCGTCCACACAATGGGAGACTTTGAACTGCTTTGGGATCTAGTTTCACCCCCACTGAAACCAGTGTCCAGGGTGACAAAGAACCAACCAGTGCTGACTACCTTGAGCCAGCCAGAACCTCCACAGGACTCCAGAACAGGAAGCCAAGAGAGGAGCCTGCCCCACCCATGATTGAAAACACTGTAAGAGGGTCCCTTCTCATTTTCTTTAACTTGGCCAACATTTGCAGTGCTGTTACACCCATCTCTGGACTCATCCTAGGCATTCCATCTACCTGGGAAGGTGCCAGGGAGGGAGCTGGGATATGTGGTATAGTTGTGAATGGTGGGATGTGGACAATAATGTCATTAAACATTGATGACATCTTCATCATCTGGACTCAAGGGAAGGAGACTCTGGAAAAATTCCACCACGATTTCAACAGCTTCCACCCCACCATCAACCTCAGCCTGGACCAATCTACACGGGAGGTCCACTTTCTTGACACCATGGTGCAAATAAGTGATGGTCACATTAACACCACCCTATATCAAAAACCTACCGACTGCTATGCCTACCTTCATGCCTTCAGCTTCCATCCTGGACACATCACACGATCCATTGTCTACAGCCAAGCACTGAGGTACAACCACATCTGCTCTAACCCCTCAGACAGAGACCAACACCTACAAAATCTCCACCAAGCATTCTCAAAACTACAATACCCGCACGAGGAAATAAGGAAACAGATCAACAGAGCCAGACGTGTACCCAGAAGCCTCCTACTGCAAGACATACCCAAGAAAGAAACCAACAGGACTCCACTGGCCATCACATACAGCCCCCAGCTAAAACCCCTCCAACGCATCATCAAGGATCTACAACCCATCCTGGACAATGATCCCACACTTTCACAGGCCTTGGGTGGCAGGCCAGTCCTCGACCACAGACAACCTGCCAACCTTAAACATATTCTCACCAGTAACTGCACACCGCACCATAATAACTCTAGCTCAGGAACCAATCCATGCAACAAACCTCGATGCCAACTCTGCCCACATATCTACATCAGCGATACCATCACAGGACCTAACCAGATCAACCACACTATCACTGGTTCATTCACCTGCACATCCACCAATGTAATATACGCCATCATATGCCAGCAATGCCCCACTGCTATGTACATCGGCCAAACTGGACAGTCTCTACGGAAAAGGATAAATGGACACAAATCAGACATTAGGAATGGTAATATACAAAAACCTGTAGGAGAGCACTTCAACCTCCCTGGCCACACTGTAGCAGACCTTAAGGTGGCCATCCCACAGCAAAAAAACTTCAGGACCAGACTTCAAAGAGAAACTGCTGAGCTTCAGTTCATCTGCAAATTTGACACCATCAGCTCAGGATTGAACAAAGACTGTGAATGGCTTGCCAACTACAGAACCAGTTTCTCCTCTCTTAGTTTTCACACCTCAACTGCTAGAACAGGGCCTCATCCTCCCTGATTGAACTGACTTCGTTATCTCTAGCTTGCTTGCTAGCATATATATACCTGCCCCTGGAAATTTCCACTACATGCATCTGAGGAAGTGGGTATTCACCCACAAAAGCTCATGCTCCAAAACATCTGTTAGTCTATAAGGTGCCACAGGATTCCTTGCTGCTTTTACAGATCCAGACTAACACAGCTACCCCTCTGATACTTGACAATAATGTTGTTGATGTTTTAGCATTTATTAGTGACCTTACTCCTTTCCTTCCCTAGAGCTCCTGATTCCTGTCCCCAGTAAAATCTTCTTTGTTACAGTTTTGGGTGTGGCATTTCATTTGTTGGAATTTGAATTACTGCATTTTGTTTATTGTGTATTGAGTTATACTCCTTGTGAAGAGGAGGAGTATTCATTTTCCCAAGGGATGCACCCCTTGTGTCCCAGGCTCAGAAAGGAGTCACCTTGGGTGAAGTCCCCAGGCATCACAACGAAGAACCTAGGACCCAGGCCACACAAGGAGTGTAGGGAAGCCACTCCAATTAGCAAGCACCAGCGAGGCTTGAACATGCCTCAGGGAAGGGGCTAAACTCATAAAACATTTCATGGCCGGTAAATACAAATGGAGTGATATAGGTTTGAAGTCCTCTGAAGGAAGAGTTTTTCATTTCCACTTCAGGCCACAGGGAGGCAAATGTCAGTTTCAAGGAGACAAAGAACAAAGGGGAGGAGAGTATAAAAAAAAGAGAAATGTATTAAGCTAACACATAAAATTTAAGTTCTGATTCTTCTTTGAGTGGCTCTGCATGTTCCTACTCAAGAGTGTTGCACCCCCTAGTGATACCTAACAGTAGAATCTTCTCCAAGCAGTGTCTGGTTACTGTGTGCCCTACCCTTGCCCCTCCCTGAACATTCTGCGGAGAAGGCTATATAATAATTCCCTCTACCACCTCAGTTCCTTCCACCTGCTTTGCCAGACAGACATGAACAAACTGATCTTTTCAGATTAGGGGTTTTCTCCGTTCTTAGTGTCCTGATTATTCTTTAGCATTGTAATAATTTAGTTATCAGTATAGACCAGGGGTTGGCAACCTTTCAGAAGTTGTGTGCTTAGTCTTCATTTATTCACTCTAATTCAAGGTTTTTCATGCTAGTAATACATTTTAATGTTTTTAGGTCTCTTTCTATAGATCTAAAATATATAACTAATCTATTGTTGTATGTAAAGTAAATAAAGTTTTTAAAATGTTTAAGAAGCTTCATTTAAAATTAAATTAAAATGCAGAGTCCCCTGGACCAGTGGTCAGGACCTGGGCAGTGTGAGTGCCACTGAAAATCAGCTTATGTACTGCCTTTGGCACGAGAGCCTTAGGTTGCCTACCCCTGGTATAGATAGTTAAATTAGCTAGTATCTCAGTTCCAGGGTAGGGTAGAAGTGAATAAAAAGAAATGCTTAATGTCCAGCTATCTTCCAGGCTTTGGATGACCATATTAGGTGCCTGAAGTGCATGGAAGAGGTCCACCCTCCTTCTGGGTATTCCGTCCTTTGGACTTTCAACCCCAGAGCTTGCAAGAAGAGGCAGAACAGATTGCAGGTGCTTTTCTTTAAGGAGACCTTTGAGGCTAAACCCTCAAGACCCAGGCATTCATTGGGTCTAATATCTTCTTCCAGCAAGTCAATGCAGCTTAAAAGTTCCAGGAAATCAGAACCTTTGTTGGGTATGACTATGGATCCTGCTGTTTAGGCAGTCAGGAGTTGGAGAAAGGCAGATTGCTTGCTACAGAACCAAGAAACATGTTATTGACTCTAGGTGTGTTGGTTCCAAAGAAAACAATAAAGGAGAAGATGGTCACTGTTAGCAGTGCCAGATCCCACATGGCAGATTTTTCAGATCCATCAGATTCTGAAAGTATCCCTATGGCTCCAAGGCTAAAACCCAGGTTGTTTCCAGCTTCAAAATGTGGCAAAGCATGCTCTTAGGGCTTCATTTGACCAGGGCCTCAAGCTCTTCTGCCAGAGTGTTGGCTTCTGCAGTTTATCTGAGGAGACATGCTTGGCTTCATTCCTCTTTTCTGGCTCTGGATACTAGAATTAAGGTGGAAGATCTCTCCTTCAAAGGGGATAGTCTTTTCAGTGAAAAGATGAAAGCTTGAAGTCCTGCTCTTTGGGCTTGATTTTCTTCTGCTGGGGGAGACCTATTCCTTCTCTCCATTGAGACAGTATTATTCACAGTCTTTCTTTTGCTTATTTTTCATCAAATCAAAGATGTAAGCAACAAAATAAGCAGACTACATGTTTCTAGAGCAAACACAGGACAATGTCTTTAAAATTGAGGCCTAAATATAAACAATCTGCTTCCTCCCTATTTTCTGTATTGAGCACCAGGCCTCAGATTTGACATGAGGATTCGTAGTCAAGAAGCAATAGGCAAGGGTCCTTCCCTTCCTCTGTTTGGAGACAGGCTAGTCCACTTTAATCAGCAAGTGGAGGCTTATTACACTGGCCAAATGGTCCTCGAAATTATAGAAAAGGGTGATGCCATTCAGTTTGAGAAACTAGCCCCTTTCAATTCTCTCAACCTTCATTTTTCAGGGAAACATTTCATGAAGCTATTCTACTGTCAGATTTGCAGCAATCACTTCTGATCAGGGCTATCGGGGAGGTAACCACATACTAGAGAGGTCAGGAGGTTATTAGAGATACTTTCTGGTATGAAAGAAGGATGGGAAGATTTATCCAATTTTAGATTTAAGGAACTTGAATGAATACATTCAGTAGTTTCGGTTCCATACTTTAACACGACCTTGGCCACCATAATCTCTTCGCCTTCAAACTAGGGATTGGTTCATGACTCATTTAATGGGTTAACATTTTCCTATTTCTCTCTGATATAGTCATCGAAAGTACCTTTGCTTCATGGTGATGGGATAACATTTCCAGTTAAAGGCATTTCCTTTAGTCTGTTCACAGCTCCAAGAGTATTTACAGAGTGCCTCTCTGTGGTAGTGGTTGATGTGGTTGATAAAGCAGGGTCTTTTTTGGTTACCCACATCTGGAAGTTAAAGGCTATTGTTCACAATGATCACTTATACAACCACCTTTTTTGGCAACCTGGGGCTGCTTCTGAACATCAGAAAGTCAAGTCTCTGTCAAACTCAAATAATTTTATTCTTGATTCCTTATTGGACTTGCTAGCAAACAGGACTGATTTTTAAAAATAATGCAATATGTTTTAAACATTCAAATATGTCAGACTCAGAAAGTAATTTTTCTTCCTGGGTCTCATAGCAGCTACTACTTACATGACTCCCTTTGGGCATCTCAGAATGAGGCCAATGCAGTATTGGATGTCTCAGGGCAATCCTGGACAGTCTTCAAATATTAGTCAACATGCCTCGAGACATTCTGGACCCACTGACATGGTGGCAGTTGGACCAAATGTCCTCAGCATCATCCAGTTCAATCCCTCTTCACCATTTAACTTCAGATGCATCAAACAATGGCTGTGGGGGGCATATCTGAGTCATCTTGCAGTTCAAGGTCACCAGACTTCTCAGGAAAGAGGTTTGCACATAAACATGTTGGAGTTAAGAGCCATTCATTTTGGCCTCAGTTCCTCCCTCACATACATGGGAAGTTTGTTCAAGTAGTGATGGACAATACTTCTGCTAAATATATCAAGAAACATGGGGGTACTTACTCAGCTCAACTATGTGCAGAGGAAATCAGCTCATGGGACTGGTGTAAACTCCACAACACTCACCCAGTGGCCCTGCATTTAGCAGGAGAGAACAGTGTGACTGCAGATCTTCTCAGCAGGACAGTTCTCAAATGTACAAATAGTCCCTGAAGGATCTGGTGATTCAGAGCACCTTTGCCAGTTGAGGTTGACCAGATGTGCACCTGTTTGGTAAGAGGTTCAACAGAAAGTGTCACTACTTCTTCTAGAGAGCAGGAAGTTAATCCATCTCAGATGCTTTCCTTCTGCTTTGTGATAGTGGCCTTTTATGCACTTTTCCCTTCACCTAAACAGCCTGGGCAATCAGACTTTGATTCTATCTACTCTTGAACACTCATACTTTTTGTTGGTGCAGAATGTACTGCTTAATTCTAGCAAACTGTCTGTGAGGAACTGCTGTTAGTAGAAACGGTCGAGAATTGTGGTTTGGAGGCAGGGAAAATCTGATTCTCCTGTCTCAGCTTCCCTACCTTGTATTTTAAAATATGTAATATACTTAAAAATGGAGACGTTATCTCACCCATCTTTGAAAGTTCATTTGGCAGCCATTTCAGCTTACCATGTTTTGGCAGATTGCTGTTGGAGCATAATACAGTTAAATAGTTTCTGAAGGGATTACCTAATATGTATCCCCTTTTGAAGAACCCTGTCCCTCCTTGGGATCTTTATTTCATCATAACTACACTCATGAAGCTACCTTTTAAACCCTTTAGCTGAGTGTCCTTTGTATTATTTCTCTCTCAAGATGACATTCATTAATGCCATAACATCAGCTAGAAGAATGAGTGAATTAAATGCCTTGATAGCCAATCCACCATTTACACGTTTTCATAAAGATAAGATTGTTCTTATGGCTAATCCCAGGTTTTTGCCAAAAGCAGTTTCTGAATTTTACATTACACAATTAATTTGCCAGTATTTTTTCCAAGGCTGCATACTAGTAAGAGGAAACCTTGTTTTATAGACTTTGGATGCTAGAAGAGCTCCTCATATTATTTAAACATAGTAATTTTTTTCTAAAAGTATCTAGATTATTTGTGTTTTATGCTAAAAATTATATGGACCATACAATTCCTAGATAGATTAAACAATGTATTGTTGAATGTTGCATGTTAGCAGAAATTTCTGTACCTACAAATATCCAATCTCATTCCACCAGACCTGGGGCAGTGTCTTTTGCTTTCTGTGACAGACTATACCCCTCTGTTCACACCCCACACCATTGTTATGTTTGTAGAAGGTATGCCTTGTACGGTGTCATTTGAACACTAGTAATTTGCTGGTCAATATTGTCCTAATAAAATACATGGCAACATTGTATGTGAAATTATGGTATTCTCCTGTCTGATGTTAATACATGTTCTAAACCTCACTCTTCTGCCCAGACAGAAGTTGGCAGGCAGGTCTATCCTAAACAAAGGAATATGTGCTCTGCTTAATTTACATTTAAGCAGTAAACAGAGTCATCAAGCAGGAAGGGAAGATGCAGGAAGTTCAAACAGGAGGGAAAAAACAGCAAGGAATATCTTTCCACATAAACTCTGGCTCCTAGTTCTCAGATGAAATGTTTTTCAAGAAGGGAACTGAAACATAAAAAAGGAGGGACAAACACCCCTACACACACACACCCCTCTCAATCTGCCTATTGCATTCACTGCACCTTAAGAGACAAAGGAAGCAGGTAGACTCTGGTGGATAGTCTTTACCTACAGAGTTTGGTCAGTAAAACTGCTGAAAGCATATGTTGAGAAAAATTTGCTTTGAATCTAATATAATTAAGTGAAGCAACAGTAGGCATTTTATCTTTATTTTTCTTGTTACCATTTCTGACTTTTATGCCTCATTACTTGTACTCACTTAAAATCTATCTCCTTGTAGTTAATACATTTTTGTACTGTTTTATCTAATCCAGTGTGTTCAAATTGAAGTGTCTGGGTAACTTCATTTAGAGAAACAAGTTGTGTGCATATTATTCCCTTAAAAGAATAATGGCTGTAATATAGTTGTACAGTACAGAGAGGGCTGGGCAATATAGGACACATGTTTCTGGGTGGAAATCTAGGACTCAGGTAATTTTTAAGGCTGGTAAGAGCCAATGTGTGGCTGACTGACTGCGGCACACACACACACACAGACATAACTGGGAGTAACTTACATACTGGAGGCTGTTTGTAAGCAGCAAGGCATTGTAAAGGGCACCCCAGGTTACAGAGCAGGGATGACACAGCTACTTGTTAGTCTGGATCGTACCCTGGTATGTCATATTTGCCTTATTCAAGTTCCTTTCCTGAGGTTTTCAGGGCTGTAATCTGGATTTCTGAGTACACTTCTACTAAACATTATGCTCTCAATTTGGCATCAAGGGCTGTTGCTACAGTTGGTATAGCCATGCTTCACTCTAGTCAGTTAGGGCTGTTTCATCCAGGTTATTTTCAGCACTGTCTAGCAAACTCCCCATAAGTGGGAATATGCAGAGTCACTCAAAGATGAATTGAAGATAATTGGAATTCTTCTAGATCTCTGTTGACATTCACATTTCCCACTCACCTTCCATTCATTCTTAGAACCCTTTATTCTGTGTTTGTAGGTTGGCAGTGGAAGGAACTGAGGTGGTGGAGGGTGCTTCACTACCTTATACAGCCTCCCCAGAGTGTTCAGAGATGCTGAACAGAGGGGTAGAAGTGGGCATTCAAGCACTCTAAGAAAGGCTCCTGGCAGCACTAGGTGGTAGAAAAACGATAAGTATCAATATGCAGAGCCATGTCAAAGAACTCCAGTTATAAGTAAGCAATCTTCATATGCCCCCTCCTCCACAAAAAAATCAGGCATATATTCAAGAGCAGAAATGTATTTCAAAAAGAAATGGACCCAAGCTGGAACACTCAGAGCCTTATCCATTGGGACACTCAAAATTCCTGAGCTAGAAGATGAAAAGATTGGTGCAGATGCTTTTTCCTTTGGTTCATTATAGACGTAGGTACCATGCACAAATTTCCAATATAGATCCAGCACCAGATTCTGAATCACAGTCATCTGAGAAGATTGGGGACAGCAGAAGTCTGAGATTTCAATAGAATATTTTGATGCTACAATCTTACAATATACATTGGAATAAACTTTTGAAGGAAGAGAGTCACAATTCCTTCCCTGCTTCCATTTACTCCAAGGGGGAAATAATTTGGGACAGCCCCTTAACAGGGGCTGATTACTTCCTTCCCAAGCTGACACCATTTGCCAATGCATTGGTCTCCACCCCTTTCTGCCTTGCATACCCTGTCATCGATTCCTCCCTTTACGAGAATATTTTAATTCTTGAAAATCCATTTTTTGGTCTGTAGACTTCCCCTTTCAATATACATTCTTTTTAAACAATACAGCTCTGTTAGTGTACTATGTAAAGCTTAACCACTGGGCTCCTAATTTATGTTGTTGTTTTAAAAGGAATGGGCCCAATCAGTTATTAGGCTGCAAACAGGGAGCCTTGGGCTGGAGGCAGGTAATTAGAGAGAAGCTCACCTGTGAGGCACAGGTGGGGCTTCAACACAACACAGGAAATTTGAAGGGAGCTGCACAGAGGAGTTGCCTAAAGTTTGTTTCAGAGAGGAGGGAGTGAAGAGACTGGCAAACCCAGAGGAGTAGGGAAGGCCAGGAAGTATGGAAGCAGCTCAGGGGAAGGTAGTAAGGTGCTTGGCTGCTGAGCTCAGCTGGAACATGGAGTAGAGGGTGGGCTTAGGTTTCCCTGTCAGTGATTGTGAGAGTGGCAATGTAAGGCAGAAACTAATGGTGTGTACTGTTGGAAGGGTTTTCAGGTTGACTCAGCTAATCACCAACTGCCAGGAGGCAGCACCATTTTAGCAGTGAGTGGCATTAGAGTATTCACCTGGTATGTGGGAGACCCAGGTTCAAGCCCCTGTCTAAATCAAGTACATAATATTACTCCTATTTTTCTAACTGAAGCACTGCTTGGCAATGTTCTCCGTTTTGAATTGAACATAAAACATTGGTAACCTTGCACTTGGCTTGGTTATTAAGCAATGAAAGTTAATTCAGTTTGGTCTGATATATATATTTCAGATCCTAAACTAGACCTAGGTCTAGTTATCTTCCATTTATTTCCTTTTATAGGAAAAGTGATGTATGACTTGAGATACTGGAGGTGAAGCAGGGCTAACGGAATAGTTGCTTAATGCTGCTCTTAACTGCTCTAATTTACAGCTGGCACATTTGGGAACATTTTTAGAATTTTCACTTCAGTAAGTTATAGTGCCCACAAAGGGACGTTCTTTTTAGCCAACTCTGCCTCGTTTTGTGGTTCATGTACCCTGGAGGTACATATTAGATGAGGATGCATGTAGTGAGTGTGGAGTCTTTTATAGACAAAGAGAGAAGAGTTATACAGTTTGGATATATAAATCACATTGAGTGTATAAATTTCTTGTTATTTAAGTTTGAAGTTGCATAAAGGGTGTATTAAAATTTAGTGAATTGGGCCCAGTGGTGTTATGTTGCTCACCCATGCATAATGGTGCAAGTTCGTTTATTTTGGTTGGCTTTTTATCACAGAAACCATGTATTTAGGGGGCGTATGGGTACTTGGGAAGAAGGGAAAATATTTTTACTTGAATTTGAGCAGTCAGGATTAAAATGAAAGGGACAAATAAATGAATGAAAGAACAGGTGAATTTACATGTCTGTTTAATGCAGAGAATATGATTTGTGCTGATTAAATTGACAAAACATATTGGTCTAATTTAAAAAAAGTCATTGATATGTGTCTCTGTGACACCTATAGTGACTGTATAAGTATAAATATTGATTAAGGCTTTTAGGCTCACCTAAGGAGAACATATTTTGTCAAAGGCTGGGTTGGAGAGGTTGCCATTAATGGTCTCATAATGTATAAGAAACTCTGCCATCATAAATGTAACTTATTTACAATGAACCAATAAGGAAGGACTCAATGATTCATAAACTAAACAAGTTGGGAGAGCTGGAGATCGTCAAATGTCAGCTACAAATGCAGGCAAAACTACTGATACTTGGGCCAGAGAACCTGAGGACAAGTGTAGTGTACCCATGCTTAACTGTTGGTACAAAATGGAAGGCCTGATAGTGTTCGCTCACTTGTATTATGTCTGTACAGCATTTCACACTTAATATGATTAGGCCCTGATCCTGTTTGCAGTCTCTAGACACTATTGTAATAAATACATTTAAATAATGTATAACGGTGAAGGTCATGCAGGAAAATGGACCAAATGGGCATTCTCCTTCAGGATGCTGAAGGACACGATTGGATAGTACTAGTAGTAAAAATATAGAGCTTTTATATAGCAGTTGTAGCTGGAGATCTCAAAGTCCTTTATGATATACAGAACCCTTATAATATGATATACAGTCCCTTATAATATACAGAACCAGAAAAAAGGCAGCTGGGTCTTCTCAGACCAACATGAAAATGCATGTTAATGAAGATTTTTAATGGTAATTGAGAATTGCTATAACCAGGGGATCAATCAACCATCACCCTACTTTTCTAGAAAGGAGGCTGAAGCCATTTTCAGCAGAAGTGTGCAAAGCCTGCCGATTTCAGTGTGCACAGGCTAACTAGTAGTTTTGGTCATATATTGCTGAGCCTCCAATACTAAGTGAACTTTGACTAGCAATTTTTCACTGCACCTTTTCTCCATTTTATTTTTGCACATCTCTAACCCATTGAAATTTAAATTAAATCAGTGTTTGTTGCCACTTTTTGTCATCCTACTCTTTGGTCTAAAACCAGGTAACTGTAATGACACCTTTAATAATAATGCAACAGAAGGATAGAATAGTGAAAATATAAAGGCTGCAAAAGACTCCTTGTATTAGGAGGCAAAATTTTGGGGTAACTGGAACTGTATTTTCAATTTTGCTAACCCTCTAAGATAGATATTTGAAGTAATAATCTGCAGTAGTACAAAGAACAATTTTGCTTTTATCATTTCATTATAATATTGAAGTCTTTTAACCAGGCACCAAAGATGTCATAAGCTAACTATATAAGTTTCCTCCTAGAGTACTCTGTCCAGAGCCTGGAGCTGAAATGCATACAGTATTGTCAACTGGCAGATTTATCAAGTGCATATGGTCTCACTTTTTCATTTTCATGCGTTATTCTACCACATTTTGTTTTACCCTAGGTATACATAGTAATCAATATTTTTCTGACAAATGGTTGTATTTCTGATAATACATTTTTTAAACTAAAATATCCATAATAATAAAAGGTCACTCTACCACATTAAAATACTTTCAGTGCATAATCAATCACTTTTAAAACATGAAGAAAATCACCACTAATCAATTGTTTGCTGTTGGTGCACCTGAGTCAGTAAAGCACTTAAGTATATGTTTAACATTAAACACATGGAAAAATTCCATTGATATCAAAGTTTATAGGCATGTGCTTACATGCTTTGCTGAATAGGAATGGACTTACACGTCTGCTTAAATGCTTTTCAGAACTCGGGCGTCTTTCACTATGCAGGTAAAATTAAATATGTATTCCCTCAAATTAAAATAGTTTAAGCACAATTAAATTCTCTACTGAAAAAGAGCAACATAGCTGTCTTTTGAAAGTTGCCATTTAACTTCCCCCTCCCATTCTCCAAGACATCATGCAGAGAGTTATAAGAAAAACAAACTAGGAAAGTTGATGTTAAGGGCCAGTAAGTCCCCCCGCCCCCCACCTCTCAAAAAAAAGCACCAATGAGAAATTTTAAAAGGATGCAAATTCTGCCTAGTCCTCTGCAAGTGTAGAAGGGGCCTGTTAGGGGATCAGTTCAATTCCAACATGAGCGAGCCACTGCAAATCATGCCCACCAATGTTGTACATGGAGCACAGCTCTGCAAGGGGCTTCTTTGCATGCTGTCACACAGCAAAATTTGGGGGCTGTGTGGGAGGGCATAGGGCTAGGTAATCTACCACTAGATTGTATCCACCTGCTACTCATCACTGCATTAAGCAAATGCTCCATGGCTTAGAAGTGAATATTTCTTTGCTCAACTGGGAAGCAGATCTCCACTGCATGTTTGAGAGGATCAAGCTCAGGGGGCAGTGATCATGACTATGGTTTACCTGCAAATATTGTTTAAGCACCAACAAAGTACCTGGTGTTATATAAAAGAGAAGGGAGAACATTATCACTGACAGCTTACAGTCTAAACAGGCAAAACAATTCAGACACAAAAAGTTGTGTCAGGGTAAGACATAGGATGGCCAAGCATCTGGTTTTTGACTGGAACACTGGGTTGAAAGGGGCCCTGGTGCTGACCGAGCTGCTAAAAGTCTGGTCAGTGGCACAGCAGGGCTAAGGCAGGCTCCTTGCCTGCCCTGGCTCTGGGCAGTTCCTGGAAGCAGACACCATGTTTGGCTCCTCTGCACAGGGGTGGCAGGGGGTTCTGCACACAGCCCCTTCCCAAGCACCAGCTCCACAGCTCCCATTGGCTGGAAACCACAACCATTGTGAGCTGCAGGGGTGATGTCTGCAGGTGCAGGCACTGCACAGAGCTCACTGGTCCTTCTGCCTAAGAGGTACATGCTGGCCACTTGAGGGAGCCGCTTGAGGTAAGCACCACCTGGCTTAAGCCTGCACCCCCCTCCCTCACCCCAACCCCCTGCCCTAAGTCCCCTCCTGCACCTACACTGCATCCCAGAGCCCAGATCCCAACTCCCTCCCATGCCCCAGCCCTGAGTCACCACCGCCTCCACCCCAGCCCTGAGCTCCATCCAGCACTCCGAACCCCTCAGCTCCAGCCCAGAGTTCCCTCCTGCACACCAAGCCCCTCATCCCTGGCCCCACCCCAGAGCTCGCACCCCCTCCTACCCCAGTCCCAAACCCAGAGTCTCCTCCCACACCCAGAATGTCTTATTTCTGGCCCCTACTCCAGAGCCTGTACTCCCAGCCAGAGCCCTCACCTCCTCCTGCATTCCAACCCCCCTGCCCAAGCTGAGTGAGGGAGAGTGAGCTACAGAAGGAGGGAGGATGGATGAAGTGAGTGAGGGCAGGGCCTCAGAGAAGGGATGGAGAAAGGGTGCTCAGTTTTGTGAGATTAGAAAATTGGCAACGTTAGGAAGACAAGATGGAAGATTAGAAGGATGAAAGGAATTCTGACACTTCTAATGATACAATACATGAAGTGCAGTCCTAAACACTGAAGAAACCACATGTAATCAAGAGCTGCAAAAAACAATGGGGAAATAATCTAACTTTCAGAGAACATGACAATGGTGAAGAAAGATGCTTTGGTGGAAGCAGAGTGATGTCTCTGTAGCTCTGCCCTGTTATCCAGTTCATCCCAGTGATGTTTCAGACGTGCTGTTAAGCCGTTAATGGGCTGTGATGATTAAAGGAAAGGGAATGATTTGCTTAGTTGTTGCCTAGAAACTGGGTAGCCAGAGGAAAATTATCAGCATCACCAAAGGATTAAAACTTTGATTGAACTGCTGGTCCCAGAAGCTCCATTATTATTAACCATTATCTGCTATAACAAATCAGCAGGAAACAACCTATTGAAAGTTGCCTAATTACTGGATAGGAAGGCTTGCAACTGCTACATGCCACCTCAGTGTTTTAGAGAGACAACTGAGTTTGTTCCCATATCTTGAAGAAACAGGAATATCAAGAGAGAAGTGGAGGTCAGATGTTAATAGTCATTATCAGAGAGAATAATGATAATGCTGATCACACTGTGTCACTTAAGGTCTGTGATGAGGATAAAGTTAGCATCAAACACTGAGGGTATAATTAAAGATTTTAAGTTCTTCAGAGCAGAGACTATTTTTTTTACTCTGCACAGCACCTATCTACAATGGGTACACTAGGTGTTACTGTAATAATGACAGAACATATTTCAATGATTGATTCCAAAGGTTGGTAAGTAAATGCAAGGCAATTATTTATGACAAAATGATATTAAAAGTCTAAGAGTACAGTCCAAACAAGAAAGGCATCCAAGATTATATTAACAAAATTAAGACATCTCACACTCATTAGGAAGACAGCGTCTGTGCCTTCTGGTCTAGACAAATCATTATCATAGATGTGACCAACAAAGGCACCAGATTTTTTTTAAACCACTTTTTACGACAACCCTAACTATGCCAGGTAGTGTGTGTGAGATCATCAGTCATTTTCACTGTTTTTTAATGTTTGTGGAGTAGCAGAAATGACACTATGTGGCAGCTTCCAAGTCACCACCACCATTACATAGGTTTTTGATCCTGCTAGATCTATTTTTATGAAATACACACAATGGCTCAGTCAGTGACTTGTTCATCATAATGTTATTTTGGCTCTAGTTAGACTGTAGACTACTGAGCAGACTTACAATATTTGGCAATTATTAAAGAAACACCAGTAATACAAACAAAGCTACTAACATGAATTTGCCTTGCCACAGTTGTTATGATAATGCCAGTGCATCACAATACAGATTTCACTCTCCTTGTGCCATGAAAGATCCATGGCAATTCTGATAAAGCTACTCTGTTAAGCAGCTTAAGAAGGTATAAGTAGCTGAGAAACATGTTGATGAGGCTGACATCACTGGCAGGGTGGAAGGGGTTGGGGAGACACAGCAAGAGGAAACACATGGGCACATATGGAAGTGCATAGCTGTGACAGACTAGGAAGGTAAGAACAAGAGGTTTAACAATGACATGGTGAAAAAGGGGGCACCTGACAGGCCTCAGGTTATGTACATGCCATTGGCTAGATCAACTATGGTGGAACTGTGCCAGTTTACACCAGCTGAAGATCTGGCCCATAATGTTCATTAGCTGAATATATTTGCACACATATATGGAACAGCTGATTTTATAATATACTTGTCAATAAATGGTTGCCTATTGGGTTAGTAAATTTTGAATACATGTAATCATTCAATACTGAGAGGCAGCGTAGTTAGTGGTTAGCACATTTGCCTGGGGCTTGAGTGGCCTAGGGCAAGTTACTTTTCACCATTATGCCTCAATTTCCACATCTGTAAAATAGGGATAATGATATCTCCTTTTTAAAGCACTTTGAGGTCCATAGATGAAAAGTGCTAGGTATTATAATACCTAGCAATGTGACATTACACAAATCCAATTTGAAAAGTCTTGTTTCTATAAGGAAATCTGCTTACCACAACATACGTTGCTAGCTGACTGAACAATTCTATATTATGTTCAAGTATTTCCACAATTTATAAAAAGCCATGTCAACAATATTCTTTTAAAAAAAATTCTGACAAGTGGATTAATGAATCTGCAGTCTATGGTAGTTAGAAACCAGCATGGAAGGGAAATTTACAATCTTTGATTCTTTGGGTTCTTTAGCAAATCATATATGATCTAAGGAATTTCATTATATAAATTCAAGCAAATTGGAACTCTTAAATCATTTTACATCATTTTTATACTAATTTTCAGTCATCCCTTATTTATGTGTAGACATCCTTTAGCATCTATAAAGTAAGTTGTCCAATTAAGTGCAACTTACAATTGTAGTTGACATGTCTCAGAAAACAACAAAAACACCCATTCCTAAAGCATGCCATTTACAACTTCAAGAAAACAAAGCTGAGTATGCAAATATTTTTCACTAGAAAAGTTTTGGATACTATTAATCTTACTTTTGGGATAATCCTTCAGATTTAGAAGGATGCTGCACAACTTCATATAGCCTATGTAATCCATTACATCCACCTGACTTACGAAGTGGAGAGATCTTGTGTTCTCAAGCATAAGAAGACAATCATTCTTCAGCATGCCACTAAAAGCTTATCACACTAGTCATACCCTTCCCCTGTTGGCAAAACCATGAGATCTTTAATCTGATCTTACTCAAGGAAATGAAATTCCCATTGAATATGCATCTCACAATTTGATCCCAAATTATGATGTGTTTGTGTTAACAGTGCACTCTACCACAAATAAATAAAAGATATAGTCCCTGGTCTATAGTTTCAATTCTGCAGATATCTATATACATTCTTACACTGGGATTTGTAATTGTTGCCACATATTAATTTTGCAGGATCAAGGCCTAAGACTATCACAAGGGTCAGATAAGAACACACTGAGAGATCCTGTATTCAGTTATATAAATTGGGTGCTGTCTTGATACTGCAGGCAGGGACAAGCACTTGCTGAATAAACTTTTCCTACTCTGTGTGGGCTTGTTTACTTTGGGAATTCAACTTTGTGTTTTAATATGTATTAATTAACCAGCCTGCTAATTCTAGTGCAGACATGAAACAACCTCCTAGTCATGTTCACTGTAACAAGTGAAGATATGAATAACAGCACTTGCATCCAAAGGACCCTTAAGGCAACACAAATGTCTCATCATCACCACAGACACTACCTCTGACTGAGTCTTGTAATATCCAGAAGGTTAAGACCTTAGGTTATATGTGTATGAGTCCTTATTTCAGAGTGCACATGCACTGTTGCTTATCCATCATTACCTAAGCTATTGGTAATAACCTTGTATTTTCTCTGGCTGATTAGTTGCAATTTTTGTTTATTGAATTTTATGTACCAGATATTCCACGAAAATAAATGCATACAAAAAGAGAGAGAGAGAGAGAGAGACATAATGAACCAAGAACTGGAATAGGAGGAGGAATAAGAATCAACACTGTGCAGTTCATACACGGTAATATATTAAGTCAGAGAAAGAGCCACAGTGGTTGCCATTAAAAGTTTTATTGTTCTGTCTTTGTGAGTAGGTAAAACCACTGCAGGTACTCCCCTGAGCCCAGACACTGCAGTTCAGTGGGGTCCACAGAGGGGCAGGAGAGAAAATTTCTTTGTACTATTCCGATGCCATCTGTCTCCATGAAAGCCAGGGACAATCCATCCCTTAGTGTCTTAATCACTAAAATAGTAACAAATCTTTATAATTTAGCAAGTAGCATTATCTGGCCAACAAAATGCAATTCATTATTAATTATGATACAATAAAATACAAATTGGGAGGGTGTTATACTATTTTAAGCATGTTTCTTTATCTCATTGCTATGTTCCAGAAAACCCATTATTGCATCATTACAGCTGGAGACCCAAGAATTCAGCAGCATTCTTCTCTTGCACTGAATCTATGTGAAGGGTTTTGCATAAAAAATGTCATTTGTTTTCATGCTGAGGCTCAGTAAACGTATTTTACATTTTCTAACAAGAAAAAAAAAAGACCTCCCTGCCCGCCCAAAACAAACAGACAAAGAAAACCCTCATGTAATCTAGGGTCATCTATCATACTCCAGATACTGTGCTTTAAATTTAGATTAATCTTTCCTATGCATACATTTATCATGGACTATAAAAAAAGTGTCACATCTGTGAGCACTGGTTTGGATTATTTGTGGTAAATCATTGCCCTAGTTTAACAGATTTCCCAACCCATTATTCAATGTGTAATGCTATATGTCATCTTCAGGTCTTTACAATTTTCAAAAGCATGGTAAACACCTTATTTTGGTAACTCACATATCTCATAAAATCTTCAGTATGATGTACTGAAAATCGAGAGGCAAATGCCCTGTGGCTGAAAAAGGATACACTAATTCAATGTCTATGTTTATACAGACCAAGTTATGTTCAGAGTTTCCAGAACTGTAGACCGTTATAAAATAAAGCATCTTTAGTTCACTTTTCTGCATTAAGAAAATCTAGTAACATGCAGCTTCATTCTACTTGGAATACTGCGAGGGGAAAAAATGTTTTTATTTTATAGCAATGGGCAACATCTGATTAATGTACATGAATCCCCATTTTAAAAAATGCTGATTAACAAACCTACTTGACAACAGATCCAGTATAGCATCGCAAGGTACTTCAATTTCAATTGCCTTTGAATGCTTAGCCTCTCTGCTGAGACTGTCAGTATGTAAGTTAATGGTACTAAAATGATAGTGCCTGATTGGGTCATTGAGCTACCCAATTCATATCACATGCTATAGGCCACTGAATAGACCCTCAGTAGTAATTTTTATGAGTCTTGATCTAAAGTGGGTTTTATTATTATTATTATTTATTATTTATTATTGTTTTTAGTACTATAGGGCCCGTTTCTGACAGCACCTATAATTCCCATCAGTGTGAGGATCTGCTAGTAGTTACTATGGTCAAGCAGTTGATGTACTCAGACTGCTACTTATCATCCCAAACAATCATTTCCACTGTTACCTTGCCCTGACCCCATGTGTTTATTTTTTCTCCGACCTGTTCTCTCATCAGATACTAACTTAAAAGGTGGGATTTTCAAAGGAACCAAAGGAAATTTGATGTCTCTTGGCTGAATGTGCCAGCCATAAATTCCTGGAGTTAGGGACTCTTTAATACATGTGTGCACCATGCCTAGTACAATGGGGTCTTTTACCTGACTGGGCCCCCATATAGACTCGTAGACTCATAGACTCTAGGACTGGAAGGGACCTCGAGAGGTCATCGAGTCCAGTCCCCTGCCCTCATGGCAGGACCAAATACTGTCTAGACCATCCCTAATAGACATTTATCTAACCTACTCTTAAATATCTCCAGAGATGGAGATTTCACAACTTCCCTAGGCAATCTATTCCAGTGTTTAACTACCCTGACAGTTAGGAACTTTTTCCTAATGTCCAACCTAAATCTCCCTTGCTGCAGTTTAAGCCCATTGCTTCTTGTTCTATCATTGGAGGCTAAGGTGAACAAGTTTTCTCCCTCCTCCTGATGACACCCTTTTAGATACCTGAAAACTGATATCAGGTCCCCTCTCAGTCTTCTCTTTTCCAAACTAAATAAACCCAATTCCTTCAGCCTTCCTTCATAGGTCATGTTCTCAAGACCTTTAATCATTCTTGTTGCTCTTCTCTGGACCCTCTCCAATTTCTCCACATCTTTCTTGAAATGCGGTGCCCAGAACTGGACACAATACTCCAGTTGAGGCCTAACCAGCGCAGAGTAAAGCGGAAGAATGACTTCTCGTGTCTCGTTTACAATACACCTGTTAATGCATCCCAGAATCACGTTTGCTTTTTTTGCAACAGTATCACACTGTTCAGTCATATTAAGCTTGTGGTCCACTATGACCCCTAGATCTCTTTCTGCCATACTCCTTCCTAGACAGTCTCTTCCCATTCTGTATGTGTGAAACTGATTGTTCCTTCCTAAGTGGAGCACTTTGCATTTATCTTTATTGAACTTCATCCTGTTTATCTCAGACCATTTCTCCAATTTGTCCAGATCATTTTGAATTTTGACCCTGTCCTCCAGAGCAGTTGCAATCCCTCCCAGTTTGGTATCGTCCGCAAACTTAATAAGCGTACTTTCTATGCCAACATCTAAATCGTTGATGAAGATATTGAACAGAACCGGTCCCAAAACAGACCCCTGCGGACCCCCACTTGTTATACCTTTCGAGCAGGATTGGGAGCCATTAACAACTACTCTCTGAGTACGGTTATCCAGCCAGTTATGCACTTATAGTAGCCCCATCTAAATTGTACTTTCCTAGCTTATCTATAAGAATATCATGCGAAACTGTATCAAATGCCTTACTAAAGTCTAGGTATATCACATCCACCGCTTCTCCCTTATCCACAAGGCTCGTTATCCTATCAAAGAACGTTATCAGATTAGTTTGACACGATTTGTTCTTTACAAATCCATGCTGGCTATTCCCTATCACCTTACCACCTTCCAAGTGTTTGCAGATGATTTCTTTGATTACCTGCTCCATTATCTTCCCTGGCACAGAAGTTAAACTAACTGGTCTGTAGTTTCCTGGGTTGTTTTTATTTCCCTTTTTATAGATGGGCACTATATTTGCCCCCTTCCAGTCTTCTGGAATCTCCCCCGTCTCCCATGATTTCCCAAAGATAATAGCTAGAGGCTCAGATACTTCTTCTATTAACTTCTTGAGTATTCTAGGATGCATTTCATCAGGCCCTGGTGACTTGCAGGCATCTAACTTTTCTAAGTGCTTTTTTACTTGCTCTTTCCTTATTTTCTCTTCTAAACCTACCCTCTTCCCGTAAGCATTCACTATACTAGACATTCCTTCAGACTTCTCAGTGAAGACCGAAACAAAGAAGTCATTAAGCATCTCTGCCATTTCCAAGTCTCCCGTTACTGTTACCCCCTCCTCATTGAGCAGTGGGCCTACCCTGTCCTTAGTCTTCCTCTTGCTTCTAATGTATTGATAAAAAGTCTTCTTGTTTCCCTTTATTCCCATAGCTAGTTTGAGTTCATTTTGTGCCTTTGCTTTTCTAATCTTGCCTCTGCATTCCTGTGTTATTTGCCTATATTCATCCTTTGTGATCTGACCTAGTTTCCATTTTTTATATGCCGCCTTTTTATTTTGTAGGTCACGCAAGATCTCAAGGGTAAGCCAAGGTGGTCTTTTGCCACATTTTTTATCTTTCCTAACCATCGGAATAACTTGCTTCTGGGCCCTTAATAGCGTCCCTTTGAAAAACTGCCAACTTTCCTCAGTTGTTTTTCCCCTCAGTCTTAATTCCCATGGGACCTTGCCTATCAGCTCTCTGAGCTTACCATAATCCGCCTTCCTGAAATCCATTGTCTCTATTCTGCTGTACTCCTTTCTACCCTTCCTTAGAATTGCAAATTCTATGATTTCATGATCACTTTCACCCAAGCTTCCTTCTACTTTCAAATTCTCAACAAGTTCCTCCCTGTTGGTTAAAATCAAGTCTAGAACAACTTCCCCCCTAGTAGCTTTTTCAATTTTCTGAAATAAAAAGTTGTCTGCAATACAGTCCAGCACTTATTGGATAGTCTGTGCCCCACGGTGTTATTTTCCCAACATATATCTGGATAGTTGAAGTCCCCCATCACCACCAAATCTTGGGCTTTGGATGATTTTGTTAGTTGTTTGAAAAAAGCCTCATCCACCTCTTCCGCCTGATTAGGTGGCCTGTAGTAGACTCCCAGCACGACATCACCTGTGTTTTTTACCCCTTTTAGCCTAACCCAGAGACTCTCCACCCTTCCGTCTCCTATGTCCATCTCCACCTCAGTCCAAGTGTGTACATTTTTAATATATAAGGCAACACCTCCTCCCTTTTTCCCCTGTCTATCCTTCCTGAGCAAACTATACCCATCCACACCAACATTCCAGTCGTGTGTATTATCCCACCAAGTTTCAGTAATGCCAATAATGTCATAGTTGTATTTATTTATTAGCACTTCCAGTTCTTCCTGCTTATTACCCATACTTCTTGCATTTGTATAAAGGCATTTAAGATACTGGTTTGATCTTGCCTCCCAGCTTCGCCCTGACCCTCCTTCCTCTCTGCCATTATAGCCCGTGCTCCCTCCTGTTTCCAACCCATCTCCCAGGTCTTGTTCCCCACTTACCTGTGGGCTTTGCTCACCTGTCCCCGTCGAACCTAGTTTAAAGCCCTCCTTACTAGGTTAGCCAGTCTGTGCGCAAATAAGGCCTTTCCCCGCTTCGAAAGGTGAACGCCATCTGTTCCTAGCAGTCCTTCCTCAAATAGCATCCCATGGTCGAGGAAGCCAAAGCCCTCCTGGTGACACCATCTTCGCAGCCAGGCATTCACCTCCACGATGCATCTGTTTCTGCCCGGACCCCTACCTTCAACAGGAAGAATCGAAGAGAATACCACCTGCGCTCCAAACTCCTTAACTCGTACTCCCAGAGCCCTGTAGTCACTCTTGATCTGCTCAGCGTCACACCTCGCAGTATCATTTGTGCCCACATGGATGAGTAGCATGGGATAGTAGTCAGAAGGCCGGATAATTCTCGACAAAGCCTCTGTAACATCTCGGATACGGGCCCCTGGCAGGCAGCATACCTCCCGGGATGAACGGTCAGGGCGACAGATGGGTGTCTCCGTCCCCCTCAGCAGAGAGTCTCCAACCACCACTACCCTACGTTTCTTATCAGTGGTGGCAGCAGACCTCCCAGCCTTAGGGGTACGAGGCTTCACCCCCTTCACTGTTGGGGGTGATTTCTTCTCTCCTGTATCAAGAAGAGCATAATGGTTATCTTTTACCACAACAGGAGGGTTCGCAGCAGCGGTGGAGCACTGCCTGCTGCTAGAAGTAACCAGCTGGCTGTGTCCACCCTGAGCCTCCTCCTCCACTGGTGTGTCAGATACACCCTGAGGCATCTCCTCATCCACTGGTGTGTCGGTAGTCCTGTCAACTGGAACAGCACCATCAGCTGTCTCCACATGGATACTGTCCAGGAATTGCTCATGGACATAGATGTTCCTCAGCCTGGCCACCTCCTCCTGTAGCTCTCCCACCTGCTGCCTGAGAGATTCCACCAGCAGGCACCTTTCACATTGGATGCCACCCCCAGCCTGGATATCAGTAAGTGGAAATTGCAAATTACAGTCTTTGCAAGCCCACACCAGAATCTGGGTAAAAGCATCCATGCTTTGGTGCTCTGACTGGCTACAGGCGCAGGTGGAGGAGACAGAAGCAGTGCTGGCACAGGTGTTGCGGGTCCTCCTCACCATTGTAAGCCTCCCTCTGTCAAACTCTCGCAAATTCCCGTCTACAGTTCCCTGTCCGCTCCTCTCTGCTGTAAACAGAAAGGTTTTTGATGTATAATATTTAAAAAAAAGTAGCAGTCCTTTATGAGCTATAGTACTATATACTTCCATAGGAGTTCTGGCAGTCTTCAATTTTAACTTAAGCACTTACATTTGAAGGGTAGAGGCAAGAAGTTTACATCACTGAACATGATGAGGATAAGCATAATTGCATTCAAATCTGAGTAACTGTCTTTTTTTCTCCTGGTAAAGAGTGCTCTGCATTTTCCCCTCCTCTTCTGGCCATTCTTTACTATCTGCCCTTGATCCTGAACCATGATTTTTATTTTTTATTTTTTGGTACTAGCAATTTACTCAAATTCATGTAATGAGGTTTCTCATACAATATCATCATATCCAATATTACAGTATGAATACTATAAAAATATCATTCATTCTTTTCTAATTTCCATTATTTTAATCAAAAGAAAAGGTATTGTGAAAGAGTGAAACATATCTACATTAAGAATTTTCTAAATATGAGATGTTTGGCTGTTCAAGCCAGCGTGAATACGCACTGGAAAGTTAGGAGGTTCAGATAATCCAGAGTCTGCAATGTTGACTACATAACATTTTCTTGTAGATTTTTTGGTCTTGAGAAGGGATTTCTGCCCTCCCACTTCTGCCAGGAACAATGGACAGTGGCTGGAAATTTTTACTCTCCTTCTGATGAGATTCTGGGGAGGAGCTCATGAAGACAAGAATAGGATGATTGGAGGGGAGTGCAGGTTGGAGTGCCATGGCTGACAAGCAGCTGATTGTAGCTCCCTGATTCTCAGCCATTCAGTCCTGGAATAAATTAAAACTATAGGGGGCAGGTTTACCTTGGGCACTGCTTAGTATCATGTATTTTATAGGCAAATGAAAGATTTTAGCTTACAAAATAAGTTCCTATACAAAGACTGTAGGCACACTGACAGTTACATTCACAATATAATAACAGAGAGCTTTAACAAGCAAACATTCAGACAAGAAAAATAACTCTGCCAGCCAGCTAGCTCCCAAAGGCTCCTTTCTATTCTCCCTTCGTCCCGGGAATTTAACCTCAGTCCTGTCCAAAATCCATATCAAAGAGACCAGAAAGTCACTAAATTCAGGCTTTTTCAGAACAAAGGACCATTTAGAGTTTTATAGGCCATTTAGAGCTTTATAGGTCATAACCAGTACCTTAAACTCCACCCAGAGAACAGTGTAGATCCTAGAGCAGTGGTGTCATGTTCCCAGCAAGCCATTCCTTTCAGCACCAGCTTTAATGTCCAAATGGTTTTCAGAGAATAGCCTCATGTACAGCACAAATAGCAAATTTACAATATCATGGAAATGCTGGAAGGGACTGTGAGAAATTAAGTCCAGCCCCCTGAGCTGTGACAGGACCAAGTAAACCTAAAGAATCCCTGACAGGTGTTTATCCAACCTTTTCTTAAAAACCTTCAATGATGGCGATTTCACAATCTCTCTTGGAAATTTATTCCAAAGCTTAACTTCCCTTATAACTTCAGTCACTTAATATTATGAAGAAACTAGGGAAAGTATTGTTGGGGGGGGAAATAGTTCAAAAGTTACAAATACTTGAAATAATGTCTCTTGCACATTTAGTAGCTCTGGTCTAATGTTTCTTCATATACTTCTATCTGAAAATTACAATAAACACCACACTGATGGACCTTGCCATCCTTAGTCCACATATCCAGTTTTTCAGACTAAAACACTTGACTTTAACAAAGTCCATTTCATTTGTTAGGAATAGTACTTAAAATATTTGACAGATTATCAATGAAGTTGTGTGCATTTGTAAAATTGATCTATATTTGCATGTCTTTTTTAATTAGCATGTATGTTATATTTTATGTTGGGTGTTTTGCAATGACAAACAAAATTCTTATTTAAAGAAGCAGTATTCTATTGCACACCTATTAATCATACATATAGTATGTAGAATGAGACAAAATGTAGAATGATATATTAATAAATACTAAAGAAAAGTTAACCTAAATTAATGCATTAAAAATATTTTTTAAAATAAATTTCTATAATGGAGTCCATTCAACAGAGTAACTGAAAAATATATTTAATTAAAATGTTAGGAGAAAAAAAAAGAACTTTAAGGGACAGAAAATATACAACATATATACAATATGATATATATAGTTATCTGTGAGATATAGATATGTCTGTCTATATCTCACAGATTAAAAAAAAGTAAAATTTGTAGTTAACAAATTATGAAGAATACAGAGATATGCAGGATATATTTGAAATAGGAAAGAAAGATTTTTAGAAAGGGTAGTCAAGTAAAAAGGAACACAGAGGTGAAAAGAAAATCATAATACATTTTTCCCAATTAGGAGTTAGAATTTTCTATTGCTATATTCTCAAAGATAAGCAGTAATAGTCCTGTCCCTAGATTTCTATTTATAAACTTAGTAGTTCCACAATATATTAGCTTCTTAAATAAATTATTTTTTATTTTAATTCCCTTACGTGTCATGTTATATCAGAATACTATGTTAGATACGCCATGTTAGAGAGCATTCAAAAATGAAATGATATATAATTTGACCATACAGGGCCATAGAAAGAAAAACAATCCAAGTTTCAAATGTCAATTAATTATTTGAACATTTAGAACAGGTTATTTGTGCATACGTATTTAAGGCCATAGCTTTTCAAATGTTTAAGGCCATTTGAGTTAATAACAGGAAGCACTGCCATAGATATTTAGCACTACTGTCACTATCCAGAGTCTGATATAGCACTATAGCTTTATAGAAGCACTTATGGAGGCTTAACAGTCCTTAATCTTCATCTTTTTCTCATTAAAAAAAAGACAGTTACTCACCTTTGTAACTGTTGTTCTTCGAGATGTGTTGCTCATATCCATTCCAGTTAGTTAGGTGTGTGCGCGCCGCGTGCACCTTCATTGGAGAAACTTTTACCCTAGCAACCCTCGGCAGGTTGGCTGGGCACCCCCTTGAGTGGCGCTGCTATGGCACCTAATATATACCCCAGCCGACCCGACTACCCTTCAGTTCCTTCTTGCCGGCTACTCTGACAGAGGGGAAGGAGGGTGGGTTTGGAATGGATATGAGCAACACATCTCGAAGAACAACAGTTACAAAGGTGAGTAACCGTCTTTTCTTCTTCGAGTGATTGCTCATATCCATTCCAGTTAGGTGATTCCCAAGCCTTACCTAGGTGGTGGGGTCGGAGTGAGATGTGGCAGTATGTAGAATCTCTTGATTGCTGGACCAGTGCGTAGTGCGAGGTGAATGTATGGACCGATGACCAGCTCGCTGCACGGCATATCTCCTGGATAGGTACGCGCGCCAGGAAGGCGGCTGATGACGCTTGAGCTCTAGTGGAATGCACAGTGAGGTGGCAGAAGGGGCATGAGCTAGATCGTAGCATGCGCGAATGCATGCAGTCACCCAGGAGGAAATCCTCTGAGAGGAGACTGGCAGGCCTTTCATCTGATCCGCGACCGCCATGAACAGTTGGGGAGACTTTCGGAACGGCTTTGTTCGCTCAATGTAGAAAGCGAGTGCTCTGCGTACATCTAAGGAGTGTAGCTGCTGCTCCCTCCGAGAAGAGTGGGGCTTCGGGAAGAAGGCTGGGAGGAAGATGTCCTGGTTGGTATGGAGGGCAGACACAACCTTAGGGAGGAACGCCAGGTGGGGTCGCAGCTGTACCTTGTCTTTATGGAAAACAGTGTAGGGTGGGTCCACTGTGAGAGCTCTCAGCTCAGAGACCCACCTGGCCGATGTAATGGCCACCAGGAAGACTGTTTTCCATGATAGGTACAGGAGTGAGCAAGTCGCTAGTGGCTCAGATGGTGGGAGCATGAGCCTGTTTAAGACCAAGTTAAGGTCCCAGGTAGGGGCAGGGCGATATATGGGGGGATAGAGACGCTCTAGGCCTTTAATGAACCAATCGACCAATGGGTGGGAGAACACAGAGTGGCCACCTTCTCCTGGTCGGAAACTGGATATGGCCGCTAAGTGTACCTTCAGGGAGGATGTCGCCAGGCCCTGCTGCTTAAGGTACCAGAGGTAGTCTAGGACCGTGGGGATCGGAGCCTCCAAAGAGGTAACGTCCAGAGTTGCACACCAGCAAGAGAAGCATTTCCACTTCACCAAATACATTAAGCGGGTGGAAGGCTTCCTGCTGCTAAGGAGAACATGCTGAACTGGCACGGAGCAGCTCATCTCCACCGTGTTCAGCCATGTAGGAGCCACGCCGTGAGGTGGAGGGCTCATAGGTCTAGGTGACGGAGCCTGCCGTGGTCCTGTGTGATCAGGTATGGATGGAGAGGGAGGGGGACTGGAGAGTCCACCGACAGATCCAGCAGGGTGGTGAACCAATGCTGTCTGGGCCACGCAGGTGCGATCAGGATTAGACTCGCTTTGTCCCTGCGGAGTTTCAACAGGACTTTGTGCACTAGGGGAAACGGAGGGAAGGCATACAATAGGTGGTGCCTCCACGACAGGAGGAATGCGTCCGTGATCGACCCAGGAGAGAGACCCTGAAAGGAGCAAAACTCCTGGCACTTCCTGTTCAAGTGGGAAGCGAACAGGTCTATGCGGGGAAATCCCCACCTCTGGAAGAGGGAATGTATGACGTCCGGTCTGATAGACCATTCGTGGCAGAGAAAGGACTGGCTGAGCCTGTCCGCCAGTGTGTTCTGGACCCCTGGAAGAAAGGACGCCACAAGATCTATCGACTGGGCTATACAGAAGTCCCAGAGTCGAATGGCATCCTGACATAGGGGAGACGAACGGGTCCCTCCCTGTTTGTTGATGTAGTACATAGCCATTGTGTTGTCCGTGAATACCGAAACACAACGGCCATGTAGGTGTTGTTGGAACGCCTGGCAGGCGAGGCGGACTGCTTTCAACTCCCGGATGTTTATGTGAAGTGTCAACTCCTGGGACGACCAGAGACCCTGGGTACGCAGGTGCCCTAAGTGGGCCCCCCAACCCAGGAATGATGCATCCATTGTCAAAGTCATCGACGGTGGCTGTGGATGGAACAGCATCCCCGTGCATACGAGGGATGGAGTTAGCCACCAGTCGAGGGAGCGGAGGGGGCCGGGGGGGACTGTCACCAGGCGGAATACCAAATGAAGCCATGTTTGGAAGGGTCTCATGCGGAGTCTGGCATACTTTGTCACATAAGTACATGCGGCCATATGTCCTAGGAGTGCGAGACAGGTGCGAGCTGAGGTGATCGTGGAGGCCTGCAAGCTTCGTATGATCAAGACGATCGTCTGGAAGCGGGGCTGAGGTAAGTAGGCCCTAGCTTGAGTAGAGTCCAGGGTTGCGCCTATGAAATCCAGCCTCTGCATGGGGACCAGGGTGGATTTCTCGGCCTTGAGGAGCAGGCCTAACTGGGAGAAAAGGTCCGTAACCACCTCGACATGGTGTCGTACCTGCGACTGGGAGGACCCCTTGAGGAGCCAGTTGTCCAGGTACGGAAACACATGAATTTGCTGCCAACGGAGGTGGGCGGCCACGACGGCCATGCACTTTGTAAACACCCTCGGGGCCGTGGAGAGGCTGAAGGGTAGGACTGCAAATTGGAAGTGCTGGTGTCTGACTGTAAAGTGAAGGTACTTCCTGTGCGGTGGAAAAATGGCAATATGGAAGTACGCGTCCTTCATGTCGAGGGCTGCATACCAGTCTCCAGGATCCAGGGATGGGATAATCGTTCCCAGGGAGACCATGCGGAACTTCAACTTGAGCATCCATTTGTTGAGGCCCCGCAGGTCTAGGATAGGTCTGAGATCTCCCTTTGACCTGGGAATCAGAAAATATCAGGAGTAAAACCCCTTTCCTCCCTCTTCTAGAGGTACCTCCTCTATATCTCCTGCTGCAAGGAGAGATCGGACTTCCTGCAGGAGGGTTTGCTCGTGAGAGGGGTCCCTGAAGAGGGACCGGGAAGGGAGGCGGGAGGGTGGTGAAGAAGCAAATTGTAGGTGGTATCCTTGCTTCACCGTGCGTAGCACCCAAAGGTCTGATGTTAATTGGGACCATGCCGGGAGGAAGTGGGAGAGGTGGTTGGAGAAGGTAGGGGAAGGATCCTGTCCTGAGGCTGTTACGCCGTCCCCGGGCGCACCTTCAAAAGCCAGACTTGGGGCCCGGTGGTGCCTTAGAGGGCCCTTGGTTTTGGCCCCCCTGGGAGCTGGACTGACGTCTGCGGCCCCCCCGTCCGTGCCTTCTGCTGAGGTCCTGCCTCTGGCGGGGTGGGAAATATGGGCAGCGTGCTTGGGGCCTGAAGGGTCTACGCTGGGTCGCAGGGGTATGCATCCCCAGCGAGCATATGATAACTCGATTGTCCTTCAGGCTTTGCAGCCTGGAATCCGTTTTGTCCAAGAACAAACCCTTGCCATCAAAAAGTAAGTCCTGGATGGTTTGCTGCAGTTCCGGGGGTAGGTTGGAGACCTGAAGCCAGGAAATGCGCCTCATGGTAATCCCCGAGGCCAGGGTTCTGGCTGCTGAGTCGGCCACGTCTAGGGAGGCCTGGAGGGAGATCCTGGCCACTTTCTTACCCTCCTCCAGGAACACATTGAACTCCTGGCATGAGTCCGGGGGTAGTAGCTCGGAGAACCTACCCACCTCCGCCCAGGTGTTGTAACTGTACCGACTCAATAGGGCCTGTTGGTTAGCTACACGGAGTTGCAAGGCCCCTGCTGAGTAGACCTTGAGACCCAGGAGATCCATCCGTCTAGCCTCTTTGGATTTAGGGTCCGGTGCCTGCTGGCCATGTCGTTCCCTTTCATTGACCGACTGGACAACTAGGGAAGAGGGAGGAGGGTGGACGTACAGATATTCGTACCCCCGAGAGGGTACCATGTACTTTCTTTTGACTCCTTTAGCCGTCGGTGGAATGGAGGATGGAGACTGCCAAAGGGTATCGGCAGTGGCCTGGATGGTCTTTATAAACGGTAGCGCTACCCGGATGGGAGCATCCGCAGTGAGGATGCTCACTACTGGGTCCTCAACTTCTGGAACCTCCTCCACAGGTAGACTGATGTTAAGGGCCACTCTGCGCAGGAGGTCCTGATGGGCCCTTAGGTCTATTGGCGGGGGTCCTGAAGATGAGGTCCCTGCCATGGCTTCATCTGGCGAGGAGGAGGAGGATATTCCAGGGATGAGTGTGTCCTGGATGGCCTCCTGCTCCTGGGTCAGTTCCTGCTCCAGCTGCCCCGTGGTATCTGTCTGGTGGTATCTGCTCTTCCAACTCAACCGCGGGAGGGCAGGAAATGGTGGCCTCTGGTACCTGATGTTCCGAGGTAGCAGAACGGGTCTGGACCAGGGGAGCACCCTGGGCCTGATGGTATGCCCAGGGTGTCCAGAAGGACCACTGTTGGGATCCTACATCCTGCGGATGGGGGTCCTGGAACACACCCACCGGTACTTCCGGATCCCGGTCCCGGTCGTAGTAGCTGCCCGCCTGGGAGGATGCAGACGTGTCTCTGGACGGCCATGGTGGAGCAGCGAAGGTTGGAGCCAAAGTCCCAATGGACCTCACACCCCTCAGTTGTGGCAACCGGTGCAGGTACTTGTATCGGTACCGAGAGCAAAACCGGGACCTGCGACCGGCTCGGTGCCGGGAGGTCGACCGAGATCTCGAGTCTCTCTGCCTTGACTTGCTCCTGGAGGTGCGGTGCCTGGTACGGTGCCGGGAGCTGGAGCTGTACCGCGAGTACCGGGTTGACGCTCGAGATGTTGACCGGTGCCGGGAGCCTGAACGGTACCAAGGTGGAGACCGGTGCCGGGAGTCCGAACTGTGCCGACTAGGGGAATGGTGCCGCGACTGGGATCGCCATTGAGAGTGGGAACGACGTCTCGATCTGGACCATCTGCGGGATTGCGATCTGGAGCGGTGCCGGTCAGCCACGCTGACAGATGATGGTCTGGTCAGGGTCGGCTTGCCCATTGATTGCAGTACCCGCGCCGGCGGTGCCAGGAGTAAAGGCGGTGCCGCATCAGTGATCACGATCAGGTCTCTTGCCGCAGAAAACGTCTCCTGGGTAGACGGCAAAGTAAGCTCTACCACGGTGGGTACCGGGGAGCTGGCAGGCACCGGACTCGACGGTCCTCATGCGGCTGGAGTCGACGGTGCCTGCTTAGGCGGTGCCACGGCAGGTATCGGTGCCGGGCGGTCTGACTTCGGTGCAGGCTCTGGCTGCAAGGCGGGTGTTGGTGGGTTCCCCTGGGTCTTCGCCGTCTTCGACCTCGGGGAGAGGGAGAGGCTTGGAGTAGGCTTCGGTGCCGGCGGGGGCCGGTGCCAGGAGTCCTTGGTGGCAGCGCTCGGTGCCGTGGGGGTGCCTTTGCTTACCGGCTGGCTTGTGCTCGGTGTCGAGGACGGAGGTGTCAGGGCCGCTTCCATGAGGAGCTGCTTTAACCTGATGTCCCTCTCCTTCTTAGTTCTCAGCTTGAATGTCTTGCAAATTGAGCACTTAGCCGATAAGTGTGACTCCCCGAGGCACTTTAGACAGGAGTCATGGGGATCTCCTACCGGCATAGGCTTGTGACAGGCCGAGCACTGTTTGAAACCTGGTGAGCCAGGCATGAGCTCCGGCTCCGGGTGCGGGGAAGGGGTTGACCCCCGATCCCCTCGAACAAGTACTAACAACTATACTATTAACACTAACTAAGTCTAACTAACTATATATATATATATATAACAACAATTAACTACAACTATGGATATAACAACGATAAGAAAAAACTATGAGCTGCTAGGGAATGTGGAGGTCAGCTAAGCCGCACTCCACTGTTCCAACGACCGACACGGGCGGTAAGAAGGAACTGAAGGGTGGCCGGGTCGGCTGGGGTATATATTAGGCGCCATAGCGGCGCCACTCCAGGGGGCGCACAGCCGACCCGCTGAGGGTTGCTAGAGTAAAAGTTTCTCTGACGAACGTGCACGCGACACGCACACACCTAACTAACTGGAATGGATATGAGCAATCACTCGAAGAAGAATCAGAGAAATTACATTTTTAAGAATGCTAATGCAACGTTAAGAATGAGAAAACAAGAACACAAAGTCAGCAAATTGCGAATGTGTGACTTTCACCGCTGCTCTCTGTTGGCTTCCACTAACGTATGCCAGAGGGCCAGGATCTCAACAATGGAATGTCTGCAGGCAAGCAGAATACAGTGTTGCAACTTGTGAGACAACTATAGATTTCCCTTTGCTTAGGGAGCCTTCAGGGGAGCAAAGGTGGACAGTGCTTATTGGGGATGGAAGTTAGCCAGAACAGTTGGGGATGAATAGATTCATCATCCCTCTGCCAAACCTGATAAAAAAGTTGTCCAAGGCTTGAAAACTAAAGCTGTTCCCCTGGGGCAAATCCATCTTCTGCTGCAAGGGGAAATTCAGGCCTCCCAGTGCCAGCGGCAGTCAGTCTGGCTGAGGTTTTCTACAGAAGTGTTAATTCTGTTACATTAGAGTACATAGTAATTTCTATTTCTGCTTTCTGTGAAGGTAAACATTTTACATACGCTTGGCAGAATTAGATTTTTTTATAGTTAAGGCCGATATTGGTTTATTTTTAAGCATTTTTTTCTATTTTTATTGTTCAAAATTATGTGTTTTAAGCATTTCGCCATTTGCATCTATTTAAATATTTACAGTTGTGGGAAATTATGGGAGCGGTCAGATAGGGAGGGGAGATGTGTCAGAGAATTATTTAATAACAGTTGACACAGATTCCAAAAGTCAAACTTTTATAATTGTTAAAATGCAAATGATCAAAATCATGTCAAAATGTGCAAATGAAATATCCTTAAATTAAACTCTTGGATTATATAAGTTATGTCTTGTAATGTATTATTCCTTCAGACGATGTAGCTTGCTGTGAATGCATGTATATCCTTAAATTAAACTCTGATAAGTTCTCAAACAGTATTTTTCAAACTTTGCCTAAATATAGATTTCAATTATCAATGCAAATATTTTTTTCATCTGTGTGTGTGTGTACGGTGAAATCCACATTTTCAAACCTATTAATATATTACAGTTTGTGTTTGTTAAATGTACAGGATGTGGCAATATGAACCTTAACTTGAGAATTTTCTTATTTCTCTGGGCTTTATTTCTTAACTTTAACACTGAGATTAAAGCCAGTTTTACACATTTCTTCAATATTATTTTTTATATTTAATGTAAGCAGTAAGTTATTGTTAATACACAAATCAATTCAAGTGGCAGGATTAAGAATCCTGTTTTCCTGTTTGAGCTTTGCCACTAGTAATAGCCAATGTTGCTAGATAAATGTGCTGCTCTTCAGCACCCGAGGTTAATATTTTCTAGTAATAACTACAATAGCAAAATGCATTAGTTTTAATGGCAGGAGCTCTGAACTTGCCAGTGGCAAACAGTGAACAGTTCAGTGTTCCTTAAAGAACCACTGCCACATGTTGACAAACTCTGCAAATGATATATTTCATCAAAACTTGACTTAACTGTCAAGCACTTTACCATAGCTAAATTTCTTTCCCCAGTTTGCTAATAGTCAGTGTTATTTGTGTTATTCTTTCTAATCAACCTGCTCCTCTTGCTCAATTCCTATGGCGATGTCATAGTTTAGCGTTTGCAACATCACAGTCACTGCTGTAATGATGAACCATGTAGTCAAACACTGGAGTGTTGTGACAGACCAATGGACCACAAAAGATGAGTCTCCAGGTAAATAAGAAAATAGATCTGGTTACCATCCAAATGCCTGGATATGAATCCATATCTGAAATCTGTGATAACTCACCTTTATCCATCCATCTTTTTCCTCTTTACAAGGCATTAGTGCTTCCAGTATTGTGTGTGTGCTCTAAGGTCTATGAAGTTGCAGACTGCTTTACATAGGAATCGTTCCAAGGTTTAAAGTGGAGCCAACAGGATTCAGCTACTCTACAAAAGAACATTAAAGGTTGATATGAGGAGGGTGTGAAAAGGAATGAGCCTGGGTGGGCAAAAGAAGCTCTTATTGGGTTTAGAGAAATATAGGCAGCTCTAAAGCCAGGAGCGAGTTGCTCAGATTTAAGGGAGGATGCTGTAATGGGGAGGTAGCTAGATATGTTGGTTCCATAGGCAGGAATGAAGAGATCTGAGGGATTGTTTGAGGTCACAGAAGATTCTGTAACTGAATTTATCCTCAAACTTATGGTTCATATTTTCAGCCAGCCTTATTTTATAGGCATACAAACCCCACATTGGCATGAGCAATGGATGTTCATTTGGTCATGCACAAGTTAAGCTGCAAAACTTATTACTTGCTTTGCACACAAAAATGTCTATTTGTTGTGAGTATGTTGTGCATTTTTTGTACATGCAAAAATCAGAAGCTAATTTTCAACTAAAGGGAAACCTTCAAATTAAAAATACTAGAAACTCTTTGGGAATGACACTTTCCAGCGCTGCAACTGAGGTGTGAAAAAACACCCCCCTGAGCGCTGCAAGATACAGCACTGTAAAGCATCAGTGTAATCAGGGCAGCAGCGCTGGGATCGCGGCTCCCAGCGCTGCACGCTACACCCGTAAGGGATGTAGTTTACATGCAGCGCTGGGAGAGCTCTCTCCCAGCGCTGCCGCTCCGACTACACTCACACTTCAAAGCGCTGCCGTGGCAGCACTCCCGCAGCGCTGCCGGGGCAGCGCTTTGAAATTCCAAATGTAGCCATACTCTATGTCTGGTATCAGCCAAACCCCACCACTAACTGAGTACAACTTTGGAAACACCTAGAGGCATTTAAATGCACACTCAACTACTGCCAAAAGTATATGCAATGCATTGTTCCTTAAGTATGCATTTAAGAAGGTCACAACAATAGCAGCAAAAAAAAAAAATCACACTGTACTATGCATGCTCAAAAAGCAATTTTCCAATGCTTATATTTGATCAAATCAAAATCAGTTTTGTCCAGATCAAGGCTCTATTCACTGCTCCATGACGAGGTGTATTTTCAGGTTAACTATACAACTTTCAGCCATTTAACCTGTTGGCGTGTTAAAAGAAAAAGATAGCAATAATTTGTATATAAATAGGAATGAAGTATTTTTTCTACTCATCTGTCACTCAGAATTGACTGGACCATATATTGCTCATACCTTCCAAATGAATTCACCTTGAAACATGTTGCCCTCCAAACTGAATGTTGCACAAAGATATGCTTATCTGAAAGTATAGTTTATAATAGAAATAGTTATGTATGGTAAACCAGATTGGATGGTATGTATGGTAAACCAGATTGGATGCCATAAGGAATATGAAATTATGAAATTATTTTCTTTCTCTTAAAAATGGGAAATATGAGCACAGAATATTAGGCTTTAATATAAAAGAGCTCTGATAATTCAACAATTACTGTGCTTGAAATTTTTTTTTAATTAACAGTTTACCTATAATTTAAAAATATATTTTATTGTCTTCTCCCTCCTTTCCAGGTATTCACATCCACAGCTGCAAAGCAGGACAGAATTGTGCCTGAAAAGATTTTTATGTTTGTAACATCTAATTCCATTTTAAGTTACTTGTTTTAAAGTGCCATTAAAAATTTCATTATTATGATTACTAATGTGGAGGGAGTAGGCTGGATGGGACTCAGCAAGTAAATGGAAGAATTACGAACTAAAGGACTTACATGCATTCACAGCAAGCTATATTGTCTGAAGGAATAATACATTATAAGACATAACTTATATAATCCAAGGAAAAAGTGTATAAATAAAGATTCAGCTCCAAATGTATTCAAGAACATTTCAAAAATATTTTTCATTGGGATTGTGTTTAAACCACTGCATATAAGTATTAAGAAGAACTTTGCAGAGAATCAGCTTCTAAAAAACCGAGTCTTCAGATGTTGAGCTTTAAGGCAGATACTCCATTAGAGTTTATGTCTATTGCCAATTTATTAAGTTGTGGCTGATGCCAAAAACACCCAACTACAGAATACTATAGTATTAACAAAATACTACAGGTTCTAAATCTGCAAGGTGAACCCGACAGATGGATCCCTGTTCAGAGCCTCACTAAAGTTAGGACCATGCACTGTAACCTGCCCAAGATATTTTCTTTTTCTTCGAAAAATGGTCCCTATGTGTATTCTACATATGTGTATGCATGTGCACCATGCACCTGAGTCGAGCAATTTCAAATATGTAGTGTCTGTTGGTCCGCACACAGGACCGTTGCAAGGATATTTTGCACCCTAGACTAAACTTTCACCTTGCGCCCCCCCCCCAACCCCCGGAGCATCGCTTATTATGAACTTTAAGATGTCTGAGTTCCGGCTGCCGGCTCCTGCCAGCTGGAGTACCGACCGCCAGCCCTGCTCAGCCGCTGCCGGCTGAGTGAACGGAACCCCAGGCCGGCAGTGGGCTCAGCGGCAGCCAGGACCCACAGCCTGCCATTTAAAAAAAAATTGGCTCACGTGCCACCTTTGGCATGCATGCCGTAGGTTGAGGACCCCTGTTCTAGTGTATACAGTGTGTTCTATGTGTACTATACTTATGGTAATTTTCACTATACATGATTTTCCTCTTATGCACTGACCTTAGAACCTAACCCCCACGTAAGATGTGACTCCACTGTAGTGTAAAAAAAATTTGAGAGGCACTGCTTTTTGGCATCCCCAAATCTTGGTGCCCTAGGCGCCTGCCTAGTTCGCCTAGTGGTTACACTGGCCTTGTCCACACATGTGCAGTTGTTCTCCTGGTGCTCCAGACTGAGAGTATAAAGGGCATGAGAACTGAAGCCACCCCCATTCCTTCTTATTGTCCTCTGTGTCTACTTCAATCTTCCTTACTTTGATCCTATGAATATATTTTTAAATAGTTTTTAATGGTTTAATATTTTAGTGTTCTAGTGTATTTATAGTTCACATAGTTAATTTATTTCTCCGCACCCCGGGGAGCTTATTCCTCTAAAGAGGGACTAAGCCAAGAGTTTCCAGGTTCAAAAACTGTGTCTCCTGCCCCTGTTCCATCTCTGTTGGTTACAACCACCAGCACTGCTTTGTTGCATTGGGGAGGCTCATATTGCCAACAAGTGAAATATCTGCCTCTCCTTTCCTCCCTGAACTCACAAGAGATGAGAACTTCATCTGCAGAAACACCTCATGGAGCAGGCTGTGAAACCCCAAGCCCCATTCAGATTCAGTCTGGGGAAACACCCCATACAATGGCCCCAGATGGTGAGCAGCACTCTACCAGAGGCAAGGCAAAAACTCTGAAACTTAAGAAATCCTCTCATGAGAGTCAAGGACATGAACATAGTTGTAAGGACAAATCTTCTTCCAGATTCTCCTCTAAGAAAGAGCCCTCCCACCCCAGACATCAGGGAAGACTGAAGCCTTTACCTCAACAAACTTCACTCTGTCCTACCCAAAATCACCACTGCTGTCTGGCCTGATTCTTATTAGAGAAAACCCTACACCTGAAGAAACCACATTGAAGAAAAGAATATCCTTCCCTACTACATCTACAACCTGGAACATCCTCCCATCAGTACCATTGGTAGAACAAGAGCCTATCATTTCATCAAGTGAATCTGATGCTGCATATGAGGCTTACCCCACAAGGGAAACAACCAACAAAATATTGAAAATATCCCCCTCCTTCCAAATATTGCTACCTATGGGACCACTCGTACCCAAGGCCATGAGACTCTCCCTCTCTGGTCAATCCTTACCAGTCTTACTGGGGCCCTTGAGATCCATATAGCAGGTGCCTTGTTTCTATGCAAGAATCTCTCAGCAACACCAACTGGCTCCACCAGAATAAGTGGAGTAGGAGGTTGAGCAGGGTTTCCCTGTTCCAACAAATATGTCATCCTCCTCACTGGATGAGGTGGTTGCTCCATCATCTTCCTCTCCACTCAATGACCACAAGAAATAACAGAACTTGTTGCAGAGGGTGGCATCCAAACTCCAGATACCTCTCGAAGAGGTCCAGAACATACAACAGGGCCTACTGGATATTGTCCTGTCTTCTGGCACTTTGAGGGTGGGCCTTCCAGTTACCATTTAAGAAAGATCTTAGAGTCATTGTTGATAGTTCTCTGAAAACATCTGCTCAATGGCAATCAAAAACCCTAACAATGTTCACTAGGAAAGAGAAAGATTATAAAACTGAAAATATTATAAAGCCACTATATAAATCCATGGTACAACCACACCTTGGATACTGCAGTTCTGGTTGCCCCATTTCAAAAATATATTAAAACTGGAAAAGGTGCAGAAAAGTGCAGGAAAAATGATTAGGGGTATGGAAAAACTTCCATATGAGGATAAATTAAAAAGAATTGGACTGAGCTTAGAAAAGAGACGACTAAGGGGCAATATGCTAGAGGTGTCTAAAATTATGAATGGTGTGGAGACAGTGAATAAGAAAATGTTATTTCACCCCTTCACAAACACAAGAACCAGGGGTCCCCTCATTATTATGGGATGGGATTCTACTCCCCACATTTCTTGATCACCAAGAAATCCAATGGAGACTGGAGATTCTTGACCTATGCCATCTGAATGTATTCATTTTAAAATTAAATAACATGAACATAGTTGAATTAAAGATGATCTGTCTGGCCTACAAAACATTCTAAACTCATCCAATGGTCAATATGATGCCTGTCTTCTACATAATCAAGCAGGGAGGAACAAGATCCCCCCGCCCGCATGCATAGAGACAGTTGACTTCTGAAAGTGATATATCAGCTATTCCACTCTCAGGAGTATACCTACCAGGTGTGTAGAACTCCCTAGAAGGCAGTATCAGCAGACATTTTTCAACTGCCCATGAATGGGAGAGTCACAAATCTGTTCTCAAAGAGACTTGTAATGAATGGGGAGCACTATCCTGGGATCTCTTTGCCTCAGAGAGGAACAGAAAACTCCCCCTGTACTGCTTTAAAGCAGGTCTGGGCCAAGGCTCAAAGGGTGATGCCCTTTTGTTGCACAGGATGGACCACCTCAGGTATGCCCTCTCTCTCATCCCACTGATACCACCAGTCCTGCTAAATGTCTTCATTGCACCCAGCTGGCCAAGGCAGTTTTGGTTCCATTGTTCTATTGTTCAGATCTGAACATTTCCGGATCTGCTGACATAACATGGTATTTGGATGGACATCACATGTACAGCATTCATATTCAATAGTGGTTCAATCCATCCTCAACTAAAGCAGGAAGAATTCTACCAGGAAATGTTATTCATACAAATGGTAGCATTTCTCCTCTTGGTCTTGAAAACACCAGTTATCTCCAGAATCCACTGGGACTGCTATCCTAGATTACCTATATACCCTTAAGACATTGGGTCTCTCTATCACTTCCCCATGGGTCCCTCTGGCAACAATCAACACTTTAATCCCTGTATAGAGAACCACACTATCCTCACTCATCCTACGAGGACTACATTTCTAAAAGCAATTATTAAATTCTTTCCATCAAAGTGTAGCCAGCACCTCAGTGGGACCTTGACTTCATTCTGTTGGTTCTCACCAAACCTCCTTTTGAACCATTAGCCACCTGCTTTGTCCTGTCTCTCCCAAAATAAGTTGTCTTCCTAGTCACCATCACATGAGCCAGAAAGGTGAATGAGCTGGGAGTGTTCATGGCAGATCTGCCATAAACCACCTTTCATAAAGAAAAGCTCTCTTTGCCTCCATCCAAAATTCACCCCTAAGGTAATGTCGGCATCTCACATGAATCAAACCATCAATCTAATAGTATTTTTTCCAAAACCCTATGCCTCTGATGAGGAGAGAAGTTTTCATTCCCTAGATGCTCAATGGGCACCATCCTTTTATCTACCCAGAATAATAGCAATTCAAAAAACACCTAGGCTTTTATTGCCAAAGCAGAGAGGTTGAGAAGTCAAGCTCTATCTGCTCAGAGACTCTCTAAAAAGATCTCAGGCTGCATCATCCTTTGCTACTAACTAGCTCGTATTCCCCCTCCACTGCACCCTATTGGGAGTGAGAACCCATTCCACCTTAGCACAAGCAGCCTTTGTGAGATGCACCTTTACTTGAAATATGTAAGGTGGTAACTGGGTGCGTCTTACACCCTTTACAATATATTATATTTTGGTCTAGTATTCTACTGCAGATAAAGCTGTGGGAACAACAGTACTGCACACAGATACAGCATTTGCATCCTCACACCCACGTCCTGTTTGACTACTGCTTACTAGTCTCCCACTATACTGCGGAATATACTTAGGGGTCATCATTTGAAGAAGAAATGGATGTTACTTGCCTGTAACTGGAGTTTCTTCAAGATGTGTGGGTTCTAACTTTATACCTTTAGGAAGGGGAGATTTACAACTTCTCAGAGGGATCCAGCATTCACACCGGAAGAGTCAACCATAATAGATTTTAAAGTTCTGATATTGTTAGGTATGGCAAAGCTACGAGACAGTCATTTTTAATGGTGTTAATGGTTTTCATGAGAGCCCTGTATGCTTGAGCTCATGGTGGTTGAGGCATCATGTTTTGCAGTTGGAGGAATGAGAAATAATCCAATATAGTTATAAAAAAACGCTCTCTAAAACATCCCTGAAGTAGTTGTGCTATAACTTATGTAACATATACAGAACTCATGATTTATAGTTTTACCAGTGATTGTCTGGCTTGATATGCATAACTTACTTGTGGTTTGTCTCCTGTGTGTAATGGACCTATCCAAAATGCATACTGATAAAGCCTTTATGGTACAGTACACCATCATCCACTTATACACACACACATACAAACAATTTAATATACACATATTATTACTTGCACATGTGATGGAGCCATCCCTGGTGCTAGTTATCTCTGTGTCAGCTTGGTAATTGGGCATTGGCTATTACAAGTATCACTGCTGCAATTGAATTGATTGTGCTGCATTTTCCTAGGGAAGTTCTGACCCATTGTTTGATAGATGAGGGGAAATATTAAATTGCTATGCTGGAAGTGACCCTATTTCTGGTTGCTTCTGTTGTTGCCATATGGGAATAGAAGCAAATCTAAATAAAAATACATTGAGGAAAAGAGGTCAGTTATAAGTGCTATTTGCCTCTTAGAGCACTATCATGGAAACAAATTAGACCATTTCTTTTTGCCAGTGTGTCACTGTGTTTCCTTAAATAACAAGTTTTCTGAATCGGGTACACAGAGTGACATAACAGTGAAGCCAGCTGTAGTGAAAGCATAATAAACTAGCAGAAGCAGCTGTAGGTAGGTATGTATATATTTCTTCCATTTCATGCTTATATGTTATGATCCCATAAATCTGATTAGATCTATGAAATTTCGATTGTTTCTTTCTGATTCACAGGGCCAGATTTTACTGCACCAGATCTCCGGGAACAGTGGGGTGGAGCTAACAAGAAGCCCAGGATGACCCCCTATTTATCAAAGCTGGTCTGTAAGGTGATGAGTCACTCCTGTGCTGGGCTCCAACAAATCCACAAGCCAGGAATCGGTCTGGTGACTCCCAGGGCAGGCATATAAGTCCCATAGGAAAAGCAGCTTAATCTACTGAATGCCACTCCAGGGCTTAGAACTCTCTCCCGCCTAATGGTGGTAACAGATGCCCCAACCCTGTTCTCCAGCAGGCTTAGCTCAGCTCTTTAGGAAGGGATCATTAGTATCTAGGATCTTTTACAGAGTCTGCCCCACCAGACAGGCATTCCCCGTAGAAGCCCTTTTCTCCTAGCTCTGTCTAGACTCACTTCCCCAGCTGTGCCTGACAGCAGTCTCATTCAGAGTAACCCAAAGCACATGCACTGTCGATGTCTTGTCCTTTTATTTCCCAAAAACTTCAATAGCAGAATTTTAATTGTATTCTAACTAAAATGCCCCAAACTGTCACATAACTAAAATACAAATAAGGCCTGGCCCATTCCATCAATCTCCTTGCTCTCCAACCGGTGCCAGCAGAGAGCTTTGTTCCCAATGGATCCCCTCCCCAGCTGAAGTGTTTAAGCTCTGGGCCAGTCTTCTTCCATTTCACCAACGGGTGGCAATAAAGAGCTCTTTAATTTCTAAGGCTTCAGGCCGCATGAATTCTGTAAAATTATCACAAATTCACAGAACGAAGTGGAAGACCTAGCGTGGCATATTCAGACAAAGAGAACAGATTAAGTCAATGTCTATATTTTTCACTGATTCATTTTAGTTCTTCTGGTAGAGTGTACAGGAGAAAACATATTTTACCAGAAGTGGAGATTTGTCTATACATGCTGATCTAATTCATGTCATGTCAAAAGTTTAATTCTATTAGATCAATCATTCTTTAAGCCTCCCAAGAGCTATGTGATTTATAAAAGAATGTCATTCAGGATAACAAAAAAATATACTCCCTTTGAGTTTCTCCATAATTCACTGTTTCATTGCATGTGTAAAGAGCTGGTTGCAGTGTCCACTTTTCTGTTAATTTTTTATTTAGTTCTTTGTTGATTTTCAGATCAGTTTTGGTAAATGTGCTTTGAGTAGCTTGTATGAAGCACATGAAAAAGAGACCTGTTCTGACAGCTAGTTGATTTGGTTGTACAATAGTGGTCATCTCCCTTTAGCAGTTGGAAAGGTTTTGCTGCATTCAAGCAACCGTGAGCCTTTGAATTTGATATGGTTTGGTGTTGAGGAGATATTAAAATTTGATGGGGAACATGGACATTAGTAATTTGAAGTATTGTATGAAATAATTAAAGTATCATAGCGACTTGAGAGAAATATTTTAAATTGAAGGTGGCGTAGGTAAAAAGCAAAAATATAGATACACAGGCCAAAATGTTCAGAAGTAGTGGTTCTGAGTGTCTTAAATTTGGATAGCAAACTTAGAAGAACCTTAAAGGAACCTGATTTTTCAGATAGTGCTAAAGTGTCCGCCCTCCAAGAATCAAACCACATTAAGGTGGCTCAAGCTGGCCATCTGAAAAAAATGACTAATCACTTTAATAAGTCTTAGCCATATAACTTTTGGAAAACTATTTATCTGTCTTAGATTCTTAGGTATTTATAAAGTGCCAGTCACCAGGGCATCAGGCAGTGATGAATTCCCGAAAGATAATCTGCAATGCAAAACAAACTTAGTTTGTGTTCTTTGTTATTCCTTTATTATATAGGGCCTTCATTCATTTTACCTGTTTTTACATAAGAAATACCAAAGCCTGAGTTCCCTCGGATGGCCTGTGGGGTGAGTTGAAAACTGAGCTGCAGCTCTCCCTGCCAACAGGTGAAAGAGTGTTGCAGCTTATGCCCTGTCTACACTGGAAATTTGCCCTGATTTCAATCCTCAGCACTCTGCTGCCTGTGTAGCCACAACAGTGCAAACCCCTATAATAGACAGGTAAAACAGCTATTTGCATCAATGAAACTCACCTCTACTTGCAACAAAGTGCAAATCACACCTTAGTGGTTTACACTGTCTTATTAGGAGTTTCATGGGAACATCTGGAGCAATGTCTGGCCCCTGAAGTGCAATAAAACTCCACTGTAGCTAAGACCTTAAACTGTCTCCTGTTGTGGTGTCTTCCTTCCCATTCTCAGCTCTGCACAACCCCAAGTCACAGAGTACCACCATGGCAGCTTTGCTGAAGAGATTGAGAAGGACTTAAGCTGATCACTTCAGATAAAATATTTGCAGCTTTCACTGCTATAATGAGCACCGATGTGCTTTTCTAATGTGTGGCTTTCCCAACCTCAGAGGAGGCTTTACCTTCATCATATTACAGTCACTTTTTTTATTGCAAGAAAAATAAAACAAAGCTTAAAATCAATCTCCGTATATGAAGACTGGTACTAATGGCAGTTTGAGGTGCTTGGCCCTTGGAAGACAAAACTAATCTTAATTAATGTACCTACAGGACTCCAGAGTCCCAAAATTTCACTAGCTCATCATTTGCTAATGTACCATGTACAATATTTAATTAATTCATTAGCTACTTATTGGAGTATCCATTATATCATTAAGGGCCTTTAAGATAGTTAATCTCTTCCCAATCCTTTTTTCTCTGTGATAAATATGACCAGGATTAGGGGTTATTCATTCAGTTATCTTTCCTACTGCAGGGAAAGAGCAGAGGTTAGTATTTGTGGGGAATGAGAACACAGGTGATTGATTTTCTCACTCGTGAACATAGTCTAATACAGAGAAAGAGGCAGAATGGGTAGAAGAAATAAAGCAACCTGTTAGACAGAAGGATAAGCATAGACGGCAGACAAAGGAGTCAGGAAGAGAACTAGTGGCACTATGGTAGGATAAAGAAAGGTTAAAAAAGGGCCACCAGCAAACCATGAGGGAAAAGGGAGCTATGACAAAGCAAATAGCTGAGCTGGTATTAAGAAGGGGCCACTGAGCGCAGAAAAGAGGCAGCAGTCTTGTGCCACACTAAAATCCATTTGAGGCTCCATCTGTTTTTAGTCAAAGAGTCTGACTCACAGCGTATTTCAAACCAGTATAGAAATATCAGATCAACAGCTGACTCATAACTTGCAACTCATCTAACACCATTAACAGCCACCAAAGAACTGATCTTTTGCTCAAGAACCAATTGTAACTAGGAGTCAGAAAGGTGGTGATACTTACACCATTATCCTACCAGCCAGCCAGCCTTCATCTAATCATGACAGCAAAATGAGATGCCACTCATACTTGCTTGTTTAAAGTTCAATTTTGCATTCTGTCTCAAAGTCACAGGAACAATCAGATCAGTCTGAATGTTGGCAAACCAGATTAATTACACAGATAGAAATTGTAGGGAAATTTGGGGTCAAAAGACCAAAAGATTCCTGGGATATAGTTCCTTAAATATGGAAGTGTTCTCAATATTTCTGAAATCTAATACTTTCTGTGCAATGACAGGAGGACAAAAGAGTAGTTAAGAAGCACTAGAAATGTATATCGCTAGGATGCTTTAGTGAGATTTAGTGCACGGTATCAAGCAGAAAAGCAGAACAAATAAAAAGTAGAACTGAAATCAATGGCATTAGGTTCCTAGGTGCCTTTGAAAATCCCAGTAGTCACTATCTTCATCTTCAGGTTTCTAAATACATTTTAAAAACTGGCACCTAGGAGCCTACATCTAACTGACTTTCAATGAGTCTTAGGCTCCTAAATCCATTTTGAAAATGTGACTTAGTTTAAGTCACTCACTGCAACGCTGAGCAGAGCAATGTCTAACCACCTTTACAAATCTGGGTCTAGAGACCTACTTCCTTTCAAACCTTTTTTCTATTTTGAAATTTGCTATTTAAATAGACACTTTTCAGTTCTGAGTTTTCATTGAGTAAAGAAGAATTTCTTAATGGACTTGCAGACTACTCCACTGTGACATTTAAGGCTGGAGGGTCAGGTGAAATCAGTGTGCATTCATGACATAAATGCCACAGTAGATGGTTTGGCATACTGTGACTGCTGAAGAATGCTGGGGTATTTATTTTGTTTTTTTGTGTCATTCAAGATTTGTATTTGTATAAAATAGTAGTGTTTAACTCAATTTTCTTGAAGAATCCCATATATTTCCAGAGAGCAGCAGAACATTTTCCAGTGGTTAGTATATAATGAGCCAAGTTTATCTCAAGTGTTTATCAAAAACTGATGTCTTAAGTTGTGCATACAAAATATGTGCAGATAGGCTCAGTGAGATAATTTCACATGCAAATAATTTGCATAAGCAATTACCAATTTCTATGTGCAATTGCATATTTTTGTAGGTGCAATTAACCCTAAATTCAGATGCATATATCTTGCAGATGAAACTTAAGTACCTAATTTGAAAAATTGGTGCAATATCTCTCTGGATAGTCATTGGGAGTTATCCTTTAAGCCTGAATTCTGATTAATTTGTATACCGCATAAAAGGAGCAACCTGAATTCTTCAGTGGCTGGATTGTTTCTGAAAAACATGAAACCAGCAGATATATAAGAGATACAAAGGATCTGAACCAAAGTTGTACAAGAAAACCCTTCTTTTGTATTTCCTGGTGAGCTTTACTCCATTACTGACTAGCACCAAGCTGAGCATTAGAAGAAGGATTTTTTTTATGCAAGGTAAAATCCTTTTCTAAAGAGAACTTCACTTTCATTAAACAAAACTTCATTTTTGTAGGGAAATGCCAAAATCAGTCTGCCACAGGCTGTCTGGCTAGCCATTTGAGGCGAGCTGGACTCAACCTTGCTCATGAATCTTTCAGTCTCACTGATGAGTTGGCAATATAAGAGCTAATTAGTGATCCTAGCTGGGTGTAGTGGGATTTAGTTAGAAAGACTAACCCTACCTGTGATGGTAGAAAGACTAACCCACTTAAATAAAGCTGGGACGTCAGTAGAGGGGAAAGACCCTGCAGGGAGCAGCAAGAGGCCTTCCCTTCTGGAAAGAGTCTGAGACAGTCAGGCTTAATGATCTATAATATGGCTCTTGTGCAGAGAGTCCTGAATTAGGGCCTAAAGAGAAAAAAGAGATCCTCCAAGGAAAACTGCTGGAGCCTTGGCAAAGGAAAGTAGTTGGGGAATTCTGCTGGGAAGAAGCAAGAGAAGGAGCTCTGAAAGGACCAAGAAGCAGAAGACTTTGGTGGAGCCTTCGACAATTGGTTTGGTCATTTGATTTGGATTGTAGGTCGGACCTCTTGTTACCCCAGAAAGAGAGTAAGCTGTTATGTGACTTGGGAGGAGGGCTGAACCACAGAAAACCCAGCGAATGAGTAGAGAGAAGATATGGGCTGGCCAATGAAGTGCCCTCAGGGAGGTTGCAAGAGGCAAAATTCCACTTCCAGGCTCTATCCAGGCATGAGAAGGTGGCCTAGAAGTCTTAATGAGCACAGGAAGCAAACTATTTTCACATAGTATGCTGGCTAGCTGACTAAAAATATCAGATCATCTCTACTTACAGTAGGACCACCCACACATGGGTGGTTTATAAAAGCAGTTCTACAGACAACACCATCCATTTAATTTAAAACTCATCACTATCCTGTCATGTGAAAAGAAAGCAATTTTCTTCTAACAGTAAAGCAAAGAACATTAGAAGATCATCACAAAAGCTACTTTTTCACATTAGAGCTTTAGCCTAGAATCTTCTCAAGTCCCTTGGCTTCCTGCTCCTGTTTTAAAGAAACAGTACACATCTCCCTCCCCAATCCCTGCTACTAAACTTAAAAGCCTTTAAAGGCTTGCACAAAGAGAAATCTTATGCCGTACCTTAGAATTCATTAACTGAACAGGTCAAAAACCTTAAAATTTCCTGACAAAAATCTGAAAATGTTGACAAGCTCTACTCATTAAATTCACACTGACAGAACTTCTCCCATCATGAAGACTTAAATCCCAGAAACCAAGAGTAAGAATGAGTCAGTGGATCATAATTTGTGTGATGGCTCAGAGGCCTCTGAAAACCAGTCCCACACTAGTTAGGGACTTACACAATGTAAACAAAAAATGAATTTCACTCAGAAAGGAACAAGTAGCCAGAGCAGAGCTTACAGCACTGTGTATTTTACCTACAAAAAACTTGACTCTATTTAAGAGCTGAGCAACTGCATTCTACCCTAGCTGAATCTTCCACTTAATTTTCAAGGATAATGCCAAATCTAGTGTGCTGCACAAATCAGGTTGTTGTAACAGAACATGCAGAGCCTTGCAGGAATAGCTAGGAAACACCTACAAGGGGTTAATTCCTTCCATTTGAAGGAACCACGAAGGATGGTTTAAAAAATTTTATTCATATCAAGAGTATTCATACAAAAATGAGCAAATGCATGCCGTAAGTGCTAACTTTAGGTTATTTAATTAGAGAATGGAAGGAATTCATGTGACTTAACTGACCCACATGGCTCAAATAGCAAATTCTGAATACCAAATACTATGAGTAAAATGCATTTTGAACAGTGTGAAAAATCCACAGGACCATATATATTTAAGGCAACTTGAACATTTATGCATGAGCACATTAATACAATATATTGTTTAAAATAGACAAATGAAAACCAGTTTGTCAGTGGTCAATTTGTGAATGGAAGAAAACAGCCAAACCTAGGAAATACAGCTTTAGAGACAAATAGTCTGACCAGGTTATTGTTATTATTTATTATTTGTGTTATTAGAGCACCTGGGAGCCCTATTTCTGCACCAGGACTCCATTGTGCTACGTACTGTGCAAACACAGAACAAAAAGTTGGTCTGTGTGTAGGTGTTATCTTCACCTCTCCTGTTCCTGCCTGCCTGTCCTCAAGCCTAAACAGTCAAGGGTATGATCTATTGTCTACTGTACAGGATAGGACAAGTTTCACCTGCCTTACCCAGGATAAGTATCAGAAATCACCTTTGTGACAATAAAGAAAAGAATGTATGAATGCAAAATGCACATGTAGAAAGTCAGAGGGAATGTGATCATAAGCAGAACTATTTATGATCATAGGTATTACTGAAAGTAAAACAGGAATCACTTAGCAATTTTGAATCTCCAGCATTCAATCTGCTCTGAAGCCTGTGCCACCCACTTCTACCATCTAACTAGTTTCAAAGGATGCAGGTACTATAGTATTATTTTGACACAATTTTTCTGAGTAACAAGGAAAGGAAGGGAACAAGGAAAACCTAAATAATTTAGGTTTCTTGTTAACCTGACGTGGTTTTCAAGTTTGTTTTCTCAGTTCATTATTAGTGATGCACAGAACAGGAGACATTTTGATAAGACACTTACTTATATACTGTGGTGACAATCATACATTAGTAAGGGGATGTTTTCAAGATCAGTTTCTAATTTATATGTATTAGTAAATAAGGAAATCTAGGCTGATGGTAGTTTTTCAGTATAACATGATGTTAGTCCACTGGAATCAGGGTTTCTGCTGCTCGAGAATATACTGGAAGTTTCCACAATAGTATGTTTCCTACATAGTAACAGTTGTAAAATTTGCGATACTTAATTATCTTTGTGTTGACTATTAGGTACATATCGTTTGTTTCATTATGTGACCTTTGTAACTGAGCAAGAAAGGCAATATTGTGAATTACAAATATTCACAACAAATTGCTCTCAAACAATCTGCAGGCCAAGAATTATTCACTGAAGAAATTCATAGATTTCAAATAATAATATTCAATAATTTTGCATTTTGTTCAAAAACTATTTCTGGAGAAAAAGGTGTAATTTTTCAAATGATTTTAGGGGGTCAGGAATTATTTCCTCAACTCTAGTGATAATTGAAATTGTCAATACAAATTTTAGCATGTAAAGCTTATGTTTTAATATCACTATGCAAAAAGAAATGCTTTTATAATATTTTATGAGAACTAGGTATGTATGCCATTATTTGGTAAATTCTATCAGTATATTCAGCACTGCATCTGACACAAAATGAAAACATTCCCTGCTCCAAAGACTTTATAATCTAAGGCCCCAATCCTGCAAATTGCTTTGCATGGGAATACCTCTGATTTCAGTGGAGAGCCAGGTGGGTCTAAGGATCTGCTCACAGAACCCTACCCAGAGCTCTTTGCATGATCAGAGTTAAAAACATACCTAAAAAAACGCTACAGAAAAAGCCCAGAGGAAGGAAAAACATGGAGGTTTCTCCTTATTAAGAATAATTAATATTTTGGTCTATATACTGCCTCCTTGTATTAGTCCATAATGAACCTACCTTGCTGTTACTATACAGCACGTACTGATTTTCATATACTCTACCTGACTGACACAAAGACACCTGCATTTCAGATAGTTTATCTGTTAAAATGGGTTCACAGGCTGGAAAAGTGGTGGGAACAAAATCTAAATGGCTGAATATGTCAGGGAGCAACTGAATCATATTTTCATCTAATTATAAAAAAGTGAACATCTACCAGAAAAATTAAGCATGTAAGTTAGAGTAGACTCAAGAGACTTCTAACTTATATGCCTGCCTACACCAGTGATATGAGAAGCACATCAGAGAAAAGCACCAATCAGAGGAGATTGACACAGACATACCTGTACAACATTTTCACTAAATCTACACTAATTAGTAAATACATTAGCACAAAGGGTTCTAACATAAGGCTCTGTTAATGACTATTTAATACAATTGAAAAAAAATCATTATGTGACTATGGGTATCCTTAACTAAATATTGTGGAAGTGTTTATTACATTTGGATTACAAACTGTGAGACGAGACTAAGAAAAGCAATAGACATGTATTTCAGAAAATAATGAAGCATATAGAGTAGCTAACAGATAGACTAGTTAACTAACTGGGTGAACAAGTCTGATACAACATTTGGCTACAGCTTAGCTGAGTGTGATCTGATAGGCAATCAGAGCAGTACTGACTGACTGACAGATCAAATAGATAAAGGAAAGACAGCAAACTATGGTAGATTTAAGAATCTCTTAAAGTGTGACTACACTTGTTTTTTTTAACTGACCGCTTTTAATAAAAATGAAGATGAGTAAATGGCCTTTTTAAAAAATAAAATGGATTTTTCTTTATTTTTTTTGTTTTTTACATGAAAGTGCCCTTGAGTGGCCTTTCCCTCTTCTCCTTGATTGCAGTTTAAAGCCCTGCTCAGGTGGATTCCTACATTATCACAGAGGGTGGGGGCTGATGAAGAAATAATGGCAGCCAGAAAAGACTGCAGCGGTCCTAAGACAAGGGGGCCCACAAGTGTGCTTCCCATTTCTCCCCCCCCCCATCTTGCCCCAAAAAGGATCTGTTGACGCTTAGGTGAGAAACAAAACCACCTACCAACCCACCCAGCCAAGGTGGGAGACTGCCCTTCAATAACCTACAGTAGTTAGGATGGGGAAGTAGGAGTAAGCGTGGGGGTCTACTCAGGAGAACTTGTGAAATATACATTCCTCCCATTAGAATCTGGGACAGCTCTGACAATTGGGGTAGAAACAGCCAATTCACTGATGTCTATAAAACGCTTTAAGTTCCTCTGCTAGAACTTGGTGTGGAAGTGTAAAGTATTTTTAATTCCATATTAACTAGAGATAGGCCTAGGAATTGGTGTTTGGATTTGGAGTACATTAAGAAAAGGGTTGACATTTTAGGTCAAATCCGGGCACATCTATACAAATACTTATTGCATGGCAAGCTGACATGTACTCTTAACTGTCCAGGTGGACCCTGCTGCTGCACACTAAAAGTTCCCTAGGGTGCATTGATGTGTTGTTTCAAACCACAGTACATCAATGCACACTAGAGAGCTTCCTCACGAATGTCTAGTGCACAGCATGCTGGAACACTGTACATTTACATCCCCACTTGCCTTACACTGTGCCCTCAGAGCTCTAGAGTTCTGATTCAGATGTGACTACCCTGAAATCTCAGGAGTGGTTCTAGGGTTTTTTCAACCTCTCAGAGACTGGAATGAAAACTGGAAAATAGGCCTCTTTCCCAAAGGAATCAGATTTATGGCTCTATTTTTTTAACTCATTTCTAGCATACTCTAACAATTTAGAAAGAGTGGACCCGACTTGTGCAAATCCTGTGACTCAGCAGGATGAGAAGACTCCTATCGATTAATCATAGTAGGCATGCTGCAGCAAAGCTCTTCTCTTGTAGCCAGACACTGGCCTACCCATTCATGAGCAGTTGTCTATCTGTTCTGACAGGTCTCTGGGAGGACTGGCACCTGAGGTTCTCCTAGAGAATCTGTTGGAGGAGTATCCTACTGAAGCACACCTCATCTGGTTTCTGGCACCAGGAATGTCCTCTGCCAAGGTCCATCAGCTGAGAAAAAACATTTAAGTGGTTAGTTTTCCCTCATTTCTCCTCTTACAGCAATGAGCTGCAACACTCTATCTGGTTGTCTCTGTGCCATGTGGCCCTACTGAGCCTCCCTAATGAGCTCCAACTCTCTTCTTCTTCAGACCCTTCCTTCTGGGTATGGAAACTTAAAGCAGTCACTCATTCTCTATCATCCTCCATGGTGAATCTAGAGAGAATTATAATGAACTGTGAAAACAACTGTTAATTTCTATTAATTATTTTTTTCTGAAAAGCACTGTATGTCAGATCTTTACTAAGGACTGACATCTGGGGTATTTGAATATAGGGTTTATGTATTTGTATGGAGGGTTTATGTATTTAAGTTATAAGTATCTGAAAAATGTTAGCATCCAAGTGTAATTTTAAAATGCATTTATTTTGAGTTCCTTAGAGAGAGAAAACTATTGCTGAATGTAATAGAGGTACTGTATGGTAAATTCAGGTTTGTTCTTTCATTTAAATGGTTCCTGTTTGTGAATGGAATTTCCATGTTAAGTGTAAAACTGAAAGTCAAGATTGTGTAGCTGCTAAGCTACCTCCATGACATTATAATGGTGCTATATGGCAACAACAATAGCAATTGCATCAAGCACACATTGGATTACAGTGCAGTTCCTACCACTGTCAGACCTATCAGCTGATTAGAAGACTTGAATAGCTGGTAAAAGGACAATCTATGTATTTATTTTTTTACAATGATAAGAATAGTGTCAAAGCTCTATACTCCTCAGGATAATAACTATTTTTAACTTGGAAATCATTCATCATTATCATCACTCCTATAACATCATTGGTCATTGGAGCACCGTCATTGCGTGCAGCAGTTTCAGTTTGGATTCCAGGGAGATGTTCTTATTCCTACAAATTGGCTTTAGCTTTGCCACTGTTGCTGTTGTTTGCGCAGTTCTTGCCAGAATTTCTGCCTTTGATCCTTCATCAGTGATGATTGCCCCCAAATACTTGAACTGTTTCACTGTCTCCAGCGCTTGTCCATTTACAGTGATATGTGAGCTGATCCCGTCATGTTTGTTTGTCATCAGCTTGGTTTTCTCTGCATTGATTTCCATTCCATATTTTATGGTCGTTTCATCCAATCATTTCACAAGGTTGGCAAGTTCATCTTTGCTGCCTGACAGGCTGTCAATGTCATCAGCAAACTGAAGATTTGAGAGAGTTTCTCCCCCGCCACTCCCCATGCTGACTGTGCATATGAGATCTTCTAAGGCATCAGTCATTATGCACTCCAAGTAGATGTTGAACAGTGAGGGCAAAAGAAGGCAGCCTTGCTAGACTCCAACAATGGTGCAAAACTACTCTCCTATTGTGCCACTGACGAGAACTGCACTGCTAGCCTTCTCATACCGTTGTATAATGGTAAGAATAAGCTTATGACCAACATTGTACATCTTCATGGTTGCCCAGATTGCTTCATGCCATACTCTGTGAAAGCCTTCTTGAAGTCAACAAAGACTTGGTAGATGTCCTGCTAGTGTTGTAAGTACTTCTCACATAGGACACGAAGATTGAAAATCTGTTCTGTGATACTGCTTCCAGCATGAAAGCCAGCCTGTTCTTCAGTAATGATATTCTCCGCTTGTGGCTTCAATCTGTTCAATATGACTTTCAACATCACTTTGCTTGGATGTCTCATTAAGCTTATGGTCCAGTAATTTTGACACAATTGCAGGTTGCCTTTCTTTGGCAGAGTGATGATTAGTGACTGTGTCCATATGGAGCACCACTCACTGGTCTGCCAGAACTTGTTGCAGAACTTGGTGAGTACATCTATTACTATTTCTCCTCCAAATTTACACAGTTTGGCTGGGATGTTGTAAATACCTGTAGCCTTTCTGTTCTTCAGTGATTTCACAGCTGTCTTCACTTCTTCATGCAGTATTGGAAAGTCATCCTCCTCTGTAGAATCTGGGCTGTCTAGCAAAGTAGGCTCTCCATTTCTCTGGTGGCTGTATAGATCAGAGCAGTCATTTGTCCACCTATTCATGATGTCCTTTTCTTCTGTAAGACTGTTCCCTTCTTTGTCTTGAATTGCGTTAGCTTTGGTCCATCTTTCCTTCATCAGATCTTTTATAATCTGGAAGGCTCATTTGGTACTTTTATTATTGACTCGCTTCAATTTTAGAGCATTGTTTTTCAATCCATATCTCCTTGGCCACCTTGATTCCTTTCTTGATCTTTCTGCCAATCACTCTGTATTTATCAGCACCCTTAGTGCTGTTCTTATCTCTCTTGAGTTCTCTTCTAATGTCACACATTTGTAGTATTTCATTTGTGACCCATGGTTTTGTCTTCTTATGGAGTCAGGTATCAGAGGGGTGTCCGTGTTACTCTGGATCTGTAAAAAGCGACAGAGTCATGTGACACCTTATAGACTAACAGACGTATTGGAGCATAGATTTTCGTGGGTGACGTCTGATGAAGTAGGTATTCGCCCACGAAAGTTTATGCTCCAATACATCTGTTAGTCTATGAGGGGCAACAGGACTGTCTCTTCTTATGGTGTTTCCCAAGAATGTTCATTGCCACTTCATTCATTACAGTGTTGAAATTGTTGGTCATTGTTTCTACATCTTCCTCTAGAGCAAGCAGTAGAGCAAATTTTTCACCAATCATTGCTTGGAATGACTCTGCAATGCTTTGGTCTCTAAGTCTTTCTAAGCCAAACTTGTTTCTGGTGGACCTGACAATTTTCTTTAGCTGCAGCTAAAAATTTAGCATCACAAGGTCATGATCACTTCCAATATCAGCACCAGGGAAGCTCCTTGTTTTTAGCTTTGTTGATCCCAGAATGAAATCGGTTTTGCACCATGATGTAGGCGATCTGACTGTGATGTAAACCATCAGGTGCGTGCCACATTGCTCAGCTGGATGCTTTATATGCTCCTAATGTGTTTGCAAGAACCAGATGGTTATAGCTGGCAAACTCCAAAAGTCTCAGTCCTCTCTCATTGGTTACTGCATTACAGAAAGGACCACAATAATCTCGCCAATCTGCCTGTGTCAATACCCACTTTAGTATTCCAATCTCTCTGTACAATCAGAATATCTTTCTTATGTACCTTATTGATGTCTTGAAGCTGACTGTAAAAATCTTCAATTTGCTCATCATCATAGTCTGTTGTAGGGGCATAGACTTGTACCACCATGACAGTGAACAGTACAGCCTTTAGACGGATGGAAATAAACCTGCTGGATATTGGGTGGCATCCTAATACTGAATTCTTGAGATTTTTAAGCACAAGAAATCCTACACCATTGACATGTTTGTCCTCTCCACTGTAATAGAGTACATGGCCTTTTTCTGTTAGTGCCTCTCCAAAGTTCTTCCACCTGACGATAGAGATTCCTAGGAGGTGCCAGATGTATTGTTCCATTTTGTACATGAATTCTTTCAACCTCCCTATTTGTCTCAATGTCCATACATTCCATGTGGCTATGGTGATGTTATCTCTTCCACAGATCCTTTTTGTTGGGGTTGCACTATGTGAAAGTAGAATGAATTATATTGTAAAAATAGAAATGATTAAAGAAATTCTATATATACCTTTAAACAAAAGAGCTGAAATGTTAAAATACAGGTGTCAAGAAAAGGAACATTAAGACATAAACAATGAGTCCACTTAAGCTAATGGTGAAACATTAGCTGGAGACTGGTAAAAGTCAGCAAGGAAATTAACTATGTATATCTAGCCTCCGGTGAACTTGTCAGTTCTGCTCCCTTTGTTATCTTGTCAAGTTTGCTCCCTTTTTATCTGTATAAATTGAGGTAGGGTGGGTATTGCATGGTGCTCACATTATCTGGGTATCATTAGCAGAGCGCTGTGCTAATAAACAGAGTGGTCTGACAAACTGTGAGTCCTGAGTCTGACTTTGACAACCAGTAGTATACTTGTCACTTTGGCCCTGGTGGGAAATGGTTGGCATGGTCATTATTAACCCAGGCTGCGACCAATCTGGTATGGACATGGTTGATTTGCTCATCATATGCTGTGTCTTTGGCAGCTTTCTAACCTGGTGGAGCTCATCCCTCTCCAGGCAGCCCCCTTTTAGTTACCTCTTACAACATGCAGGAGGAGCAGTGCACCTATTCTGTCCCCAAACCCACAGGGGATTGGAAATCATTACTTACCTTTTAAAATTGGGCCATACATACTCTGGATGAATGATAGACTTTAACACATTAATACAAGTTCAACCTGTGTAGGTACAAGTAACAAAAACTGCTGGGTACAAATGTTTATTAAAGCAATTAGCACAGCATGGGGGATGTGTAATGAAAGTTGAGCATGTTAATGTTCAAAATGAATAATACATAGGATCAGCATGTTGCCTGACAAATATTTGACCCTTTAGCAAGGAGAGTGTTGAAAAAGAAAAAATAGAGAACTGAAAAGCCTTTTTAACCTCTCCATTGTGTTGCAAAGACTCATCCCAAAGCTTATGTACATTCTATGCATGTGAAGAAGTACCACATATTAGAACAACCGAATCCTTGGTCAAAAGTGAAAGACAAAGAACACTGAAACAGAATTTAAAGGGGCAGAACTACAAAGAGTACAAGAGTTATTTCTGAAAGGGAATACATCAAAGTGAAAGCCATCACAAAGGCAAAGTTACTTGTTCAGCCCTGAAAATGAGGTAGGCAGTATACAAAAATATAGTCTTTGTCCTGTAGAGGTTTCAATCCATGAAACATATCCAAAAGAATGAGGCCTGACCACACTTGCCAAAAAAACCCAACAAAATTTAATATAGCCAATCCTAACACAGCAGCTCCCTGCTTGTTCTAGAGCTGGCAACAGATGGCCTCACCCATCACAAGAACACTTTTGAGAAAGCATCTCCATCTGAATAGTAGTTATCCTGAAGCTAGGGTTGCCAACTTTCTAACCACACAAAACTGAACATGCTAGCCCCACCTCTTCCCAGAGGCACCATCCCCTGCCACACCCCTTCCCTGAGGCCCCACCCCCTGCTCACTACATTCTCCCTCCCTCAGTGGCTCACTCTCCCCCACCCTCACTCACTTTCACTGGGCTAGGGCAGAAAGTTGGAGTGTGGGAGGGGGTGAGGGCTCCGGCTGGGGATTCAGCTTCTGGGGTGGGTTTGGGGATGAGGTATTTGGAGTGCAGGAGGGGGGCTCCAGGCTGGGGGCCAAGGGATTCGGAGTGTGGAAGGGAGCTGCAGGTTGAGGCGGAGATTGGGGTACAGGAGGGGAGTATTGGCTCTGGGCTGGGGTGCAGGCTCTGAGGTGGGGCCAGGGATGAAGGGGTCAGAGTGTAGGAGGGGGCTATAGGTTGGTGCCAGAGGTTGAGGTGTGTAGGGGGGGTGAGGGCTCCAGCTCGGAGTGCAGACTGGGGGATGGAGTTGAGGATGAGGGGATTGGGGTGCAGGATGGGGCTCTGGGTTTGGAGGGGGCTCCAGATTGAGCAGGGGGTTGGGGGTGTGGGTGTGGGCTTACCTCGGTCAGCTCCTGGTCAGTGGCACAGCAGGGCTAAGGCAGGCTCCCTGCCTGTTCTGACTCTGTGCTGCACCCCAGAAGTGGCTAGCAGACCTGGTTCCTTGTCAGTTGGGGACCAGGAGGCTCTGCGCACCGCTCTTGCCAGCAGGCACTGCCCCCCAGCTCCCATTGGCCATGGTTCCTTGGCCAATCGGAGTGCGGAGCCAGTGCTCAGAGTGCGGGGGGCAGCATACGGAGCCCCATGGTCCCCCTGCCTAGCAACTGGACCTGCTGGCCACTTCTGGGGTGCAACATAATGCCAGGACAAGTAGGAACTAGCCTGCCTTATCCCTGCAACAATGTCAACTGGACTTTTAATGGCGCAATTGGCTGTGCTGACTGGAGCTGCCAAGGTCCCTTTTCGACTGGACTTTCCAGTCAAAAACCGAAGACCGGGCAACCCTAATTGAAGCCCTTTTACAACATTCAAGCAGTGTACAGGGGCTTTAAAGCAAGCACTTCAAGCACTGTGTGGCATAAAGAGGCTTTAGTATAAAGGAGAGTGGGGCCCAGACCTCCCTTTTCAACTCCTGAGGTTCCATGAAGTATTGGCTGGTACTGGGGCAGCACTGCATCTTGCCCATATTCCAGGCCAGTTCCACTTTGGGGAAAAGTGAGGGAACATTTCTTTGGCATATTTTATTTTAATAGCCTCCATTTTAAGCTGCTCCCAGGTGTGGAATGTTATAGTAAGTCCCAGGGGGAAATGAGTGTGGGTAGAGTCAGGGGTGGCTCCAGGCACCAGCGGAGCAAGCAGGTGGAAAGGACCTGCTGCCAAATTGCCACCAAAGAATGAAGCGGCGGTGGTAGAGCTGCCGCCGAAGTGCTGCCAATCGCACTTTCCTCTCTCCCCCGCTTGGGGAGGCAAAAACGCTGGAGCCAACCCTGAGTAGAGCAGTGATGAGGTGAGGGATAGGTGCATGATAAATTCAATTTAGTAAACTTTTGTTTGTGATGGCAAATGAGAAATGTAATTAATGGAATAATTTATTTTGCAAAAGTGTGCAAATTGAGAATGTTTGGTGTTGGGGAATAATGTGATACAAGCACATATTGGCAGGAGGATGGACTAGATGACCTAATAGATCTTTTCTATTTAGATCTTTTCTGATTCTATGACATAAAGGAATGTGTATATATTAAGAATGGACATACAACCATGTCTGTATTTAGTTCTACTGCTGTAGCTTTTTGTTTTAATGATCATTGCTCAGGAAAATTAAGGCTGTTTGAGAGGAGGAATGAAAAGGTCAAATTCTCTTAAAGACGTATTTGGAACCTGTCATTTTTTGCCTCTTGCTCGGTGATCAGGAAATTAACTCTTTTTGTGAGCTTGCCATCTGAGCACAGCCTCACTTGATAACAAAAAAAAATATTGCTCTCTGTGTATTGATTTAAAAAGGAATGGTAAATTCAGTTGATGAATTCACAGAGACATGAAATGAAGCTATTCCCATTTGTTTTCCTGAGATTGCATGTAGATCCTATGTGATCATGCTTGATCTTCATTGTGAGGACAAGGAAGAGTAAAAAAACAAACAAACAAACAAACAAACAAACAAACAAACAAAAACCTATCAAAAAAAAATTAGGAAGAAAAGGGGAAAAAAATTGAAAGAAATGAGAGAGGGGCACAAGAAAGCAAATACTACTTTCTGGTTGAAGGAACACTGCCGAAGGACAATAATACATATCCTAAATTTAGGATTTGTTTTTAAAAACTTTCCAAAACTTAACATGAATAGAAAAGTTGTCATGATTTTTTCTGTAACTGACTTTGTCTTTCCCTGTAATGTTGCAAATAGAAAATAGTCACATTGTTGTAGCACAGGAGAGTCAAAACTGAAACGGATTATAAATCAGTTGCTTCAATGGGGCTACACTAATTTGCATCTTCCAAAGATCTGGCTCTATATTTATAGTTTGTTTTCAGTACCTCAGCTGAATGAAATGCATAAAGAAAAAATAAACAGCCTAAATGTTGAGAAATAAACTACATTTTTATAAACTTCAGTGATCTAGTTGCTAGGTTAAAATATGTATATGATTTAAACTGGACAAAGCTAGGCCCTGGGATCATGATTGAAACTGATGTAGTTATTCCATCCAGAATAAACAGATTATCTTTCTCTATTTACAAGGTAGTTCAACTGAATTCGAAATCTCAGCAGCAATGGTAACAATGGAGTATAATTAGATGGGAAAAAATCAAAACAAAACAGGAGACAAGCTCAATATGAGGCAAATCTTTCAACCAATGAGTTCTTTTTGATAGTAGAATAGTCTCCAAAGGAAAGAGTTAGAACCACTTTGCTTGAAAGATTTAAAAACCACACTAGAAAAAGGGAGATATACTGTTGTGACTGGACTGGAGTCATTGCTCAAGAATTTATAATCTTGGTGTTTGTGAATCCAAATTATTTAACTGGACAACATCATCCTTTGGGTCAGATGATGTCCTGAGCTAGCGATGAAACCATCTGGGGCCATAATCTGTTATTAAGCATTCATTCTTGTCAAAGATGTGTGAGGGGTGGTGCTAGGTGTAGAGATGAGGTGGGGGAAATGTCAGGATAAGTGTACAGTTTCTTTAAAATTATAGCAGGAAGCTAGGCAGAATAGTATGGGGAAAGGGTTTAGGCAGAACCTATGCAATTAGTAAAGAGAAAAAGAGCAGCTGTTGGGATAATACTGGTTTAATTTATTTTTTTCTCAGAATACTGAACAAAACTAGTTGATTTTTTTTTACTTTTTGACAAATTCAAAATGAAAACGTTCAAAACAAAAACTTGTTTTAATTTTTTGTTTTTGTTTTACCAGTCTCCTCTGAGGTAGGTATAAAAGAGGAGGGGAACAAGCATAAAAACAGAAAATAGAAATTATCCCATTAGTACAAACTAAAGAATTTTAAAAAACCCTGAAAATTGTGATAGTGAAATGTTATTTTGATTTTTTCTAACAAAAATATCAAACTTTTGAGAAAAAATATTTTCAGTTAAACCTTGTTTATTAAAAAAAAACCCTACTGTCTTGTTATCCTAATAAAGTCTTCAGTAAAGTATTAGAAAAGATGAATTTGTGATCCCTTACTATTGTCAAATGACAAAAATGCAACCCTGTCCATAAAAACAAATTGTTAGAAACATGATAAAATAGATATTTTTATCTTGTAAAATTAGAAAATCATTTCCTTAAACATAATTGGGGAAATTTTCATTAAATACATACTAGTATTTATTATGCTCAATGAACAAATTAACATGGTTCTTGTAATAATTTAAAAATTATTCCCCCCACACACACATACAAGATAAGCTATACAAAAGATTGTTTGTTTGTTTGTTTTTAAATAAGGATGACAAATATGGAAAGTTGGATAGTTGTTCATTCCATTTTCCTGTACAGGATAGAATTATATCAACTATGGGGCAAAGAAGGAGAAACTGAAGATCAGTGCAATCATTGTGGAAGCCTAGCTCTCACTAAATATCATTAACTACACAGTCTTGATTGAGAAAGATTACTAGAGATTTGCAGCTGATTGCATTCCAGGAGACACATGGTTATTTAAGGCTATAGTTATTTTGCTCCAGGGATTTTTTGACATGGGCTATGTACTCAGAAGTAAGACATCTGTGCAAAATATTTTCCATGGAAAACAAAGTCAGTGGGTTTCGCATTTCATTTTTAATAAAACAACTCTTCACCTTTACCGATGTTTTAAGGAACCCTTCTCTCACATATGAGAGTGAAGACATGAGAGTCAAAAAATTAAATTCCACTTGTAAGATACTTCTGTGGGATAATCAGAAGCTGAAGTAGCAGAAAAAGCAGGAGCAACAAGCCATATAGCCTTCACCTCCAAAAAGTCAATAATATCATTCCTCAGGAAGAAGCCTATCAATATCAATCCTGTGAATATTGCCTATTACTTTATAATATATGCATCAGCATGTAAGCATTAAGTGCATTTTTATTACTTCCTCATTTTGGGGAGAGCAGTAGACAGAGCGGGCCTTATGGGTGGGCAATGTGGACAACCTCCCAGGGCGTGATGGTCAGAGCTTAATTTGTGCTGAGGCTCACTAGAACTGAGCCATGGAAACTCTAGGCTTGGTAGTTCATAGCTCCGGCACCTGTGGGTTCCTGGCCAGCAGCCACCGCTCTCCAGACACCAGGATCAATCGGCAAGGGTGTGAAAGGGGGCTCGGGGCAATGGTGTGGGGAGGAGGCAGCAGGAGCTGAGGGTGGGGAGCTCAGGAAGGCAGCACAGGCAGGAGTGATAGGTGGGGAGCCCAGGATGGAAGCAGATGCCGGGGGGGATGGGTGAGCGGCCAGCGGAGAGGCTGGTTCAAATCCCCCCTTGAATGGCTGAGAAGCAGTTTCAAGAGGGCTCTTCTGCACCACGGCTGCGGGTGCTTGCATTTGGTGCATAGAGCTGAAGGGCTCCCACTGTCTTGCCTCTTGAAGTTGTTCTGCCTCATTTAAATATTCTTTCTGCCAGGTCAAGAGTCAAAATCATTCTGTATTCTGATGGGTAGGATAGGTACTTGGATACTAGAGTACTTGCTTGGGTTGTTGGAGAGTCTGGTACAAAACCCCAGGCTGCTCATTCAGCAGCAGTTAGCACAGGATTTCCCATCTCCTGGATGATTACTCTTTGGAGTGGGACATCCTTGTCCAAACCTCCTCTCACTGGAGGCCATTGTCTTTTTTGGACTGGGAGAGGATGTGGACAGGGATTGCCCACTCTCCATGGGCACTCCCAGTTCACACTCCTTCCAGAGAAGGGGGGGTGACCTGGGGTCTCCCACAGCCTCAATATGTATCCTACACACTAGGGGGGATGGGAACAAAAGAGTGATTGGGGTCTTTTCTGTGCCCCACCACCACCGCAAATTACTAGTTAATTAAAAAAGCAAGACTCACTCCAGATAGCCCACAGTTCAGTAATAAACTCCTATACCTCATATCCCCTCTACTGTGGCAGAGAAATGAGATTTGAACCAGGGTCACTCACACCCCAGGGGCATCCCATAACCCTCATACCATAGAGGGACTTAGGCCTGGTCTACACTAGTCTGTTATTTCAGAATTAGCCGAGTTAATTCAGAAAAAAAATGATTCCGTCTACATTACCAAACCGACTTTTTCAATTTAAAGGGATCTTTAAATCGATTTCTGTAATCGACCTCGACAAGTGGAGTCGCACTTAAATCGAGATTGCAATCCTGGCTTAAAGGTATTGTGGATGCAATTCAACATTATTGGCCTCCGGGAGCTATTATGGGCCTCCGGGAGCTCCCTTGTGACTACTCTGGAAGACACTCTCAACTTCGATGCACTAACCAGGTAGGCAGGAAAATCCCCAGGAACTTTTGAATTTCACTTCCTGTTTGGTCGCCATCAGCACAGGTGACTGTCAGCACAATCCATCATCACAGGCGACCATGCAGAGTCCACCATCACAAGAGATCACGCAGTCCTGGATTCACAGACGAGCTCCAGCATGGTCCAAATGGGCGGTACTGGATCTCATCGCATGTTGAGGAGATGAGTCTGTTATGGCAGAACTACGTTCCAAAAAAAAGGAACGCAAATATGTGCGCTAAAGTCTCCAGGGCCATGAGGGAAAGAGGCTACTCTAGGGACACAGAGCAGTGTTGTACAAAAATCAAGGAGCTCAGGCAAGCATACCAAAAAGCCAGAGAGGAAAATGGACACTGGGTCACAGCCCAATACAGTCCGCTTCTACCGTGAGCTCCATGCAATTATAGGAGGGTGATGCCACCACTACCCCCCCACTGTCCATGGATACCTGCAAGGGGGGAGTTGCACGGAGCGAGGAGGAAGAGTCATTGGAGGATGAAGAGGAGGAGGAGGAAGAGGAGAGCACACAGGCGGCAAGTGCGGAATCCAGTTTCCCCCCTAGCGAGGAACTATGCTCAACATGCAGCCAATAGCCTCCCCCTAACAGCCTGATTGGAGCCACACGGTGAGGAGGCAAGGGGGAAACCCAGCCACGCTGGGCTCTTTGTGTATAGTTTAAAGGGCTCATCCCTTCTCAGAGCCTCATCAGAGCCATGCAGTGGGTGCAGGTGACGGGGGGGCGGGTGTTGGGGGTTGTGTGAAATGATCATCCCAGAGATCCCACAGGCCCTCCTTTAGGGCTAACCCACCAGGCATTGCTTGCTATGGCAAAGGAGTCCCAGTAGTCTGAAAACATTGAAATGAAGGTAGAAGAAGCCCCCATGTGCCCCTAGGCTGCCTGCAAGCTGAATTCTGTTGCCCAGCTGTGTGTGATGGCTTACTCATACCAAAGTGTCCCCTTTGTTCTCTGAAATGTATATTTTAAAATATTACCCTCCCTTTTTTTCCTCCCGCAGGTGCAAATGTTTCAACATGGCCCCTATCTACTCCATCTCAGAGGCTGGTCCAGATTAGAAGGTGGAAAAAACAAACTCGGGAAGATATGTTTTCTGAGCTCATGCAGTCCTCCCGCACTGATAGGGCCCAGCTGAACGCGTGGAGGCAAACAATTGTGGAATCCCGTAAAACATTACAGGAACATGAAGAGAGGAGGGACGCGTGTGATGACAGCAGGCAGGATGCTATGGTCAAGCTCATGGGGGAACAGACTGACATGCTATGCTGTATGGTGGATCTAATGCGGGAAAGGCAGCAAGACCACAGACTGCCGCTGCAGCCCCTGTATAACCAACCTCCCTTCTTGCCAAGTTCCATAGCCTCCTCACACAGACGCCCAAGAACACGAGGGGCGGGAGGCTATGGGGACCCACACACACAACCCCAGAGGATCACTCAAGCAACAGAAAGCTGGCATATGCAAACTTTTGATTTGGTTTCTCGACTTGTCCTTCCCTCCTCCTCCACACACCTAACTCCCCCCCACCCCAGTTTGCCTTCTGATTTCTCTCAATGTGTTGTACAACAAATAATACAAAACAGTTTTAAAACAATTTAGACTTTATTTCCTTTCATATATATATAGGGGGGGTGGGTAACTTCAAGAGAAACAAACACAATTGCCACACCGTACCATGGCCAGTCATGGAACTGGCTTTCAAAGCTTCTCTGATGCACAGCGTGACCTGCTGCGCTCTTCTAATTGCCCTGTTGTCTGGCTGTGCGAAACTGGCCGCCAGGCGAGTTGCCTCAACCTCCCACCTCACCATAAATGTCTCCCCCTTACTCTCACAGAGATTGTGGAGCACAAATAAGCAGCAAATACAATTGAAATATTGGTTGTGCTGAAATCTAACCGAGTCAGTAAGCTGCGCCAGCACACTTTCAAATGTCCAAAAGCACATTCTACCTCCATTCTGCACTTGCTCAGCCTATAGTTGAACTGCGCCTTACTACTGTCCAGGATGCCTGTGTACGGCTTCATGAGCCATGGCGTTAAGGGGTAGGCTGGGTCCCCGAGGATAACTATAGGCATTTCAACATCCCCAACAGTAATTTTCTGGTCTGAGAAGTAAGTCTCTTCCTGCAGCTGTTCAACCAGACCAGAGTTCCTGAAGATGCAAGCATCATGCACCTTTCCCGGCCATCCCACTCTGAAGTCGTTGAAATGTCCCTTGTTATCCACCAGTGCTTGCAGCACCATGGAAAAGTACCCCTTGTGGTTTATGTACTGGCCGCCCCCGTGTGCCGGGGCCAAGATAGAGATATGCGTTCTGTCTATTGCCTGCCGCAGTTAGGGAACCCCAGTGCATTAAAGCCATCCACAATGGTTTGCACATTTCCCAGAGTCACTACCCTTGATAGCAGCTGGTCAATGATTGTGTTGGCTACTTGCTGCCCTGTAGCCCCCACAGTAGATTTGCCCACTCCAAACTAATTCCCGACTGACTGGTAGCTGTCAGGCATTGCAAGCTTCCATAGTGTTATGGCCATTCACTTCTCAACTGTGAGGTCTGCTCTCATCTTGGTGTCTTTGCGCTTCAGGGCAGAGGACAGCAAGTCATAAGTTCCATGAAAGTGGCCCTACACATACAAAAGTTTCGCAGCCACTGGGAATCATCCCAGACCTGCACCTCTATGCGGTCTCACCAGTCTGCGCTTTTTTCCCAGGCCCAGAATCAGCATTCCATGGCATAAACCAGGCCCAATGCCACCATGATCTCCCAATCACCACATGCCATGCTTCTAGGAATGTCTGGGTCCATGTCAAATAAATTTTGTACTGTAGATGCCCCCTTAGAGGGAAACTTTGGCCCAGTTAACATGTAGTTAAAGTAGAACAACTTCAACAGAAAAGCCTGAGGGAACGCCCACAGCAGAATAGCTCCCAATCCAGTATTTAGGTCATTCATTTGTGAGGTAAGAGAGTAAGGTTCAACTCCCATGTCAGCAAACAGAAAGGGAATTTGAATCACAAAGCCCTAATTTTTAAACCAAGCTCCCAAACCACTGCACTACCAAAAGATTTGCAGGTTGGCAGTGGCCCAATTATTATTTAGTGATAGTGGACCAGCTTTAATAGGAAAGACTGAGGGTGCCCCACATCAGAACACCTAGTCCATCAGGTAGGACATTCGCTCAAGAAGAGGGAGATGCTCTTTAAGTCCTTCCTCAGCAATCTGAGGGAAAGGTGAACCAGCCTCACGCACATGCTGTGTGGGCACCCAACCAGTTGGACTACAGAGGGATTCTTGGCTAACCATGGGCCCAATTACTATTTAATGAAAATGACATGGGCTTAAGACACTGCAAACAGCAACCCACATCAGTCTATCCCATAAATCAGTGACTGGGGGTACTCACTTGAGAAAATGCAGATTCCTCCTGTTCAAATCCCTTCTGATCAGGCTCAGAGGAGAGGAGGAAATTAATTAATCCACTTTCTACCACTTAGTGGTTTCCACAGCTAGGGAGTCCTCAGGTGACTCCTCTATTTCATGTGAGATTGTTAAAAACCTGCCTAATGTTCCCACAAAACTGCCAAGGGATGGGGAAGAGGGCTCCTGTGTACACTTTCGTGGCAAAGACAGACTATTTTGTACTATGTTTATCAAGACTATGTATGCCTCAGTTTCCCTTTTAGGCTCCATTGTTACTTGGTGAGTGGAAAAGGCCTGTTGCTCTTGGGGAAGGCTAATACATAAGTGTGAATAACACTTAGCTGTCCGGGACTAAGTGGATCATTGGACAAAGAGGGGCTGATGCCTTAGCACAACCCCCCTACACACACCATAAATGGTGCCTCAGAAGACCATGGCTACGCCAATGGCTGCACATTGACACCTAGCAACCAACGACTCAGAGGGGCAGGTACTGCCCCATTGGGCCTTAAGGAGCCTGAATATCATTTCCTCAGCTTGAGAAGAAAGAGGGGCGGGGGTGATAAGGAGGTGGATGATAAGAGCTGGCAGCTGGAGCTCAACAAAGGAAGTAAAATGGAGAAGACAGACAGAGCTTGAACCAAGGGGTTGATTACAGCTTGGCTGGGCTCTGGGTTAACCAGGCTGGGTTGTGCTTTAACATTCAGTTCTCTATACTGCCATCAGGACTTCCTAGGAGGTGGGCCAGTTGATAAATAAAGTTGACTGCACAATGCTGTGGGAGTGTCAATGCAAATACTTGGTGAGGCACATTATTCCCTGAAGAGCATTCACAACTCTATCAGCGCTCTGTCTCGAGCAGACTCACTGAACAGAGCTCAAGGTGGGAGGCAGACATGATGCGGGCCCAGAGGTGCAGTATAAGCCATGTGGCTTACCCTGGCAGGTGAGCAAGTCAGGACAGCAGAGATTAAGATTTATTGGGGCCCTAGAGCACAAAGAACATTTGGGCCCCCCGACATCCTTCCTGCCACAGGGCCCCGCTCCCGGCGCCTCCCCTTCCCCCAAAGCTGAGCCACCTGACCTGGCCAGAAGCTGGGCCATGTTAAGAGCTGCACAGGGAGTCTGGGCTGCTGTGGGGAGCCCTGGACCCACCACCCAGGGGGTAAGTTGCAGCCGGGAGGTAAGGTCAGAGGCTAGGGTGACCATATATCTCAACTTTATAGAGACAGTCCTGATATTTGGGCCCCTTTTTCTTAAATGGGCTCCTATTACCACATCCCCTCCACCCCATCCCAATTTTTCACACACGCTTTCTGGTCACCTTAACATGGGCTGCTGTCAGGCACACTGCCCCCAGGGCAGGTGCTGGGCTTGGGACTCCCTACAGCTGCCCAGGCTCCCTAGGCTGCTCTTACTACAGCAAAGGGCAGTGGTCCTCAAACTGTGGGGGTGCACTGCCATAGAGGGGCACAGAGAAATGCTTGGGGGATGCAGAGGGTCCCGGTTCAGTCTCCCATGTGGGGTCGGAACACCAGCCAGGTCTGATGTGCCCCCTGCTTTGGCCCAGCTGCAGCCAACCACCCGGCTCTACTGCTGACCACAGCTCCCACTCCCATCTCCAGCCCCAACTCCCGGGGTGGGTGGGGGCCAAGCGTAATTGGGACAAATGCCCAGGTTTGAGGAAAAGGGGCTTGGGGATGAGGATGAGTAGTGAGACTCGGGCTAGCCCAGCACAGGTGAGGAGGAGAACTTGGGTGAGTGGCTTGGGCCAGCTCTGCGCAGGGTGAGATAGAGACTTGAGCCAGTGCCACACGGGAGGGAGGACCAGATCCATGAAAAGGGGCAGGCTGTGGGGGAGAGAAGGAGAAGGGAGAGGGGCTCGGGTCACCTGTGTGCAGGGAGGAAGAGAGAGGGGCTCAGGCCAGCACTGTGCGGGTCAGGGGGGGAGGGGGAGAGGGGGGCAAGGGCCAGCTCCATGTGGGGAGGGAGAGAGGGTCGGGCAGGGTGTGTGGGTGGGGGGGTGGATGAGGTGGGGGGGAAGCCCTCAAGCCAGCTCCATATCAGGCTCAGGCGATCTTCTTGCCTAACGCCAAACAGGAGAGAGTGGGGGGGGGGGGCGATGTACACTCCCTCCCACAGCTCCCTCTTCCAGCTTGGCCAGGGGGCAGTGCTTCAGGGAGTGGGTTTGGGAGCATCGGGGCAGGCACAGCTCAGGCACTGTTTTGGGCAGCACACATCAAAGGCAGCAGCCTGGCACATCTCCCCTGGCCTCTTGTACCTGCTGCAATGGGGGGAGGTTCTCCCTTACACTTGCCTCTTGAAACTGCTGCATTTGACATAACTATTCTTTAGGTTAGCAAGCAAGTGAGGCTCCTTTTCTAGGCCAGTGGTTCAGCTATGCCCATAGGATGTGGGCAATGCTGCCCTGTACCCCTTAAGAAAGCAGTATTTCCTGCACCCTGGCTGTGCATCCAAACTTTGGGCTGGTGTAATGAGGCTGTGTAAAGTGAAACTGTTCCACTTGACCTAACTATTCTTTGGGTCAGCCTCATGGTAAGCTTTCCTCTGCTTGCTGTTGGTTAAGCTCCAATGCTGGTGAAATGGTGGCTTAGCCACTGGCAGAGCTGGCTTTAGGGAGTGCCGGGCCCAATTCAAACATTTTGGGTGAGGCCCCAGTAGGGATGACAGGAAAAAAAAAAACATGTTAAAAAAAGTCTTTATTTCTTAACAACCGGTTCCCTATAAAAAGTTCTGATTTAATGGATTTGCCACAGTATGTATTGTTTGTACCAATAGGGTTACCATACGTCCGGATGGAGATTTAAGAACCAAAAAGCCTGATATATCCGGGAAATACAGATGTATGTTAACCCTACCTAAACTTTTTTTTAAAAAAGATAGGCCTGAACTAGAAATGAGCTCCATTTCACATGTGTGGGTCTCTACCACTCCCTGGGTTATGCTAGGGTGACCAGATGTCCCGATTTTATAGGGACAGTCCTGATTTTTTGGTCTTTTTCTTATATAGCATCCTATTACCCCCCATCCCTTGTTCCAATTTTTCACACTTGCTGTCTGATCACCTTAGGGTGTGCGGTCCCAGCTGCTCTCTGCCCTCCCCCCCCCCATTGAAGCAGGTGTGCAGTGTTACTGCCCTCGGAACTGCAAGGCACCAGTGGATATGGGGCTGGCTGAAGGCAGGGCAGGGGCTGAATGGAGGTAGGGTCTGGCGGCATGCAGGGCAAAGGGTGCGGGGCTGGCTGGAGATAGGGTAGGCTGGCTGGCTTCGAGCAGGGTCAAAGGGGGATGTGGCATGGGTTGGCAGGGCAGGAGACAGAAGAGTGCTGGACAGGTTGGCTTCCGGCAGGTGGGGTGCGACAGGGGTTGGCTGGAGACAGGTCAGGGGTGCGGGGCTGGTGCAGGGCTGATGTGGGCAGGTCTGGTGCAGGAAGGGCAGAGGGTGCAGGGCTGGCTGGATATAAGGGCTGGTGTGGGCAGGGCAGGGGAGTACAGGGCTGGAGGCAGGGCAGGGGGTGCAGGGGCTGGCTGGAGATTGGGCAGGGGGTGCGGGGCTGGCTGTGGGCAGTGGGTGCGGGGCTGGCTGCGGGAAGGACAGGGGGTGCGGGGCTGGTGCAGGCAGAGGGTGCGAGTACAGTGGGTACAGCACATCCTGTATGGTGAGTGCCCCCTCCTCTTCCCTCCCCCATCGGGATAGCAGCAGCAGCCTGGGGCTTGGGGGGCTATTTAAAGGGCTCAGGGCTCCCCTGCTTCCACCGCCCGGCCCTGTAAATAGCAGAGGGAGCCCTGGGGAAGCGGAGGGGCTCTGGTGGCAATTTAAAGGGCCTTGGGCTCCAGTCCCTGCTGGGAGTCCCAGACCCTTTAAATTGCCACTTCGGGAAGCTGGGCCACCCCGGTACGGCGCACTGGCTCTTGCCAATACGCCGTACTGGGGATTGGGCGCGGGGCCCTCTTAGGGGTGGGGCCTGATTCAGGGGAATTGGTTGAATTGACCTAAAGCTGGCCCTGGCCACTGGGCCCATTCCCAGAGGCTCTGGCCAATTGAGGGTGGGAGGAGGCAGAAAAGTGGGCAGCCTGATGTTCAGACCTGCTCCACCCACCCCATGCTTCTACTGGGGTCAGGGCACAGGGGCTTGCCGTACTCCACCCACCCACCTAGCACTCCTGCCAAGACGCCCCCGTTCCCCAAACCTGCTTCCTAGAAGTGTCAGGCGAGGTGGCTGAGCTAGGCAAATCCCTGCACTGTAAGCCAGCTGCCCAGCAGGAGTGCTGGGTGGGAGATGCTGGTGGGGGCAAGATCCTGCATCCCAACTCTATTTCCCCAGCAGGAGCACACGCAGATGGACAGAGTGGGGAGGGGACCAGGGCCCCACAAACCCCTAATCTGCCTCTGGCTGGATGTGTATGAGTTGCTGGTTCAACTCCTCTTGGTCTGTGCTTTGGAAAGGGCCGTCCTGAGGCACTAGAGTGTATCCTGGTCTTTGGGCTATTCTGCGGCAGAGGTTCCTTGACACTGTTCTACTTAAGTTAACTGTGTTTTATACCATATGCAGGCCTGGGTTCCCCTACTTGTGGGGAACCTTGTGGTTGAGCTTAAAGCCTGGTATGTGGGAGAGGCTGGTTTGCATTCCCCCGCTCCCACCACCCTTTGGCCTTCTGGCAAGCAGTGTAAAGAGTGCTATTCTGCAGACCAAATGTAGGCTTTTATGTTTAGTGCATAGCATGGAGGGGCTCCCACTTGAAGCTGTTCCACCAGACAATTATTCTTTTGGCTAAGTTGAGTCAGAGTCATGCTGTATTCTGGTGGTTAGGGTACACAGTTGAGTTCTTGGAGATCCTTGTTCACATAACCAGTCTGCATTGTTCAATGGTGGTTTATACAGGGATTTCTGATGACTACCCTTTGGGCTGGGACATCTTTGGCCAAACCATCTCTCTTTCTCAAGCAGCCATTGTCTTCTTGGGCCAGAGAGAGGATTTGGACAGGAATTGCTCACCTCTGGCTCTCCATGAGTGCGCTTAGTTCACACCCAGGTCAGAGAAGGGGGCTGGGGGTGACCTGAGGTATCCTACAGCCTGGGGGCATAGCCTAGGCACTGGGGGGACAAAAGGATGACTGAGGTCTTTTGTGTGAGCCCAATTACTAGTGAATTAAGACAGCAAAACTCACTCCAAATAGTCTACACTTCAGTGACAAGCCCTTGTAACTCAAGCACTAGTTCCTTTCTACACTGGCAGATGGAGGATTTGAATCAGGATCACTCACACCCCAGAGGAGTCCTATAATCCTGATACCACAGAGGAACTTGGAGGTAAGCTTTATCCCAGCTAACATGTAGTTAAAGTGGAACAACTTCAACAGAAAAGACTGAGGGAGCTCCAATGTCAGAGTGTCTCTGTGATGTTGCACTCCATATGATTTTATGAAAATATGCTTATGAGTGTGAATATAATGTAACTGGAATATGCATCATGCAAAAGGTCTCTTGTAAGGTATCATTACAAAGCTTAGCATCTACTGAGTGTGGTCATCTTATTTGTATAAATCTATCATTCTTGTATCTGAAATTAGAAATATGAAATATAACGCTGAGGTCCCATTGTAATTATGCAACATATGAGCAATTAATGGTGGTTATGGAATCTTGATGGTTCCCATCAACTATGCCAATTGGGAGTAAATGGCTCTATTTACTTGCAAGCCTTCCTGTGAGTCAGGCCAGGAAGCGTGAACTTTTGGGGGATCTCACAGGACATGTGACCATGTTACCTGGTACTGGAATCCATCTTAAACCTGGTGCTTTTCCATTTAGAAGGAGAGGTTGGGACCCAGCGAGCCAAAAGAGTCCCGCCTTGTGCCAAAGCTATATGGGGGGGGGGGGCGGGGGGTGGAATAGAACAAAGGAGATGACAGTCATGAGAAATCCCTTATTTACCACCTGAGCTGGATCTAACAAGAACTGTACCAGGGAAAGGATTGGGCCCAGACTAGGCAGGAGTCCAGTCTGTGAAAGAAGCTTATCGGAACATCTTGGAGGGTCAAATTTTATCTGTAATCAGTTTCTGAATGTTTTAGGCTTAGACTTGCGTGTTTTGTTTTATTTTGCTTGGTAACTTACTTTCTTCTGATTGTTATTACTCGGAACCACTTAATCCTACTTTTTATACTTAATAAAATCACTTTTGCTTATTAATTAACCCAGATTAAGTAAGTAATACCTAAGGGAGCAAACAACTGTGCATCTCTCTCTATCAGTGTTATAGAGGGCAGACAATTTATGAATTTACCCTGTATAAGCTTTATACAGAGTAAAATGAACCAGCTTCAAGAGGAAAGACTGAGGGAACTCCCACATCAGAATAGTTCCCAATCCAGCGTTTAAGTCATTCTCTTGAGAGGTGAGAGAGTACAGTTCAAATCTGGTGTCAGCAAACAAAGGGGATTTGAACCAGCAACTCTTCCTGTTTTAGGCAAGTATACAAACCACTAGTTTGGGTCCAAGGTTGGGAATGACTAACAGTGGCACAATTTCTCTTAATGAAGGTAGATTAGTTTCAACAGGCACATCAGGGGGCCCACACATTAGGATAGTTCCCAGCCCATCACTTAGACTTAGCAAGAACAAAAGGAATTTGAACCAGAACCATCCCTGACCTAGGGAGTACACAAAGCACTCAACAACCAGGGATGCTTGCTTTGCTTTCTGACTCTTTGGCCCAATGACTATGGAATGAAAGTAGAACAGCTCCAACAGAAAAGACCAAGGGAGTTTTCCCCACATCAGAATACCTCCTAATCCAGCAATTAGGCCATTCACTTGAGAAGAGGAAGACAGCTCTTTAAGTTCCTCCTAAGCAAACAAAAGGGCGAGTTGAATTAGTCTCAGCCACATGCTTAGTAAGTACCCAAACCACTGGACTACAGTGGGATTCTTGGGTAGCTAGTGGCCCAATCACCAATTACGCATTCAGCTTTGTGAATATAGCTGCTTGGGGAGGCTAGCTCCTCAGCCCACCTGTGGCCCCGCCCATACTCCACCCCTGCTCTGCCCCAGACCCCGCCCTCTCCCTACTATCTCCCTCCTCTCTTCCCTCCCACTCCCTGATCACCCGCTTCCAAACAAATCCTTGAACCCAAATGAAACAAAGGACATTTGAAAAAAACACACTTCTGCAATTTCTTTCTAAAGAAAATGGAGCATGTTTTTCCATTGCATGCCAGAAAGTGAAGACTGAGCATGCAGAAGGTACCTAATTAAAAGCACTAAATTTGGGATGTCAGGCATAGGTTTTTTGATGTACCCTGAAGTTTTTGAGAGATTTATTTGCAAACACTTTGTAGAAAGGGCAAGTCAGCTGTCCTGCTGAATACAAGATTAATGGAATACATGATGCTGTTCTTCTCTGTTTTACATTTTCTTAATCAATATTTCTAAGCTGATTTTATATTTTAAACATACTCTTAAGCCTTCATAAAGTAATCATTCCAGATAGCTTCATATTTAACTCACTGAAACAAAAACATTTTTAAAATAATTTGTCAAGGAGGTTTAGGGTGTTCATAACAATGTTCGCTGATTTTAGAAAAAGGGAACACTAATTTACTTTGTGTAATCTCCATAACAATAGACATGTTTATGATATTCCACCAACTTTAAAAAATATGTTTCCAAAGATTTTAGGCATAAGAAAGGATTTTATAGTTTTAGTAAGGTACAGATTCTGCTAGATTCGACAAACAAGACTGAGGGAAAGGACAGCTCAGTGGTTTGAGCATTGGCCTCCTTAAACCCAGGGTTGTGAGCTCAATCCTTGAGGGGGATGATTTGGGGCAAAAATCTGTCTGGGGATTGGTCCTGCTTTGAGCAGGGGGTTGGACTAGATAACCTCTTGAAGTCCCTTCCAGCTCTAATATTCTATGATTCTCTTAAAACTTCTTCTGACTATTTGATCAACTAAAGAAAGGGAAATTTGTCTGTCCAGCTATCTAGCAGGAAAGGGGTGCTGTCCCTTTAAGGACTCTCTTCAACAGGGTAGTGAAGGGAGAAAGGGATGGACGGGAAGAGTTTGGAAGCAAATTTTTTTGTACTATAGTAATTAAAATTAAAATGTGTATTTTAGATAAGGGTGGTCCTTTGAAGGATTTATTTAAAAAGCTATATGGCTGAAGATCCAAGCATTTAAGCCGAAAGATGAATACTCAAATTGTGCATCTTAAAATCTATGCAAGATTTTTTAGAGATGTGATTTTATAAGTTTCAGCAATACCTGGATCCATCGGTCTTCAGCTGTCATTATGACTGCGTTGATCACAACACATCCACCATTCTTCTTGCACTCTTGCCTTTCTTCTGCACATTCGTCCAAGATGTTTAACAATGTCATCTTCCCATCTTCTTGAAGGCTGATCAGGTGGTCTCTTCTGCTCTTGTGGATCCACTCAGCAATGATTGCAGTCCACATATTGTCCGTGAGCCGTGCTGTGTGGCCCACCCATTGCATCTTGTTATATCTGCTTCCCATGACACTATCTTTCACACCGCTGCGTTCTCTGATCATGTCATTTGGGATGCGATCCAAAAGGGAAATTCCCGATATAGCGCATTCCATTGCCCTTTCAGCTACCAACAGCCGCTGCTCTTCTCTCTTCATCAGTGCCCACGTTTCACTGCCAGCACTGTTGAATTGAAGATATTTGTACATGTCATCTTGTCGATTTTTCCTTTGAGGATGCCCTTGATGGAATTAAATGCACACCATCCTCCCCAAATCCTTTGTGAGAGTTCTCCATTCAGATCTTGGAGCATATTAACTTCTTGGCCTAAATATATGTACTGTTCCACTTCTTCGATTTCTTCTTCTGTTACCAGTATTTGGCTTTTTGTAAGACATCTGATCGTAGGTATTTTGTTTTGCAGTGGTTCATTTTCAGGCTGACCTGTTGTGGAAAAGACCACCACCTATTCGATTTTGGTCAGACAGGTCGAGGCACCTTTATTGATAAAACAAGAGTACAAGTATGCATAAAGGGAGAGACAGAAAATTCCATGCAAGGAAAAAACTGCTCTCTCCTTTACAAATTTTACCAAGCTTATAAAGGCTAAAACCGCAAAACGTCATATTGATTACACAAGTTATTTGCTTATTTTTGGTAGTTAATATTGCACATCAGCAGGTTATTTACTGTAAATTCAGCTTGGGGTATTTCCAGTTAGGGTCTTTTGCAATTACATTGTCTTATGACTTTTGGTTGCGAATACATATTGCACAAGCTATTAGCATATTGCATAGGTCACACATTTTGGCAGTGATTAAGCTGGTCATCTGACAATTCCACCTGGCAATTACTGTAAGTAAGCAATAATACTATGCTGTATTTTGCTTTAAAGCCAGACTGGCAGGAAAAGACCCCTGGTCCCTCCCGGCCCAGTTCCTCTTTTGTCAGTGTCTATACCCTATTTCTTAATACTTGGTTTCCTCCCCACCCAGTGCGAGACATTGCTGATAAACAAGTTAGGTCTGGATATATGGGCCTATAAACTAATAAAGCTAAAAGCATTTAATTGTTACAATATTATATGTTAAGATTACAGATGCTTATAGACAATGGTAGAGCTCTGCAGCAGGGACAGATAGATTACTATTTTAATCATGGCCCTGGTACAGTATCCAACCAGTGACAGCAACCTCCAAAAGGCTGTGGTAGCAAGACAAGATCCCATATAAACAGTTGCAAAGCTCTATCCAACGAGACAGGGCGGGGGGGGGAGGGGGGTTATGTTCCCTCACAGACCTGACTGCTTTTCCTGTCAAGTCTTCCTAGCATGCTCTGTAGTTGGTTGGTGCTTTCGGCAATTAGTACACTGTCGTCCATGAATCTGAGATGAGATAATCATTCTCTGTTTATATTAACACCACTCCTCCAATTGATCAGGAACACACTAATGAAATATTTTTAAAGCAAATTTTCAACTAAGGGCCTGTAGACTAACATGTTCTGAGTAAATATTACAGTAATGCACAACTGTTTTTATCAGTAAATTCAGAAACTGAAAGTATATACTTAAGGGTTGGCAAATGCCTGTCAAATGGCTTCATTACTACTTGAATGGCTCTTTAAAAGTTGCAATGTTGTGCTAATAGGTCTGGAAGGCTTTTTCACTTTTACATTATAGATCCCCTCTGGAGGAAGACTCACCATGCTGCAGAAGCTAGCCATGGGAGCCTGCAGGAAGAGTCAGAACAGGGATAGGAAGAGGCCGGAGGTGGACAATAAGACTCAGGGGTGCCCCAAATTTTTGGGTGCCCTAAGCAGCCAGGTATGCTGCTTATGCTTAAGGACAGCCCTGCCAATTATTATTTAATGAAAGTGGCACAGGCTCAAGAAGCTGCAAAGAGGAACCCCCATCTGTATCCCATAGGTCAGCATGTGGGGCACTTCAGAGAACACACCACAAAACAGCCAATCTTTTGTGACTAAGTGGGATTATTATGTAATATGTTTATGAAATCCATGTGCACCTCAGTTTCCCCTGTTCTTCATGGTTACCTAGTGGGTGAGAAAAGGATGGTTGCTCTTAGAGCAGGTTAAGATACAGGTGCGAATGACACCTAGCTGTCTGGGATTAAATGGGTCATTGGAAAAGAAGGGGCACCATATCAATGGTGCATCTGAGATGACAATGGCAAAGCCAATTGTCCAGACATTGACACCTAGCAACCAACAACCCAGAGAGACATGGACTTCCCTACCTATGCTTAAGGAGCCTGAACAGCATTTCCCAGCTCGAGAAGAAAGGACTGGGGCGGTGGGTGATAAGAGCTGGCTGCTGGAAGGAGATTCAACTCTCACCTGGAGTCTGAAATCAAAGGCAGTAAAATGGAGGGAGACAGAAAGAACTTGAACCAAGGGCTTAACTACAGCATGGCCAAGCTCTGAGTTAACCAGAATGAACCATGTTTTAATCTTCAACTCTCTGTACTGCCCTCGGGGCTTCCTACGCGATGTTCCAGTTGGTTAATAAAGCTGAGTGTTTGGACAACAGTGTGTGTGTGTGAATGCAAATGCTTGGTGAGGCACGCTAACCCCTGAAATGCATACAAGTCTCCATTAGGACTCTGTCTTAGTTGGACTCACTGAATGGAGTCAGAGTGTGAGGCAGGAGTGCTGAAGACCCAGAGGGCCAATCTAAGGAAGTGGTGAAGCTGTGTGGCTTACCTGGCAGGTGAGCAAGTCTGGAATAATGAAGAGGTTCCTTCGAGAGCCAAAGGTGGGCACCCACTCAGTGTGCAGTGGATGGGGAGAGGAGGCAGTGTCAATACCTAATTTGTCCTAGGGCTTGCCTGGGCTGAGCCCTGGCAGCTCTAGGTTTGGCAGTTCACAGCCTGAGCTCCCCTGGGCTTCCAACCAGCAGCCGCTGCTCTCCAGCCACCAGCTCTGACGCTGGTGCTGCCAACAGCAGCAGTGCAGAAGTAAAGGTGGTGGCATCACTGCCTTCTTAACTGTGCACCTGCCCAGCAGACACTGCTCTGTGGCTGCCATGATCAAGAAGCACGGAGCACGGCAGGCATGGGGTGTAAGGCTGCAGAAGAGAGCTCGGGGCAATGGGTGGGGTAGTGGGGTCCAGGGATGGCAAAATACATTATTCCGTTAGCCATGGATAATCGACTGCCATGACTGGCCTTTCTGTGACTCAGTTTAGCTAGTTGAAACTGCCAGTAGCAATGGTAATTCTGGGCGAAACAATATAAAAACAGAAATCATGCAACAAAAGATGATGGAATAAGGAGAAGAGGGCTTTTACTCTTTAACTGCAAATAGATTATTCAAGGGAAACTTGGAGGTCTTTAAGTAGTGCTAACTGGAAAAATTGAAAAGTTAAGAAACTGGTTTTTCCACTATTTCTTACTTTTCTTCAACTCAGTTGAAGAAAATAGTAACTAAGGCCATGTTTAAAGGCATGTTTCCTACATATTTGATATTTCCTATATTTTCTCCATTTAAAAAAAATGCAGCAAAACAAACATCCAGGCAATCTGTTTAAAACTTCCATCTTTTCTTTGCTAGGTTATGGAAGGTGACTCTCTGAACTGTCTCTGGTAGCTCATACATTTTAAATGAGACAAAGTTACTAGGAAGGAGCATCTTTCGGGCCTTGAGAGTTCAAGCACAAACACAACTCAAATAACTTTATAAGAAAAAATAACTAAAAATGCTGCACTTGGTAAACAGACATTATTCCCAATGTGTACAAGACCACATTGTCATTCACAAGAAGAAATCTACTTTTGATGATAAATTGCTGTAGGCTATCTCAGTCACATTGTGCTCTATAACTACAGTATAAAAAGCAAAAGATAGTCAATAATGCAGAAGTGAATTTTTGATATACTAAGAGGATATATTTTAATTATTTTAATTTAAAATATACCTACAACCAAAACATCATTAATAAAGCTTGCCTCTCCCTTTATCACAATGACTTTGGTTGTTATGTTCTGTCCCTTCCCTTCCCTTCCTCTGTTTTAGTTTAGGGGCTCTCTCTGTGTTTGGAAACTGCTCAGCACATTATATTCTACTATAATCTAAATGCTGGAAAAAAAAATAACCCTATGAAAAAAGTTCACCTGTGAACAATATCCTTATATTAACTTCAATATGCTGTTAAATTTAACTTTAAATAATTGATGTGTGACTTACAAAATAACAACAACAACAAAAATCCATGTCAGATTATGTTCTATATAACACCAGATGTGAATTTCTGGGAGCTGAGAATGACTTTAGTCACTTTAGATTTGGTTTTCAATTGCTCCATTGAAGATGGGTGATGCCGCTTTTAGCCATAAATTATACTCCACTATATAGCACTGATTTTTGCCAACTCCACATTTCCAACATGACCTCTAAATTTGAGGTCCCAATTTTAGACACCCAGAGCATTATTTTCAGAGTTGATCACCCACAACTCTACATGAAGTCTATCGACACTGTAGTTTCTCAGTACTTATGAAAAAGAGGGACTATGGCAGGTTTTAGGCACACAAAAATTGAGGCAAGCAAAATTAATAAACACTGATAGAAATGTTTGCCTTAATATCTCTGTGCTTCATTGGTTTCATTTATGATATGTGGGTAATGCTACTTACCTTCCTTTGGAAAGTTTTTTGAGATGTTTTGCTGCAAATTGTCACGAGAGCTAATTATTACTAATATATAAAACTGCTTTACGTGAAAAACCATTTTAACAGTGTATTGCTCACTGCCTGCCTGTGAAAATCGTGAGCAAAGCCATCAGAAAGAAGAGCCTAGAATTGTCGTTTAAATGCTTCCATTTTCTTAATTGAGTCTAAAATACTATGGGGAGTTTGACTGGAATTATTTTCTATGCTCTACAAGTGTTAGCCAGACTCATCCTAATGGACACATACTAATATCACAAAACCAGTCCTCCTTTTGTGCACTGAATCAGTAAAACTTTCCTGCAGTTGCCATATCACTGCTCATTGTAATTCTTTTTAGAACATTTGGGCTATGAAGTTTCATTGTACATATTTAAAACTCTTTGTTTAGGGATGAGACATTGAAAGTGACATCTAGTTACTTCCATATCCTCAGAGCCTCAAGCCCCTCTGTTTTATTTATTTTGCAAGCTATAAAATGTGCATACAAATTTCCCAAAGTACATTTCATTCACTACAACACTACACTGTCAGTCACTAACCAGAATTAACCTGTAGTGTGAGAAATAAATGATGAGATGAGACCAAACAAGGCACTATGGCAGTGGGCAACCTGTTTCGCAGTATTAGAATTTCCATAACACGTGATCTTGGATGCACTTGTCTTAATACGGAAAGCACATTCTCCTGAAGCATTTCCTAATTAATCTGGAGTGAAATCCACTTGTCCCACATAAAGTCTGAGTAACTGGGTTTCATACTAAGTGTCACTGACCCTGAGAGATGAAAGCCAACTCCCTCAACCCAGGGCCAGGATATGGGGCTGCTGCATGGCAGTCTCTCTGAACTTCTTCTGCTGGGGCCATGTGTTCTGTGTCCATCTCTCTCACGTCCCAAACACATTACAACTCTTTTCACCAGCATATGTGCCTACTCCTGCTGCAGTGTCCAGAAGGTAGTCATGCTTCCCTGAACAATCGCTCCTCCTGCAACTCTCCCATTTTATCACCAGATATAATGTGAGACACCTCGCATTAGACCTCTGAAAATTTTGCGATTTTCACCCTCTTTGAAAATTTCCCTAAGATTAGGTTGGCCAATAAGGACTTGGATCCACACCTCAAATACAAATAACGTTCTGTTTTCAGGGTGTTTCGCATCAATAAACAATGTATTAGTGCTGATGAAAACAAAACTTTGAAAAATCTTTAAATCATTGGTAATGTACTTTTGTTAATAGCCACATGGAACTGCAATGCTGCCTTTTATTTAATTGAGCCATAGAACATTTCAACATATCACAAAATGCAAAAAATTCTTTGTGCACTTGTGAAGATGATCTTCAGTTCCGTTGTGTTTATTATTATATGTTCTGTCTGAAAAATAATGAGTCAAGCATCAGTTTTCAGTCAAATTGATTCATGTAAGCAGTCTGGAGTTATTTTTTTGTTCATGCACTGAATCTCCAACAGTTGGAATTTTCTTTCAAGGCTTTTCGTGATGTACAGTAGCTAAGCACCACAGGTGATATGTACAGCATAATACCCTTTCCATTTATATCAGTACAAATCAAGTATGCTGCAAGTGAAGTCAATGTAGTTATTCATCAAACCATCTTAAACTGATACAGCCAATTAATGAAAGAAATATGTACATCTAGGATAGATGAGAGGATGTTGGACACTGTCAATAATTGCCATTTCTGAACCTTGATGGGTTTTGAAAGGGCCATTTGCTCTCAAAACACTTCTTCTGGCAGTGGTTGGTTTGACCATTGGCTCTGTCACTTGGACCATCTAGGCCTGGCTTGACAGAAGTAACTTACCTCATTTCTTAGTGGGCATGACTGGGAAGGTGAATGGAAGGTTGAGTTGTAAATAGAGGCTTTGCAAACAGTACGGTGGAGTTAGGATGACTGTGCTAGCTAAAATAAGCAGGAATACCCTGATGCTCAGGACCATGGACAAGATAAACCTGGAATGTAAAGATCAGGATCTGCATGAAAAGTACATGGGACAGAGCATACTGTACACGGGTTGGTTCCTGAAAAGTAATCAAGTCAGTCATGAAGCATATGGTGCAAAATAGGGTTAAAAATGTAATGTTCAAATGTGTATTCAGAAAAAGGCTTTCTGTGTAATTTTGGATGTGTGGTATGCTATATACTCACCCTTATGCTTGAGTCTGATCCACTCAGCATAGCTTTACTGTGTGCCACATAAGAGAACCTGACTAATGAAATCTGGAAACTGAGTGTTTCGGATTTCAAAGAACTGGATGAAGGATTCTCCAAGAACTGGACAAAGTATTCTGAATAAACCAAGTGGAAAAGGTCTTGGAGATAATCCCAACATTAGTGGTGCCACGACTTGGATTCCATTCAGCTGAAGCATTTAACCACAGCTTTAATGTCAAGGATCACAACCTATCAGTTTAGCAATGGTGTTGTAAGGGTTTAAATTTGAGGTGGTTTCCAGGGCACTGGAGGGATGGGTTCAATCTAAAGAAAGTCTCTATGGATTCCTCAGGGAAGTGGCAGGGGGGGAGTGGAACTGCATGGAAAAGGAACCCCAACAAATAGTATTAGACACGAAATGCAAAAATAAGAAAAAAAATATGTTATTAAATTATAGTACAGAAGTGTCTCCTATTCAGTAACATAAGGGGAATAGAGGGGAGTACTTTGAATACCTGTGTAAAACAATGGTTGGCAGAGCATGTCTGTTGAAGGCCACTGAAACTCTAAAAAATAAGATCCATAGGTGACCACAGACAGAAAAGTAATTGTAGCCAAAAAATGAGAGCAAAATAGCACAAAGATAAGCTCAGTCTCACCTAGAGAAATCAGTTGAGAAATGTCTCACTTTGGGAGATAAATGATTTAATAAAAGAGAGTGAGGAATTAAAGGGAGCATTTATGCAGATGCTCAAATTTTGGGGTGCTAAAAGAATTAAGCAGGCTGGCGTAATAAAGATATTGGCCATAACATTCAGTAAGACCTTGTCTACACTACACACTTTTGTTTACAAAAGTCAGGTTTCATTGATAAAATGGTGGAGGTGTACACATTGAAAGGCACCTCCTGCCAAGGTAAATCCCCTGCCACACCAACATAATAAAACCACCTCAACGAGTAACAGAGAGCTTTTTGCAACACAGTCAGAATGGTACAGCATCAGTATTGACACTGTGCTTGGTTATGTCACCTTAATTGGCTTCCAAGAGGTGTCCCACAATGCCCATTCTGACTGTCTGGTCAGCAGTTTGAACTCCGTGCTCCTTCTCCATTTAAAGGTCTGATAATTTTTTTAATTCCTCTTCCTGTTTGCTTGGCATGCACAGTTCACACTGCATCTTCCCAGCTGACAAATCCAGCTTTCCGCAGCAGATGCTTTCCCGCATGGAGTGCACTGGAGCTGTTGGATCTGCTGAGTCTATGGGGAAAGGAGGCTGTGGAGTAGCAGCTGAACTCGAGCTGTGGAAACTTTGATAACTACTGACTGATTGCCAGTGGCATGCAGAGGAAGGAGCATGAAAGGGACACACAGAAGTGCCATGCTAAGATCAAGGAGATGAGGCAGGCATGCCAGAAGGCAAGGAAGGCAAACCATTGCTCTGGTGAGGCACGGAAGACATGCCATTTCTATAAGGAGCTGGAAGCCATCCTTGGTGGTTACCGCACCTCCACTGCCAGAGCCCCATGGATACTTCAGGGGGACTGTAAGCAGCGACCAGAAGAGTTAAATCCAATGATGAAGTCGTAGACAAGGAAGTAGAGCTGAAGGATGATGTGGAACACACAGCATGGTTGTCCAGTGGCCTGACAAATCAGGATCTCTTTTCCACTCCCGATAGATTTAGCCAGCCTCAACACACTGGCTCTGGTGCACAGGATGCAGGAGAGGGGAGCTCCAGCAAGTGCTCATTTTGCTTTGATACTGAATGATGAAAAGAGATTGAGCTCTCATGTACTTTGCTATATGATAGAGGAGGAATATGGGATAGAAATTAACAACAGAACCTGTGCATCTATGCAGTGGGACTATGATGGAGAAGTTTGTTAATGTACATGGTTATATCTCCGGAATCCCCCATAGTGATCTCTAGGAAACTTTCCTGTAGGTATTCTGCAATCCTTTGCCAAAGGTTCCTTGGCAGAGCTGCCTGGGTTTTCCTCCCACCCTACAAAACTTTGCCACACCACCTGGCAATTACTTCTGCAGGGACCATAGTGGCACACAGGTGAGAAGCATTTGGAGCTGGTCTGAAGCCACATGCATGCAGGAAATGCATGCTTGCATCCTGAATTACCCTTAGGAGTGAGATATCGGGTTCGATTACCCTAGCCTGTGGAAAAAGGCACCAATGTTCAGAATAGTCTCCCTAGCCACTTGTAGTACCCCCTTCACAAACCACCTTTTGTCCCTTCTTTCCCATTTCCCTTTGCTACCTCCCCTTCATGAATTTACCATATTTGGGACTCGCACCAATCTGTGTGTTAGCCAAGGAACAGTGAGAAAGAGGTGTGTGTAACTTTTGTGATTCGTGGCTGTGAGTGCACTCACAATAGTGTCTTTGTTCACTGTGTCTTTGGTTTCTGCAGATGTGCCCTTGAGGACTCACTCCTCTACACCAGCAGAGCACCTACATCAGGTAAGGCAGTGAACCAGCAGTAAGGAAGATATGTTTCAGGAAATGCTGCAGTCAACAGGTGCAGCACATAGCAAAGCAAGACTGTGGAGGGAGACAATTAATGAAAGACTGAGACTAGAAAAGACACAGGGGTAGGAGCAGAAGACAAAGCTTCTGGAGGACAAGAGAGAGATGATGAAGTCCCTCATTACCCTGCAATATGAGCACATCCATGCATGACTTCCCCTGCAACCACTACAGAACTCTGGTCCATGCCCTCCCCAAACTCCCCCTCCACATTCCTCAAGTGTTCCCAGTCCTTCACAGTACCCTGTGCACTCCACAAAGTTCTGTTTAACAGTAGTGTAAAGTAACTGTTATTAGGAAATAAAAACTTATATGGTAGTACCTTGTAAATGGAAAAAGAATAATTGTATTAAAACTAAGCAATTACCGTATATACTCATTCATATGCTACATTTTTTTAGTAAAAAAGGAAAGCACTAGAGAAGGGAGTCGACTGATGAACAGGTATAGAGAGGGAGAAGTGGGACTCAGCCCCTCCCCACAACAGAGGGAGCAAGGAGAGTCAGCACAGCCAGCAGAGACAGAAGGGAAGAGGCAGGGCCAGAATCTCTCTGCTTCTGGCCACGTTGCTCTCCCCCCAGCCTTCAAAGCAGCCGCAGCTCTGGGGCTGGCAGGCTGCAACTGTGCCACTCAGCCCCACCCCCCAGAGCAGGCTGAGGCCGTGCCACCCAGCCCGCTGGAACATTCTGTGACCGCACCACCCTGTCTGGCCTGCCAGAGCAAGCTGTGGCCATGCCACCCAGCCTGCCAGAGCGCTCCATCCAAGTCAGAGACATCCTCCCTTGGCCCTCCCCAGATAAGGTGGGAATTGATGGGATGGAGAGAGTGTGGAGGTGCCAGGCTAGGAGTGGAGTCATGTCAGGGGTGGTCACAAGGGTTACTCCCGTGACTCCCAGCTTCTCTCCTCCCAAAAATTTCCCACTAGTTTCTGTCCCTGCCCGTTAGGGTAAGCAGCTGGTGCGCCAGGACACTTCGTTTACTTAAGTTTACATCCATGCCTGCAGGCACTCGAGGTGAGCAAACCATCTCGGCCCCCCCAGTGGCTTATCCTGATGGCCCAGGAGCCAAAGTTTGCTGACCCCTGAATTACAGGGTTGGCTTATGAACGGGTTATAAAATTTTTCCATTTTTACTTATCCATCTTGGGGGGAACTGGCTTATGATCAAGTATATAAAAGATTGAAATGACCTAGATTGGAAACAAATCCAACTTATTGATTAGCGTTAAATCTATTAAGGAAATATTATTTAATAATGTTGAGTTTATTAATGTTCCAAGTGTTATTGAATTTCATCAATCTTCAGTCACTGGGGTTTGGTTAAAATGGTTTAAAAACTATTGAAATGACTTTATGTACAAAAAAGTAAACTTTTAAAATGCATGAGCCTGCCAAGGTGGAGCAGCAACAAAACTGAAGGGAGCTTGACATTGGAGCTGAGCTCATTGGGATTGGAAAGTTGCTCTGAAACCAAGCTGAACAGAGATACTGTGGGAAAATGACCAAGCATTTCAACAGAAGCTAGCAATCGTAGTACTGCATCCATTACAGGAGCAAGCGTTTCAGCCAGATTTAGCATTGAGTGTATTGTATTTTGAAAACCAACAAAGCACAGAATTTATTGATAAAGAGTTTTTAACTATTTTATACGTATTGTAACAAAATCAGACCAGACTGTAAGAGTGTTGCATTCCAGGAAGTGGGTTGGTGCAAGCCCATCCACAGCAAAAGGCCTCTCCTCCAGTCTAAGGTGAGGAACTACTGAACCCAGAACCCAAATGAGTACAGGGGCAACAAAAGAAAAGAACAGGGACAGGTGTGAGGGTTAAAGGGTCAAAAGTAGGAAACCTGAAGGGAACACCAAGCAGAGAACCCCAGACAGTGCTCACTGACCCTTGAAGCTATCAAAGTAGCCAGCAGACATGGCTCAGAGGAACTCTGCCCAGATATGTGAACAGAGAGAAGAACGGAAATAGGGCCTAGAGTCACAGATAACCCCCTTGGCCAACATCCTCTCCCTGGTGTTATAGATGGCCACTTTGGCCATCGCTAGGAGGAAGTTGACAAGGAAATCTTGTGACTTCATGGGGCCATGTATGGGGTGTGTATAAATAAGAAGGTGGAGGAAGAAGTCCAGCCAGAACCACAAAAGTAGATCCAGCCCACTCCTTCCACCTGCAGCCCTGCCCCTGTCTCATCCTTTCCTCCCATGGCCCGTTTAGCTAACTTGTTAACCTGTAACAAGTTATAGGTAAACACAGACCAATACAATCACTATCTTCTTCCAATTCTCTAACAATATAAGTCTACATGTCAAAGCTCCGGTCTATCTAACATGGCTTTGTTAGCTATTCACAAGGAACAGCCCTAATTACCATTCACATACATTTCTAATAAGTCTTTAAAGGTAGAATTTGGGTCATTTAGCCTGCAAGTTGCTTAACCTTTCTGGCTCAGTGTCACAGTTATGAAGTTAACAAATCCCCTAAGTACTCATTCTTGATGTAAAAGTTTGCAATAATAATAGAAGTTTTGTGTGGAGAGTTAAAGTTGGGTTCAAAATGAAGAGCATCAGGCATAATGAGAGGCAGATGAATTCTACTCACCTCATTCTGGCTTGTTTCACTATCTCATTTAACATCGCCTTGGCTACACTCACACTTTACAGCGCTGCAGCTGGGGTATGAAAAAACACCCCCTTGAGCGCTGCAAGATACAGCGCTGTAAAGCATCAATGTAATCAGGGCAGCAGCGCTGGGAGCGCGGCTCCCAGCGCTGCACGCTACACCCGTAAGGGATGTGGTTTACATGCAGTGCTGGGAGAGCTCTCTCCCAGCGCTGCCGCTCTGACTACATTCACACTTCAAAGCGCTGCCGCGGCAGCGCTTTGAAATTCCAAATAAGAATACATGGTTAGAACCATCACTATTTCTGCTTTTTGGTTCCCTTCAGCTTCTCTCCTCCTTCTCCTATTTCTCTGTGTCCCCTCTGTTCCGCCTTCTGTATTTTATTAAAATTTGGGCAAATAAATGCTCTCTCTACTTCCCAGTAAAGTTTTAATAGAAGAGCTCTGTAGTGAGGTTTCATAATAATAATATAGAATTAACTTTATAAAATTAATCTTCCTAATCCACTACATTATGAATTTTAAAATAATTAAAACCAAGTTGCACTTGTTTAATACATGAGAAAGTGCATCCTTTGCTTGTGTTTATTCATTTATTAATTTTCTATGGCTCTGCCAGTCAGTTTGAATTAGCAAATTTCTACTTAGGTAATACTTAATATATACAGGAAGAAGGGAGAAATAAGTAATTAAATCATGAATCTTTACAGAAATCATGAAAGATCAGTACTTGTTAAATACAAGACACTAAACAGTACCTTGAATTTGTATGCAGAACAGTATAAGTATTTCTAGATCTACACTATATTCCAATTGTACATAGTCACTTAATACATTTTGCTGTTTGTTCCCACATTTTAAATATTTATTAATTAAAAATGTTAAATATTCAGGGATTTTCTTTCTACCCCTCCTGCAAATTGTACATGCAGTCAAGAATAGTTGGCATGGAATAGGATTTCATGCAAGCAAAGGTTTGCACTTTAACAATAAAGGAATTCCACAGCACTGGCTATGGATGTTTAAGGTTGATTTAGCAAATGAATCTGCATAAAAACTTTACTTTGGGTGTCACCAGCTATTGTTTTTGTTTTGTATGCAACTTTCAAACACAAAAGCATCACTAATTGCTTTGGAAAACTTTCTCCATTCACAACACACCTGGAAAATCATCTTCCTTGCCCGTTGTTTGACCTCATTATCATTCCCCATCTCTTTTCCACTCTTGTTATTATGAATAATTTAGTATAGTACCTAGAGGCTGCAGCCCAAATTAGGACATGTTGTACTAGGTATTTTGTAAACACAGAGTAAGAGACAAACTCTGCCCTGAAAAACTTACTCTAAATAGATACAAAAGACAAAATATTGGAGAAAATGAACCAAGGCACAGAGAGACTGAGTGACTTGTCCAGGATCACACATGCAGCATTCAGTAGTGCTGAGAATTGAAACCTGCTGTGACTGGGTGCCTGGAAGGACCACACTGAGAATGCCACACTTGAGGCAGACTGCAAGAAATGGAGCAGACAATCCCAAAAATGTTGGTGGTTTATTCTATAATTAAATTAACCAAACCAGTAACAAAATAGCTTCTGCAGTACCACACTGGTTAACCAGAAGAAAAACACAGACCCCTTAGGCATTCCAGCACTTGGTTCCCATCCAGGTAAACAGGTCTAATATGGGGAAGGGTTATTTAAATCTTATTTTACCATATGTGAGGTTCTTACTGATCCCAGAGTATCAGACACTTAATTCCAGGTCGATATGAATCTTAGTTCTTACCCAAATATCACACTGATGCCAATCCTTTGGCAACTAAAAACAAAAAAGAAAAGAAGAAGAGATTATGAGAGGTTAATAGATCATATACATACAAGTGATTTTGATGGAATCAGCTGCTAGTTTGCAAAAGTCCCTCTAGAATTACCGAAACAGTCCTTTCTCAGAGCTTCCTTGTTAGAAACCCAGTCTACAGAAAAGGAAGAGGAAATGAAGACAAAATGGAGATGTTTCAGGTGTATTTTTATATCCTTTGCCATGTGCATTGAATTTTACTCTCCCAAACAAAGTCCAGGACTACATCAACTCATCTAAATATTTGCATAGTTTTACAACAGTCTACATAAAAAGCACTAGCAAAGTCAGTTTATATCGTTCTATATATTATATCAGTGGTTCTCAAATTGTGGGGCATTACCCCAAAGTGGGTTGCGAGTTCATTTTAATAGGGTTGCCAGGGCCTGCGTTAGACTCGCTGGGGCCCGGGGCAGAAAGTCAAAGCCCTAGTCCTGCTGCATGGGGCTAAAGACAAAGCCTGAGCTCTGCCACCCAGAGTTCGGGCTGAAGCCAAAGCCCGAGCAACTTCCTGCTGCATGGGGCCGCTGTGGCATGGGGCCCCAGGCAATTACTTTGCTTGCAACCCCCTAACGCCAGCAACGAGAGTAGGAATAGACTGAATGTGAATAAAAAAATGTTGCTGTGGCTTCAATTGCCTTCCAAAACAACAAGGCTCACAAATGAAAAGCAGGCTAAAGTGTCACATTGAAATGTAAGTATAATATTTATATTCCAATCGATTTATTTTATAATTATATAATAAAAAAAGAGAAAGTCAGCAATTTTTCAGTAATCGTGCACTCTGATACTTTTGTATTTTTATGTCTGATTTTGTAAGCAAATAGCTTTTAAGTGAAGTGAAACTTAGGGTACACAAGACAAATCAGACTCCTGAAAGAGGTTCAGTAGTCTGGAAAGATTGAAAACCCCAGTTTACTGAATCATGGAGGGTGGCCACTGGTCCCTGGAGTCTGAGGTGTCAGCAGGAAAACCTACTGGGCAGGATGAATTTCTTCAATGGCCCATTGTTACAGTGAAGTGTCCTTAATGGGCCATCAACACATAGCTGTCTAGTTTTGACATAAATCTATTTTGGGGGGGCGGAGGGGTTGTCATCCAGGAATATAACATGTGTAAGATACAAGTACATAGCCAATAGTCATAACTTTAGATGCAAAGATGATACATGGATTTAACCAGGATAATCATATGGATAGATTGTAATTTTTCCATTGACACCTTACATGACATACTTTGTACAAGATTTGTTTCAATTGTATAACAGTGGTATAATGATACAAATGGTCATCTTTCTTATACACAGCACCACACCTACCATCCCAAGACCCAGGCTAGTGCCTCACCCACAAGACCATCCTTCCTCTCAAATTTGCCTCACTGCATTAAGTTCAGTCTTCATGCCCTACCCTTCAAGGTCCTATGTGACTCTGCCCTTCCCAATTTGCATCCACTTTTGAAATTTATCTTGGATCTCTTCTGCCATTCTGGCAGCAAAGCTCACCTGTCCACTTCTCCAATGTTAGTGTTCAGGAGTTCTTCCATGTGGCCACGGTACTCTCCTCCAAATACCTTCTCAAGACCCACCTCTCATTATCACTACAAGAAATTAGCCAACTAATAATGTTTAGCCTGACAGATATTTCACATGATGTGTATTTATTTTAAACCAAAGTGTGTACAAATGCTAACTGCTGCCAGCTGCATCAGTTCAGATGCTAACTGCTAACTTTCAGTTCCAGTTCAGATGCTAACTGCTGCCAGCTGCATCAAATCTTAAATCATACATCTTTGAGCTGAAAGAGAACAAATACTGAATTATAGTAACAGAAGAACTTTTCCTGAATTTTATGTGATTCTAAGTAAGGCCTTGGCTACACTGGCACTTTACAGTGCTGCAACTTTCTCGCTCAGGGGTGTGAAAAAACACACCCCTGAGCGCAGCAAGTTACAGTGCTGCAAAGCGCCAGTGTAAACACTGCCCAGCGCTGGGAGCGCTGTTCCCAGTGCTGCAAGCTAATCCCCAAGGGCAGATGGAGTACCTGCAGTGCTGGGAGAGCTCTCTCCCAGCGCTGGTGCCGTGACCACGCTCGCACTTCAAAGCGCTGCCGCGGGAGCGCTCCCATGGCAGCGCTATGGAATTTGGAGTGTAGCCAAGCTCTAACTCTAAAATCATCCACCAATGCTAATGATCACCTGGTACGCATGGCCGCTTGTCCTTGAAGTCAGTAAATTCTCAGTCCGCAATGGAGCATCTCCATAATGATTGTATTTGGCTACCTAGGTGAAGCAGAAATAGAGGTTCTCTTTTCACAGCCGTTGCTCCTAATTTTTACTGTGTTATTGCAGTAAAAATATCCTTCTATTACAGAATTATCTCTCACCATACATAATGTAGCAAAATATCATACAGGAATGTTGAGAGATGGCATCTTAGGGTATGTCTACACTATTGGATTATTCCAATTTTACATAAACCAGTTTTGTAAAACAGATTGTATAAAGTTGAGTGCACGCGGCCACACTAAGCACATTAATTCAATGGTGTGCGTCCATGGTCCGAGGCTAGCGTCAATTTCTGGATCATTGAACTGTGGGTAGCTCTCCCGTAGCTATCCCATAGTTCCCGCAGTCTCCCCCGCCCATTGGAATTCTGGGTTGAGATCCCAATGCATGATGGTGCAAAAACAGTGTTGCAGGTGATTCTGGGTAAATGTCCTCACTCATTCCTTCCTAAGTGAAAGCATCAGCAGACAATCATTTTGTGCCCTTTTTCCCTGGATTGCCCTGGCAGACACCATAGAAAGGCAACAATGGAGCCCGTTTTGCCTTTTCTCACTGTCACCGTATGTGTACTGGATGCCTTTGACAGAAGCGATACTGCAGCGCTACACAGCAGCATTCATTTCTCTTTGCAAGATAGCAAAGATGGTTACCAGTCCTTTTGTAGTGTCTGCTGTGCCATTGTAAATTGGTGATGAGATGACGGTTATCAGTCGTTCTGTACCGTCTGCTGCTGTCATAGGTGCCTTTGGCTGAGGTCGGCTGGGGGCACAAAGACAAAAATGGGAATAATTCCCCGGGTTATTCCCTCCTTTATGTTGTATCGAAAAATAGAGTCAGTCCTGCCTAGAATATGGGGCAAGTGTACTAGAGAACCAGTGTACCAGAGAGCACAGCCACTCCGCGTCAGATCCCACAGAAATGATGAGCTACATGCCATTCTAGGGGGTGCCTGTGCAACAACCCCACCTGTGGCTTCCCTGCTCCCCCAACCCTCCTGGGCTACCATTGCAGTGTTCCCCCCATTTGTGTGATGAAGTAATAAAGAATGCAGGAATAAGAAACACTGACTTTTTAGTGAGATAAAATGAGGGGGAGGCAGCATCCCGCTGCTATGATAGTCCAGGCAGTACAGAATCTTTTCATTAGACATGAAAAGTGGGGGGCTGATGGAGCTCAGCCCCCATTTGCTATGATGAAGACAGTTACCAGCGTACCATCTACCGGGAATGACCGAGTCATTCCTATTTTTACCCAGGCGCCCCTGGCCGACCTCACCTGAGGCCAGCCAGGAGCACTCACGGGATGATGACAAGGACAGCTATCAGTCCTTTTGTACGGTACCATCTGCCACTGGGGAAGGGAGGAGAGAGGATTCTGCTGTTTACTGCTGCTGCACCGTGTCTACCAGCAGCATGCAGTAGACATAGGGGGACATATAAAAAAGTCAAGAAACGATTTTTTTCCCTTATCTTTCATGGGGAGGGAGGGAGGTAAATTGACAAGATATACCCTGAACCATTCCGGACAATGTGTTTGACCCTACAGGCATTGGGAGCTCAGCCAAGAAAGCCAATGATTTTCAGAGACTGCGGGGACTGTGGGATAGCTAGAGTCCTCGGTACCCCCTCCCTCCCTCCTTGAGCCGTCCATTTGATTCTTTGGCTTTTCGTTACGCTTGTCACACAGCACTGTGCTGTGGACTCTGTATCATAGCCTGGAGATTTTTTTCAAATGCTTTGTCATTTTGTCTCCTGAAATGGAGCTCTGATAGAACAGATTTGTCTCCCCATACAGCGATCAGATCCAGTATCTCCCGTACGGTCCATGCTGGAGCTCTTTTTGGATTTGGGAATGCATCGCCACCCGTGTTGAACAGAGCTCCACGCTGGGCAAACAGGAAATGAAACTCAAAAGTTCGCGGGGCTTTTCTTGTCTACCTGGCCAGCACATCCGAGTTCAGATTGCTGTCCAGAGCGGTCACAATGGTGCACTGTGGGATACCGCCCGGAGGCCAATACCGTAGATTTGCGGCCACACTAACCCTAATCCGATATGGTAATACCGATTTCAGCATTACTCCTCTTCGGGGAGGAGTACAGAAACCAGTTAAAAGAGCCCTTTATATAGATATAAAGGGCATCGTTGTGTGGACGGGTGCAGTGTTAAATCAGTTTAACGCTTCTGAAATTGGTTTAAACACGTAGTGTAGACCAGGCCTTAGGCTGAAACTCCTGTTGTACATTGCATTAATCATTAGAGCGGGCTTGCTCTGACTAGAAGTTCAGTCCACTGTATTCTGCCTTGTTCAGCTTACCAGCTAGCAAGTGTTTATCATGTGCTTACAGACAGCGGTGATGTGTTTTTATAAAGGTTAAAAGGGGATTTTAAAAATCTCAACAAGCAGGACCAAATCCAAACATCTAGTTCAGCTCTCACAGCACAGAGAATGTGGCAGTTGCCTAAAGAGTTCTTTCTATTCAATCTGATCCTTAATTTTCTTTCCTCATTCAAATGACATTTTACAAGACATGAGCAAATAGTAACCTGCCCCCAGCTAGCAGATAAGTTTTTGATGGAATCTTCTCCTTTCCTTCCTTATCTATATGCAGGTCCAGAAGAAAGGCTTCATGCTTTTACTTAACCCCTTCCTTCTAAAATAACCCTTTAGACCTGAATCCCACTCACGCCTTGGATAAAACAGTTGCACATGGTGCTTTCAAACTCTACATTATCCCCACAACCAGAAAGAACAAGATGCCATTTTGAATCTACGCTCTCAGACAGTTGCTAAAGAACAATACTAATTGCAACTTACCAGTGATGTACCCAGCCCACAAAGAACCACAAAAATTCAGTTTGAAGGGAAATATACTGGTCTTATACATTTAAATGAGTCTGCCTCTTGCCAAAGCTACGAGACTATTATAGTGGTGGCAGCTGCAATTTATATGAGAAAAGTATAGGCATCTGCTCTAAATTCAGAGAAAAACATGGTGTGGTGTGTTATTCTATATTATCTTATATACTTTATGTATTAAAACAAAAATGTTTTCATTTCTTTTGCTTCTCATACTTTCTAAGAGCCAAAAACAATAAAGATGCCATATGGTCTATGCAACACTGCTCATAAGAGTAATTTTTGGCAGCTTCACCCTTGTAAAGTGCTATGGAAGTTGGATTTTTTTTAACCTGGCATAAGTTATTTAACATGTGACTCATAGAAACTATAAACCATCTAGTTCAATCTTCTGTCCTTGTGGGTTTGTTGTCTGCAATAGTTTCTATCTCTCTGTGCAATCTAGTTTAATTATGCCAGATGATGGGTTCTTCCACCACTTCTCTTGGAGACCATTCTGAAATCTAATAGATCTTACTGTTAGGAATTTTTCCTAATATTCAGCCTACACCTTTCTTTCCTCAATCTGATTATGTTATTCCTTGCAAGATCAATCACAAGGTGCCCATGGAACAAATGGAGAATGGACCAAACTGTGAATCTCCAAGCCATGTGGTGTCCCCTATTGAGGTAGGATGCAAGGTGCCAATCTAACACTTAGTGAGTGGACATTTGCCTCTCCACAGTGATGTGGTATTCTGTGTTCTAAAAAGATTTCTGAGGTGGTAAATACTGAGTATTTTTAAATGATGTTAATGTATTCATATGTATATCACAAACATGAACCAGAACCAAACTGGACATGCAGCAAATTGTACCAGTAACTAACGTTATATATAAAACCTTATCAAAATCATTGTTCTTTTCCTTTTTAGAATGCATTCCTTTGAATATTGAGTTCTGAATATTATTCACTGTTATACCACACTACCCCCCCCACCCTGGACATGTCTTCCTCTTTGGTGCTTGCACCTTCCTAATATTTGATGAAATATTATAACTGGCTACACTTTCTTTGTCAACTGCTGTTAGACACTCCACTCTCAGAATTTAAGAGGCAGAACTAGTAAAGCACTGTGCCTAATTTCCCTGGGCTATGCAAACATTACCATACAATATTTGCTGAATAAAAACCTGAAGAAGATCATTAGCACAGTAAGAAATAAAACAGTCAATATACAAACCTTTCTGCAGGGTAGTTGTACTCATGTTGGTCCTAGGCTATTAGAGAAACACGATGGATGTGGTAATATCTTTTAATTGGACTAACTTCTGTTGGTGAGAGACACAAGCTTTTGAAGAAGAGCTCTATGTGGCTTGAAAGCTTGTGTCTCTCACCAACAGAAGTTTGTCCAATAAAAGATATTACCTCATCCACATTGCCTTTATAATATACAAATCTCAGATTTAGACCAAATTGTGATTCATTATTACTGGATATTTTTACCTCAACTCTGTCACATAAGTTCAATTAAATGAAATGATATAGAAATATTTTTAAAAAGCAGGTACAATTTAAAATCAATCCCTCTCCTTCTCTCCCCCTCCCATACATACATACATACACATACTCACACACACCTTTCCCAGTGCCTCACTCACATAACATGTACCATACACCTTATCAGAGGACTTTCTTAATAGGCAGGTCTGGTGGATGATGGTCCCTCTGATCTCATTGCCATTGGATGATTATTGCCAAACACCCTTTCTTCAACATATGGCCCTGCAAGAAACTATACCCATCTTTACACAGTTGACCACAGAGGTCTAGGCATTTGTGATCTCCATGCTTAATTCCTCAAAGCACTGTAGCTGAAAATAAATATAGTATGTAACAGTGTTGAATCTCCAACTGGTGCAGAATGGGGTAGCTTAACTAAACCAACATGAACCTACATTAAAATTAGAGCTGAGTGGAGGATGAAAAACCCATTTTGCAAAGGAGTTTGAATTTTGATGAAAAAAATCTGAACATTTTAACCTTGTTTGTAAAAGAAAAAAATAATTGGATTGACTGAAATATTTTGTTTCAATTTTGATTTTTATTGTATGTTGTAACATTTCATATAACAAAATTTAAACATCAAAATTAAGTCATTTCAAAACCAGAGATGTTTATGATAGAGTGTCCACCTCCCACAAGACCTGAATGGGTAAATTAGGCCAATTAACTTTAGGCTGCACCTGGAGGAAACGTAGAGAGTACTAGGGCCTAATTGCAGATGAAGTCCAGCTGTGGGAAGGAGCCGGGCATAATATATAAAAGAAGAAAGTTGGCAGACTGAGGGTGAAAACCTGCAGTTGCTCTTTCCCCTTGTATCAGGGAGTGCAGGAAGCTGCAAGGGGAGACCAGGAAGAAGTCCAGGGAAGGAGTAGTGGGGGCTAGGAGAGTAAAAGTCCTAAACTGCTGGGTTGCAAGTCCTGGACTGGAACCCAAGTAGAAGCTGGGCCTGGGTTCCCCTACTAGCCACTGAGGGAAATGGCAGAAACCAGGAGGTGGGGAGCAGACTGCCTGGGATGGTTTGCCTCAAAGGGCTTCTGATGGCACAGAAATGGGGAGAACTTTAATGGGACTTGGCTGGAGGGCTAAGCTATGAAGAGGGCAGTGCTGCTGCTCCTAGTGTATGAGAAGCCATAGAGTAACTGAGTAGAATGATTGGCTAAACTGCAGGAATGGGTGACAGACCAGGGGGCAGAGCTAATTCCCCCGCTGAGCCAGTAGGTGGTGCTGCCAAGCGGTAACTAAAGCACTTGCTGTGTCAGTTTCATTCTGAAAATATGAAATAAAATGTTTTTGTCAGATTTTTATTTTTTTCCCCCAAAAAAAGAAACGGGGGAAAATTAACACAATTTCACAGAATGGTTCAATTTTGATCAAACTGCTTTCCCTCATGGAAAATGGGTCAGTGTTTCTGTATTAAGGTCTCTAAACAATGATGCATTTCATGCCTCGGTTCAGCTTTAGACATGGTCATTCCACTGTTGACCACATCTTTAGTTTCAAACCACTTTTAGAGAAGATAGCTGATTTTAACAAGCTGCACATAGCATCTTTTATAGCCTTCCATCAGGGCTCTAATTCAGCGCATTGAGTAAGTTTGTGGGATCTGGTGAGGCAACTCTACATCCCTGGGAAGATTTTTGTCATTGACAGAAGACCTCCATAATGGAATAGAAAATTGCATTCAAGTCAATGGCACATACATAGCATGGTTTCTTATTTTCATGAGATTTCAGTAAGGTTGTGTACTGTTAAGATTGTGGATCAATATTGGCATAAATTGGTTTGACAGATAAGCTTGAGGAGGCACCATTTTGCTTTGAGATTTTTGTGGGTTCAGTTGGGTTAAATTGCAGCAGCTGATGGCTGATCTGGTTGTGCAAGAAGCACCTTGCCTTGATTTGGTTATTAATATGTATAAAATTAAGTTCCTGGCCATTACCGTCAAACATCCTCCAACTCCAGATTATAACCAGAAAGGAAGATCGCAAATATTTTGGAAGTATCATAAACAGTGCTCAAGATATGTGGACACTCTTACAGCAGCAGCTGCTACCATGTTTCCAGTCCTTCAGTGGCCTCTGTAGGGGCTATCATGACATAAAGCTTACTATGAAGCTGCAGATCTATAGAACTACTGTTACACCAGCTCTAAGAACAAAAGAACGGCCATACTGGGTCAGACCAAAGGTCCATCTAGTCCAGTATCCTGTCTTCTGACAGTGGCAATGCCAGGTGTCCCAGAGGGAATGAACAGAACAGGTAATCATTAAGTGATCCATTCCTTATTGCTCTGCTGGATGGCAGTTAAACCTGAGCACAGAGAGACTGAAGAATGGTGTACTGATGTTTTCAATTCTTATTTTTGTCAGCTGCTTTCTATGAGATCAGCAAATTTATTTATAGCTAAACCCAGCTCCATCAGCATTGGGTCAATTTCAGTGGCTTTTGTTGGTCCGTACATATTGCTAGGATGGAAGATCAAAAAATTACAAAGTATGTTTATCAAGAAATGCTGCTACATGGCCAGCAATCACATGGTCAGCAAAAGCTTTAGTGGTATGAAAAGACTGTCACGCTGGCTGCAGTGTCTCAAGACCATGAGTGCCAACCTCAGGGAGGACTGTCAAGAAACAGGGCACAAACTATAGGTTCCATAATTAGGTTGCACCAACCAACTAACAAGGATGAACTCCTAAAGCACTATAACAGCTTTAACATGATGTCACAAACAGACCTCTCGGGCATGCCAGTCTATTTGGTCACCTAGATAAGCCTGTCTTTTGTGATAGATGGTCCCTTATACCAAAAATCACATCAATATTCAGGTTACTACGAGTCCCAAAGGACCAGTCACTTACCCCAGGTCAATTGTACTTCAGATCTCAAATCAAAAACAACACTTGTAGCCAATCCTGTAATAAACTGACTGAAGGTTTATTAACTAGAAAAAATAATTATTTATAAGCAGGGCCGGCGCCAGTGTTTTTGCCACTTCAAGTGTTGGAAAAAAATTTTTTTTAAAAAGCCACGATTGGTGGCACTTCGGCAGGAGCTCTACCACCGCTACTTCATCATTCGGTGGCAGTTCGACAGTAGGTCCTTCCCTCCGAGAGGGACTGAGGGACCCGCCGCCGAATTGCCGCTGAAGAGTCGGACGTGCCACCTCTTTCCCTTGGCCGCCCCAAGCACCTGCTTGCTGTGCTGGTGCCTGGAACTGGCCCTGTTTACAAGGTCAAACCAAGTAAACATACACACAAGTTAGGACTCCAAAGGTAATAGAAACTGATGTAATATGCCAGTTCCACATGTCCATTAGAGGTAATCCAAGCTAAACAAATAGGGACCTCTTGCTTATGCTTAGAAATCTTTGTCCCTCAGTGTTCAAGCAACATAGGAATAGTTTCTTCCAGTCAGTCATTTTTATTCCCTTCCCCCAGCATTCAAGCTGTAATGGGACAAGAGCTTGTGCATGTACTCCCTTTAGTGCTGTGAGGAAAGCAAACAAACACTTTTGTATTCTGATGTTCTGCAATGGCTTGCTTTGTGTCTAGAAGCATTCTTTTGTTGGAGAAGAAAACAGCTGTTGTGGTAACCCAGTATTTCACACTTGGTAATGCTTCTCTCCTGACTGTGTGGATTTATAGTCTTAGCAAGCATTTTTATCACTGCAGAGCAAACACCTAAATATTACATTATAACATGGGATACAAATATTATAAGAGTAATACATGCAGTATCCTACAAGCGTTTTGTAAAGTCTAAACACAATCTTATACCTCTAATATCATCTTTAGCAACACTAACCGGTTAACCAGTCTGATTTTCAGCTACGCACTTGTCAATGTTCAGTGAGGCCCAAGGTTTTGGCATGAGCTGGCATCTGGTCTGCCAGCATCACAGATCCCAGTGATGGACACAAACTGAATATCCAGCCAGACCACCTTAAAGCTCCAGCTAGGAAGCAGATGGCACTTCATCTGCAAGGAAGCTACGTCTTTGGCATTTGTCTTTATGATGACTACAACAAATGTTCAAAATACAAAAAATGTAGAGCTCTTGATCAGAAGTCATGATTTTCTTCTAAGAAAATGTGTAACAGCATAACCTACTGAAATGAAACCCTGAAATCAAATTTATGCTATTGTTTTCCTAGAATTATGTTTGATTAAATAGCTTGAGCCAATGTGAGTCAGTATCAACATTCTTTGCTTTAACAGGAAAAGATCTTGTTCAAAAATCTCTGGGATTAAACAGATGATGTTTTCTAAGTGAAATAAAATTCATTTTTGCAAAAAGTTAAAATGTGTAGAGTATAAAAAAGAATTGGTTTGTTTTAAAGATTATAAAGTATTTATAATTACGTTATAATGCTTGTCAGAAGGTAATATGCAAGGAAGCCAAACCATATAGAAGACAAGAGAACCTATTCATAGTGCAAGCCAATTAGGTGTACTAGTTTGATTTATTGTAGAAGTCAGTAATCCTGTATGGTTTGTCATATGAACAAGGAACTGGAATAAACTTAATGTGATACAAATGTGATGATTTCCAAAGCTTAGCGCAGTTCACTCAGAAAGAACACATCCAATTAATTTAAATATAATAGAAGCTCGAGACTGATTATTATGTAGTTTCATATATAAATTACTCATTATCTCACCTCCTAAAAAACTCAATATGCAAAATAAAAAAATTAGCATTTCTTGTGTATAATGAGTATATATACTGTTCATCTTACTCATACAAAAAATCATTCAAATGCAGAAATGGTAGCAACTTCCCACAAGACACCTTCAATAGTAGCTGAGAAATTCAATACCATTTTTAGCAATGAGAAATTCATCAGGGGTCAGACTGATGCATCAAAGACAGACTTCATGATCCCTTTTCTGTTTTGGAGAGCTCTTTCTATAGGTGATTATACCTTATAAGGGACTATACATGGCTTTTTGAAAAAAGCCATTTCATTCATTCATCTTTTTCAACAGATCTTTTCACCAGAATGCTATTGGTGATAGAAATATTGACAACTTATCCACATTAAGAGTAAGGGTAATTAATCACAAACAATTTAGCAAAGGTTATAATAAATTCTCCATAACTGGCAATTTTTAAAAATCAGGATTGGATATGCCCCAGGAATTATTTTGGGAAAATTCTATAGCCTGTTTTATAAAGGACATCAGACTAGAATGATCACAGGGGTCTCTTCTGGCCTTGGAATCCATTAATAATTGGGAAGAAGCAACATCAGCATGTGAACTACAGTTGGAACAAAGTGGGCTTTTTTCCTCTTTAAAAAACACTCTAAACAGAAAATTGAAGTAGTCATGATACTTCAGTATCAGAAAAACCATTTCAGTTTCAAAAAAAAAACTAATTTTAAATAATTATACATTTTGCATTACACTTCATTATTGAAATGACCTGGCAAAAATGCCATGGTTAAGTAATTTTATTTTCCATTTACAGATTATTTAAAAGAAAGCAGTGCCACTTATTTTTGAAGCAAACCACCCAAACATTCATCTGCACAGAAATACTTGTACACATTTTATCTGAGAGTGAAATTTGCCCCAGTGCATAGGGTCAGCTTAAGGAAAAGGATTTAATAGAATTACTCCAATATACATATATGTAAGATCACAGCTGAAAATCTGACTTCATTGAAGTCAATGGGAGTTTTATCATTGACTTGAATGAGGCCAAGATTTCACCCCAAGAATCCTTCCCTTAATGTGGGGATTAAGTGGTGCTCAGGGCTTTGTGCAGGCCCTCTACCCCGGCGTGAATTGTATGTCTGTGTGTATCTTTAAGAGATCCTGTATGGAGAAAAGAAATACAATATAACACTTCTGTAGGTCTCAAAATCCTTAATAGAAGTAAGTCATATCACCCAACTTTTACAGATGGGAAAACTGAAGAAGAAAGGTTAAGTAAATAGTTGTGCCCAAGGTCACAAAACAAGTCAATGAGAAAAGCAACCCACATCTCGGTCCAATATTCTGGACCATTCGGACTCCCTGTATGCTGGTATCTAATTAATATACTGAACTCTGCTCACTAAGGAGATCAACAATAAATATGGTATTCTAAAAAGGAGGTAATCCATGTCTGCAGAGGGAATTTTTTTTTCACATTCCTTTGGTAATATAAATATATTTATTTTTAACTACTGAGGTCTTTTGACGTTTCTGGTCCCTATAAATTGTTGTTAAGTGTAAAACACTTACAGTTTGGAAGTCCATAATAAGATATTCACAGCTCTTCATGCCAACATTTTTGTTTTGTTTATGCCTCCTTGTTTTTACTCCTTTTTTAGAACTGGCTCAGATTTGAGACCGAAGGCTGAGTGGAAGCTGGGGATTGATGGGTATCTGGACTCCCAAGGCCACCAATCATGGTCAAATGTGCAGATGGTCTCTCTCCCCTCAGTAGTTCTCTTTAGAAACCCCTAGATGTAGGTGACTGGCCTGGGCATGGTGTTTTCTCCCACTAGCTGCCAGACCTATTGATGTACTCTGTGACATCTCTCAGGTATGGTAAGGTATGCTGCTGCAAGCACCATCGGGTTTCCATGATTTCTATTGTGAATGTTTTACATTGGGTTGCAGTTCAAACTTGTCCCTTGGTCTGGATCCTGCCTCCCACTCACACTTTCAATTTTCCCCAAAAGAGACTAATGAGCTAGAAGGATCATTGAAGTAATAGGGAAGGGACGATACCCGATGAGCCACTGCCATGCTCTTTTCTTCTCAAAAGGTTGTGCTCTCCCCTCTCCATGCAGGAATGGGTAGCATAGTGGCCTACGGAAACTGTCAGTGACATGGGTAGAGTTAGATGACAAGCAAATGTAGAGAATTAACTTTGCAATCCATGGTATAAATGCCAAACCTTGAAGTACAGACATTTATTGAATGATTTTAATATAATTAAATTGGTGTGAGCCACAGTACAAACTAATTACATTAACATTAAACATTTGATTGAACCTGTTCTATTCACTTCCAGCTAAGACTTTTACTTTTTCAAATCAACATCTTTCTCCTTGAATACTCAAGCCAGTCAAAAATCAAACACAAAGTGAGTTTCTTGCCCTTGCTCAAGGCTGCCTGTTACACTACCCTGTTGTAACTGGATGCTGAAGTCTGTTGTGGCCCCAAGAGCAGAATTGGGAAGGCTTAAAAGGTGACTTAAAGCCACATTAGCCTTCTTCCGAGGACTGTAAGTTCTGTGTTGCACCCCTATTGTTCACACTCTTTACTGCTACACAGTACCTAATAGAATGTATAGCATTAGAACACATGGCACAAATTCCACAGAAAATCATTTTCAAATGGCAAATATTTGGTATCTATGAGGAAAGCATCAAATTAGATAAAAATTAAAGGTTTTGTCTGATTCTTTTAAACTAATCTGCAAAGTTCTGTCAAATAATCAGTTATGCGCTACACTGTTTATTTTCATAGCCACTACACCATGGCATGGGAAACAGAAACTAGGAGTAACATTACTTAAAACAGTATTGCATTACAGAATAATCATTCAATCACCATTTCATGATTTTATGATGATTATGACTTGTAACACTATACTTCACACACCTTTCAGAGTACTCTGTGCCTGGGAATTATTATTAGAATACTAGTTTTGCTGGCTGAGGACCCCAGGCAGTCTGGCATGGATATGACCCATCCCTCCATTCTGGTACAGTTACCATGTCTACTTCTGTATTCCTAACTTCACTCCATTCTTTGTTGACAACAATAGTCTCACTTTCCTTGACATTGTCATTTATATTCCATAAGGGATGTGTATCCTTCTATAAAGATGAGTATTAAGGCTTTTCCCTTGAATTTATCTTTTGAATAATTAAGTGAACACTTTGCCTACCCATTCCTAATCTCTTCTCGGGTTTCTCATCCTAATCCCAGTCTCCTTGCCCAATCAGTCCCAGTTTCCCTCTCCCAGCTCATCTGATTTGTCTCTCCCCTTCTCCCCAGCTCCTCATCCAATGTCATTCCTCCCTCTAGCCCTTTTCCTAACTCCTTGTCCCAGTCTCTTTCCCCAACCAATTTCAGTTGCACTTCAGAAATTTATCAGTTTTGTCCCCACTCTTCCTGGTTCCTAGTCCAACTCTTGGTGTCCAGTCAGTCCCAGTCTTCCTCCCACCATCACCTCTGAATATGGTCTCAGAGCTCCCTCACCAACCAATTGGCTCCAAGTCCCAGTGTCTTCTCCTGATTTCTTGTCACAATCTCCTTGCCCAAAAGGTTCAAGGCGCCTCTCCCACTTCTCTTAATCCCAGATTCCCCCTTGGCTCTAGCTCAATCTCTGCCTCCTCCAGTTACAGTGTCACCAAACTCGTCCCAATCTGCATCTGACTTTTCCCTCCCCCTGCCCCAGGTTTTTCCCCTCTGCATTCAAATCAGGCAGCTTCCTTCTCCACAGTGCCTGGGTGCCACCCAGAGGGTCACTGAGAGCACAGGACGGAAAGATGCTCTGCTTTCAGTTCTGGTGCACAGTCCCACCCTGATGCAGAGTATCTGGCAGCAAGAATTATAGGGAATGTCAGCAAATGGCATATCCTCAACACAAAGGCCACACTCCTTTCAAATTTCAAGTTCCTTCTCCAGAGTATGGGGGTGCTAGAGATGTTCGAAGAAATGGACAAAAACTTAACATCATTCTCAGAAATAGCTGAACTTTATTATTAATTATTATTATTATTATTATTATTATTATTATTTTAAGAAAATATCAATGAAAAGTCCAAAATAATTCAGCCTGAAGCAGACACCTAATATGGAAAATTTCAGCCCTATTGGTTCATACTTGACAAAGTTATAAGAAACTGAAAGAGTCTCATACCAGAAGTTTAGGGTAACCTGAACAAAAAGCATTACTACTGGCCCCAGTCATAATCACCAAATAACCAGAGTTTGGCATAGTTTAATATGAACAGCCATCTGATTAGAAGAGGTCATGACTGAATCATAAATCAAGACTAAAGCTTTGTTAATGCACTTACTTAACAGCTGTTTTAACAGTGCCTGGCTCAATACATTGAGGGTATGCCTACACTATGGGATTATTTCGAGTTTTTACCTAAAACGGTTTTGTTAAACAGATTGTATAAAGTCGAGTGCATGCAGCCACACTAAGCAGATTAATTCGGTGGTGTGCGTCCGTACCGAGGCTAGGGTCGAATTTCCAGAGCGTTGCACTGTGGGTAGCTATCCCATACCTATCCCACAGTCCCGAGGTCTCCCCGCCCATTGGAATTCTGGGTTGAGATCCCCAGTGCCTGATGGGGCAACAAAAACATTGTCGAAGGTGGTTCTGGGTACATCCTCAGCCCTCCCTCCGTGAAAGCAGCAGACAACCTGTCATAATATAATTCCAATTTGGACCTTAAGCGTCCAAATATGGGTATTAGCCATGGAATTCCCCTAAGCTAATTACCAGTTTAGATTGATAGGCTGCCACCAATCAGGACTAGAGTAGAGCACCTGATCGACTCTGTCTCCCCAAAACTTTCCCTGGGGGTCCCAAGACCCAGATTCCCTGAGTCTCACAACAAAGGGGAATAAACCATTTCCTTCCCCTTCCCTCCTTCCTCCCCAGCTCCTTCCTGCCCTGGGAACACTAGGAGATCACCTGATTCAACTCCGTGAATCTAACACAAAGAGGAACTTTACCATTCCCTCCCTCAGGCAATATAGACTCAAGCTTCTTTGAGCCTTAACTAGGAGAAAACATTCAAACAGGTCTTAAAGCAAAGCTTTTAATAAAAAAAGAAAGAAAAAAGTAACAGGTTTATCTCTGCACTTTAGATGGTAAAAAGTTACAGGGTCTTTCTACTTATAAACAATAGAAAGAAACTTTCTCCAGCAGAAACACAATTTAAGCTACTTCCAGCAAGTACACATATGCAAATGAAAAAGAAAACAAATTAAAAGACTATGACCGCCTTTTCTACTTACAATTCTGAACACATAAGAGACTGTAGCAGGGAGATTGGCAGAAACCTGGTTATACTTCTAGCCCCGTCCAGGACTCAGAGAGAACAAAGCCAATCCAAACCCACAACAAAGGCTTCCCTCCACGAGATTTGAAAGTATCTTGTATCTTGATTGGTCCTCTGGTCAGGTGTTCGCAGGTCACTGTTTGTAACCCTTTATAGGTGAAAGAGACATTAACCCTTAGCTATTGTTATAACACAACTGTTTCGCGCCTTTTTCCTGGCTCAACTGTGCAAACGCCATAGCACAGCAAGCATGGACCCTGCTCAGATCAAGACCGCAATCATGGACGTTGTAAATGCCTCACGCATTCTTGGTGCAGTCTATGCTGAACCAGGACCTGCAAAGCCAGGCGAGGAGGAGGCAGCTACGGCAGCGCAGCAACGAGAGTGATGAGGACATGGACACACAATTCTCTCAAACTGCAGTCCCCTGCGCTTTGGAGATCCTGCTAGTAATGAGACAGGTTCTAGCCATTGAACACCGATTTTGGGCCCGGGGAAACAAGCACAGACTGGTGGGACCGCATAGTTTTGCAGGTTTGGGACGATTCGCAGTGGCTGCAAAACTTTCGCATGCCGTAAGGGCACTTTCATGGAACTTTGTGATTTGCTTTCCCCTGCCCTGAAACGCCAGAATACCAAGATGAGAGCAGCCCTCACAGTTGAGAAGTGAGTGGCAATTGCCGTCTGGAAGCTTGCAACGCCAGACAGCTACCAGTCAGTCAGGAATCAATTTGGAGTGGGAAAATCTACTGTGGGGCTGCTGTGATGCAAGTAGCCAAAGCAATCACTAAGCTGCTGCTACAAAGGTGTGACTCTGGGAAACGTGCAGATCATAGTGGATGGCTTTGCTGCAATGAGATTCCCTAACTGTGGGTGGGGGGATGATAGATGGAACTCATATCCCTATCTTGGCACCAGAGCACCAGAGCACCCAGTACGTAAACCGCAAGAGGTACTTTTCCATTGTGCTGCAAGCACTGGTGGATCACAAGGGACGTTTCACCAACATCCACGTGGGATGGCCAGGAAGGGTTCATGACGCTTGCGTCTTCAGGAACACTACTCTGTTTAAATGACTGCAGCAAGGGGATTACTTCCCAGACCAGAAAACAACAGTTGGGGATGTGAAATGCCTGTAGTTATCCTGGGGGGACCCAGCCTACCCCTTGGTGCCATGGCTCATGAAGCCTACACAGGCAGCCTGGACAGTAGTCAGGAGCTGTTCAACTACAGGCTGAGCAAGTGCAGAATGGTGGTAGAATGGCATTTGGCAGTTTAAAGGCGTGCTGGTGCTATTACTGACTCGCTCAGACCTCAGCCAAACCAGTGTCCCCATTGTTATTTCCTGCTTGCTGTGTGCTCCACAATCTCTGTGAGAGTAAGGGGGAGACCTTTATGGCGGGGTGGGAGGCTGAGGCAAATCACCTGGCTGCTGATTACGCGCAGCCAGACACCAGGGCGATTAGAAGAGCACACCACGAAGCGGTGCTCATCAGAGAAGCTTTGGAAAACGAGTTTCATCATGGGCCAGGGTACAGTGTGACTGTTGTGTTTGTTTCCCTTTGATGAACTCCCCCCTTGATTGACTCATTCCCTGTAAGCAACCCCCTCTCCCCCTTCGATTACATCTTGCTTAAGGAAATAAAGTCACTTTCGTTTAAAAATTATGTATTCTTTTTTAAAAAGTCATTATAAAAAGAGGGAGAGAACTGACAAGGTATCCCGGGTGGGGTTTTGGGAGGAGGATAGGAGGAAGGAGAAGGCCACTAAAAAAATTTCAAAGTAATGACAGCCTTTTGGTTGGGCTGTCCACAGGGGTGGAGTGGGCAGGTGCACGAAGCCTTCCCCCATGTATTCTTACATGTCTAGGTGAGGATGATGTGGAACATGGTGAGTGTGGTTACACAGGGGCTGCAGCGTCACTCTGTGACCCTGCTGCTGTTCCTGAAGCTCCACCAGACATCGGAGGATGTCAGTTTGATCACGCAGCAGCCCCAGTGTTGCATCCCGCCACCGCTGATCTTCCTGCCTACACCTCTGATCTTCCTGCTGCCACCTCTCATCTCGAGCGTCTCTCCTCTCCTCACGTTCGTCCCTCCTATCCTCACGTTGGTCCCTCCTGTCCTCATGTTCACTGGCATCTTTCCTGTAATTTGATACCACATCTTTCCACTCATTCAGATGAGCTCTTTCATTGTGGGTTACTTCCATGATTTCCGAGAACATTTCATTTGGCGTCTTTTGTTTCCTCTGCCTTATCTGAGATAGCCTTCGGGATGGAGTAGGGAGGCTTGCAAAATTTGCAGCTGCATGAGGGAGGTAAAAAAGGAGAGAGAAGCCTTAAAAAGATACATTTTACAGAACAAGGTTATATTCTTTCACAGTGAACAACACTATTCACCTTACATAGCACATGTGATTTCACTACAAGGTCACATTTTGCATCTTAATATTGAGTGCCTGCGGCTCTGGTGTTAGAGATCTCACAGACGCAGGTCCAGGCAGCAGAATTCAGCTTGCATGTGGTCATGGTAAGCCATCGTCTTTCGGCTTCTGCAGCTTTCATATATACAGTGCCCTGCTTTCCCAAATACCAAGCAAAGCCTGTTCAGTGCTGCTTCTTTCCTGTTAACATACAGCAGCAGAAACGACCACCCCGCCCCATCCAATTCTCTGGGATGATCGCTTTAGCCCTCCCCCCATCATGTGGCTGGGATCATGGAAGATCACTGCTAATCACCCCTCTTCCCCACTCCCCACCACGTGGCTGGTAGCAGGGAAGATCTTTGCTAGCCAAACACGAAAAAGGTCAGCGCCATTACCCCCTCTCCCCTCCCCCCGCTTGGCTACCTGCAAGAAAGGATTTCTTTTAAGCAACAGGCAAACAGCCCAGTAGGAATGGCCATCTCTGTCCCCTTAATTCAATTCCTGAATTTCAACCAGGTTACCATGAACGATATCACTCTCCTGAGGATAACACAGCGAGATAAAGAACGGATGTTGCTTGAATGTCAGCAATCACCAGGACCATCCGCAGCTAGGCTTTGTCATGCAATGATACCAGATTACTTGCTACATGCATGGTGTGGTCAAGTGTCCTACCATGGTGGACGGAATAATGCTGCCTTGCCCAGAAACTTTCTGCAAAGGCTTTTGGAGTACCTCCAGGAGAGCTTCATGGAGATGTCCCTGGAGGATTTCCGTTCCATCCCCAGACATGTTACAAACTTTTCCAATAACTGTACTGGCCGCGAATGCATCCCAAGTCCTCAGGGCAAATCAATCATTAAAAAACGCTTGCTTTTAAACCATGTTTTATATTTACAAAGGTACACTCACCAGAGGTTGATTTCATGGCTTCATTGTCTGGGCTACTGGCTTGGGAGGGCTGGTAGGGTAATTCAGTCTGGGTGAGAAAAAGCTCCTGGCTGTTGGGGAGAACAGAGTGCTGTGCACTCTCTGCATGCTCGTCCTTCTCTTCCTCCTCCTCATCTTCCCCGTCCGCAGAATCCTCAGGCATGACTGAGATTACCAACCCCACCTCGGAATCCACAGACAGGGGCGGGGTAGTGGTGGTGGACTCCCTTAGAATTGCATGCAGCTCAGCGTAGAAGCAGCATGTTTTCGGCCCTGCCCCGGACCTTCCGTTTGCTTCTTTGGTTTTCTGGTAGGCTTGTCTGAGCTCCTAAACTTTCACTCTGCACTGCACTGAGTCCCCTGGTGAGGCCTTCTCCATCATAGCCTTGGAAATTTTAGTCTTTTGGAACGGAGTTCTGTTAGCACAGAATCCTTTCCCCATATAGCGATCAGATCCAGTACCTCCCGTGCGGTCCATGCTGGAGCTCTTTTTCAATTCTCAGGAGACTGCATTGTTACCTGTGCTGATGAGCTCTGCGTGGTCATCTGTGCTGATCAGAGCTCCACGCTGGCCAAATAGGAAATGAAATTCAAAAGTTCGCGGGGCTTTTCCTGTATACCTGGCCAGTGAATCCGAGTTCAGATTGCTGTCCAGAGCGGTCACAGTGGTGCAGTGTGGATTACCACCCGGAGGCCAATACCGTCGATTTGCAGCCACACTAACCCTAATCCGATATGGTAATACCGATTTTAGCGCTACTCTTCTCATTGGGGAGGAGTACAGAAACTGATTTAAAGAGCCCTTTATATTGATATAAAGGGCCTCGTTGTGTGGACGGGTACAGCGTTAAATCAGTTTAACGCTGCTAAAATTGGTTTAAACGCGTAGTGTAGACCAGGCCTGAGTGTTTGGGCACACTCACCCACTCATCCAACTACCTTTAATTGTCTGCATTAACCTGTTATTTGCCTACATGTTCTTTATTTCAACTAATCTTTTTGTGTCAGAAGCTTTTATATATATATATGATTGTGAAATAATTACCAGCAAATGTTTAGGCATCATATGAATACAGCACACCATAATCCAGTAGTTCCATGAACATGGAGCACTAACTACAAATGCTTTTAAATGTTGGAAGTTGCAGTACCACAGCTGTATCTGCTCAGTCTCCATGTGCTTCCAAATTCTCTGCTGGTATGATTTGAAACAACTCCACTGAAGTTAAAGGAGCTCCACCAATTTACACTAGTAGAGAATTTGGCCTCTTGTCACCTTTAATGTTTTACCAGTGTAAAATCCTAATTCAGTGTCAGCAAGAGAGGACAAAATACTCAATGTCCGATTAATTCAGTGTGACTAACACCTTTGTTGTAGTAGGTTTTCCTTTTTTGTTTTTAAATTAACTTTTTAGTGGAACGACCAACCCTTTTGTGTCATATACATGTCTCCTTTCATTCAAGAGTTTACTTCCATGGTAGTATAGTGCTACTGTTAAACTAAAATGGCATATTAAAATTTGACAAACACAAATTAACTGTAGCTGATATCCAAATGTACTGTAAATGTAAATTCTTTTTTTTGGAAACCAGACACTCAAAGCTCCATCGGCCTGATTCACCATTGCATTCCTCAGTTTTATGCTATAACAACTCAATTTATCTTATACTGACATCAGAGTAATCCAGTGGTGAATCAGGCCCTCTGGCTGTTTTTCACATGTATTCATATTGAAGATCCAAAATCCATTTGCTGTGGATGTAAAATCTTAACTACAGTTCTGCTAAAAAACTTTTCATATAGGCCTGGATGAGAACTAGCTAACAAAGAACAATACATAGCTAAGAGAAAGCTGGGGTAAACAGATAACCTAGTGTGTTTCAGGTCAGTGAGCAGAGTCAACATAACTCCAAATGTAATTGGGCGTCCTTATCGTGAGTTATAGGCACATGAAGCGCTGAGAAAGGCCTCCCAGTTACTCCCTAATACAGGGAGGAGATAGTGGTACAATACCCCTCTGATCCCAGACAGAATTCAGGGATAGGCCTAATATGATTGACATGAGTTATGTGTCAGAGGGGTAGCCGTGTTACATGCATCTGAGGAAGTGGGTATTCACCCACGAAAGCTCATGCTCCAAAACGTCTGTTAGTCTATAAGGTGCCACAGGACTCTTTGCTGCTTTGACATGAGTTATGACACCCTCCCTTCACAGATGTATGCATGCCAATCCTAGCCCACAGAAATGCAAGGGTAAACTTATAAACAATTGTTATTGTTAAGTACTAATTACTGCTTTTTTGCTTTAAATCTCCAGGAATGTACCTGTTGGTCAACCGGGAGAGAAGCTACCTCATTCCTCTGCACCCCAAAATTAGGATTTAACCTATATACTTTAATAGACATAGTTTGAGGGTAATTACCTGTGTGTCAGCAGTATGTTAATTTGAGCCTTGGGCAGAGCCATTATGTAGTCTTTTAGACCATTGGCTTATTGTGTTTATCTTGTCTTACTGCTAGAACCTATCCAGAGGCTTGGGAAACTCATCCACATCGCTTCTCTCCACCCAATGAGCAGCCGATATAATATATTGTCATTAATTGCTCTATAGTGTTTCTGAGCCTGATAAGCAAAGTGATACTCCGCCAGTGCTGTGCATAAAAAACTTCTGTGCTTGACTCTAAACAGTGTCCATTTTTGATCATTCACATATTTGTAAGAATATATATAATATTTGATTAGCAGAAACAACAAATGAAGAAATGTGTTGCACTTGCTGAGGTAATACAGTTAGCTTGCTATGAAACAGTTACTGGAGATTATTTGTAAGGTTTGCCTAATCCTCTCAAATTTTCATTATACATTCTTGTCAGAATGAAATCTGAGTATTTGTGCCATCTGAGAAGCCTGGATGGTCAGAATGTAGGGTATTATTCTATGCATTATGTTGAATTTTAAAGTTATGACATTGTTCTATTCTAAATTTATTTACAGTTTATCTACTGTTCTTCTGACAGTTTGTGGCCAATGAAAATTAAAGACAAGACGACAGATGATTAGGGAAATATTTTTGCAATCATTGCAACACATATGGGAAATATAAACAGTTAGTCTCTGTAGATCTTTCATTTTCTTCAACCAGTACTTCGATCTATGCAACTATATAAATACAGTGACTTAAAAAAACCCACAAGGGTTATTTTCTGACCAAGATGTTTCAGATATAGCAGTGCTCAAAGTATCTGCACATTAGGTGGCCACCAGCTTGAAATGATACAGATCCTTTTATCTCACTAAGAGTACGTCTACACTACAGGGTAATTTTGAATTAACTTAAACTGGTTTTATAAAACAGATATTAGAAAATCGATTGCACGCGGCCACACTAGGCCCATTAATTCGGCGGTGTACGTCCATGGTCTGAGGCTAGCATCGATTTCCGGAGCATTGCACTGTGGGTAGCTAAACAATAATAACAATAACTTCAATTTGCGGCCACACTAACCCTAAATCGATATGTTAATATCGATTTTAGCGTTACTCCTCTCGTTGGGGAGGAGTACAGAAATCGATTTAAAGAGCCCTTTAAATCGATATAAAGTGCATTGTAGTGTGGACGGGTGTCATAAACAGATAGCTAAGGGTTAATGTCTCTTTCACCTATAAAAGAGTTAACAAGCAGTGACCTGAAACACCTCACCAGAGGACCAATCAGGAGACAAAATACTTTCAAAACTGGGTGGAGGGAAGTTTGGGTGTGAGTTCTTTGTCTTGGTTCGATGACACTCTTGGCTCTGAGAGTGATCTCTCTATCTCCAGGCTTTCTAATCTTCTGTTTCCAAGTTGTAAGTACAAGGATAGTAAGACAATAGGTTTATATTGTTTTGTTTGTATTTACATGTGTGTAGTTGCTGGAATGTGTTAAATTGTATTCTGTTTGGATAAGGCTGTTTATTCATTTTTTCTTTTCAGCAATTGACCCTGTATATTGTCACCTTGATACAGAGACCAATTTTATGTCTTTTTCTTTCTTTTTATATAAAGCTTTCTTTTAAGACCTGTTGGATTTTTTTTTTAGTGGGGGCTCAAGGGGATTGAGTCTGCAGCTCACCAGGGAATTGGTGGGAGGAAGAAGACGGGGGGAAGAGAGAATCTCTTTGTGTTAGATTTACTAAGCCTGAATTTGCATAACCTCTGGGTGAGGGGAGAGAAATATTTGATTTCTCGGTGTGATGTTTCAAAGACTTGAAGCAGGGAATCTCCTAGAGTACCCAGGGCGGGGAAATCTGGGAGGAGGTAAAGAGGGGGAAGGGAAGTGGGTTATTTCCCTTTGTGGTGAGACTCAGGGCATCTGAGTCTTGGGGTTCCCCAGGGAAGGTTTTGGGGAAACCAGAGTGAGCCAGACACTGGAATTCTGGCTGGTGGCAGCGATATCAGATCCAAGCTGGTAATTAAGTTTGGAGGTTTCATGCTAGCTTCTCATGTTCTGAACTCTAAAGTTCAGATCTGAGTAGGACAGTTATGACATGAGTGGCAGCGGTGTGGAAAGATAAGATCCAGAAGCCAGTAGGAATATTATTTTCTTTTTCTCTGCTAGGGCTTTTATGCAGAGAGAAAGGGTGGTTTTAAAAAGAGCCAGAGAGAATTTTTTTTTCTGTTCTCTGGTTGCAGTTTGGCTTGCATATTAAGCAAGGAACTATTAAGGTTGACAAAGGGTCTTTTGTTAAACTATAGCACTCCAATTGAGAGTCAAGTACCCAGCACAACACACATGCATATAAGGTGGTTTTTCTGGTTTACTTTACATTTAAAAGATTAGCTAGAGGAAGAAAAAAAAGGCACTGTTGCTAGGCGGACCCCAGGAGACAACAGAGAGCCAACAGTTCCAACAATAAACACCAGAGGGCACCCCAACAGTAGAAAACAGGAACCATGACTTCCAAGGCAAAAATGGAGGCAGAGAAACAAATCAAAGAAGCAGACCACAGGCAACAAATGGAAAAAAGAGAAAAAGAGGTGGAGCTGAAAGAAAGGGAAGAAAACATCAAACTGGCAGCCCATAAAAGAGAACAAGAAGCCAAAGATGCAGGCCACCAATGAGAACTGGAAAAACAACAAAAACAGAGTGAAGAGAGAGAAAAAGAGAGAAAGCATGGAATAGACTTGGCGCGGGCCAGGCAGGATGCTCCCACCAGTCCTAACAACCCTGCTCCAATGATTGTTCCACATCACAAGAAATTTCTCACCTACAAGGCAGTTGATGACACTGAGGCCTTCTTAGAAAATTTTGAAAGGGCTTGTCTTGGGTACAGCATCCCTGAAGACCAGTACATGGTAGAGCTGAGGTCACAGCTCAGTGGACCCTTAGCAGAGGTGGTGGCTGAAATGCCAAAGGATGGAATGAACGATTATAAACTGTTTCAAACCAAGGCCAGATTCAGAATGGGGATAACCCCGGATCATGCCCGTCGGTGTTTCAGAACCCAAAAGTGGAAACCAGATGTGTCATTTCCCAGACACTCCTACTATGTTGGGAAAAATTATGAGGCCTGGATATCAGGAAACAATGTTAAATCCTTGGACGAACGGCACCTCCTCATACAAATGGAGCAGTTCTTGGATGGTGTTCTTGAGGACATAACACGGTACATACAAGATGGAAAACCCAAAAATCTCACTGAGGCAGGGGAGATTGGAGCCAAATGGATGGAAGTGGCAGAAAGCAAAAAGGCTACTGTCAAGGGGAGCGAATACCCTAGGGGGGCACACCAACAATAAACCCTACAACCGAGGGCAGCCAAAGACCCCACCTACAACCCAAGGAAAGCCACAGACGCCCTATTCTTCCACCTCACCAGTCTCCAGTAACCCACCTCGACCCAGTGACCAGTCAGCTGGAAGATGCTTCAAGTGTAATGAACTGGGACATATAAAGGCCAACTGCCCAAAGAACCCCAACCAGGTGCAAGTCATTACACCACCATCACCCAAAAGATCCCCAGGCCCAGATGCCTCTCAAATACCCTTGGAGCGAAGGGAAAATTTGAGAGTGGGCGGAAAGAAGGTTACTGCATGGAGAGACACGGGGGCACAAGTGTCAGCTATCCACCAATCGTTTGTCGACCCCAAATTCATCAACCCAAAGGCCCAAGTGACAATTTACCCCTTCATGTCACAAGCTGTAGACTTGCCTACAGCTGAACTGCCTGTCCAGTACAAAGGCTGGTCAGGAATGTGGACTTTTGCAGTCTATGACAATTATTCCATCCCCATGCTACTGGGGGAAGATTTGGCCAACCAGGTGAAGCGGGCCAAGAAAGTGGGAATGGTTACACGTAGCCAAACCAGGCAAGCTTCTCAACCCATTCTTGTTCCTGAGCCGTCCACTGAGGCCACATCTGTGTTACAAGAGACCTAGACAGAGGTAGTGGACCCGGATCCCAGGCCAACAACTGAAACAGTCACAGTAACTCCAGTCCCAGACCAGGAACTGGAAAAACAGCCAGCACCAGAATTAAATCTATTTAAAGCTGTTAAAATTGGTTTAACTGCTTAGTGTGGACCAGGCCTAAAACATAAAGGGTTGTATTAGTGAACAGTAGAGCTGATCAGAGCACAATTCGTTTTGTGGTAACTTTAAAGATTTTTAAATTTGTTTTTGTTCCACATTGGAATGAAAACAATCTTTCAAATTTTTTGTGTGAAAACAGAATTGTGTCAAAATGACTATTTTGTAATAAGAACCCCCAGGTTTTCAATTTGGGAAGGAGTGGGGGAGACCCTGTATTCAGTACATTTATGTGGGCTGTGAGACATACAGGTTCAAATCCCTTTGCTGCTTGATTCAAAGGAGAGGTTTTCATCCCAAATCACTGTGAATTAGTGATTGCCAAGAAAGTTTTCCAATCCCTCAAAATTCTGAAATTTCAAAGAAATTCCAGTTCTTCATCAAGATACAGCTCAGACCTTTTGATTTTTCACTCACACAGAAAAGAACTATTAAAGGCATCAACCCTATGGGGGCTCTAGGCCCCAGCACGCCAAGCGCGTGCTTGGGGCTGCAAGCCATGGGGAGCGCTCTGCCAGCGCCGCAAGGGAGGTAGGCAGGCTGCCTCTGGCGGCTTGCCTGCGGAGGGTCCTCTGGTCCCATGGCTTCAATGGACCTCCCACAGGTGTCCCTGTGGAGGGTCCGCTGGTCCCACGGCTTCGGTGAACCTCCTGCAGTGGAGGGACCTCCAGCGGATCCTCCACAGGCAAACTGCTGGAGGCAGCCTGCCTGCCGTGCTTGGGGCGGCAAAATCCCTAAAGCTGTCCCTGCTTACCCCACAGATAGTCTCAGGGTCAGGGCACTCACCTAGGCTGTAGGAGACCCAGGTTTAAATCCATGGTCTGAATCAACTAGCATAGGTCTTTAACCCTGCATTTCCCAGCTCTCTGCCGTAAACACTACCCTGGGTCTCTTTTTTGGCCTAGATGCAATGTTTTGACAGAGACTTCATCAACAGCTACACAAAAATATTTCAGCTTTGGCCAAATTTAATTTGAAGGAAAATGTTATACTAATAAACAGCACCATGTCTCCTGAATAGACTTACATAAGATAAGAATAAATGTTTGAGTACACATTAAAACTATGTTAATCAGTTGCGGCTGCAAATGACAGAATATAGACATCTAGCTGATTGTGCTTGCAAATAAGATAGATGTCTAAATTCTGCCCTTTACACCCACAATTGACTACAGGTACAAAGTTAGAGGCCCATAAAATAGTGAGTCCACTCGAACAGTGACTGTAAGTGTGCACTGAGGTGACGGCTGTACCCTGAAAAAGCATGAAAATATATATACATACACACACATGGCTGCTAAAGGGAAGAGTTGGTGCTGGAACATTTATGGGACCTGTTTAAACCTTTAGGTTGAGATAACTATTGAACATAGGGTAAAGTTTCCAAGTTTCTTCTCTCTCTATAATTTATGTCCTGTACAAATACAAGTAAAGTCTAAGTCCAGTACTAAGTACTCATGCGGAAGTATATCATATAAGTATAACAGAACAATTTACAATAGATGTCTGACTTTCAAGAAAACAAAGCAAGGGTGGTGGTGAACAGAAAAATGTTATATTGTTGGGAAGAAAATCCCCAAAGCAATCAGTTGTAAATTTAAAAGCTAACACTTTCCACTTGGGAAAAAAATGTTTTAGTATTCAAGTTGGCTTTGCACAAATGAACACTCCAACTTAACTGTCTATTTTAAAAACTATGGGTTGGTAGCAACCTTCTTAAGCCTACCTCATTGGACAAAAACAACTTGCATAAGTAGTGTGTTGCTGACATCTAGATGATATGGCTTTCTGAGACGATTCAATGTTCCAACAAGGAGCAGATCAGATGATACATATGCATTCAAGGATCTTTAACTAGCCACCCAAGCCAGACCTGAGACACAGCACTATCCAAAACTTATAACTCAAAAGCAAGAATCTGTAAGGAGAATGCCTTTCCCTCATTCTGTCAATCAGAAAAAAACTGCAGACACAGCCTATCAATATATAGTACCTTTATCATATTTCACAACCATGATCAATTACAAATTCATTTCATATAATCTAGAGTCCATTGCCTCGTTTACTTGTGTCTCCCACTTCATTATAAAGATGAGTTTTCTATAAATTTGGTCTTGGTAAATTTAATGGTGTTTGCAACAGCAGTTGTGTCCAGGAAATAACAGTAGATTTATTAGTACTGTATTTGAGAAGTGTTTTGGTCATTTGCAAATGGCAATGTACTGCAAGTGTTAAACAGCTTAATTTTTTTTTATTTCAGAAGGAAAATATAGTGTTATTACTGGTGTTAGTGATAAGGTGATAATTTTAAGATACAAATACAGAAATGATATATTTTAAATAAATGATCCAGAGCTGTACAGTTCAGATCTGAATGTCAGTTCAAGGATCTCCAAAGTCTGAGAGGGGTGAGACCCAACGTTCCAATTTGGGACAATCTCATAAAAACCAACCAACCAAACAAACAAACAAAAACCACACCAGTTCCATTAACTCAATGTCTCTATAACAAACCTTTGAAGTACTACCATATGCATTTAAATTACCTTTAAAGTTTGTGTGAAGTAACAATTTGAACCACAGTTCCCAGGATCACAGATGCACTGTTTTTTCAGGTTTCAGAGTAGCAGCCGTGTTAGTCTGTATCCGCAAAAAGAACAAGAGTACTTGTGGCACCTTAGAGACTAGCAAATTTATTTCAGCATGAGCTGTAGCTCACAAAAGTTTACGCTGAAATAAATTTGTTAGTCTCTAAGGTGCCACAAGTACTCTTGTTCTTTTTACTGTTTTTTCAGGTAGTCTCTTTATAGCTTATTGCACAATATTTTTAGAGAATTGTGATGCAATACAAATGCCAGAAAGCATACTTGTTAGATAAGGTCATTTACCAAAATATTTCAGGCCAACAGTTTGCTCAATAACTACTTAATGGCTTATTGAACATTTCATTGTAATCCAATAGGTAGAGTGAAAGTGAGGTCGCTTAAGACAGATGCACAAACGGCTAGGTAATTTTAAACCATCAAATTATGCATGAACCAATCAAATAATGATGCAGCCTTATTACTGTTACTCTTCTCTTCTCTTCTTCCTCCTTTTTCTATGTCACTTTCCCTTATTACATCTTGCCTCAAATTAGATTTTAAATTATTCAGATCAAGGACCATGCCTAGCTCAGCTGGGCCTGTTGTCACATGCAGTGTTGCTCCACCCTCCTTTGCCAAACACACTGTTGTCAATATCAGCAAGGAAAAAAAAATCCTTGCAGTAAGGACAATAATCCTAATAAAAAAAAAGTGCTGGAGGCTGATCAGATTTTTTTTTAATTAGTCAAACGTAAGGTCCCAGCGTCTCTCGGTAACAGTGCTTTAAAATGGAAGGTCTATGTAGTAAAAGGGATGGGGGGGGAACTACATGGAAAGCAATGTCTTTATCCATAAAGAATGGAAAAATACAAATACAAAAAGAAAAAAGGATTAGCTTATAATTGGTGCAGACATGGGCACCAGAGAAGTGATGGTACAATATACCATAGCTTTCCAGTTTAAGGGTTCAATAAAGGGAGAGTAAGTTCAAGTAAAACGAGTGGCAGACAGACTTTAAACACAAAGTGAATACTCTGCAGCACATTATCAGCTTTATGAAAACAACTGTAGATATTCTAGTTCAAGGAGGAAAAATTCAAGGATCTGTAGTAATTGCATTGATCCTGATAAAGAAAAGTGAGGCCACTAAAGTAAATGAACTAATAAAGCTTATAAACAATTGTATCCATCACGAGAACAAGATACTGTGGAGGCACTCGACCTGCTCTCAGTTTGGTAGAGTACCAGAAGAGAATGATTTGCATACGTTCCATACACTTCAACTCTCCATTAGTTTAACAGTGATAGGCAGAACTCCATCATTTATCAAGGCTGCTGCTCATTTTGATAGAATAGATTAAAACTGCTCTCTTCAGTTTTGATTAAAAAAAATGTTACACAGCTCTATCTATCCAAGAAGCTACAAGCTAGGTTATTTTTCAAGACATTCAATCTAAAGTACATATATTATTCTCCCTTTGGCAGTTGGTAATTTCTAAATGCTGATAAACTAAGCTGTAAGTTAGGGCCCTGTCCATGGTAAGGTGCATCAGTTTTAGTTTACATTTTCACAATCCTGCCTATTTCAATTTTTAATTCCTTATGGTAATTTTGTCAGATAGTAACCTTGTGATTATTGAGGTAAAAGTAGACTTTCTGCCACTATTTCACTTACACATTGCCACCTGTCCAAACAGCTTTACGAGTGTCTGAAATAAAAATTTTATGGAAAAAAAGTTTTACACCTAAATTCTAACCCCCCAGCCTCCCCAAAAAACCTAGCTTACTTGTACACTTAGGACATGTCTAAGATAAATAAATATGTACATATGAATCAGTATCAACTCCTGTGATAGTCATGGATGTCTAGAGAAAAACTAGACAAATATTTGAAATCTAGTCAATATTATACATTAAATCTCAGATTTCAAAGCCATACTTCATTTCATATAGCGACAAATTCTGATGCCCTTCCTCCAGCTGAGCAGCCTGCTACTCCTTGTGTATCCCATTGATTCATAAAGGACTATGAGTATCATGCTTCTTATTGTAGAGTATCAGGATTTGGACTATAATGATGAGATAAGGCTGGTCAAGGTTGGGGACTCTGAATGCACCCATAATAGAAACAAACAACCCCATAACATTTTATTTCAAGATGCAGATTCTCTCTTTAATATTAAAAAATATACCCATGATTGTTACAGTTAAAGTATTGAATTTTACAATTCTTGTTACCAGGACCATTTTTAGGTCTTTACATTCCCAGGATTTAATTGCCTAAGTTTCCAATTATTATGAGTACCACTATTTGCAGGTGCCAGTATTCCATTAGACTAAGAAAGATGTTTACCCTTTTTGTTTTACCAAGTTGAATATATTTAGTACACTAGAATTATTTTGAACTAGTTCTGGGAAATCAAACCATCTCCAATTATTCATTCACATGAATATTTCTTACAAATTAATATATGAACTTCTTTATTTACCACAGATAATTATACTTTTAATTGGTCTCCTACAAAAATATTTGTGATAGACTTTAACTGTCATTCTTGTTAGACTGAAAATATAGTAATATTCTTTTCCAGCAATATTATCAATAAGGACATCTAGTTCTTTCATTCCCCATAGTTGCACTCTGTTATTTAAAGCTGAGATTTAAGTTAATCAAATCATAGAACAAAGTTGGAGGGTTGATTTGCAAATTATATAGTTATTTTCCTTTTCAAAGTCCTCTGATGGCAGTTCAGTATCACTGGACCAGTAGAGCCTGATATTTGTGTATTAGGTGCACAAAAAGTAGGATCAGAGCTATGCCATCTGGTTCCCTCTGGCATCTCAATCCCAGTCTCCATCTTCTCTGTTTAAAACTGATCTGTGACAGCAATCCTCTCAATCCTTCTAAAAATACCTCTGAAATGGCCTGCAACAATCCAAAATTTATCCCAGTGTCTTTTCTCCTTGCAACCACTGGTTCTGTGTCATATCTAAATTGCCTCCCAAGATTTTTCCACTGTAGTCACACAGCTTCCCCACAGGTTATATCTAATCCAGGAGGCCACTCTTTTATCCCACTCATCCCTGGAATTCCACTCCCAAGATGCCTCAGTCATGCCACCTTTCTACCTTTCTAAGACAGCAGACAGCTCACCTGGTTATGGCTTTTCAGGCTGAACAATCATATTTAGCATTTCTTTGAACTGACTATACCACTATAGGAATCATTGGTGACATTTCCCTGAGAAACCTGAAAGGGCTAGGGTGCTCAAAGTTTTCTTTGTTTTTTCTCCCAGAGTTTCTTCCTTTTAGTCTTTTGTCTGTTCTGGAGCCGAAACATGCTAGGAAACTGACTGTATGCATAGTAGCACCCAGCTCCTCTCTGCTGCACAGATCCTGCCCCATGTCCTTTCCCCCATACCCTTTTCCTTCCTCCCTAAAATGGCACACCACTAGTCCTGAGGAGGGCATGTGTTAGGAAGCATGTGTTAGAAAGGGTATCGCTTTCTAGCCCCTCTGGTGGGCCAAAACAATCACTTTGTGTGGGGGGGGGTAAGGGGGTGGGGCACAGCAGTGGGCTTACACCAGGACTAACAGGCAAGGATGTAATGGTCACATGACAGGGATGCCAGCAGTCATGCTTAGTGGTTGGAGCAGGAGTCATGCCCGATTGTCAGAGTAGGAGTCAAGCCCAGTGGATAGAACATGAGTTGGTAGCCAGAAATTGGGGCCCAGGGTCAGAGCCAAGGGTTGCAGGTAGAATCAGAAGCCAGGAACTGGAACATAGGGTCAGAATCAGAGTCAGAGGCCAGATGCAACAGCCAAATGTAGAAATCAAGAATCAGAGCTGAGAGTCAGAATTGGATTACTTGGAGTGAGGTAAGGCTGGGAAGAAGCAGGCACTATTGCAACCATGGACAAAATCTTTGAGCAGTAGTTGAACTGCTGATGAGCTTAAAAGCTGGTCTGCTGACTTCCATCCAATCAGGTGATATAGCCAATCTGGCAGCCTACTCCATCCAACTATGTTCATCTTGTTGCCTGGATACTGGCATTGCAGGCCTTGTTTCCTGACAGTTACGCCCTAACAAATTCTCTTGCTTCCCAGCTTCTGAGGCTGTGGAAGATTTGGATAATTAGACAAGTCACTCAATGAGGGAAAAGGGCTCCAGGCATCTTCTGACCCAGCTGATTTGAGAGCTATACCTTAGTCTCAGTGAGGAAACCCAGTGAAGGGAAAGGCTCTGATTCTATGCTCACTCATGTTCTTTTTATGGAGAACACAGAATTGATCTATAAAAACACTGAGTTGTCAGATCAGATAGTTCAACCAATTCAGTGGACAGACCATACGCCCATTTTTAGTTAGTTGTCCGGTCCACAGTATAGCTCAGATAAGTACTCAGATAAGTACAGCAGGAGCATGCTTTCTTGTGGACTCCCCATGCCATTTATCTTCAGCCTTCACATCAGTCTGTTTCAGGACATTGCTGATGTTGCTGCTGGTGTCAAAGCTCCAACTCTTCTACAGTATATCATTGCTTGATCGTATTGTCAAGGATTGCTCGCTCAGTAACAAAGACTTCACTAAGAAAAGATCCTCCCGCAGCATATTGTGTTCCCACTTCTACCATCTAAATACAACAGCACTAATAGCAATCCTAAAGGCTATATGCAAAATATTGATGAATTTGTGTTTGTGGGAACCTTAACTTTTGAATTTCCTGACCTTTGTGAATTTGGGGTCTGATCCTGAAAGTGCCAAGCTCCCACACCTTCCACAAATTTCAGTTCAGTGAAGAAATACCCACTGGAGTCGATGGGAGCTTTTGATGCATCTCAGCATCTCTCCAGATCAGATTTGTAATTCTCAGCTTTCACGATGGATAAACCTAGACATAGATCTCAGAATGCATCCAAGCTGTACTCAGCACAGCAAGGGAATAGTACAAAGCCACTTTGAGATTATACCTCCCCACTCTAGATCCTGTGGCTGTTTCCCTGTCAAGTTGGCCAAAGACATAAAATAGGCCAGTCTCAGGGCTGATCTATTTTATAGATTGCTGCTTGCGACCCCAAGGAACTGTTCCAGCAGCCTGGGATTGCCTATGCACATGGATGCCCCTTTCCTCTGCCATCCTGCCTTAGTCACACTCATGCCACTGTTTCCTAGACCGCACTTGAGAATTCACACCAACAAGGGAAATCCTCAAGTAGCCAAATCCACTAGATTTATGGCTGTTCTGTTCCATCAGTGTGACTCAAAGTAACCAGAAGGCACTTGGAGATCTTGCCACTACAGCTTTGTATTCACTGAATTGATGAACATTTTTGCTTTGAATGACTTTTCCCCTTTCCCCAGAACACATCTAGAAGAATTATTTAGGGACAGTGGACTCAATGAATCCCCTTATTATGACCCTTCCAATTAGTGCTATAGGTATAATCCTTACTGGAGAAGGAACTAAAGCACAATAAAATCAGTTTTATTTTTGCTCTGATTACAATGAATTAGGCTTGGTCTACACTACACATTTAAACCGATTTTAGCAGCGTTAAACCGATTTAACGCTGTACCCATCCACACTACGAGACCCTTTATATCACTATAAATGGCTCTTTAAATCGGTTTCTGTAATCCTCCCCGACGAGAAGAGTAGCGCTAAAATCGGTATTACCATATCGGATTAGGGTTAGTGTGGCCGCAAATCGATGGTATTGGCCTCCAGGCGGTATCCCACAGTGCACCACTGTGACCGCTCTGGACAGCAATCTCAACTCGAATGCAGTGGCCAGGTAAACAGGAAAAGCCCCGAGAAATTTTGATTTTCATTTCCTGTTTACCCAGCTTGGAGCTCTGATCAGCACGGGTGGCAATGCAGTCCCAAATCCAAAAAGAGCTCCAGCATGGACTGTACAGGAAATACTGGATCTGATCGCTGTATGGGGAAACAAATCTGTTCTATCAGAGCTCCATTACAGAAGATGAAATGCCAAAGCGTTTGAAAAAAAAAAATCTACAGGCTACACAGTGCTGCGTGACAAGCGTAACGGGAAGCCAGAGACTCAAATGGATGCTCATGGAGGGAGGGAGGGGATACTGAGGACTCCAGCTATCCCACAGTCTGCAGCAGTCTCCGAAAACTATTTGCATTCTTGGCTGAGCTCCCAATGCCTGTAGGTTCAAACACATTGTCCAGCGTGGTTCAGGGAATAGCTCGTCAGTTTACTCCCCCTCCCCCACGTAAGAGAAAAGGGAAAGAAATCGTTTCTTGATTTCTTTCAATGTCACCCTATGTCTACTGAATGCTGCTGGTAGACGCGATGCTGCAGCAGTGAAGAGCAGTATCTGCTCCTCTCCCCTCCCTGGTGGCAGATGGTACGATATGACTGATATCCGTCATCACCATCAGCCCGTGAGTGCTCCTTGCTTGCCTCAGGTGAAGTTGGCCGGGGGTGCCTGGGTAAAAATAGGAATGGTTCCTAGTCATTCCCAGTAGATGGGACAGAACGGCTGGTAACTGTCCTCATCATAGCAACTGGGGGCTGAGCTTCATCAGCCCCCTCCCTTGCCTGTGTAAAGAAAAGATTCTGTCCTGCCTGGACTATCATAGCAGTGGCATGCTGGGCTCCTCTCCCCCACACCACTTAATGTCCTGCCTGGACTGTCATAGCACCAGAAGGCTGCCTCTCCCTCATTTTATCTCACTAACAAGTCACTGTTTCTTATTCCTGCATTCTTTATAACTTCATGACACCAATGGGGGGGACACTGCCACGGTAATCCAGGAAGGTTGGGGGAGGAGGGAAGCAACAGGTGGGGTTGTTGCAGGGGCACCCCCCGTGAATGGCACGTAGCTCATCATTTCTGCGGGATCTGACACGGAGCAGCTGTGCTCTCTGATACACTGGTTCTCTAGTACACTTGCCCCATATTCTAGGCAGGACTGACTCTATTTTTAGAAGCCATAAAGGAGGGATTGACTTGGGGAGTCATTCCCAGTTTTGCTTTTGCGCCCCCGGCCGATCTCAGCCAGGGGCACCCATGAAAGCAGCAGACAGTACAGAAGGACAGATAACCATCATCTCTTGCCAATTTACACCGGCACCAGACAGTACAGAACGACTGGTAACCATCTCTGCTATCATGCAAAAGCAAATGAATGCTGCTGTGTAGCGTTGGAGTATCGCCTCTGTAAGCGGCATCCAGTACACATACGGTGACTGTAAAAAAAAAAAAGGTGAACGGGCTCCATGGTTGTCATGCTATGGCGTCTGCCAGGGCAATCCAGCAAAAAAGGGAGCAAAATGATTGTCTGCCGTTGCTTTCCCGGAGGAAGGAATGACTGACGACATTTACCCAGAACCACCAGCGACAATGATTTTTGCCCCATCAGCCACTGGGCTCTCAACCAAGAATTCTAAGGGGCAGGGGAGACTGTGGGAATTATGGGATAGCTATGGAATAGCTACCCACAGTGCAATGCTCCGGAAATCGACGCTAGCCTCGTACCATGGACGCACACTGCCGAATTAATAGGCTTAGTGTGGCCATGTGCACTCGACTTTATACAATCTGTTTTATAAAACTGGTTTATGCAAAATTGGAATAATCCTGTAGTGCAGATGTACCCTTAGACATACATACACTGAATAATAGGAGCTCCTTCACTATATTTAAGCAACATGCTAAATTAGCATCTCCATTCAGAACATTTCCACACAGTCATTAAAGATTCAATAGGATTTCAGTGTTCAGCTTTCATGCTTATCACAGATATTTCATGGCCTTTCCTTGCTCCTCAAGTTTAGCTCAATTCATTCAGATGGCATTGTCAAGGTAGTAATGCAGAAGTTTTAATTTGTTCAAGACAGAAATATTTGGTTTTATTAGTAACAGCGTTTGGCATGTTGCCTAATGCCAGCTGCTGTTTCAGGCAACATTTTTGAGTCACTGTATCTAGATCACAGTGCTTTCATCCAATCTGGCTGCTAATCTACATTTCACCTTTGGAGTAGAACTGAGACAAGCTGAGGGTAGCATTCATTTTGTAAGACTTCAGTCATTTTTGGTTTGCAAACATAGTATCAACCCACACTTGGAGTGTTTTTATTTGATTCATGCCATATAGGAAGAAATGAAAAAGCATAAACCTACTTAAGTAAGCACTATAACAAAGGTTATTATATAGAAACAAACATTACACACAATAAACAAGGGATGTGATTTCAGGAAGAGAGTAAGAGCAAGAGCAGAAGTGTGAATTCATTAGATAGACGGACAGAAGGAAATGAAAGTTACAGCTATACATACTGAACAACAAAGGAACTGGACAGGGTAAAGGCCAGCACTGTGAGCAGTAGTGTCTCAATAATATATCTCTGAAAACTTGATAGTGAAATTCTCCAAAGTGTTGGACTTTAGGTTGATTCTTAATCACTAAATAACCGAAAGCTCTTGTAAGCAGGAAAAACAAGACCAGCATTAACGGAACAGAATTGGGTTTTATACAATACCTTTCAAATTATCCCCAAAGGCTTTACAAAATGTGTGTGTTAGATGACAGCAGTGGGGAGACTGAACAAATGCAACAACCACTAGGCACTCAACAATAGCACGCACTTGGACACTAAGGCTATCCATTTTTCAGAAAGGGTTATACTGCTACTTGGACAATCACTAAAGAAAGAACAACCATCTTGGCCAACCTACCAATCCAGAGCATTTGGCTATGATTGACTAGATAACTGCTATCCTCAGATCATCATCAAGCACAACATTTACCCCACCTTTACTATCATCTCTCTTTCCCCTCCTCCTTTTTCTATCTGTTTTGTCAGAAGCCAGGAAAGTGTCCATTATTCATACCTTAGAATTGAACAACAGAACTAATCTTTCCTCCCTTCAAAGAAGGATTATCTGACAAAATAAGATCTCTAACTAATATCCTCTCTCTGAAAAAGGGACTTTGATGGTTTTGATTAAGTTTGTTCTGCATGATCACTCAATTTCCCCCCAAAGTACTTATGTCTTATTCTGATTCTTTTTCTCTTTTGTATCCTGATCAATACATTTCCAGAATTTGGCCTGAATTCTCGAGTGTTTGCGCCACTGGACTAAGCAGACCGAGATCACTATACTTAAAGCTTTAAAACTACATTTAACTGTGTAGTATTGTACAGTGACAGGGTCTTGTTAACATCTCTAAGACAACTCACCTGACTCAGGAAAAGTAGAATGTAAACTAAGCTGTTATAAATGTATATTCAGTATATAAGGTAATTAGGACTGATCAAATGTAGACCCAAGTATCAAAACGGTATTTAAAAGGAACATTTTGGAGAGGAATAGAGGGGCAGACTTCAGCAATTACTGAAACATATTGTTGACAATTACCTTCTTGGAGAATGAAAATGAAACTGGCATTATATTATGGAAAATAATGGGTTCACAACATACATGCAGAATTCAGTACCCAGTCCAACAATATATATGTACAGTCCTGAATAGAGTTTCCTAAGACTTTTCCCACACATAAGGAAGGATATATATTTATATATATTTCTTCCTCTACTAATTTGGTGCATATGCATCTCTCTCACACACATGCACACAGAATGAGTAGAGGAGAAAAGATTTGTTCAATGTATTAGATGAGTAAAGAACCAACTGGGGATCATTAGGAAGGTATAAATGGTTGAATATAATTTCAAATCTGCTTCGTCTTGCATTCACTATGTACTTATGATAGAAAACTTTGAAAATGATGCATGCTCCATTAACTCAACTCATTTAAAAGTACTGTGTGATAGGATTCTAAGATGATGCTCATACTTGTTACCAGATGGGGAGGGTTGATGTGTAAATATAGAAAAGGCAGTGCCTGAAAGAAATGTGGTAAAGGAAAAGAGTCAGTGCCATTTGATAAACACAGTGGGAGAGTATAGAGAGAAGACAATGTAGGATGCACACATTTTTGCCTTTGCTTTCTGTGGAAGCATGATTAAGCTCTAGAGAGAGGGAAGAAATTAGAAACAGAGCTATAGGTCCCCAGGTACAGAAATAAAGAATGATAGCCAGACAAAAAGAACAGGTTTGTCATGTTTTTTTACTGTCCAACTTTCTCTGTAATGGTGGTACCACACTAACTTCGGTGGTGTTGCACCAGTGCAAGTAAAAGCAGAATTTGGCCTAGAGATTTCCAGATAAGCGTTACCAAAGGATCCAGTCCCAAGACACATGAACAGCAAATCTGGTTGTGTTGCTGAGTACCTGCGATAGAGGAGATTTTATTATATGTGCATTTTAAGAAATGCAGGAAATGTGTGCTGTTTCTAAGATGTTCCTAGAGGGGAGGACCACTGGCCCAAGAATGCATAAAAACCAATGCTGAGGGCTTCTGGTGGTGCTGGTGACAGATTTTTGGCCAAGTAGAAAACTTTACTGGATCCCACTTTCTTCCTTCTTGATTTGCTTCCCGCTAGTTAAAACTCTTCCAGGTTCAGAAAGTAATATACAACTATTTTCTGTTTAAACTGGATTGCAGTCTCTTTCCCTAATAGCATCAAAATGAGAGGCTGCATGGTGTGGGAGTGTGCAGGTGTTCTCCAGCACAGTTTATTTTTTCACAGTCAATTTGACTGCCTCTCTGTCTTTGCTCTGAGTGAGTGAAATGGAATCTTTTGATACCACTTGCATTGGAGTAAAGAAGTTTGCATTCCTTTTCTTAAAGGTACAAGGAATACCATAGCTATCTGTTAAGAGTGTATTACACAAGAGGAAATAAAAAGAATGAGAAATTCAGTTGCAACAGAGGTAGAAAAGCAAAGTGACAATGTATTCCATGCAAAGAACCACATTACAAGAATGTTAAGATTACAAAACCAAAGCCTCAAAAGTTAGGAAGTAACAGGTTTAAGGTTGCAGGGGAAATTTTAATTTGGCATCCTTGCACACATTTATTATGATACAGTTTTGCCTAATGTCACAAAGGCCATCAGTGGTAGAACCAGGAATAGAATGCATCTCCCTTCATCCCTGTGTAATGCCTTAACCAGAAGAGAATCTCTTTTCTCTTCTTCATACCTTTTGCCTCTTTCACTCTCCTTCCTGGGTACTGAATTAAATAGAGTATCATAGTGCAAATTAAACACTGCTACTGCTGTGATGCATCAATCCAGTTTGGAAATGTAGACCTGCATCTGGGGTGCTGCAGCCAGCTCAGTAGAGCTGGAACGTTCAGAGATTTTTAGCAGCTTCTAACATCCTCTACTGAGCATATGCAAATGGTGGTTTATCTGAATTGTAATGCTTTGAAAATCTGGGTGGATTTTTGCTGACCCCAAGACAGACATCAAGGAAATCCTCCTTGCCAAATTTCCATTCCTGATCCAAATACTAAAGGCTCCAGAAATCTTCAAAGAAACAATGTTGATATAAGGACAGGAGGGACCCATGTAATCATCTAGTTTGACCTCCTGTATAACAAAGGCCATGGGACTCCTCTGAATTAATTCCCATTTTTGATGAAAAATCAAGGTAAGAGAGAAGCCAATACTCTAGTGTTTAGGGCGCTCATCTCAGATACGGGAGACCCTTGGTACAAGTTCCTGCTCTGCCTGATTTACAGCAGGGATTTATGCCCAGATAAATGCCCTATCTGCAAGGCTATTCCATATTCTAGAGTCCCTCAGTCTCTGTTAGAAATTCCACCCGAGAAACATCTTGATGAAATATTTATCAAAGCTGGTATGTTCCTGCAGAAAAGGTTTCGATGAACTGACATTTTCCAACAAAAATAGTTTAGTCAAAAAATTCTTGTCCAACTCTATATTGATCTAGTCTAGTATGGCAAGTTCTATTTCTATAATTTTGGGGATCCTTTTTCTGCAAGAGATGGTGGGAATTGCAGTCTATGATGTAGATAGTTTGCAATGTCTCATATGAATTCAATAGTCCAATCTGAGATTTGCATGACCCTAGGCAGTTGCAAATGTATGTGCCTTGGTTGGGAACTGCTTGCTTCCTAGTGACTCTTTTCTCTTCAAGCTGTAGGACCCAGCTCCTGTCATGGACTTTGATACCCTGATGGGGATGATGGTGCCACTTGTTAAGATCACTTGCTAAGATTTCCCATTGGTTAGGATTGATTCCAAATTACTTCATATCTTGCTTGCATGTGTCTTTATAGCAAAGCTTGGGATGTCCTGTTGTTCTTGTTCCCTCTGATAGCTCCCTGTATAGCATGTTCTTGGGTATGCATCCGTCTTACAACCTACTCAGATGGCCCACCAGCGCAGTCATCTTTGCTCGAGCAGAGTGGTCACACTTGGTAAATTTGCCCTTTGAAAAACCTCAGTGTTGGTAACTTTGTCTTGCCATTTGCTGTTGAGTATGCAGCATAAATATAGGTAGAAACTGTTTAACCTTTTCTCCTGATGAGCATAAATGGTACTTTAAAAAATTGCTATTACTTTGAATCTTTGGCTGGCTGTACTTAATTCTTTTTTGGCCAGAGTTTATGCTTCTTTCTATTTTCTTCACTAGGATTTAACTTCCACTTAGTCTGCTAAAGGTGGTGGCAGCCTTTCCAATGTGAACATGTAGTTCTTTATCCAATGAGAGGTTGGTGGTCACTATAGAACCTAACTAGCTGAACTTTTGGACTACTTCTAGCTGGTTTGCATTTAAGGTGATTGAAGGATCTTGTCCGAATACAAGAGTTTTCTTAATGCTGATGGTGAGAGCAAATGCCTGACAGGCACTTGAAAGACAGTCCATGAGCTCTTGAAGTAGATCCTCATCATGGGCTATGAAGGCATCATCATCAGTGAATAGAAGTTCCCTGATTAGTACCTTTCAGTTTCCCATCAGATCTTGTGTGGAGATACACTCCATCTTTCATGTCCTTAAACACATAGTTCAAGAGTACAGAGAAAATTCCAAAGAGCATGGGAGTAAGAACACATTTTTGCTCCACTCCACATCTCAAAGATGTCTGAATTGGACCCGTCAATCTGGACAGTTGTTCTCATGTTGTCATGGAATAAATGTATAACACTTCAATAGAGTTGGTGAGCATCCTATCTTTTCTAGTATCGCAAATAGACCTTCTCTGCTGATTGTGTCAAATACTTTGGTTAGGTCCACAAAGGTGATGTACAATGGTTGTTTTTGCTCTCTGCACTTTTCCTGGCATTGACACAGAGAAAATATGTCTATAGGTGATCTTCCAGCCCTGAATCCACATTGTGATTCAGGGTAGACAATTCGCCAACTGTTGTAGTGCACTAAGATTTTTGCAAAAGCTTTTCCTGCAACACTTAGTAGCAACCTGTAGTTGTTGCAGTTGCCCTTTTCGCCTTTATTTTCATATAGAGTGATGATGTTTGCATCATGCATCTCTTGTGGTACCTTACCCTCTTTCCCACATTTAAGTAGCAGTTGATTAAGATATGGTAATAGGCCGTCTTTCCTGCACTGAGGATTTCTGCTGGGATGCTTCTTTTCCAGGAGCTTTGCCACTTGATAGCAAATCAGTGGCCTTGCTTAGCTCTTCTACAGTGGGATCCACATCTAGCTCTGGTATAACCTTTAGAGTTGGTATTTGGTCCAGTGATTTGCTTGTGATGTTTCTTTCTTGTGTATATAGCTCTGAATAGTGTTAAACCCAGTAAGACAATTGCTTGCTTTTACCTGTAATGATTTCACTGCTGTGCAATCTGAGAAAAGCAACCTTTTTGACAGTGGGGCCTAGATCTCTCTTCAGACACTCATACATGACTTTGAGGTTTTCTGTGCGTGAAGCTGTCTATCTCTTCACAGAGCTTGGTCCAGTAATGATTTGCACAGCATCTGCTTGCTCACTGTACCTCGGTTTTTGCATGTTGAAGTTTCATTTGGTGCTCTCTGTTGGCTTCTTGTTGTGTTCCAGATAGCCTGTGTTCTTAATGTTCATGAGAGGTAATAGTTCCCCTTCATTTTCTTCAAACCAGTCCTGTTTTCATAATCTGTTTCCCCCGAATGTAGCTCAAGTTGTTTCATGGATTGTTCTTAAATCTTCTCAAAATTCCTCTGCCTTCTCTGATAGTGCATCTAAGTTCAAAAGCCTGGGCAAACTCCTGGCATTTCCTCTGGTTTTTGATGTTTATAGCATTAATTTGGGGCTTGCTCCCAGGTTTTGCTCTATGTAGTTTCTTGGCTGTAATCTTCACTTTGCTAATAATCAAGGAGTGGTCAGTGTCACAAATCAGCGCTGTAGACTGTGCGTGTTCTCCACTAAGGATAGGTCTTCCTCCTGATAACAAGATCTCATTGGTGCCAGTGACTGGATTGTGGATGTCTCTATGACACTTTGGGGAAATCTTTTCCTGTAAAATATGAATTGATAATGCATATTTGGTTTTGGGCACTGAACTCAAGAATTCGTTGGCTGTTCTCATTTATCTTGCCAATGCCAAAATGTCCTAGGCAATCTGGCCATGAGTTGTTGTCTGCACCAACTCTTGCATTGAACTCACTGAGAAGGAAAAGTTGTTCAAGTTGATGGTATTCTTTTGACGACTTGATGGAGTCATAAAATTTATCCTTCTCAGGGCTAGATTTGAGTGTTGGTGCATAACCACTAATGATGTTCACAGAGCCGATGGTCGTCTGAAGTTTAATGGTATGCTCTGAGTTCCCAACGGATGTTTCTAGGAGCTTTACCCACTTGTTTCTCACAGTGAAACATACCACACAGATAATTTTCTTCATTGTTATTATCTTGTCAAAAGAAAATATAATTGGCCTCTTGGTCAGAACCAGCATCCGCAAGTCTTGTTTCCTGGAGTGCTGCAATGTCAGCGTTGAGCTTGTACAGCTCACAGTTTATCAAAGCTGACTTCCATATGCTGCTAGTGTATTACAGGTCATAGTCTATCAGTCCCAGACACATGGTCCTGACATCCCTGCTTCCAAGTTCTTGGTTTCTTATTTTTGCCAGGTTTCTGTCTGTTTTTCAACTTTTGGTCTAGCCACATGCACCCCATGAGGCAGACCGACTGTGGTGGGTCAGCACCTAAATGTCCAGGGGCTGCCCAGCTTTGTGGCAGGCAGTGGCTGACCAGTGGAATGCAATGATTCCTCCCACAGTTGAAGGTGACCCTTGGCTCCCTCCTCTATGAGAATCAAGGGAGATCTTATAACCCGTAACTGCCACCTTCCGTGTTGTGTGAGTGCTGCTCTCCATGTGATGCGGCAGCAATAGCCTGGGCAGTTGATACGGAGGTGCTGCTTTGCCCATCTGTCAGTGTTCCCCTCTCGACTTCACTTGTTTGAATCAAAGGAAGGATGGGATACATTTGGAACCAGCTATGCTGCATGAGTTGCCAGTGCAGAGGAGATTGTCCATCTGCCTGCTTTTGGGGGCTTCACTCCTATATTGGTTAATCAGCCACAGCTGAAGTGCCCAGTCTTTTCCTGCATGGATGCTGCTGGCAAAAACACTGACTGAATTTACTCATCTGCCTTTTGATGGCATTTTGTCCATCAAAGGTTCCACTGCCCTCCTCAGGCATTCATCCACCTAAAGCCACTGGCACTCCCTGAGGATTTTGGGTTAATTAAAAGCCACCGAGCACTTGGCGGTGACCAATACTGGTTGTACTGCTTATGGCCATAGCCGTTTTCAATTCTGACCTGACATTTCTATAATACTCTGCTGCTTTTCAGAAATCCAAATATTACAGTGTCTTGTTTATTACTACAAGTCACAACTGCTCAGAAGGAGCATAGTCCTACAGAGTAATGAAAACCTTCACTGGGAGTTCAGGGTGCTCAGCACCTTGTGGGACTGAGTCCAAAGTGAGCTTTAAGATTATAAATAATGAGAGACCAGACGTTCTAAACTGGACTAATTTACATATTATTGTCAATTGCTGTGGCAACTTATACATTTCTTTTCTATTCTCAGTGCTTTTAGTTAGAAGGGTTTTTTTTTTTAAATGTCTTCTCTCCTGATCACGACCCTAGATTTATGAACACTGGAAACCAAGTAGCATGCTGAACTCATGAATACTGAAGAAGCGCTTTCTTCTATGGCTTAACCATCACAGTTATGCCTTCAATCAACCTCACTTATTTATGCAACTTTTAGTGACTGATTACTGTGAAAAGTAACCTTCCAAATATTCCCGTACAAATAGATAGTGTCCCAAAGAGCCTAAAACAGATCTAGGACAGGTGCGAGCTCTGAAACATGGGGATAACATTTTACTTTTCAACATTGTCCACTGTATAGCTATTGATCATATTAACAGAAATATGGTTATTTGTGGTTTTTTTCCAGCTCAAATTCTTATGTCATAATTATTGGATCAGATACTCAGCAGATGTAAATTGGTGTAGATCCATAAAGTCAAGGAAATTATACAGATTTACACCAGTGTAGGATCTAGCCCAAATCTAAAACATTTGTTTGAAGTGGATAAAACAAAGGAAGTGCTAACCTCTCCCTCAAAAAAGCAACTTGGTGAGCTCAGTATCCAATTTGCTTTTGCATATCCAGACCAAAATTACTACACTGAAGTATCAGATATAAGCACATACACACAAAATCAGCTGCGGTATTTGTTGGACCAATTAGAAAAAATCATGTTGATTTACTCTTTATGATTCACAGACTATTTCCTCACAGCTAGTTCCTGCCCCTCAACAAAAGCTTAGTATCAGATTTCATCCCTGATGACCCATAATTACATTTTATATAAATCATTTCTGTTCTGAATGCTGTGTCTAACCTAGCATCCATCTATGCTTATAAATCAACATTTTGTATAAGTTAAATATTTGCTTTTGGGCAACCATTGCATGTGATAATTAATAAAACTGATAGTGAGAGGCAAATCTCAGAATTCAGTAAGTTAGTTTCAATACACAACCAAAAGTCCTATTACTTAGCTTGTGTGTCTTAAAACAAATTCAATCTCTGATTTTAAAAAAGGTCACACTTCATGCCAGCTAATGTGTTGATTTTTCACTATGTGGTTCTTTTTGCACCTGGAACTGTACTAAGAGCACACATTCATTTCATACAGATCATTGGTTACTATTATCCTGGATTAGATAGCCCTGGACCTACCTAGTCCAACACTATTTCGTTGAATCACGAAGTCTCCCAGTACTTAGTGTTCACATCTTATTTTGTAAGTTCCCCGGGGCCAGGGACATTTTTTTTTGTTGTGTTTGTACAGCACCTAGCACAATGGGGCCCTGGTCCATGACCACCACAGCACTACGACAATACAAATAATTACCTATATAAAACAGACAAAAATGTACATTATGGACTGGGTATTATGTAGTCCAGGTTTCTGCAGCCACACAATTTGCCACATAACAGTGCAGCTGAAGTTCCTTTCATCCAAAAAACCACATTTCTATGGTTATGGGGAAAAAAGCCTTCAAAATAATAATAGGGTACAAAATGATGGTGAGTGTCCAAAGAGCCTGAAACAACAGCTCTAGGACAGGTGCAAGCTCTGAAGCCTGGGGATAGCATTTATCATTTCAACATTGTCCACTATTTAACTGCGGATCATTTTAACTGAAATATCCAGCTAATATACTTTTCCATTGCTTTTAGATTTGCTGGCAGATATTCAGCCAAAGGGCAGTGGAGAAGCTGCTTGTTGTCAAGAGCTGGTATGAGAGGAAGTATGACTTCATATTCCACCCCCACGCACCAAGCATTTCAAATCATCACCTTGTGAGCAGAGTCAGTGAAGAGGAAGAGCAACATCTCCTGCCCATTGCTAAAAGCCTCTCAACCACAGAGTTACAAAAAGGCAGAAATTATCTCCCCCGCCTACTCAGTTGAGTACAGCTCTAAATGTTCCCTACCCAGATACCAAGCCCTCCAGTTTTGCCCCAACAGCTCCTACAGCATAGTAATCAATTGTCAATAGAAGTTTCTGTGGCATGATGAAAATTTAAAAGTGGGGAGGGGAGGAAGGCATGTAAAAGTAAATATGATATACTGCAATGATTACATTATTAATTTTCATAGTCAGCTCCAACAAAGAGAAGGGTTTTATTGATCTCAGGCTAGGGCAGAGAGCACAATTTAAAACCAGACTGAGCAGAGTTGCCAAATATGGTCAACAGCCAATCTCCATTGAAGGGCTGGAGTCACAGCAATTGACTGACCAATCCTGCAGCCTATTCCAGCACTGTCACTTATTACAGTAGGGGAAAAACTGTACTCCGAGGCCTGATCTTGTATCTTTCCTGTTACATACCAAACCAACATTCTTATTCCCTGCACTGTTTCATCTTCCAAATCTGGTAAAGGGGGATAAAAATACCTGCCACTTTTTTTACAAATTTTGAGAGAGATGGATGAAAAGTGCTATCTAAAAGCTAAGTAGCAATATTATGAAATAATTTTTATTGTTTGGAGTATGTATTGTAATTGTTAGATGATCCCTAACTTGACTATGCTGATATTGATGCTTTGTGACAATCCCTTAGGGGGCAGCCTGTTTTGTTTCCCAGGAGTGTAATTCAGCCTGCATGTTTAAATGGAGTGCTTCAGCAGTACAGAATGTTAAATAATGAAGCCGTTGAGCTGAAGCTGAGGAGCATGTAGTAAACTTAAGGCTTCTCACCTTCCTTCTTTTGTTCTTTTCCATGACCCTCCCTCATGTTTGGGGTCCTCTTTTCCTGACACACTTGCTCTCCTCCCCATGCACATCCTCTTCAGATACCTATGACAAGAATAATAGTTCATTTTATGTTAACTCTTTTATAACAGCATGTGCAAATCAACGGCAAAATGGAAATTGCAGTGGCATGAACCATACACCATAAAGAAGTGGAGAGCATGTTGTGCATCTGGATTCCAGCTCACGTAGGCTATGCCATCCCAAAATCTCATTGTTTCATTGTATGTTATCAGGAGCTGGATATTTAAGTAGCTTAGCTTTCCAGACAGAAAGTTTGGGGGAGGGGTGCTGCAGAAGTGTATGTGCTGATATGTAGCAACAGTTGGGAAATGCTTCAATGACTTGAGAGGATCTCTGGCCTCAGAGTGGTTATTGGGCACCACACAAGGTACAGCTTGTAAAAAAAGAAAAGCAGGTGTATGGCATGACTTTCACTTTATGCACATATTGAATGGTCACACATACTGCACAATTCCTTAAAAAGAAAAGCTCACTACGCAGTAAGAGCATATTATGGTTGCAAAAGGACATTTTTAAAAGTTAAGGAATAGCCAAGCTAAGGGCAGATCTATAATTAAAACGCTATGATAGCATTTCAGTGAAGACACTACTACACTGACAGAACTTCTCCTATTGGCTTAGTTAATCCACCTCCATGAGAGAGAAGCCCTCACATCAATATTGTGCTGTCTACACCAAGGGTTAGAGTGGTGTTACTGTGTCACTCAATATACCTTCCCAAAGCCACTACACTTAGGGTGACCAGACAGCAAATGTGAAAAATCGAGACAGGTTGTAGGGGGTAACAGGAGCCTATATAAGAAAAAGACCCAAAAATCAGGACTGTCCCTATAAAATTGGGACATCTGGTCACCCTAACTACACTAGATGAAAACAACAACAGTAGCTATTATAGGAGTGACTGTGTCTGTGTATATGTAAATAGTTAATAGATAAGGTGTCAGTAGATGGCTGTCAAGAACATGTATCATAGTTCCTGGGATTTTGTAGGACCCATACAAACTTGTTGTGCACTGCAAATGGTTTCCTATGACAGCTCTTTAAATCAACTTAAGAGAGGCTAGCAATCCTAGCTACTTTGCAAGCTGCTAGGGTCACTGCATCCATATACTCACAGATCTCATAACCCCTGCCTTGAATATCATCCTCAGCTCTCATGCAGATACCTGTCTGCTGTGGAAGCACCTAGCACAAAAGGGCAATTTTTTCCCTAAGGCAATGCAACTACATATTCATAAAATGAATAAATCAATGCCATGCAATGTTGCTTTTTAGAAAGGATATTGGAGTTGCCATCTAAATATATTGTTTTTGTGCATGCTACTTTACTGCCTTAGAAGCAATTTGCATAATATTACTATTTATATTTTTGATCTTACTTTGAAATCTGTTACTTCTGGCAGGCACACTAATTCAATTATATGTTAGTTTAAGATGATGACACATTTCACTGTTGCACTATAGTGAGCAGTTAGAGGAAGGGTGAAACATATGCACCAATGATTGCACATTGAGCCTGGGGAAAACTTTATGAAGGCCCTTATCATCTGGTATTATGACTAAGTAGTCATTTTTATGGTCTAGATGCCAATTTGCCTCACTCATAACAATTGAAAGGGACACTGGGAGAACTCAAACAAGAAACTAAGATTTCCTAGCATAAGTCAGAATCAATATGCTTCCTTAAGAAAACATGAGCTGTGTGCAAGCTTGTTTGCAATTTTGATGTATAGTACAACATGAATAGTACATGAAGGATTTTGATTAGCTCAAGTATGTCACCCCATGTAAGTTGTATAAGTAAGTAGATACATTTGGGGACAAATTTTGAAGTCCCTACTCAAGAAATCTTCAATTCCATTCACTTGGGCATCAGAGGATGCCACGACACAAAAGGCCAGGAAATAAAAAATAACAGGTAACTAGATTAGACTCCACAGACAATGATGATTTGTTACAAGGATAAGAATAAGAAACATGAGAGAAACGGGGCCAGACTTAACTCATCTGTCCCAAGAGTACCGAGGTTTCTTGCAAATTCAGTGTTGCCAGCCCTAAAGCAGCCTTTACTTTTCCATGAGCCTCTCTCCCTCCTTTCTTTTGAACCAGAGTCACTGATCCTTCACAGAAGACTCCACTTTCCCTCCTTCCACATCCTTGCTGTAACAGGTGGTGGTTGTGGTGCTATAAGAAGAGATGGGATTTTAGCCCATCTTTCATTTCCTCAGGTGTTTGGTGGACACATCCCATCACAGTGGATCTGGCTGAGTAAAAAAGACATGATATAAATAAGTCACCGTAGCAGTTAATAAAAACAAGCTAGGAAAGATAGAGTAAGTGCTTCAAGATGTGCCCTTCATAACAACATAAACCTAAACAAAGTACATGATGATCTGAGATAATTTTGATTTAGTATTTACTTGACTCTTCTCTCCTAACCACCACCAATGTCATCAGGAGAGAGAGACGAGGCATTTCTCTTCCTTTTCTGTTGTGGAGCTGTGGGCAGGCGGCAACAATAACTTGTTTACTTCATGGAAGAGATAGGAGAAATAGCCTAAGTGAGTGCCTCTTCCTTCTCCCTCCGATGGGAAAAGGTGTGAGGCCCCAGATTCTCAAATTCCCCTGGATCTTTAGGCAGAGTAGAGTGTACACTGATCTGTGCTTTGTGGGTTCTTAGACCAGTGGCTTAGTACCCTCTTGGAGCATTTTCCAATAGAAATACATGTTGACCTTCACCAAACTATCTTCTCGGAGCCTTTCCTGCTCAAAAATTCTCCACGGTGGCACTTGGAATGGCTACTGATCATACTGAGAGCGAGTGGACTGATCTGTACACAGTTTTGTAGATTTTAGCACTTAAAAAGCTAAGATTCAAAATTATCTAACTATTCGGTGCTTAATTGTATCAACAAATTAAAAGAATTTGCAGATGTACACTATTAAAAAAAATATACTTGACTATTGTCTGGAATAAATGTATCCAAATTAAAAACAATCTGTGTGTAGAATATGTAGTAAGTCACATCACAGGGAAAAACGGCTATCGATGATAGGCTTACGGAAAATATTCAGGACTCTCCTGTGATAGCTAATAATCTAACTCATATTGCTTTCCAAATGTTATTTTAAATAGAACCAGTCAGGAATGTTTGACCTTTTTTCAACATCACAATATGAATTACTTTTTTCCAGAAATTCTAATAAAATTCCTCTTATAAGTGTTATGAAATTTAGGGAAAACATTTAATGAAGGATGCTCAGGGTTTGTGATTTGCCATGTCAGATCAGGCTACAATATAGGATTGTCTGTACTAGTATCTTGCCTGTGGGCCTGATTCAGTGCACATTAAAGTCAATGGAAAGACTCCTAGCAACTTGAATAGTTTCTGGATCAGATCATTAGTCAATACCTGATGAATCAGTGCAAATCCATATAATCAGGAGTAAGTTATTAATTACTACTATTACCAATACATTTTTAAAATTATATATTTAGTTGGAAGGTCCAGCATTTCTAATATTTCAATCAAAAGACTGCATTCCAAGATTGTTCATAAATTTTAAATACTATATTGCAACAGTGGCTTAGTGTATATGCTCTTGTCTTCCTCCAGTGTCTGCCCCAGAAACTGTAACAGCCTGCTACTTACAGATAAAGGAGTCCTCCTTTAGCCTAAATGTTAGAAATCTGTATATTTGGTCCTTAAGATCCCAAGTTCCATTCCCATTGTCAGCCATGATATCTGTGTATGCAGCCACAAATTACAGTAGTATTGCAGGTAATTAATGCTATGGACTATAGAGGGTTCCACTATAATCCCTTAGGATATGCATATAAAAAGTTTCCAAAAAGTTCTATTTGTGTGAAGTTTTCCATACTTCCTCTCAGTTCAAAGCTGTTTCTTTGTACAGAAGCTAGAAAACTGAAAAGCAGCTGAATTATTGTTCCAAGTAAAAACATATTTTAAAAGTGATTTAAAATATCTTTTTGCACATGACCACTCAAAAGTGACTTAACATCAAGGTCTGCAACTTTCCATGCAGCCAGCCCTGGTTGATGGAAAGACCCCCTGAGGAGAGCTAGGCACATTTTTTCATGCAAAAACCATTTTTCAGAAAGAAATATATATTCAGTGATACATAAACATGACACAAATTTGTAAGGATGTCACCGAATTTTTTCGGTTAAAAAAAAAAACTCCCCCTTTCCCTCACCCCCAGAACTGAGAGCAAACCAAAAAAACCGATTATTCCCACATTTCTACTCCTGGTCCCATTGAGCCCAGTGCTTTCAAACTAGGTAGCTCTCTGCGATTTATATCCCAGATTGCACCATGCTATTGTAAATCCTGGTGTCTGTAAGGTCTTTTGTTCTCTCTCTATTAGCATGAGACTACTGGTTCTGGATAGCTACGGGCAACAGTAATAGGATGCAAATTTTTTCACCTCTGGGTCACTGGTTTGAATGCAAGTCATAAACTGGATGAATACTGAAAAAAATAATTTGAATATTCACATTTTCTTTAAAAAGTTCACTTCCCCTGGACCCATGCCCCTTTTGGGTTCACTTCCATTAAAATTCTAGAGAACCTATTAACTGGTAGGAATCTTCAGCACATAGCAGATTTTAAATGAACATTGCAGAATATTCACAGAGAACAAAATTTTTATTGCAAATATTTGCACTGGAAACCTGATTCTAAGAGTTCTGTTCAACCAATCAGGGAGTAGAAGCACCTCCTTGTGTTTGTCAGAACAAACTAAGTATTGAAGGGTGAAGGATGCCCGAAGTAATCATCACTGCAAATAGTTTATGAACAGTCTACTGGGTGAAATATGCTTGCATAAAAAATCATGGAAACTGTGATCATGAAACACAACAAACAGCAAAACAAAATAAATGCTCTGTCTGGACAAATAAATTGTCTCCTACAAATAGGTCATGCAGCTCTAGTCATAGGTAACTAGATATTTATTGTTACTGTTTGGCAGCTGTTCACTATATCTGTGTGAAATAGTTTAGTCCTGATGCAGAGCTCACTTCACAAACATGACCACAAAAAGATATTATGTATCACACATTGATACTCAAAATGTGCCTCGTATTTTTCAGATACTGAGTTGGGCCCCAATCCAGTTCCCATTAAAACCAATGGTATTCTTTCTATTGCCTTCAGTGGAGCTGTTTCAGATTCCTAACGAATGTTCCAGCAAGATACTTCAGCACATGCATAATTTAAAGCATGTGAGTAGCCCCAGGTCCATTAGATTACTCATATTTAAACTAGACATGCTTAGGTGACTTGCTGAAGTAAGGCCTCAATAGCTAACTGTATACCTTCAAATCTGATTAGGTTTTCAGTCTGCACGTTAAAGACTTACAACTTTTGTTTGTTTAGTTTATTGTGCATATGTATTAACCTCCCTTCTAAATGAAACACTGGAAGTATTATTTTTCTCCTATCCCCCAACCACATTGTCCACAAAGGCACTAGTCAACAACACAAGAAAGTGCCTGCTGGAGGAAAAATCATGATTAAAAAAAGCAAAACCATTTAGAAAGGTCTAATTATGGTGATTGATACTCTTGATATTTAATCACAGTACAGTGCATAATATCTGCTTTCAGTCTTTTGCAAAAGTTTCCTAACATCATCCTTCCCAGATTAATTTTGTCAATTAATTGGGAGGAGCAGTTCATTTTCATTTCAGTATAATCAGCAAGGTTAGACTAGCTTTGTGTTTTCTATTTCCCCACAGGATTCACCGACTGTAAACATATGTCTTAGTGCTCTGTATTTAAAAAGTGTTCCTCCTGACCAGTACCCAGTTGGGTTGCAATTCCAATTCTACTATATTCTCTTAAGATTAGCATTGTTTCAAGGTTAGCTGCCTTTTGCTAATAAACTACAGTAGACAAGAATATGATGGCATTATCTATTAAATAGACATTCTTAGCTGGATTGCCATCACTCTATGCAGTTATAAAATACACAATCTAGTTATGTCAGCAATTTTTAATATTGTAGTCTCTGAAAGGCATCCATCATGCATACTAAAGTATGTTGGGGAAAACCCTAAAGCTTCAAGGTGCAATAGCATTGTTAAAAATCTGACTGACAGCAAAATTGGTTGTCTCCATTCGTTGTTCTGTGAATCAATTTAATGGTACAACCAATTAAGCTTCCTACCTATATAGCATGAAGAATACCAAAAATGAAGACAAAATCATTAATTCATTTGTGGTATAATTTTGAAAGTATATGGTTATACTGGAGCTTTCTGAATAATTTGGATTTTCTGGGATACTTTTATTTCTTTTATGATGTGGAGCAGAATCCAATTTACTTGACACACACAAGTAATGAATCAATGGGACCATCTGCATGGGTAAGGGGAGCAAGATTTGCCCCATTCTATAATAAGGTCTAGAAAAAAAATTTCTACTAAGCCTTTCAGGTGTTTGGGGCTCTAGGGATGGAATTATGCATTCTCAATTGTATATTTCCTAAATTGGGCCCTTATTCAGCAAGGTACTTAAGTATTTGTCTAATATCAAGCTGTCAAAACCTAGTCCCAGATTTGGACCTTAGCGTCCAAAATATGGGGCTTAGCATGAAAATCTCCAAGCTTAGTTACCAGCTTGGACCTAGTAAAGCTGTCACCACCCAAAAAATTAGAGTGTTTTGGGGCACTCTGGTCCCCACAAAAACCTTCCTTGGGGACCCCAAGACCCAAATCCCTTGAGTCTCACAACAAAGGGAAATAAACCTTTTCCCTTCCCCTCCCTCCAGGTGTTCCTGGAGAGATACACAGAAGCAAACTCCGTGAGTCTAAACAGAGGGACTCCACCCTCCCCGTTCCCAGTCCTGGAAAACAGAATTACTTCGCTCTTCACCCAGAGGGAATGCAAAGTCAGGCTAGTAAATCTAACACACACAGATTTCCCCCTGACTTCTTCTTCCCACCAATTCCCTGGTGAGGACAGACTCAATTCCCTGGAATTCCCCACTAAAGAAAAACTCCAACAGGTCTTAAAAAGAAAGCTTTATATAAAAAGAAAGTAAAATACATTAAAATGGTCTCTCTGTATTAAGGTGACACATACAGGGTCATTTGCTTAAAAGAATATTGAATAAACAGCCTTATTCAAAAAGAATACAATTCAAAGCACTCCAGCAACTATACCTATGTAAATACAAAAGAAAATATAGAAATCACTATCTGATCTTTGTACTCACAACTTGGAAACAGAAGATTAGAAAGCAGGAAATAGAAATCACTCCTCATAGCCAAGAGAGCATACAGGCAGACAGACGACCCAAGAACAAAGGACTCACACACCAACTTCCCTCCACCCAGAGTTGAAAAAAATCCTGTTTCCTGATTGGTCCTCTGGTCAGGTGCTTCAGATACTTCTTTCCAGGTGAAAGAGACATTAACCCTTAGCTATCTGTTTATGACACAAGCATATGAGCAGTTCAATTAACTCCAGTGAATGACATGAAAGTAAGTCATTTCAAGTCCATGGAATTACTCATGTGGTTGGAGACTGGCACAAGCTTAAATACTTTACTGAATTAGGGCCTTGTTCTCAATTTTTGCAATTTCACAGTAGTTTACATCTGTCTGGTGTGACAGACAACCCTTGCTTAATATGGCCAAAAGTAGCCCATAGTGTCCTATCCCACATAAGAAATATTTCAGAAGTTAGTCCTATTAAATCCTTCACTAAAATCTCCCCTGTAAAATATGTAACTAATAGATGCAGTAAAATATATAAAATTCAGATTAATTAATAGAAATAATGGCAATCCTGGTGTTTATCACACATGCACAGTACTTGCTTATTTATAATTTGCCTGTGCTAGAATCATCCCTTCAAAGTAAAAAGGAATGTTTAGCTATAATACCTCAGATAACTAAATATGGGGAAAATCCAATTGTGTGCTCCTGTATGGGTGCCTCACAAAGTGGGATATGCTCCCAATTGCTTTCCCAAGAACCAAGATGGATACCTGCTTATTGTACCTTTTGGCAGCCTTGAGCAGGCATTCAGCCATCTTGAGGCCATGGCAAGAACCCATCACTTCTCTTTGCAAGCTCCAGCTGGCACTAGGCATTGAAAGTACACACAAGTAAGAAGTACTGTTATTATGTTGTTTACTGGCTCCCTGAGCAATACTGCTTTATATTAGTTGGATGCCCTCCTACGCCCTTCGATCAGCCACTAACCAATCTGCTCCACCTGTATTCACCTAAACAAGTTCATTTTCAGTTAGGGTGGGATTTCAGCTGAAGTTTTTATATGTGGTTCTTTTTCACTGCAATAATTTGCACTTCACATTAGACTGAGAACCCAGGAGGACACAATACCATATCCCAAGCTTAAAGATCTTATTTAAGATGTTCATAAACACAGACATAGTACAATAGTCCTCTAGTACCTGCAAGAGGTAGAGAGCAGAGGGAAATCCAATACCAGAACATATTCGATGTATTCAATACTTACTTTTACATTAACTAAATACATTAAGAAAACAGAATATTTAAGGCTCCCAGCAATACTTTCCTAATTGGTTAAGTCAGCTCCAAGTATCTAGCCATGACCATGATGGCAGGCAACAAAAAAGCCGTAAGTAATTCAACAGTAAATATATTTGAATATGAAGACACTAATCTATTCTTGGGTGTTACTTCACAAATTAGGAATGGATTATCTCATTATTAACGTTAGTGCAATAAATAATGATTTGTACAAAGTGGATCTTAAATCTATTTTAAAAAAACATTTTAAACAATCTATTTTTAAAAAGAACATTTTAACAATGTTCTCCCATTGAAAAGGTCTGCATGTGAACTGAGAGAAAAATTTCCCTAAGAATATATGGATATTTCTTTCATAGAGGAAAAGTGTGTGTGTGTGAGAAAGAATATATATGGTTGATCATGAAAGATACTTAAGTGTCACCCCACGTGCTGAAGTTCTTTATCTGCAGAATATCCCTAGGTATAGAAGACATCAACAATACAAGCTCCACCCCTTTGTTCCACCAATAGGTTTCAGCCCTGACCTGAAGGAACCATCTCTAAGGATGAAAAAGTAATTTAATCCCTGTGCCATTTCAGTCTTCGGCTTTTCTGCTGAAACTGTCAACAGGAGGTGCTAATTCATGTTTGTTGTAGTGCCTTTGTGGTGGGATCACCGGTCTCCTGAGCGCTGAACATCCATCAGATGGGAATAACTTAATCAGTAAATTGACCTGGGCTAAATTAGAACTGGTAATTTAGAAGTGAAAGGACCTACTATCTGATGATCAGTCCCATAATGCACCCAGATCTTCAAAATATGAGTTAGTAATTGCCCACCCTTTGTGTATCCATTTCTGTTTAACTTCAGTTATTTTCAATCAAGGAATGTTCTATTTCTGCTTGGATTAATGTGCAATCAAGTCAGCAATACTTGTGCCTATTAGCCATAACTTCTGTGACTGCTGAATCATCTATATTAAATTATGTATAAAAAGAAGAAAGCTCAAGTATTCATTAAGGTAGAGGCCTGTTAATACTCAGCTGTAGTTAGACATAGTAAGATTGTCAAAGTCTTGGAAAATACTAAATAACTCATTTTATCCTTTATTTAAAAAGGAGCTTCTGGTAATAACAAAAGTGTTTCCTCCCCCCACCATCCCTCTCCCTCCCATCTTCTATGTATTTTTTATTTGACAGAGTTAATAAAACACCTATACACTGATTTCTACCTTATACGCACTTAGAAGGAATCTTTCCCCACACTTATTATGAAGTTTAGGAAAATTTAAGAGCATAATATATATGATAGATTTGGAGGTAAACTAAAGCGCTAAACAAATACTGTATATTAAATCTACTTTTGTGTGTGCTTGGAAATTAAAAGGGTTGTCTTGATTTGCAATGCAGTAATCTAAGGAGTTTTCTACTTCGTACTGCTTTTTTTAATATTAAATTTTATATTTTTAGCAGGTAGTCTCTGATTCATAATGTAAGGAAAGAGAATTGGCTTTAATCCTTTTAAGTTATTTAAAAGAACTCTAATTTGGCATGGAAAATATTTTGTACTCCTCCTGTTCGCAAAAGTCATTTCCATTGGTGGAACATTTCAAAGAAAAAGAATAGGCATAATAACTTAGAAACTTTACACATATTCAAAAATAAGCATAATAAGTTTACACATATTCTGGCCCCAATCTTTTGTTCTTTGAAGCCAATAGAAGTTTGAACACAGACTTGAAAGGGAGCAAATTTTAGCCCTTAAGTCTTTTATAAATTTAAGAGAGACCTGCAAAATTGTAGTGAAAGTCTTCCAGCCCAGGCACAAAGCCCAGGCACCTGGCTCTCATGATAATTGATGATAATGGGGGGGAAATACTTTACTTGCTCCTCAAAAATATTTTCCACAAGCAGAATTTCAAATCGCTGATATGAAAGAGAGAAAGTTGAGAGAGGCTGGAAAGCTGTTGTCCTTGTTCACGCAAACAGTCCCATTCAGTCAGTATTGTAGCTCATCATCACTTGCATGAATATATGTTTGAAGGATCAGGCCCCAAATTTGGTGTGTGTAATTTATTCTGACACCATTACTCAGGGGGATTAGTCAATGGATCTACTGTGTGGAATAAGGTACTACTTAGTGAGTAATGGAGTCAGAATAAGACCCTTATAAAGAGTCTCAGAAATATTTCTCTTCGGTCGCAATCTCTGTTCCTTTAGTTGCCTACTTTCTCCTCCCTTATTGTCTTAAAGGTACGCTATGTGATTTACAAGCAGTAATGTGGAGGGAATGATGTGGAGCTGTGCCACACCTGGAGAGAAATTGTGCAGCTTGAGCTACAAGCGCTTCTGTTCCTGAGCGTACCACAGGGTACTCACTCTATCATTTCTTAAGATGATGCATATTGCTCCTTTTTGTGTCTTAGCTGGAATTTGAACAAGGATTTTTGACCTCCCTCCCTTGCTTTCAAGTAGTTTTCTCACTCTGTGAAGAGAGTGTGATCACAATCTCTGCTCACAGGGACTGTGATTGTGTTTGGTCCACATAAAAAGGGGGAAAGTACTTACATACACTCATCAGACACCTGCACAAGAGCCAATTACACAATTTACACTCCAACTCTAAAGGATGTTATAACAACTTTTGGAAGTGCTTCCAATGTGCCTAAGGAATCCAGAACTGGCAAGTTAGTCAGAAACTTTTTATTTTACCCTGCAGCTCTTTTAAAAGGAGCTAAATTTCAATTCTGGATTGCATACTGCTGTTCTTGTTTGGGAGAGCTCCTTCCAACTGCCCAGATTGCTTGATTCTTCTATTCTTGAGTTCAACATGGTTTTTCTAAGAAGAATTTTCCACATGGAATCCTGCCGTTGTGTCACAAATACAGAAAAAGGTGCCGACGCTAGGAAAAACAATTTCTGAATGGAGCTCAGTTTTGCCCCAGTGGAAAATCACTGGAGCCAATTATTTGTGGTTGCTCATTTTCACCCCTTTTTAACATTAAAAAAAATAGTGGATCTACTGCAGTTATGCTGTATGGAGTAAGCAGGATTGTGGGTGCCCATGTTGCAGAGCCATAGTCTGTAGGGGATCCTTGCACCCCAGCATGGGAAAGGTTTTTAGAAATGCATGGGCGTAGAGGGATATGACTATATGACTCCACTGACTATAATTACATAGACTGAAGGGTTGCAGGACAAATATAGGTATGAAGCTTTATTTGTAAATGGAGAGCTGCCACTCTAGGAAATCGGAAGATTTTCCTCAGCCCCAGTGGAGACTCAACACAAAAACTGATTACTCAGGTACTAGATGAGGTCAGAGTATGCCTACATTGAGATAAAAGATCTGCAGGATGGCCACAAGTGACCCAACCCAGATGACTTGGGCTTGCAGGGCTCAGACTACAGGTCTAAAAATTGCAATGTAAACATTCAGACTCAGGCTGGAGCCTGGGCTCAGAGACCCTGTGAGGAAGAAGGGTCTCAGATCCTGTACTCCAGCCTGAGCCTGAATGCCTACACTGCAATTTTTAGCCCCTCACCCGAAGCTTCATGAGCCTCTGTCAATAGATCCAGGCTCCGAGACTCAGTGCCATGGCGGGGTGGTGGTGGTGGTAATTGTAGCATAGACATACCCAGAAAGCTTAATACCAGAAAGGATCACAAATTCTAGTCTGACGTCCTGTGTATCATAGGCCACCAATACCACCCAGCACATGCACACTAAACCCAACTATTGAAATCAGACCAAGGTATTACATCCCATGGAAAACTAGATTATGTGTTGCACTAAGAGACTGGGAGGGACTAAGGTGCCCCAATGCACCAGCAAATGGTAAGACACTGACTAAGAGATAAACAAGATAAATCTGCCAAGCGACCCACATGTTGCAAAGGAAGGTGAAAAAACACCAAGGTTGTTCCAGTAGCTTGGGAAGACCATGGTGCCTCATGGAAGATGTATCCCAATCACGAAACCTGGCTCAGAGTAGAATGGGAGCATAAGGCACCTAACTACAATTCTCTTGTGGCACCAAAGCAGCATTTCCAAATCTCTATGGTTGGATTTCAGCCAAAAATTGAGTTTTTGATTTCTCAGAAAAGTCAGTTTTCTGCAGGAAAACAAAAACAAAACATCTTTTGACCAGCTCCATTAATAAGTCCTGTAAAAATTTTAAGAACTTCCCTCCCCCCTCCTCCACTCTTCACTTCACCCTTCTTCTCATTGCTCCAGGTACAAGGAGGCTCTGCATGTAGTATAACTATTACCGAAAATAATTTTCCTGTTTATTCAGTGGAAAACCTGGTCCTGAATCACTGAAAACACTTTCCATAGGCAGGTTTACTCTGAGGGACATGTGGCTGTAGAGCATTACTGTGGCTGTGCCTGTCAAGCTGCACTCTCATTTGTGGCAGATACAGAATTGGCTACTCTGGTGGGGACACTCACCAACTGGTGTGCTCTCTCATGCCCAGGAGTGGTGCAGCAGCTTCTTCATTACCAGTGTCCTTGATCGACAGTACCTCTGAGCCTGTGCCAGTTTGTCCTTTTTCAGAACTCAGCCCTCCAGCCAGGTCACTTATAAGCCTCACCCTTTCCAGGATAGTAAAAAAACAAAAAAAAAAGTTGAATGATGATATGCCCATTCTTCAGCCCCACACTCCTTCCCTCCTTGCATCAGGAGGGCTTTTACTTCCTTTTCCAAGTGGGAGGTAGGAGAACCCAGGGCCTTCATCACCTCTGTGTTCCGGCCCATAGACCCTGTGCTAAGCATCCCTCAGGGTATGTCTACACTATTAAATTAGGTCTATTTAATAGAAGTCGATTTTTTAGAAATCGATTTGATACAGTTGATTGTTTGTGTCTCCACTAAATGCATTAAGTTCGCGGTGTGCGTCCATGGTACCGAGCCTAGCGTTGACTTTTGGAGCATTGCACTGTGGTAGCTATCCCACGGTTCCTGCAGTCTCTGCCACCCATTGTAATTCTGGGTTGAGCTCCCAATGCCTGATGGCGCAAAAACATTGTTGCGGGTGGTTCTGGGTACATGTCGTCAGCTCCCTTTATTCCCTCCCTCCCTCTCTCTGTGAAAGCAATGGCAAAATATAGTTTCTTGCCTTTTTTCCTGGGTTACCCGTGCAGATGGCAACCCACAGCAAGCATGGAACCTGCTCAGCTCACTGTCATCATATGTCTTCTAGGTGCTGCTGGCAGATGTGGTACTGCAGTGCTACACAGCAGCATCCCCTTGCCTTGCAGACTGCAGTGCAATACGACTGCTAACCATCGTCATCATTCCATGGGTACTCCTGGCCGACCTTGGTTAGGTTGGTCGGGGCGCCAGGGCAGACACGGGTGCTCCTGGTGCTCCTGGCCAGCTTCAGTGAGGTCGGTCGCGGGAGCCTGGACAAAAATGGGAATGACTCGAGGTCATTCTCTTCTTTAAGTTTCGTCTAATGGAGATTCAGTCTCTCCCTGTCAGCAGCACCGTATGGTCGCACCTACCCAGCCTATCCCTTGCTCCCATGGCTCATGAAGCCTGGACAGTAGTAAGGAGCAGTTCAACTATAGGCTAAGCAAATGCATAATGGTGGTAGAATGTGCCTTTGAACATTTAAAAGCTCATTGGCGCAGTTTACAGACTCAGTTAGACCTCAGCAAAACCAATATTCCCATTGTTATTACTGCTTGCTGTGTGCTCCACAGTATCTGTGAAAGTAAGAGGGAGACGTTTATGGTGGGGGTAGGATGTTGAGGCAAATCGCCTGGCCACTGATTACACGCAACCAGACACCAGGGCAGTTAGAAGAGCACAGAAGGGTGCACTGTGCATCAGAGAAGCTGTGAAAACCAGTTTCATGACTGGCCAGGCTACAGTGTGAAAGTTCTGTTTGTTTCTCCTTGATGAAAACCCCGCCCCCTTGGTTCACTCTACTTCCCTGTAAGCCAACTACCCTCCTCTCCCCTCTTTGATCTCCGCTTGCAGAGGCAATAAAGTCATTGTTGTTTCAAATTCATGCATTCTTTATTAATTCGTCACACAAATGGGGGGATAACTGTCAAGATAGCCTGGGAGGGGTAGGGAGGTGAGAAGCACAGGGGTGGGGTGTTTGTAGGGGCACCCCTAGAATGGCATGCAGCTCATCATAGAAGTGGCATGTCTAGGGATCTGACCTGGAGTGGCCGTTTGCCTCTCTGGTTCTTTGGTAGGCTTGCGCGAGCTCCTTAAGTTTCATGTGGCACTGCTGCGGGTCCCTGTTATAACCTCTGTCCTTCATGCCCTTGGAGATATTTTCAAATATTCTGGCATTTCATCTTTTGGAACGGAGTTTGGATAGCATGGATTCATCTCCCCATACAGCAATCAGATGCAGTGCCTCCTGTTTGGTCTATGCTGGAGCTATTTTGAGATTCTGGGACTCCATGATCACCTGTGCTGATGAGCTCGCCACGCTGGCCAAACAGGAAATGAAATTCAAAAGTTCACGGGGCTTTTCCTGTCTACCTGGCTAGTGCATCTGAGTTGAGAGTGCTGTCCAGAGTGTCACAACAGAGCACTCTGGGATAGCTCCCAGAGGCCAATATTGTTGAATTGCATCCACACTACCCCAAATTCAACCCAGGATGGTCGATTTCAGCACTAATCCCCTCATCGGGAAGGAGTACAGAAATCAATTTTAAGATCTCTTTAAATCAACAAAAATGGCTTCATCATGTGGACAAGTGCAGGATTAAATCCATCTAAAGCTGTTAAATTTGACCTAAACTCGTAGTGTAGACCAGGGCTCAGACTCATTAATGCTTTCTTGAGCCACTTCTTACCTCATCTGCCTCCTGGCACCTTTCACTGTACAACTTGTTCCAGTGCTTTGTACTAGACATTCCAGCTCTTTAAACCACTTCCTGCCAGTTTACAGCTGATACAGGGTCTTCCTCAGGTTCTCTGACCCCCAACCCCATCTGGTCTGTAGGCTCGTATCCCTGTTCATGGTCCACCACTTAGCTGTAGCTGATGAGGCATTTACTCTGTCTCTTAAGCTCTCAGTGGCACGATGTGGTTTATGCACCCAAACATAGCTACAACTGATGTATCTTTTTTGGAATCTTATATGAAATGAATTGGTACTTTATACTCATTTCCTAGCAGACCGGAAAAACAACCGTATGAAGCGTGAACTGGTGCTCTTGTTGATGGTTTCAGAAAGCAAGCCAAAAACTGAAATGGCAAAGAAATGGGAACAGCTAGTGGTGTTCTTCCAACACAAGCATGATGCATGTTGGCAGGTGAATGTGGTAAAATTTGTCAGCATTGTCAGTTCTTCAGTGATGAAACAAAGGTCTTCAGTCACCAGGGCTCTCAACCTGCTAGTTTTCACAATTACTAAACTCACTCCCTCAAAAAAAGATTTATATCAATATGTTTCTCAGTATTCTCTGTACCACAGTGCCAACTGTACCAGCTACTTCCCATGGTGATGAATTCAGATCATATCTTTGAAGCTGGTATAAATCAGGGTAGCTCCATTGGATCTATCTTCCTGAATCTAAGTCCAATAAGCAATTTAAGTGTAGGATTCCATCTGGCAGTTTAATAAACCTCTGTTCTTTTTGCTTCACTGTTTTGACATTCAAAAAAATAAGTCAATGAAATGACTGACTAAAAATATATGCAGGCAACAAAGTATCACTTTTTAAATTAATATAATTTAGATTATCTATTAATTTGTCCCTGTTTTGTCTAGTTCCCCTCCTTCTTAAAATGTCTATTGTCCCACGTCTCATAGGATACCACATTTTCAAATAAAGGATATTAAATAGATTCAGGACAATACCATCATCATCATGGATTAATCTATTTTTTTATGGACAGAAATTCCTTTATACAGTGCAGTTTCAGCTGCGCTGACACCTGTAGAAGCATTCTTTGTGTGGACAATGTGCTTTCATTTCAGCCACTAGGACCACTTCTTTGCAATGCCAATTCATAAGCAAACAAAAATAAAAGAATCATTGCTGAAACTAGTAGGCAGATATTTGCAAACTCAATTATGTTTCTCACATTCTATTAAATAATTAAATTGTTCATTCCTTTCTGGGCTGCTTTTAATTAATATTTTAGAACACAATTAAACACTTCAAGTCAAGACATGATGTAAGTCTGAAGTATATTTTCTCAAACAAGACTCAAATTGCATTCAGAAGAGTTTCCAACAGTCAATTCTCTCTAAGACAGTTGTTTTCAACCTGTGGCCTGCAGACCCCTGGGGTCCTCACCTCCATCTGAAATGTTTCAGGGGGTCCACAAATAAAAAAAGCTTGAAAGCTCTAAGAAATAGATTTTTTAAGGGCCTGCAAAAGCAGCACTGGAGATCAACAGGAAAATATGTAAACAAGTGAAGATGAGCATGAAAGAGAGTTCTTGAGAACACACCTTCGTACTGTTGAATAATATTTACTTAACTCACATGGCTGGTGTGAGAATTAGTTAGCATTTGTAAATCACTGTGTAAAGTAGTGTAAGTATTAATAATTTATTATTAACAGCTAGCCTTCAGAAATCAATAATGTTGTTAAGAGAAGACAATGCTAACATCCCACAACTCAAGAGAACTCTCCCGCCAGTATGCGTGCGTGGGGGGACACACACACTTTTACCGTTTGATAATGCACTATCAAGAATACTTTTGCAAATGTTACAGTGAGGTGCCTTAAAGTAAGCCTGGGACAATAGACATATAGATTTTTCTTTAAAAAAAAATACACCTGATGAAGGGTTTTGGAAAGGGAAACAGTGTTTGAGTTTACATTGTATGTTGCAACACAAAAGGATAGGAACTTCATTTTTATTAAATATAAACTTGGCGTATGCAGGAAAAAAGCAAAAACTTCATGGAGATACAGATCACAGCATCACCAAACTGTTTGCCACAGCAATTTTCCAGGATCCCTGAGTATTATCCAGGATTTTCACATTATTTATTCAGAAAATATTACAGAATGCACTTCCACCCGGTAAATAATATAGTAGTGCTCTAAATCAAAGAGAAATTGTATTTGCAATGGGTGATTTCTCTAATGCCCAAAGAAAGCAACATATTCTAAAAGAAGGAACAGACCATAAAATAAGCAGTTCCACAATCATAAAAACAATGCTGATTTAAGAAGCTAACACATACCTAGTGAATCAGCAGAGCTATTATGTATAATTTTAACTTTGGAGGGAGATACACAGGACTGTCCATTTTTATTTATTTATTTGAAGCACTACTAGATAAATCCTTCCAAAAAGCAGGCCCTTGCACAATTTTTATAGGCCTTAGGAAGAAGCAATGTTCAGAAGAAACACACCACTGTATTTCATGTAGGCAATGCAAAATAAACTGACGAGAATTGACAGAAGGCTGACTTTCTTCCCCATAAATATCTTTGTCTATTTGCAGTGAGTTAATGGTTGTTGGCGGAGATATAATATACTAACAGAAAAAATAATGGTTCCATTGCATGAATAAATAAATGTTGCATTAACAAGGAATAGCTGGAGTTATGCTAAGGGAGAGTTAAAGATTTCTATAATGACTTAGCATGAACACACTGATTTGCAGGTATGATTTTTAAATATTTAGTTTGTCAAATATAGCTATCCACAAGCCTAGAGAACCAATATATACTCAGCAAAAGTGGGAGAGATTAGGGGAAAAGGTATTGATTGTCATCTTGATTTGAAGATATATATTTCCATATAAAAACAAGAGGCCAATCTGAAATCACCCATCCAATTACTACTAATAGGTCATTCTCTGGAAACAAGATGGCCAGTTTTTAACTATGATATATTTCTATAGACTAAATGACAAATGACTTTAGAAAAGAGGCTGACACCTTAGAAGTAGATGAACAAATATCAGAGGTCTTATCCTCCACTGTGTAAATCAGAAGCAACTCCACTGAAGCAAATGGAGTTACACCTACGTAACCCTGAGTAAACGGAGAAGCAGGCCCCATGGCAATGCAAAAAAAACCTGCTTGTCTCTCTTTGAGTACTGTTAACTAGGTGAGTATATGACTATGGAGCAAATGGTAGCCAAGAAGAAATTGCTCCTAGACTACATATAATCCAATTATGGAATGAATATAAGTTTAGAAAGACATTAGGGGTTCCAGTACCTATAGCTGAAATATTACTGTTTACACTCCACTATGCTGATATGGACACTGCACAACCGGAAAGAGATAGTGGTGAAGTATTTAGAAACCTCTGAATTTAGCCCCAAATCCTGCAAAGTTCTCTGAGGGTGTAGAAGTCTTCCTGGTTTGTCTGTGCAGGGGAACTGTAACACCCCAGCATAGCACCTAATTCAGATCTCTAGCCACTCCACTGTGTGTGTGTTTGTGTGTGTAACACCACACTGAAATTATTATGGAGAGTAATACTTTACATTTTAACAGAACCTTTCATTCAAAGATCTCAATAAGCTTAACAAAAAATTAATTAAGCACCTCACTATTGCTTTGGTTACTTATTATGCCCATTTTAAAGAAGCAGCTTAAGATGAAGCAATTTAATTACAGGATATAAAACCTACCTTGTCTTCCTTCCCTGACCTCTGTTCTCTTCAGTAAATATCCACTACAGTACCTGCTCTGAGAATCCTACACAAATTCTTTGTGCACCAGGTTGAGAATATGTACTTAAAGGAATAAACAAAACAAATAGAAATTAAAAATCATTTTAAATATCTGTATGAATCCTTACTAAGAACAAGTAGGTAGCAATAAAGTAATACTTGTACTTTCAGTGCCTTTTTCATAAAGGTAAGGGAAATTGTGCGATGCACTTCATTTTTATTCAATTAATAGAAACACGGAGTAATTTCTGCCAAGAAAAACAAACTAATGTGGCAGGAAAATGAAGCAAACAGTTGGCTGGTAAACATTATCAATGCTGAATTTATATAACACCACCCTTTGAGTCCAAAATTATTCTATGCTGGTAATAAAAGGTGCACGCATTAAGAACATGTCTTGTCACTTGTACAGTGTAAGCAATCATTGGTTTGACAACATGTTCAGTGATAAGGACTCCTCAGTGAAATTGCAAGCCTTTGCTGCCAAAATGTTAAGCTGCTTAAAAGCACTAGATGAGGAGAAGAAGAAGAAAATTATTTCTTCATTCTGAAAAAAACTGACCAAAATTGATTGCTTGTTAAAACTTAAAATAAGGACCACTACACATTATCTAAAGGTCATTATTTGTCTTAGTCTAATGTCTATAGTTCTGATGCAGAATACATAAAACACAGAAATCAAAGTGTTTATAAAAGGTAGTTTCTTTTCTGAGTTCTTGTTTCTTTCTGTTTTCTGATCACAATACTGAAAAACAATACCATCAAATATGCTCATTTACCCAGGTCACCTTCGTGTGCCCTTGTAATGCACTCACCACTGCAACTCAGACTTCCCAAGCACTCAGACATTGGTAATTGGGCTTATGGGCACAATCATCCTCTCTCTAAATACAGGGTCCTAAGGCACTAAAATGGGCATTGCCGAACCTGCTCTTCTTTTCCTGCTCTTAAATGAGATAAAGTTAATTTGACATCATCTCAGATGATGTAAAGCCAGAACAGTAAGTAAACAGCTCACAGCTAGCCAAACGAGCCTCTTCCAACAGTGTTTCAATGCCTTGAGACAATAAGAGCTATTATAATAGCAATTCACATCCTTCTTTCCTGTAAAGTGGAATATTAAAAAATTATAAATCCCATTTTGATCATTTTAGATTTAGAATCATGAAGTTCTGTGAGAGTTAAATTGCTCTAGGGTTCCCTAGAGCGGGGAAGTATCCAGTTTTTCAGCCAGAATAGGAATTGCCATACTAGATTAGACCACTGCTCTGTCTAGTCTAGTATCCTAACTGTGACAGTGACAGCATCAGATGCTTAGAGAATGAAGGTACAAGTAAGCCCATACTATACAATTAGGGATAACCAGCCTATAAGGAATGTTTCATCCTACATTTTGCCAGTTGGGGGTTGGTTTATATCTGAAGCATAGTGTGAGCGTTTATATAGATCTTGTTTAAAATCTTGTCTAATGTTACTACATATGTTCTTATTACCTTTATACATGTCTATTTCTTTTTTAATCATACTAGGTTTTTGGCTTCCATAAGGAATATGGGTTGAGTTCCCTGACTGTGTGTTGTGTAAAATATATTTCCTTTTAGCAGTTTTAACATTTCTCCATTTCAATTTCATTGAATATCCCCTTGTTTTTGTATTATCAGAAAAATTAGGGAGGTGTGCATTGCTTACATGTAATCATTAAAAGTGAGAAATAGAGGAATTTAAAATTCTAATTTAAGTGCAAATCCCAACATAGCCTTAACTCTGGCATCAGTAGGATCATTCAGCATGAGCTGTTCCTTCAAAGACAAGACTATTCATGTTTCCTACTTATCGAATTAGTCAAAATCAGGCACAGACTTTCCTGCATTCTTCATTATCTTCTTGGAAGAATAACTTATCCTGACTGATTATATTTTTGTATTTACACAGTCAAAAACGTAGCCATTCTTTTTACTACTTCAGTGGGCATTCATATCCTTTTATTGTTCTTTCTACAAATATGAATATTTTCTCTTTAGTTTATATAAATGTATAGATATAGGTAATATGATATATAGATAATCTCACTCTTTGGAGAACAATTCCATTACAGCATTGCTGTACACATTTTATTACTTCAATCTGGTTCTAGGTTCCAGAGGCTCTAGCCCTCGGTGAGTTGCCATAAATACACTCATATTTTGAACAACAATGGATTGCTTTACCACAGCTGTCAGAAAATAAATGGGGAAAAAAACCTAGGCACAATTTAACACTAGAAGACCAACCCAAAATGTCCTAACCCAGAGCCTAGAAAGAGTATAGTACAGGGGTATAAAAGTAACGGTATCATGTGAGGTTACTCAGTTCAAGTAGTAGGGATACCTCCTCCAGTCCACTCCCACCACAAGACAAGGAAGGACTGGCGTGCAGACCCCTCAAAGAGAGCTCAGGTTTTTTTGGTTGATGGTCTCATGGGAGCCCATGTACATTGTTCTCCAGATGTACAATTACTGAACCCCTCCTCCCTGCAGATCATTGCACTGTATATTCGTGCCAGCAACAGGTTGTTTTCCCTGCCTGCCTCACAGCTCCAGAACTCAGTTTGCTTGCCACTCAGCCTTCCATCTGTTCTGCATGCGAGCATAAAGAGAGAAAACCAAGACAGTGCAACTCAGGATTTATTTCTAACTGTACTTCCCAATAGCAGAGCTCTCTAAATTAGTATATGTAATCATACTGTAGAGCTCCTTACTGGGAAGCTATATATTTGATAAAGCAAAATTAAACATGAGCACTATAACCTAATTACATTTATTATTAATTATGACGATGATGATGATGAAATGCTCTTGTGCCTTGTAACATGAGGCAATAACCTATTATGTACTTAGCCCTGGTCTACACTACAAACTTATGTCAGTATAACTACATAAATCAGGGGTGTAGGAAAAAAAATCCACACTCCTGAGCAACAGAGTTATACCGAACTAACTCCCCCATGTAGATAGAACTATGTCAGTAGAGGGGACTTCTTCAGTGGACATAGCTACCACCTCTCAGGGAGGAGGAGTACCTGTGCCGATGGCAGAAGCATAGGTAGCTTCTCCATTAAGTACAACAGCCATGCTGTAGCTCTGTAAGAGTAGACAAGCCATAAGACTCTATAATGCCTCATAATGTCTATGGCAACACCAGCCTTTTCTTATTTAAATTAACTTTTAATTTGCTTGGCAACTAATGTGTTTTCTTCTGAATGGGGAAGGGCTGTTCTTTTACATCTTAGCATTTTATAAAGTCATATATATACCTTGCAGGGGGGGTTATATCAGAGTCCCTTTTGTGACAGGGGGCTGCCTTGCACTTGATTCTTTTCGAGGTGTGGCAATTCAAGATTTTGTTCCAATATCTATCAGTCATTTGTCCATCGCTGTTCCTTCCATGTACTGCTGATCAAGTCTTATTGAAGTGCATATTTCACCTTCCTCATATCCATGTTTTTTCTCTTATGTGTATAGCAGGTAAATGTATTTACAGTTTCAGTGAAATAGTATGCCTTTCTCCTGATAAGTTATATGGACAAGGATTTATCTTGTCAATGCTTGTAACTTGCTTCCAAGTGCATGATTTTTCCTGAGGAAATAGTTTGATCCTAGAAGGGGTCTCCTGCTTGCAGTTCTGGGAGATGTTCAATAGAGCTGGTTGAAATTTTTTCTGGAAGAATATTTTTCCATTTGAAAATGCTGATTCAGTGAAATGTGTTCCTATGGAATGTGTTGATTTTGTAGAAGCTTCCCAGGAAAACTGGGCAGGTTTCCTGCAAGCCCACCTGCCTCTTTGGCAGCTTGCTTGGTGGGTTGCCACACAGCTGAGAGCCTGGCAAGCATGGAAGCATCAGCCTGAGCCAGGTTTCATGCCAGAGAGCAGAAAGCTAGAAGCTCTGAGAGCCTGAGCTTCAAGTGGGGAATCTTAAGGCAGCCAGATTCCTGACTTCATGGCAGGAAGCATGGAAGTGGGGCTACAGGTCTCTCAGCAACTACAGGTGCATCAATTTCATTTAAAAAAAAAAACCAAAACAAAATATTTCAGATTTTCCAAAACAAGGATGGAAATCCTGTTCCACAGAATATTGAGATTTTGTTTTGATACATTATGACTTTTTTTTAAAATGCCAGTTTCCCGCAGAACAGAAATTCTGGCTTCTGACCTTAATTTAGCTTGCTGGTCATAGTGGACTTTAGCCTGTGTGTGCATCTCTTCCCTTTTTTCTTTTACTCCTTCCACCACTGCTGATTGCAGGAATGCTGGGGTGATTGATGCATATTTCAGTACCTATCTTGACATTAAACATTCTACTGAGCTATTATTAAGGACTTTCATGAGAATGTTTTTCCATTCAGGAATGGCTTGCCTGATATTTTCTTTGTTTTTTCCAGCTCTATTTAATAATCTTTCACCATTTTTTACTTCTGATATGGCTTTACCATTTGACTGGCTATGATCTAGGAGTGATGTGATGTGACTGAATTCCCATTCCCAGGTACAATGCACAAATTCACTGAAAGTAGACAAGGGTCCATTATCTGAAACTACACATTTTGGGATACCCTGTTTGCTGAAGTGCTTCATTTCTTTGTCTAAGGTGATCACTGTGATTGTATTGATAGTCCAAGTTCCTAGCAGTCTGAATACTAGTCTACACTAATGAGGTAGTTTATGTAGTTTACAGTGAATTTTTTCATTCCTACTTTGCTCCAAGGTCTGTGGGGAGATGCAGTGCATTTTCATTGTCTCTTTTTGCGATTTGTTTTGTCTTTCTCCACATGTAATCACAACTCCTCACTAAGTGTCATCTATCTGGCATTTTTCTATATGGCATCATTTGCTTTCCAGAGACGTGCTTCTATTCCAGAATGGCTGATATATTCCTAGGAGAGTTTTTGTTCTCATGTTCTCTAACATGGCAGTAGAGGACAGAATAAAGAGCTTTCCCATCTTGTGCAGTCTGTGTAAAAGTTGGCAAGAATGGCATTCCCAAAGGACTGTTACTTAGTATCAAAGTAGTAAGGACTTTTCCACACTCGAATTTCAGCCATCCTGATTGTCCAATGTACTTGTATAGACACTGCTTACCCTGGTAAAGCACATTTTATATTGGTGCAGCACCAGTGTAAACTGTCTACAGTAGTTTACCCTAGTCCAACTGTACCAGTAGCTAAAATTCTGAAGTAGACAAGACTGAGGAGGGACAAGAAAAAAAAAGTTTGTCTTCCTGTTACTCATAAATCCAGTGTCGCAACCGTTAAGAATCAGATTCTTTTTCCTCCATCACATCAGAAAAACACCACTACAGCAGAGACACAGCCTAGCTCTAAATATTTTCTTTAAATATTGAGAGGTATGGTTGAGTGAACTCAGATTAGTTAATCCTCACAATATCCCAGGTGTCCTGTGAGAAAATAGTATTCCTATGTCATAAAAGAAAAAAACTTGAGATGTATATGTTAATTTATTCCATACCACAGAAAGAGATAGCGTGTGAAACACAAATGGAGGATGGATTAAATCTAAGAAAGATTGCCTTTGACACTTACACAATCCATATGATTGTGTAGGATGGGTACAGTTCTTTTAAACATTCATGGTAAGAGTGAATTTGAATTGTATTAAATCTAACATTTTTCAGCATTCTGATTTCAAAGAGGATAACGGTCTGAACAGGAATGGAAAGATTTTTTTTAAAACTTATCCATCAGTCTCTGGGACAAAAATTATTCACAGAGTGATAAATCCATTTCAGACAAATGTATTATAGGTTTTGTATTTTATTCAATGAAGTCAGTGGGCCATTCTTCAGTCATTGGCTGCATCACTTATGATATTCTTCGGCTAATGGAGTTATTAATTCAATTTTCCTCTAATGCTTAAAGAAGCATAACTAGGGATCATATCCAGTTTATCATATTCAAGAACAACATACTACATTGTTGCATTTGGAAAGCAAGTCTAACAAAGTCAGATATGTTGCAATATCACATATTTTATAATGCGCTGATTTCAAACACATGGTTCAGCTTTTAAATTAGTGTTTTACTTTGGAAGTCTGTACTTTCATCCGCCATAAGTCACCCCACCTATGAAAAGCTCTGCAGCCAGTAATTGCCTGCAGCATGAACATCAAGATGGAAGCAAATGAAAAGGAGCCATGAGATACCATAAGCTAAGAAATAACATATAATGCAACTGCTTTTACTGATGGATCAATGGAAAAACCAAACATTCAAAATAGTGACTATATCTTCCTTTGGCCTTTGTTGTTCTTCGTGCACATTACAGGCTTGTCTGCTTCCACTTCAATGAGAGATGCAGCAGCACAGGAGTCAAGTGTCAGGAAGAAGTGGTTCAAAGTCAAAGCACATGAGGAAGAACAGGCTAAGTTGATCAGCATTCACGGTAGGTCTTAAAAGGAGAATGTCTGGGAGAACAAAAGTAGTGAGCAGGTAATTCAAGGGTTTTTGCTATTAAAAAAAATTCTAAGAAATATATATGCAACATTCTGTGGTTGTGTTTAAATCAGGAATGATGCAGGAATCAAAATTCCAGGCAGCACAAGGACATGAGCAATGGTTGATAAAAAGACAAAGAATGACTCAACTGCTGCATAGGCAGGAAGAACTATAGCAAGCTATTTTACTATAAACCAAAGTAGACTCAACTACAAGCTCTGGTGCAAGCTCCTCCCCCCACACAACTAGAGCTGTGCAAAGGGCGTAAGAGCTAACATCTTTACAGCTGGGGGTTCCCTTTGCACTGGAGATGTAGAGTCAACACAGCTGGTTTCTACACTGTCTCCTTCACCAGTTGCCAGTGAAGAAGAGGACATGGAGATTCCAGAGGATGAAGCACAGTGTGCCCAGAAGTGCTTGCCCTCAGACCCCCACCCCATCCACTCCTCCCTGGTTCTGTTTAATATCTTCATAAATGATTTAGATAATGGCATAGAGCATATACTTATAAAGTTTGCAGATGATACCAAGCTGAGAGGGGTTGCAAGTGCTTTGGAGGATAGCATTAAAATTCAAAGTGATCTGGATAAACTAGAGAAATGATCCGACATAAATAGGATGAAACTCAATAGGACAAATGCAAAGTACTCTACTTAGGAAGGAACAATCAGTTGCACACATAAAGTGGGAAATGACTGCCTGGGAAGGAGCTCTGTGAAAAGGGATCTGGGGGATTTATAGTGGATCACAAGCTAAATATGAGTCAGTAACAAATTTTGTAAATAAAAGAAAAAACATTCTGTGATGCATTAGCATGAGTGTTGTAACCAAGACCCAAGTAGTAATTCTTTCACCCTACTTTGCGCAGATAAGGCCTCAGCTGGAGTACTGTGTCCAGTTCTGAATGCCACATTTCAGGAAAGATGTGGAGAAACTGAAGAAAGTCCAGCAAAGAGCAACAAAAATTATTCAAGGTCTAGAAAACACAACCTGATTAAAAAATTGGGGTTTGTTTAGTCTGGAAAAGAAAAGACTCAGCATGACATAACAGTTTAAGTATATAAAAAGTTGTTACAAGGAGGAGGGAGAAAAAAATATTCGTAACCTCTTCAGATCGTACAAGAAGCAATGGGCTTAAACTGCAGCCAAGGAGGTTTAGGTTGGACTTTAGGAAAAGCTTCCCAACTGTCAGGATAGTTAAACGCTGGAGCCAGTTGCCTATGGAAGTTGTGGAATCTCCATCACTGGAGGTTTTTCAGAACAGAAATGGTTTAGTTATTATGTAGTCCTGCCTAGTGTTGCAGGGGACTGGGCTAGAAAACCTCGAGGTCCCTTTCAGTTCTAAAATTCTATGATCCTATGGCTAAGGCCTCTTGTGCCAGCAATCACCCACTGGGACAGCAGTCTCTTGGAGACACAGGCATACTAGGTATAGCCTCTTGCCAACCTCAAGCACTACAGCTAAGGACTGCAGTCAGCCTTGTATTTACATTTCTGATGTTACACCTTATTATTTCAGACTATTTGACACAGGATGGCTGATGGAAATGAGTGTCTAGAAATGGAAGTTACATCTGAAGTGGAAGAAAAAAATTAGAGTGTTTAAGGAGCTCAAAAGGTGGGGAAGGGGTGCAGATAATTTGTTATATAACTGGAGAATAGCTAATGTTGGACCTATATTTAAGAAAGGGTGGGAAAAGTGATCTAGGCATTAACAGATCTGTTAGTCTGACCTCAGTAGTATGCAAGGGTTTAGAACAAATTTTGAAGGTAAATGGAAAATGTGAAATAATGCAGCATAGGTTGATAATGCCAGACTAACATGATAATCAGTTATTTTCTCAAAAAGTTTTTCAAGATAAAGAAAATGCAGTAGATTTAATATACTTTGACTTTAGTAAAGGTTTTGATATGGTGCCACTTGGAAAATTAGTTACATTTGGAGAAAGTGAGGATTGGTACAAGGCTGTAAGGTGGATAAGGAATTGGCTCAACAGAAGATGGGAAGAGGTTGTGCTGAAAGGTGAGCCAGCAGATTAGAGGGAAATTATTAGTGGAGATTCTCAAGGATTTGTCTTGGGACCAATTTTATTTAATATTTTGACTAATGACCTTGTCACAAAATATAGAAGTGTGCTGACAATATAAAGTTGGGAAGCGTCAGTAAAGAGGAGGATAAGAATGTTATACAGGAAGGTCTGGATGCCCTTGAAGATAGGAGTAACAAATGCAAAGAAATTCAATAATATGAAGTGCATCCATATTAAGTATTAATATTAGGCATTTCTGCTACAAGCTAGTGACTTCTCCTTTGGAAGCCACAAAGGAGAGACAGTTCTAGATGTGGTGGTCAATCACAGGATAATGAGCCATCAGTATGATACAAATCCTAAGATTGCATTTGCTTTTTTTTGCATATTTACTCCCTAAACAGGCCTACTTTGCTTTCCCCTCAGAGGCCATAAAGAGCATAATTGCTCAATTATTGCATACCACACAGCTCTTTATAAGCAAGCATATTTATTCTTAAAGGTGAAAGCATTACAGAGAACATTAAAACAATAAAGAAAACCACTTACACAGGTGCTAATAAGTAAGGCTGCATTTTAGTCAGAGGTATTTTTAGTAAAAGTCATGGACAGGTCTCGGGCAGTAAACAAAAATTCGCAGGGGTACTATATACCCCTGACTAAATCTTGGGGAACGGGTGGCCTGGAAGACCCCTGATGGTGCTTGAGATGGTGGCCTGGGACCCCCGCTGGTGCTCAGGGTGGGTGAGGGGGGAGAATTGGCAGGGCTGGCAGGCTCCCTACCCAGCTCTGTGCTTTCCTGAAATCAGATAAATCCTTCTGCTTCTAGGCAGAGGCGTGACCACACAGGTCTGTGCACTGCCTCCTCCCCAAGCACCAGCTCTGCAGCATGCATTGTCCGGGAACCACTGCCAATGGGAGCTGTGGGGCAGTCCCTGCAGCCAGAGGCAGCGTGCAGAGCTGCCTGGCCATGCCTCGGAGCCGAGGGATATTGCCGCTTCTGGGGAGCCCCCCTGAAGTAAACGCTGCCCAGAGCCCTCACCTCATTCCGCACCCCAACCCAACTGGGGAGAGGGGCAGTGGCCCGAGACTGCCACAGCAGCAACCATGGTCCAAGACTGCTCAGGCAGCCATCAGGCCAGCCATATCAGGAGTCATGGAATTTGTGACCTCCATGACAACCTCACAGCTTTACTAATAAGCTTATCAGAGATCACCCCAACTGCAACAAGGGCTCTGGTTGGAGCCAGTCCTTCAAACCCCATATAGGTATTTTTCTGTGGTTACAAGTGAATAACATTTTTAGCTCAGAAGAAAAAGTCACATTAATCAGAGTGACAGATTTATGCATTTGGGCCTCAGCTCTTGGGACAAGGGGAACAAGCAAACAGCTGAAAATGGGGTTCTTCTCAGGGCATAACTTCAAATGGTTAGGTCCAGAGGTGGGAATTTTCATTCTTCCCTTCAGCATTTCCTACACACCCGCCCAACTAAAAGTTCATTCTTATCTGGCATGTTGCTTGAGAAAATCTTTTGAAACTCTCAACACTTCCCAGGGTTTATATTAGGCATTGTAGTAGTAAGAGTCTATGTTTGTATTATATAATGTAGAATGAAGGATAAAGAATAATACAGTATGTATTAAATGTATTGGTGTCTGATTTGATCATATTCTGCCAGCCACACTTTTTGAATAGCAGAAAGAATGGCTTAATGAGCCATTGGTAGAGATACATCAGAATCTGTGTCTGGATTGATTTCAAGGCAGTAACAGATCCTTTGAGGGTCACCAATTTGTTGTAGGTTTAGCATTTTAAAATAGGTAGAGGAATGCCATGAATGTTTTCTTTTGCATTGCAATTTGATGTTCCTGTTCAAAATGTTCTGTGTAAATTAATTATTGTGTGTAGACAAAACAGCAAGTGCAAAAAAAATCAGGACAGAGGGTGATGGCTAATAGGAGTCTATATAAAAAAAATCCAAAAATCGGGACAGTCCTTATAAAATTAGGACATCTGGTCACCCTATTTGTGTGTGAATGAGGACTGTGTCGGTTAAGAGGTAAGTGTGAAGGCCACTGCTTATCCAGATGGTCTAGGGAGGAACCAGAGACAGACACAGGGCTCCAGGAAGCTGAAACACACTCCTATTGAAATGTCAGAGGAGGGCAGATTCATGACTTTAAAGATGAGACAGGCATCTATCAATGAAGGCAAGATAGTAGTGATCAAAATCATCATGGAATAACTCCCTGAGAAACTTGATGAAAGAACAAGAATGAGAAGGACAATTTAAGAAAACAAGCACTCAAACAATTGATGAAGGAAAAATCACTATATAAAACAGGATGCCTTGCCATGAAACTTTGGCTTCGTCCTGCCAAGACTTCCCCAGAGCATCGTGTCATGACCGACGGAACCCACTCCTCCCTACTCATGATCAACCTAGCTGGCCACTAGATTGATCTGGACTGGTAACTATAACATTGACTGGTGGGACTGTATATGTGTGTGGGGGAGGTGAGATTGCATGCATATGCTAATTGTAGTATCTTCAATAAACGTGACATATTGCCTTTTCCCCTGAAAAAGATTCCGTGTGCTTCTTATAAGCATAACAGCATGTCCTCCCCTAGAGACATTACAAACATTTGCATTTTAAATACAATGAGCTCCCAAGATACTATAACTTAATTCAATATGGTTTGTCCAGGAAATTGCTATCTGTGTCACATTGTTTTATTAAAGAAATGTAAGCAGAAAAATTTCAAGGTGGTGATATTTATGTGCAACGCAACACCCAGTTCTCAGATTTAATTAGTCCTTTCTATTAAAAGGATTGTGGAGCAGCACTTAACACATACAATTGGAAATCCTCTCTCTAAAAAGGAAAAAAGGGTTTCCAGGATATTTACTGGACTGAAAATAAAAAACGCATCATGACAATACATTAAATGTCACAAGAACTAGACAGTTTTGAAATATTGTAGGTATTATATTGTCAGATAAATTGTAAACTCATATATACACCAAACAATTAAGGAAACATGCTGTAACAGACAATACAGTATGTGGAAAACCAACATTACTCTAGCTGTTTAACATTCAGGTGATAGGCTTGTTTGATTTTCCAACTGCATGGTAACTGCCCAGAACTATAGTCTGAAATAGGCCATAATCATTCATGATTAGCACAAGTGAAGCCAATGACATTACACCAGGTACCGGTTTGGCCCATGTTTTTCAGTTTTGCTTGGCTACATCTGCACTTCAAAATGTGAAATGTTCAGGCCACTGCAGGTGTCATTATATATACATATCTAACCTGTTGAGAAAAACTATTATGTCAACAAAGCACAGTTATGCAGTTTAGAACACCTGAAGCAATTTTCATAAACAGCAAACTGATCACCTGAGACAGCTAAACATTTAGAGTCATGGAATCCATGATGGATTTAAACATTCATGCATATAGAAGCTTTCATGTGTCTCTCTCAAAGGATACCCATTTGCATTTGAAAATTCTGTTCCTTTAATTTTACAGGAGAATCAAAGGGAATAGAAAGCCAACAATTCATGTATGGAAGGGCTTAATATTTCCTCAAAGACTGGGTGCTTATATTGCCTTTTTAGTAAAGGATGGGGTAGCTTGCTATCACATCAATCAGCTCTAGTCCATCAATCCAGCAACAACAGCTCTGATAATACTCTCCTCTGACTGACAGGAAAATAAGATATTTCAAATGGAAAAAAGCCTTTCAGAGTCTGTTTCTTTTCTTCCACCCACATATGTACAAATTAAAGAACAGGAGGTCCAAATGATCTACAGCAAAATCACAATTACAAGACAGGTTTAGATAAAGTAGTCATGATGATGTTTAATCCCCAGCTGATGTATAAGGATATTAACAGTACAGGGAAAGTTGTCTTGAATAATGCATTTACACTGTAAAATAGTGAAATTGAATAAATTCTCCTTCTCATTCATGCTGCATCCAGGATTATTTTAATATATGGGATTTAAAACATCTTATCATGATAGACATTATCGCATTTAATAAGGAATGTTTGATACATTTGAAGTACCTTAAGGTAAAAATAAAAGACTTTCTAGTCCTACAAAAGCAAAATACATAAGATAGAAATACCTCCCTTATCTTGCTGGGTTATATGCCCAATTATCAGACCATGTGACACTTATTTGCATATTTCTGATATTTATAATTTGTAAGAATAACTGAACACACAAAACCAGAACTGAGAAATTTTTTCTAAAGTTTCTAGTCCCTGCCCCACATAAAAGAAGGTTTTTCATCTGAAAGTGTGTTACCTAAACTCATCCTGGAGAAGATTTTAATGTGGAGAATTTGCAGATTAAGTTTCTGAAAAGTGATGTTGAAACCCTAACAGATCTTTATTCATAGACATGGTACACAAATAATACATGATTGTGAGACTTTGCTGTCTTTACTTCTAGAACAGTTGAATTACAACACCTTTGAGAAAAATATTTTAGTGTACAAACATCTTAATTTTTGCTGTTTGGCTTCTCTCACATTCTTTACTCAATTAGGCACGTACATTCTACCGCCAGTGTCACCTATTAGATCGACATCTACGCTACCCTTCCTCCTTATGTCCATTCTCCTATCCACAGCTGTATCCTTTCTTACTTCGTTTTCTTCCCTCTCAATGTTAAAATCCAGTGTGCAGATTACCTGAACATCTCCCAACCATCTCTCCCAAATTCTTAGTTTGAAGCTCTCAATCAGTTGTGCCAGCCTCCATCCTAGAAGTCTATTTCCCCCCCAACTCAGGTGAAGTCCATCCCGAGAGAACAGTCCTTCAGTCCATGAATGCTTCCCAGTGTCCATACATCCCAAAGCCCTCCTTATAGCACCATTGCCTGAGCCACCTGTTGATCGCCATAATCTTGTCACACCTTTGTTGCTCTTCTCTAGGAACCGGCAGAATCCCACTGAAGATCACCTGAGCCTCGATTTCTTTAAGCGTCTTCCCCAGTCTGGCATAGTCTCCCTTGATACATTCCAACGAGAATCTAGCAGTATCATTTGTTCCCACATGAAGGACAATCAGTGGATTCTTTCCTGCTCCCTTTAGGATCCTCTTCAGGTCCACATCCCGTATCTTAGCACCCGGCAGACTGCACACCTTTCTGTTCTCTGGATCAGCTCTAGTTACAGGCCTGTCTATTCTTCTCAGTAAGGAGTCCCCAATCATGTAGAATTGCCTTTTCCTGGTGATGGTGCGATTCTCTGGTCTAGCCCCTGTTCCTTCTGGCTGCAAGTCCTCTCGATTCCTATTGTTACTTGCAATCCTTTGCAAATCATCCCGTGTCCTCCTGGGGCTTGTACTTGGTGTTATCTCCATTGACTCTCCCCCTCTTCCTATAGGGCTAACTGCTCTTCTCTTTGCCTTCTCACCTTCAGCAACCACCTGCTATGTCCCTTCATTTTCCAACTCCCCAAACTTGTTCCTGAGCTCTATTTCTCCTTCACTAGCCCATCTTTTCCTCTGCCTGGTTCTCTTAGTGACATGCTTCCACTGTCCACTTCCCTCACCCAGCAAGTCTCCCCTCAGAGTTCTTTGGTCCTGCTTCCATCTGTAAGTCTGAACTTTTCCCTTCAGCCTCCTCATGTCTTTGCTCCATCATCTACTCGAACCCCCTTCTAAACTCAACCAGAGTTTCCACCTGCATCTCCAATCCTTGGATCTTTTCTTCCATCAGCTCTATCAGGTGGCACTTCATGCAGATGAAACTCTTTTCAGGTACCCCCTCCAGGATCATGTACATGCCACAGCTTCCACATCCAGTCATCTTCATTGTATCTTCTACTGCTTGGGTCACTACCACTGCTGCCTCTGTATCTATAATAGCCTTCTCACCTAAGTCCTGTTAGTCTGGGAAACAGGAACCAAACCACCACCACCCACAGCAACACAAACTCCCAACAAGTAACAAAACACTGCCAGATCACCACACACTCCCTTCACTAGCCTGGCTCTCTTAGCCTTCCCCTCAAGATCCCCTGTTTACAGCTCTGTTTGCTGGCTCCTATGCCGCTGCAGTTGTCTATGCCACTCCCTGACTGGCTGGCTACCTTTATAGGACCCTTTGTCAGAGAAGCCCCACCCCCTAATCAGGGCTCAGCTTCTCTCCCAACTTCTACCACCAACTTCTTGTTTAGATACAAGATACAAAGCATCTTGGGAGAATGCTTTTATGTATTTTATGTGTTACATATACCTGCAAGTCCTCCTACCAGTACTTTATTATTTTATAATCCCATTTTCTTTAAATTCCTCCTTCCACTGTTACTGTTGTATAGAAAATCCACAAAAAAAACCAGTAGATACTAACAGCTAATATTTGTACAAGAAGAACAAAAACATTGACATGAAACTGATACAAAGTGTTGTCATAGGCACAAAGTAAACAATAGAGAAACTTTGTTCTGTTATCTCCTGCAGTTATAGTAATCTTAGGTGTTGTAACAATCGCTACTGAAACATTTTCAGGCAGAAAAACAGTATTTAAGTTGGTGCCATTTTAACCTGCAATTATAAGAACCAGACAGCAGGAACAATTGTTACTTGTGGCATGTGGATCATCTGCCAGGAAACCAGCTCTGTCAGCAAAAGGATGGAAGCTAGTGTTATGAATAATAGCATGTCATGCGTTTAGTGCCAAAAGTACTCTCTAGAATAGTTAGACTCAGATGAGATGCTGTATTGCAGACAAGGATACTCAATATTTCTAGTAGTGCAATGGGCCTTAGGGTGAAATTCACCCTTGTGCCAAGAGCCAGCACAAGGCCTATAAATGTCACTTAAGCCATCAGAGTTAATAAAGCTGCAATCGTGAGAAAAATTCCTTTCAGAGCTCCTATCTCTTTGTTTAAATAAGGTAAATGTATTTCTTTTTCATTATAAAGTTGTGTATCTATCAAGATACAAATGTCATCCTAAAATATTTCATAGGCCAGAGGGCCAAATCCTGTTCCAATTTTAGAGAAGAGCAGAACTAAGAAGTAGGAAATAAGTGAGCCATGGAGAAGAGTCCCAGAATGATTTCAGGGTGCCTGCTGGATCACAGGCTCAGAAGATTGTTAGTGCATTGCCTCAGCATTAATGGCTTCATCATTTTTATTCAACAGTCTTCTGGACTCTGCCATCTATATAGTGAAGCTACACATGCTTGTATATTTTTATGCGAGCGGACACATTTAAATGAAGGAACCTGCTAAAGCATGAGCTTATATACAGTACAACCTTGATTATGTGACTAATGGGGACATCAAAGTCAGGTAACCCAGGAGTTAGACTGAAAAAAAAAGTCACTAGAGGCTAGGAAAAGCTCAGTTTTAAAGCTCCACAGATGAAAGGTTCTCTGGAGTCTATCAACCATAAAAGTACAAAGACACTTTCTATCTTGCAGAAGGGCTTCAGAAAAAAAACTCACTAAGGTAAGTTCTCAAATACCACAGCAAGGTACAAAAGCATAGAGAAGTTGGATATTCTTATGTTTAGATTAGTGAGAGAGTTTCAAGTTAACCTGGTTCGGGTAACAAAGGCCCAGCATATACTTGTTATCTGCTTAATAAAAACCTAGGCCTCAATACCCTCACCTGCCTTGCTCTCCTATTTGAAAGATAGAAGTGAAGTGTCTCTTATTCCAATTAATCCATATTTCCGGGCCCCAAACTTGTACAATGCTTTCTACAGAATTAATCACTAAAGCTCCACTTTAATTTTGCTTTAGATGTAAATTTGCTAGTGAATTATATGGCATATTGTTTTCAATGTTTTTCCTTCATCAATAAAAATACCAAAGTAAGTTTCTAAGGAGATAGAAACACACATACAATTTTTAAAGTCAGTCTGCAAGTCTTTCTACTGTCCAATACAAACCACCAAGGAAAGTTACAGTCATCTAGTCATATAGCATGTTCATATTTTTAGAAGTTTCCTCTTTTGAGAGCTATTACCATTGCCAGAGGGATTTCACATTTTATATATAAATTCTTCCAAAATCAATATAGGAGACACTTAGGATTGTCTACTCCTTCATATTTATCTTAAAATTATCCTTAACAATACTTATAGATCAGCATAAAGGAGGTTTTCCCTCTGTGACAATTACACTTTTTGGAGAAGCCTGGTGGCAGGATACTCCCCTCTGAGAGGGCCCTTAACATAAAAATAGACTCCCTACCCTTGCTCCAAAATAGCCTGAATTTATTGACCATTTGATCCTGCTGCAAGGCCCATTTACCTTCCTAGGGTTTGGGGAGGGTTTGAATGTCTGGAGAAGCTAACATAGCATTTCATTTTGACCTTAATCTTCTGAGTCATTATTGTGGCTGAGGAAGTGTTACTGATTTTGATATTATTTACATAGAATTTTGCTTTGATATTGTCAGAAGTACCTAGAGCTTTTGAGAGGACTTTAATGTCAGTATTAATCAAAATAAATACACTGCCAAAAGTATTATTTTTAAAATTTCCTCCTTGTCTTTGCAGAACAAATCTGGATCAGTTCAGAACAAGAAACGATTTTACTGGACAATTTAGTGGCAATAAAGAATTTAACCAGCTCTAATTAACTATGCCTCCTAAGAGAGGGAAATACTGTACATAAGAATGATTTGCCACTTTAAGGAAAAGGAAAAATTGGAATTAAGATTTCTCTAGGCATCAGGCTCTTTCCCATGTTTACCAGGTTTTCAAGTGGGAATATTTATAAAATATTTTCATTTTCTGGAAGGCTGTTATCCCAGCTGTCTCTTAAACAAAAGGAGAATGCAGATGAAAGAACACAGAAGACGTGCATCCTCAGTAAAGAGGTGAAATATATAGAACTCCCTCTCTGACTGATTCCTAATCACTGCTTTGAGAAAGTGAGGGCTTCCATGGCATACACAGCTATCTGCAGTGCTCCAATTCCCAAAGGTCGACAGCCCTGCAACAAATAAAATATGTAAAGTGGGTAACTAACAACTTTTTAAAAGAGGATCAAATACAAGTCTCTGAAAATATAAGAGCATTAAAAGCATGTCTCAAAGTCCAAAATACCAACTCTGCCTTCATCCCTGAGCACAAAGGATTTGTAAGAATTTACCAGCAAGCAATTTATTTCCAGGAGATTCTAACTTCTGGCACCAAGCAGTTATCACAGATGAAGGCATTAAAATACCATGTTTTATAAGCCACCTGTTGGTAAATGACTGCCTTCTTCCATGGTGGGATAAAGCAGTTTTAATAAAACTTTGAAACATGTTGTGTTACAGCATTATGCAAAATTGCATGTGGCAACTTAACTACTGATCATTTATCACAGTGCAAAAGTTATAAATGCGTTTATCACTTCAGGGAGATTGTTTCCTTCCTCTTTACAGGTAGGAAAGTCATTCAAATGCAAACAACAGATTTAACTAGCTAAAAAACAGGGATACCTTTACACTAATTATCTGTCACATTTCCAATTTTATTAATCCACTGAGATGAAGAGACACATAGCCCAGAGGCCGCTGTTCAATATCTGACATACAGCAGCAGTCATTTCATCTGTTACAGTAAGAGTACAAAATGCTGACCCCCTACTCCTGTCTCCTACTCATAAGAATCAGACCAAGCAGTAAGATTACTGGCCATTCACTGTGTAGCACACAAAACACAGACAGTACTGTGTACTGTAGATCTTCAGTTAATTCTGTTCTTCTATATGTCAGATGTACTATACTACACTGTTCATCGTAAACATTATTCATGTTCTTAACACTTGTGGATTATTGCTGAGCTCAGATTTGCTCATACAGGGTTACATCCTGACATCTGGGAAACTAAAAAGAGATTAAAATGTGAGAACACATATTTCATCTGACAATTGATGCCCTCACCTTATAAAAACCCATTTGCTGACTATGATGTCTGCACCTGCTCTTTATTTAAGATCATAGCATAGAGGATGGGGACAATGTTTGTAATTCAGAACGTGTGTATTTCTTGGTAAATTGCCAAGAAAGATGGCCTATTTTCAACATCTCCCAGCCTACTTGTGGCTTTCCATATCCTCATGGCTCCATGGACTGGCAGGCTCCCTGTAGGCGTTTTGGCACAGGTAGGACTTCCAGTGCTGGACATAGAGCAGGGAGCCCACCAGAGCCAAAGGTCTGGTAAGGGCTCTAGGGCCTGGCAGGCTCCCTGCCCCAGCCACAAACCCTGAAACAAATGGAAGCCTGCCTGTGTTTTGGCAAAGTTTTGCTGAATCTGTAATAGAGCTGAACACACATTTTGGTCTAGCAAATCAGCATTTTCTGACAAAACTACATTTTGCTGGAAAAGTTCCAATCAGCTCTATTCTTAGCATGTGAGGAGGATATCCCAGCTGGAATTGTAAGGAGGAAGAAACTTGTGATTTGAGTTGCTCCAATTATTATTTTAAAGAGGAATCTGCATTAGCTAGCCTGTTTGGCATTAAAACATCAAAATTTCTCAGTCCAAAGTTAAGTAAGGCCCAGTCATGGCACCTTGAACTACCATTGCCCTCACTAAAAAGTTATAGAAAAAGAAACACACAGGAAAGAATGGGATAATTGATGGTAATGAACACATTTTCACACTTCATTGACAATTCTGAAAAAAATATAGGAAATAAGTTTGTTTTCAGAGTGAAGGAAACATTTCAAAAATATCAAAATGTTTTGTTTCAATTTTGACCATTTTAAATGTTTTTCAAAAAATAAGAATGTTGAAAAAGTTGTTTCAAATCAAAAAAATTTTTTAGAAGAGTTTAATTCTGACACATTCAAAACAAAACACTGATTGTTTGGGTTGGGCTTTTTTTATTTTTTGATGAGCCAATATAATTTGTTGAAATGGACATAAGTTTGTGAAACATGGCCCCCATCCTTTATTCTATTATCTTAAATAAAGATCAGCAGCAGACTGTCACTAAATCTGCATTTTTCACTGAAAACTAAGTTTTGCCAAAATATTTTGCTCAGTTTTAGTAATGCATATAAATGGGAAATTGTGCAAAATGGAAATGAAAGTAAGATGACAGAGAAATCTATGGCCAGCAGTTGAAGCTGTTCCACTTTGTATAAATAATTAAATATTCAATGGCACAGAGACTTGAGTCTCCCACATCCCACACAAGTGCCCGAGCCACCAACTACAGAGTCATACTCTTTTTGGCCCATGATTATTAATCAATAACTAGTGGAGCAGCTTCAACAGGAAAGCTTGGGAGATGACAACCCTAGAATACCCTAGATTCCAGTGGTTAGGGCATACTTTGGTGAAAATCCAGTTCAGATTCCTGCTTGAGATCAGACGGAGGGGAGAACTGAACCCAGGTCTCCCACCTACTGGGTGATTTTACCTGTTGGGCTAGAAGTTAAGGGAGGCAGTAGCACCATCTCCTTCTCCCCCATTTTATAAGAGAAGCTCTAACAGGGGCTTGGCTCTACCTCAGCCCTCTTCCCTGCAGAAACCACATGGACTCCACTGGGTGTGTTCTCACTGAAACTTTATATTGGTGATGAGGAATTGAAATAAACACAATCCCCACGCTCCTGCTTATTTACAATGTTTACTGAGCTTTTGGTCACCTTAGCAGGATCTGAGGGGAAAAGAGGTCTCCTTCCCTTAAGGTCCCTGTATGACTAAACCCAGCTAGCTCTGTTCCTCCCTCTGTCCCCCCTGCACTCCCTTCCCGTGTCTTCATCAGCCTTTAGTTGATTGGGCTAACTGAATATTTACCCCATCCAGCCTTTCCTGGGGCCCTAGTTTGCTTAAGGACAAAACTAAGACCCTTTGAAGTTTTTCAGCACACATAGGGAGACCCCCAAGTAGTCAATAGCTTAGTGGTCAGGGCTCTCACCTACGTGGGAGACCAGGTTTAAGTCTTCGCTTTGCCTGGTTCAGATCAAGGACTTCAACTTAGGTCTCCCACATCCTATGTAAGTATGTGAACCACCAACAGGAGTCCTCCTCTCCCTCCACAGATATTCCAACTTGAGCCTGGAAAACCTTGTCTGTCAAAACTGGCATGTTCAAATGAAAAAATGCATTTTCAACAAGTCAGCATTTTCTGATGAAAAATGTTTTATTAGAAAAATTCCCAATCAGCTCCATTCAGGAACTCACAAATATTTGTCCCTTCCTCCCAATAAGAGGGGGTTATTTTGCAAAGATTCTAGCAGAAACCACCTTTCTCCCACCCTAAGCTACTCTCACAAGTGACTGAAGTGTCCATCATTATTGAGCCCCGGATGCACTAGTGCTGTCATCTATTTTGGTTTGTTCTATTTTGCAGTACATTTAAAATTTTAAATACAGCGGCACAAGGAGTTTTATAGTAGCTAGAAAAGAACATAGAATAATGTTAATTACGAGTAAAAAAGTTTCTAGCTTTGTAGAGGGAATGTAAGGATACTATAACAGAACTTAAAAGGTTTTGAATCTCCTCTTTCCTTCATCCAAATCAATTTCCCAGCATTAAGAAACTAAAAGAAATTGAAAAGGCAAGTAAAACATTTCTGTGACAGTGTTGTCAAAAATAAACACTATTCAATTCAAGGGGGCGGCAGGAGGCGATTCTGCATGAATGGCTGCCATCGAGAAATCAATGTTCTTTGTATTTGATAACTCTGTAATTCAACCCACTTTGCATTTGATGACACTTTAAATTAGAGTTCTCTGTAGCTGTTAATCTGAACATTTCTGTAATGTTCTACTGCACATGCTAAAAATACAATTTTTAAATGATAGAGAAGAATTAACGTAGTTCTTCCCTGCTCTAAACCCAGTTTAAGTTGTCACAGTAGGATCATATCATAACAGGGGCATCCTCAGGTGGTGTACCAGCTCTTACATCACACTCCATCCCTATAGTGGTTTGAGACTCACCACCTGGCACCTCCTGCTGGTGACTCTGGGAATTAGCTCTATCCAGTGGAGCCCCCCCTCCTGGTGGTGTCCCGTACATTGTCTCGCCCTCTGTTGATGTCTCTGGACCCATATTGCTCCCTGCTCAGCTGCGTCCTCTTCAAGGACGCTGCCCTCCAGCAGTGCCTCTTAGTCCATCCGCACCCCCTTCCAGGGGCTGGTGATCAGCAGTCCTACACTCCAGCAACCATGTCCAACCACACCCTCTTGAGTCCAATCCCTCTTGTCAGGGATCTGGCGTAGTCTGTAATGGCCGCTCCCTACAGTCAATGGCTGGGTGTATTGCAAGGGGGGTGGGAAATCCAGGCCTGCCCTCCACTCTGGGTCCCGACCCAGGGACCCTCTGGCAGCAGCCTCGCTGTCCTCCTTCTTTCCTCTCATCTGTCTTCGTCCCTGGGCCGCTTCCTCTATGACCCCATTGCACCTGCTACGCCCTTCCCTTCAGGGCCTGCAGCCTGGCAGGCTACAGACTAGAGCTCCCTAGCCTCCCTGAGCCTGGCCAGCACTGCGCTGTCCACGGTGCCAGTGTCTCACCCTTGGAGACTGACCTTCCCCTCTAAAAGGCCTGGGACAGACTGACTGCTCCCTTCCTGGGCAGCCTTCTTATAGGGCTGAGCCTGGCCCTGATTAGCTCACAATAAGCCCTTCTGTAATTGGCTCCCTGTCTGCGCAGGTACCCAGGCCTGCCATAGCCCACACTCTCAGGGAGTGGAGCACTCCGCCCCACTACAATCCCACTGATGACTGCTGCAATTTGCACCTGGGGACCAGCCCAGCATGAAGCAACCTCATGATCAGAGGAGCACAAAGAGGCTTAAAGGCACCTTTTCCTCAGCTCCACCAGGACTGAGGATACACTAGTCATTTGGTTTCAAGTCATTTAAGTTTAAAAAAAATTACCTCAAGCACATTGTAAAATGCCCAAATCCAGATATAGATATTTACTCTGAAGCAGGTACACTGCGTCTAAAATGGATCAGAAAGGTGTGTTTTTCTTCAGTTTTACCAGTGACTGAAAGTTAGGGGTTTAAAGTACCTAATATGTGGAGTGCTGCTGAACATCCTCAAACCCCACTGGAATTAAAGGGAGATGCACCACCCATAGGATCAGGCCCATTAATTCACTGGGAATTGAAGGTACTCATCATTTCCCCTATATGCCCAGACCTTTGAAGTCATCTTAGTATTAGTTACAGTGTCACTGCTTCTCGTCTTATAAAAATTATACATCTACAGTGAAATGCTAAGGTATTTGCTGGCACACATACTTATGATTTAGGTGTTGAAAATGTGTGAGAGGAATCACAGAAATGAAAGCATTACAAGCCATTGTTTATTTTTAGTTATAGAAAACATATCAAACATCAAAATATAGCAGTAGTAAACTTCAAAAAGATGAACTGTTGCTAGAACAAACAGAGCTAGCAAAAGATGTTCAAAGTTTTTTTCTATTAAGAAATGTGAGTGATAATAGAACACCAAGGGCAAACATGACATAACTGATGTGCACAATATTTCTACTTAATGTGTAGGCTGGCAGTTTTTCTACTTAGTTTTTAAAAAAAATATGAGAGGAAAAACAGTATGTGCTTCCTACCATTGGTGAGGAACTTTCACCCTAAATGTATTTTTGATGGAAAATGCAGTTTCCCAAAGTAAAAATTTTCTGTGGGAAAAATGATTTTCTATTGTTAGAATCTAGGTGAAATATTTTGTTTTGGGTAGGGTCAAGTTGAATCAAAGTATTTTAATGTTTAGCTTCAGTTCATTTTGACATTAGTAGGTGCCTCACGTCCCATTCTTTTCTGTAGACCAGAGTTCCTGGCCAGACTACATCTCCTGTGATGTACCTTAGTCTCCCTTCTCGCTAAACTGCTTTAGTGCTTCATGATAGTCCCATGACCATGGGGCATCGTGGGAGAGAATGTTTGTCCAGGGATCTCAGGGGAAAATGGGGGTATGAGGCATAGCAATGACAACTCCACGGTGCACTGCAGTAACTTCAATGGATGCAGTTCAACGTTTAATGGAACCAGAAGATTTCAATTCAGTTCAACTAAACAAAATAAAGACTTTTAACTTGGGAATGTTGAAGTGCTTCATTTCAGTCAAATGAAAATATTTTGTCATTTTTGAACTGGAGAAAAATAAAATCCTAAAAACTTCAAAAAATATTCAATATTTTGACTTTTTGTCCCACTTCATAATGAAAACAAAAAATCAAAGTATCAAGATTTCCCTTTGTCCGGAGGTTTCGATTTTCAACTAGCTTCAGTTAAACCTAAATAGATGCCCTCCTGTTGAGTTAAAAGTGTTTTCATTTATTTTTTAAGGTAGATGCCTACCCATCCAATACCTGCTGAGGGCCCCTGCAGCTTATCTACAGGGATGACTGCAGGACCAGGCACTACCCTAAACTCAGAGTTCAGAAATGGTCCAATCACTCACAATTTCCCCAGTACTGCACAAGAACATGGTATGTAGCAGGCCAGGAGGGAATTATACACCCAAACTTCACAAGAGATGGTTAGGAAGAGGAGACTGGACAACTATTTCCCTCACCACCATCCCAATATGAGCTTGATGAGGGCGGAGCAGAGAAAAGGATAAGCAAGTATCTCACAAAAGATCTACAGTCACAGGGGAGGAGAGGAGCAATCATAGAGAGTCTACAGTAGTTCATTTGCTAAGGTTTAAGATGCTGAAGTATTGGTCTTCTTGCTCTCCCCCATGCATAGTTTCTCCTACTCACCACTGCAGCTACTCCTCAATTTGCTACCAGGAAGGGAAAAGAAATGGGTCAGAATCCAGTGCATAGGACTCCCAGGCTGGCTGTATTTGTATTATGGTGATTTTCCCTCGTGTCTCATACCTACTGAAGAACATTCTCAACAGATGAAGGTTTCCTCTAAAGATAAGTGTGAAGGATCATATTATCCCTACCATTTATTCTCTCATGTCACTTTGTTAGAATAAAGGATAGTACAGTACCTATGGTACAAAAAGAGTGAGAGGCTGTTTAGCAACGCCTCTGGGCCAATAGATGCTGCATGGCTGAGCCAGATGCTGCAACCTAGTAATTTATTCATATTCTGCAGTTTTTTATTCCAAGTATGTTTTCTTCAAGAAGAAACCATTACTTTTTACAAGACCTCTGTTGACAGCACAGAGAGTCTAGAAGCAAACTACCTGTCCACTTCTAATTCTTGGTACTCCAAAGAATTCTCTTTTCAATTCAAAGAGATCAATTTTTTTGGCATCTTGGGTGAAGCTGCGATGACATTCTCCCCTCTAAAATTCTGGTTGCTTTCTATTGTGATATATTCAGAGGTAAAAACATCCATCTAAATATAAAAATGAATGAGTTAAGCTCATTGACAAGAATTTTTAACGTAAGAAAAAACTGATCTGTACAGAAAGATTGTAAGGTTAAATCTATTTGTCTCCTCCCTTCAATTCATGTTAAGATTAGATGTCACGGGGGTAGGGTCACCACACATTTATTCTTTCATGTATATAAAGGCCAGACTTCAGACTGAAGTGATTTCAAGTAGGAGCAGACAGTCAGAAAGCAAAAAAAGATGTCCCATCGATTTTTTTTTACTTTCTAGGTTATGTCAGATTTATAAAAGTGATAATGTAACTGTGTTACCAAAGAATGATAAATTTTAAAAAGGGCGTCTACTGTCTGATGTGTAAAATTCCCACAAGTTACTTATGCCAAAATAGTTTCTTATTTTGGATGAATGCTACAGAAGCAAAGAGCCAAATTCAGAAGCAATGTAACTGATGGTTTAACTGACACATTGGTACAACAGTATAAATGGGCTATATCCTGATCTTGTTCATACTAAGGTGACTCTCCCACTTTGATACATGAAGTCCCCCAAATTTAATAACCCTGGGGAAACATTTACTGCCAGATTTTAAAAAAATAGACTTAGTACGCAATTCAGTGTACAAGATCTGCAAACAACGATATTCCTATTGTGTGTGGATTTTTCACAAATGCAAATACAAAGAATAATAGTGTGTGCATGTGGTAAGATATGCGTGTTAGCACATATAGTTACAGATCAGCTCATGTAATTCCACTGACTACATGTGCAAATTACTTGAGGCATGCAGTTTGTGGAGTGAATCCTGTCAAACTTTCCAACTGTACATAAAAGATATTTGGTAACAAGGATTTTAGTGTTGTTATTCTTGACTTCCAAGTCTTCAGCTTCTGACCAAAAGATTTGCAAATACAGGTTGATGAGCTTTGTAGGCATATTTGAAAACTGATAATTGAAAGCAAGCATTAAACAGGCTAAGCACATCTAAAGGAGACATTACCTCCAAGAACAGTGCACAAAGAATCACAGTAGAATTTTGTTTTCCCACAAGAAGTACTTTTGACTTTGAGATACTTATCTGAAGGAAACAGAAATGAAAACCAATAATTTCAGAAGTGACTAATGATTTGAGATACCTCAGTTTTTGGGTGCTCAAATTGAGATGCCTTAAGGATCATGACTAAAAGTACTGAGCAGTGAAAAATCACACCCCATTAATGTGTTCAAAGTTGGGCACATAAACATGTTCCAATACTCAAAATTAGTCATTTTTGAAAATCTTGGCTCAAGTTATGAATTTACAGGACAGGCAAAAGGCTGACAAATTAGGCATGAAAGGCAGAGAATATAACATGAGACTCATTAAATATGTCAAAAGATACAGTGTGTATAGTTGAGCTTAAGTAGCAGTTAGTAGAGAGCCTGGATTCTCAACTGTATTGGGGTCTCTATTCCATTTGCAGCATAAAGCAGCCCTAAAACCAGCATAGTTCAAACGGGGGTTCACCCAAACATAAGGGCATCTTCCAACAGTGTAATACCTAGCTCTTTTACATTGCTTTTCATCAAAGATCTCAAAAATACTCTACAGAGGAGGTTAGTACCATTATACCATTTATACAGTTAGAGTAACTGCTCATGTATAGAGCAAACATAACCACTCTACATCACCTCTATTCTCTAGCAAGCAGAGCACATGTGCATGGGGAGCAGTGGATCTAACCAGGCGATGGCTAGCTGGCTAATTTAGAGCATCCTCAAGCTGCTCTAACTCCTTTGAAGAGGCCAATCCAGTGTGCTCCCAGCTGAAGATCAGGAAAATACAAAACTGTTTAAAAAAAAATTGCATCTCCAAAGGTCCAGCGTGTGTTCTGGAATCATTGCCCTGGATTGAGGCCAAAATAACCAAGACGACAATTTCAGGCAGATGGCTATGAAACTAACCTTGTGGGAGACCATAGAGGAGAAATTTTGGATCAGATGATAACTTACAGATACAGGGAAAGATACACCAGATACAGGGAAAGAGCGGTTTAACAAGGAGGAGCAAAACCAAGACAGGAGGGGGCACATACTCCAATATAACTGGTGAAGAGATCCACTAGATGGTCCACTGTACTGAATGAGACTGATGCATTAGAAAGATTTGTCATCAGCAAAATGGAGGAGGTCATGATTTTAAGATCTACAATTCTGCTCTCACTTACAATGGTATAAATATGACTTAACTCCTGAATCTCTGATTTAAGTTCTCTTTTTCACCATGCAAAACATAGCTATATATTTGCCTCTTCAGAACAAGTTGTTTTCTCTGGTGTAAATCCATTGCAAGTGCAGTGAAATCAACTGTATGGAAGAGCCCAGTATGCATGGTACATCCAAAGAAAAATGCAAATTCAAAAGACTAAAGGGCATTGTTGAGAGATCTTCAGAGTGAAAAATCATTTCCCAAGCACTTAGACAATGGAATCAAGGTTACAGATGGAGCAGTATTTAGAGGAAGCATCAGTCTAGGGAGAGTTTTTTTCTAACAAGGTGCAAATAGAGGTAGCTTTTAGATACTTGTGAAAGAGTATTAAAGGAATTATTGACAAATTATTGACAAAGAAACAAAGGTAAGGAGGAGACCGAGCTAAAAATATAGGCTCACTCTCCTTGATGAGCTACACAGAGTGAATCTTAGTACCCTCTTCCAGGGAATTAAATTAGATCACTAAGTTATGTCTGTGAAAGACATTGTGTGTGTGCAGAAGGCCAGAGGTCAACAACATTTAGAAAATTCCCCAAACAGACAGAAGTTAAAAGGAACTAGGTCCAGTATAAAAGTTGTATGTTATCGTAACAGACTCCCCGAATCAGGAAGCCACCTCAGTCAGCATCTCATTAAGGAAAAGCAGATTAAGTAATTCATTGAGGGATCTTGCTTTTAGGTCAACTGGCTTCATGCCCCAAACACGTTTTTCTAATGGCCCCAAGGTGTCATTATCCCTGCCATCTATATACAAAACCAGAATCCACCTCTGACTCCAAATCCTTTCACTCCACTGCTGTCTCTTTCTCACAGGCACTGTTATACTAACCTAGAACCCTATCTTCTTTTATGAGCCTGAGGACTGAAGACTGAACGCCAACATTATCTCCAATATTGCATGATTAAAAAGATAGTGTGTTGGGGATGAAGAAAGTGGATTATTGCATTCTGAGTCACATTTGACCAGCATCTGTAAAGTTACCAGATAAATCAGATACTGTGGGCTTGTCTACATAGTGAGGTAATGAGTTCCATGTGGTTGGGATTTCTAAAGCGCATTAATCAGCTGCACATTAACTGGTCCATGTAGATTCTGCTGGTGCTCACTAAAGAGTCCTTACCGTGCTTTAACGTAGTTCTGTTTCAAATATCTCTACATTAAAACATACCAACAGAGTCTACGTGAACCAATTAACATATAACACATCAGTGCATTTTAGAAATCACAACTCTACAGAACATATGAGCCCATTGTGTAGGCAAACCCTTTAAGTCAGCATTTGATAAGAGATCTCATATGTGTACCATAACGGTTATTCCAAAAAGGGGTAAAAAACTAGGTGTCTGTTCAAAAATACTGACTTTGTAATGGTGTCTGCTTTTGTGGCCTTGCATTATTGCAGCATATAGTCTAAGATCATTTCACTCATAGCAATGAAGTTCAGATGGATTATCAGATTCAGAAAAAATTCTATTCATTCCTATTTCTCATAGAATCATAGAAGTTAAAGATAAAAAGATCTTAGATCCTACGGTGTCTCTCATTGGAAATGCAGGATTGTTCTTATTGCATTTTTAGTGTTTTTGACCGACTAGCTCTAGAATTCCAACCAATAAGTTTACATGGCTTCCCTTAGGAAATTTCCCAAGCTAATATAGGTCAATATCATGAAGGATTTCCTAATATTCAGTGTACATTTTCTTCTGTTAATTGCCTCCCATTAGTCCTTAAACCTTCATTTAGCCCACTTAGTGCTTAAAGACTTCAATATTTATAGGGGTCTGTTTCTTTGAACTCCTCACCTCTGAGCAATCACTTGACTAGGCTATACATATTTAGCTCTTACAACATTTCTTATCTTTCAAGTCACCTGATCATTTGCGTTTAGCTGGACCATTGTCAGAGAGAAGGGGAACTTATCTCCCTCCTCTGTGATGTGACATCTTATATAGCTCAAAGTTGCATTGGCCATTTTACAGCTATATCTCACAGCAAATTCATGTATAATGAGCATGTCACTGAAACCCTGAGATAGTAAACTTTATTTGTAGGTTTCCTGTGGGTTTATATTAATTAGACCTTCTCCCCTTACCTGGGGTTTCTCATAGCCCAAAGGGACCTGCTTTCTTGTTATTCTGCCTCATCTCCCTTTCTTGCCTCTTTCCCCACCAGGTTACCTCTCTTTCTGTCGCTCTAATGAAGTGGCTCTCAACCATTCCAGACTACCGTACTCCTTTCAGGCAGGGCCAGATTATGATCTTTAGAGGCCCTAAGCGCTGAAAATATTATGGTGCCCCTCCATATGTAATTCAAAATAAAAACAAAACTATACTGTAAAATAAAATTTTATTTTTCAAAATCACACAAAAATCTTACATGTATGCTGAAATTAAAATAGCTTCTTTCTAGATTTTCTGATTGCAAATTCATCAAAGGTGACTCGACAAAGCATGTCTGCTTCCATACACAATAGGGAAAGTGAATCAAATCTGTTCTGACACATTATTGTTCTGAAAGTTTTTTATTCTTTTCAGCTGAGAAAAAGAGCGTTCTGTGGAGCAGTTAGTAATCAATGTTAGAAAAATACATAGTGCAATCTCTACATTTGAAAATACACATTGTATTCCATCTTTCAATATTGTGTCTTGAAGATCAATGTGACTGAATTAAACTTTGTGCGCATATAACAGTGGAACTGCCATACTTCTCCAGAGTTTCATGTTCAAGTCAACAGGGTATGAGTCAACTAGCTTTTGGGAACCATGTGAATATTGTTCATCAGCTAAGTCCATATCTTTTAGAAAAGAAAATCTACTTGATACTTCTTTGTACACTTCACCTCTCCTCTTCATATGAGCTTTAAGTGTATCAGTAGCCATTCTCAAGTGTATTTCTCACCATTTTTGCGGACAATATCTTGTTCATTTGCCATTGATAAAAGTCCAATGTGATTTCTCAAATGGCCCAGTGTGGTGTTGACAGTCATTTGGTCCACAATCTATCCAGTAAGCTACATCATCGGTACTGAAATCAACCCATATACGAGGATCTTTTCTCCTAATATTTACAGCATGCGCAGGTTCAGTCTGACACATCCACACCTTCTAGAACAATGTCTATTTTACCACCAGGAGTAGAATGATCAATTACAGTCTTTGATTTCCTCGCATTATTTCGATCTATATTAGTAGGATGCCCCCCTGGTTTAGGTGGGGATAAATAATAAAAAGAGAACAAAAAAATGGGGGAAGAGTGTGTAGTGGAGTGTAAGAAAGTCTAACAAAGTTCTGATTTTTCCCATGATGACTACTTCAACGCTTTTTTTGAAATATCAAATATCAAATAATTTTTTTACAAACTCATTTTTTTTTGGTGCCCCTTGTGCTTTCCTGGTGCCCTAAGCACATGTTTAGTCTGCCTATTGGGTAATCCAGCCCTGCTTTCAGGAGACTGATTTGTCTTGTGTATCCCATATTTCACCTCACTTAAGAACTATTCGCTTACAAAATCAAACAAACACATAAATGTCACAGCATACTATTACTGAAAAATTACTTACTTTCTCATTTTTACCATACAACTATAAAATAAATCAATTGGAATATAAATATTGTACTTACATTTCAGTGTATAGTATATAAAGCATTATGAACAAGCCAGTGTCTGTATGAAATTTTAGTTTTTACTGACTTCACTAGTGTTTTTTACGTAACCTATTGTAAAACTAAGCAAATATATAGAGGAGTTGATGTACCCTGTAGCAAGGCGATGACTCACCCGGTGGCACCTCCTGATGGTCATCCAGGGAATGAGCTCGCCAGCCTCTGGAGCGCCCTTTGCAGGCTGGTGTCTCGCCTTGTCACTGGCGTCCATGTCTCTCCTGGACCCCAGTGTTCCTTCTCTTGGGGTTCTGCCCTCTGCAATACCCCGCAGTCTAGCTGGGTCTCCCCTCCCCGGGGAAGCCCAAACCCCCTATCCTCACCTCACCTCACCTCAATCTTGGCTACTGCCAGTCACCGCCTAGCCCACGCTCACTGGGGCAGATTGCAGTATAATTGCCAGTCATCATCAGCAAGGAGGGTTTGGACCTGCTGTCTTTGCCTACCCTGGGCTGTCCCTCTGCAACCCCAGTTCCTTTCCAGCCTTTATCAAAGCCTGCAGCCTGGGGAGTTCTCCAGGCTGGAGCTCCCCAGCTCCTTTACTCTCTCCCCAGCCCTGCTCCACTCCTCAGCTTCTAGGCAACCAGGCCCTTCTCGCTCATAAGCTAGAGGGAGAGTCTGTTTGAGCTCCTGGCCCACAGCCTTTTCTAGGTACAGATGTGGCCTGATTGTGGAATGGCCCCACTGAGTCTGTTTCCCCAATCAGCTTAGGTTTTTTTTCCTCTCAGTCCTAGCCCTCCCTGAGGGCTGGCTGTAAGCCTTTAAGGGATGGAGCGGGTGACCATCCTGCTACATACCACCTGGAAGATCTGTGTACCCCCAGGATACGCATACCCCTGGTTGAGAACCACTGGTCTAATGTGAAGAATTTGCAGCTGAAGACAGCCAGCGGAGAGAGCTATTTCCTTAAAAGGTAGAGTCTTTTATCTTGAGGATCCCAATTTGATTCTTGGCTCTGATAGTATGTATCAAGGATTCAGGTTCAGAAATCAAATGAAAAACCTCAGGTAAACAGTTCAGTACACTCTAAAATCCGGATACTAGTTGAGTGACATGTAAGGCTAGACTGGCATTTTACAAGATTTTTTTTTTGGGGGAGGGGGGGGTAGGAAAATGTAGATATGTTGAAACCAAAACCTTGCACTTGAAATGGACAGTTTTGGCAAAACTTTCATCAGAAAGATTTCCCCGGTCTAGGATGGATGTTAGGAACAAAACAAGAGAGAATGAGATTCACCCTGGGAGATGAGGGACATCTCTGTTCCAAATAAGGCAGAGCAGGGATTTGATGCTGGGTCTTCTATCTCCCAGTTCAGTGCCCTAACAACCAAGCTATTGGCTATTCTGGAGTCAGTCTGATCTCTTTTTTTGTTAAACATTTTGAAAGACTTCAGTTTTGTCCTGATGCAAAACAGGAAAATCTTTGAAATCTCAAATGTGTTCATAGGATGGGAAAAGCATTTCCTGTTGAACTCTAGTGACACCTTTCTGTTGGTCTACCTACAGAACTTCTTTTTCCTGGTACTAGGATCCCTGTGGATGTCTTGTTTTGCTGCTTTGATTCTCTACCCTTATCTGTTAGACAACAATTTTTAGTTTTAGGATCATATATTTTCCTGTAGACTAATCTTAAAGTCATATTTGTAATAGCACCTACACATGGCAATGTTTTATTTTTAAAAAGCTTGGACAATAGAAGTTGGGAGCATGGTTTCACTGTTGCCCTTGAAAGATTGATAATACAACATTGCTAAAACATTCTTCTTCACTCATTACAGCAATCACTGACATTTGAATTTCAGACAATCTTAATGCACTCATTCAGAGGCAACATCTGTTTGTTTGTCAAATAAAAGATCAGTACCTAATTACTGACAGTTTCTTGAGTACACTTATAGTCCCTCATAATAGTACACAGGGCTGACCCACAACATTTTGGCACCTGAGGCAGGGAGCTCAAATGACGCTCCCATGCCCTCTCACTTGGGCCAAAACTTTGAAAGGTCTCAATTCTGCCTTCTTCCTATTCTACTCCTCTCATGGTACTGCTCTGCTACCTACCCCAATAACGGAGAACTAACAACTTAAAATGCCTTGTTCAAAAATGTTAAGTAACACTTAACTTTCAAACAGCTGAGCAGCAAATGTAACTTTTCTTATCTGCATAGTAAACTCTGATTATTCAAACAGATAAAAATGCCAAAGTGGTGCTTTCCATGCCTTCTTGGTTGCAAAGATTTGAAATGCTTCCTGAAGGTCCACAGTCTGGGCCAGCTCCTGCTCAAGGTCGACCAGCCTCTCCTGTGTCATTGTGGATCGTCGATGTGTTTTTATTAACTTCAGCTTGGAGAAGCTGCGTTCTCCACTGGCAACTGTTACAGGTGTCCCTGCTCGCTGGTATATGGGATCTTGGGGAGCAATTACCACACAGGTGGGGTGCCAATTAATTTCTTTATTAAAGGAAAAAGGAAGTGGTGGGAATTTAACAATGAAATACGATGGGATGGGGTGTCTAGGGTGTTTACAATAGACAATGATGGGGGGGTTCTTATTGAACAGTGTAGGGAGTTCTAACAGTGGGGTGCAGTAAGTAGGGTTCAGCACAATGGGATACAGTACAATCAATAAGCAACTCAACTTTATATGGGAACAACTCTAGATACAGTGTGGAATGCAAAATGTACCAAAAAGAAAAGCAAAGTAAAATGGTAGCTTCTATATGAAATGGTCAACAATCTCAGATAGAATGTATTAAGTGGTTAATAGCTATATATATACAATGTAACACAGTGGCATCAATGCAAATACAAAGTATATCAAAGTTATAACCACAAGTAAAATGTGAATCACAGTGCAATGATACAATATGGGTGATAAGTGAAATTATGCAATGTAACAGCATAGAAGAAAATTAATGACTTAATTTGTGAGGTTGTAATAGCAGATAATCTGCAAGAGTGTACCTAAAGGCTGAGTCAAGAAACAGGAGTGGGGAGGGGAGTGAATGATCAGTGGCAACTGATGAGAGGAGAGTGCAGCTGCAAGCAGTGAGAGACTCTGAAGCCCTGCGGGGTGAAGCCCAGAGCAGTCTTCTGGAGCCTGCGGGCTGGACGTACGAGAGACAAGAGCAGCTGGAGCGCACTTAAGGGGAGCCTGGGAGCAGCAAGAGGGGAGGGCGCTGAACGTGCAAGTGATAGGAAGGCCGTGGAGAATGGGGGAGACGGCTGAGGGAAGAAACAGGTTGCAGCAGAAGAGAGCACTTCAGGGAAGTTGCGGAGCAGTGGGGTGAAGACAAACGGAGCAGTGTGATGGTGACATTCGGTAGGGGAGGGGCAGCGGAGAAGCGGGAGCACGAACACAGGAGATACAGGGAGAGGCAGCAGAGAGGTGTAAGGAAGGGCTGGAGGGACACCCAAAAAAAAGGGAGAGAAGCGGCAAAGGGTTTGGGAACTTATACAGGGGGAGAAGCAGCAAGGGGTTACAACAGGGAGACACGGGGAAGTACACAGAGGGGGAGATTTGAAGCGGGGGAAAAACAGGCACGGGAAAGTTCAGGGAGAGATAGGGACAGCGGGAAGACGAATTCAAACAGCAAAAACCTTATCTATCATCTAACTTAATCAAATTTATATAAAATGACAAGCAGCTTATACAAAGTAACAAAACAGGTACAGAATACGACCAGGCAATGGCTTTTTCTTAAATGTATCTTAACCAACGACTAGGCAAAACAACAAATACCACAATTCTAAGCAAACTATAACAAGCAACTATACGGAGCAACAAAACAGCAACTATAGCAAGGCAGGTGAAACTTACAAGTGCTACAATCTTAGCAAACTATGACTTATTAAACTAAAAAGCAAAACCTATGGTGCGCCTTATGCTATGGGGAAGTCATAGAGGGCAGAGTAGAATGTGCCCAGGATACAGCTCCCAAGGCAGCCCCCCAAGGAAGCCAAGGGATGGTGGCTGCAGCAGTGGATATGGCTGAAAGCAGTGAGACCCGAAGCAAAGCCCACAGGAGCAGAGCTTAGCAGCGGCACAAACTTATTTTAACGGCAAAGCGCCGTGGAGTTTAAGAGAGGTTTTAAGAGACAGACCAAGGTTTAGCTTGAGACTGTGTGCTGGGGAAACAGAGCCAGCAGCTAAAATAATAAAATAAAAGTATAGAAAGTTTCACAGAGGGATTCTTACCAGTCGCCAAGGTAGCAGCAAAGACAGAAGCAGCAACAACATCAGAAGAAGCAAGGAGGGCTCGGTACGGTCTCGATAATCAGGAGATCTCTCAGGCAGCAATTCGTTCTTCGTGGGAGGGTTTTTAAAAAAAAAACAGGGGTACGCTCAAAAATTAAGTGAGAGCGGAGAAAGGACCCCCCAGAACCCCTGGCTGATCAGACCAGGCAGCAATGCAGGAACCTTTCCGATGTTTGTTTTAAAAATGCCTGTTTTTAAAGGCAGACTCAGGCAGTTTCTCGCCAGTAATCCTGATAGGCTCCCTCTGTCACAGGGGAGGAGACACAGGGAAAAACTGCAGGTGAGCATAGAGACATACCTGGGCAGAATCCCGAACAATAGGTGTGAGTTCACACCTCAGGACTCAAAAGCACATGAGGCCTATGACTCATGCCCAGGATCTTAAAAACACATTAGGTCTTGCAGCTCTGGACATTGCCTATCCTACACAAAGCCCAGGTTTAACAAGGTGATAACAGGACCAACCCTTTGAACAGGGCAGTGGTCCCACTTAGCACGCAGCACAAGTGGCTATCCCTTTGAGAAGGGCAATGGCTCTTGGTAAACAACTTAAGGGGCCCTCCCTTTGAGAAGGGCAGTGGCCCTGGTAAACAACTTAACAGCCAGGGAGGGGCCGCCACAGGAGGAGAACAAAAACAAAATGGAGTATGGGGACAGCTGTAAGAAACAAAATGGAGTAGGGGGATAGCTATAACAGACAACAGGAAGTGTTAGAAGTATGTGCAAACCAACAAAAGCATTTGGAAAGAGGGTGGTCATCTTATTTGTGCACATATATTCCAGAATAGCCTTTGGAGTTGATCCTGCTGAAATGTATCTTGAAAGGGTTTTCATCACCGAAATTACTTGCATCAATATCGCACATGTCATGTGTCAATACTGTCTCTAGCGCTCTGCATTGCTGGTGTAGGTCTTCTTCAGGTATAGTGAGGAGTTTTCAGAGAGATTTCTCTTGGAGGAGCAGGTTTTTATATTTTGTATTTTGTGTGTAGTATTTTGCAGTTTGTATGTGTGGCGGCTGCTAGGGGCAGTGTGCTGGGAGAGAAGCTGAGCCCTGTTTAGGGGGCAGGGCTTGTCTGCTTAGGGGTCCGATAAAAGTAGCCAGCCAATCAGGCAGCGGCATAGACAGCTGCAGCAACACAGAAGCCAGCAAACAGAGCTGTAAACAGGGAGTTTCAGAGGGAGTTTACAGGGGGAGGTGCGGGGGAGACTAAGAGACCTAGGCAGAGGAACTGACAGACTAGTGAAGGGAGTTGGTGCTGTTCTGCCAGTGTTCTGGTGCCTGTTGGTTGGTTTTTCTTTTTCTTCTTGGACTAACAGGTTTTAGGTGGGAAGGCTATGACCGATACAGAGGCGGCAATGAAAGACACAATGAGGATGACTGGATGTGGAAGCTGCGGCATGTACATGATCCTGGAGGGGGTACCTGAAAAGAGTTTTGTCTGCATGAAGTGCTGCCTGATAGAGCTGATGGAAGAAAAGATCCAAGGAGTGGAGATGCAGGTGGAAACTCTGGTTGAGTTTAGAAGGGGGTTCGAGCAGATGATGGAGGAAAGAAATGAGGAGGCTGAAGGATAAGCTCAGACTTGCAGATGGAAGCAGGACCTAAGAATTCCGAGGAGAGATTACTGGGTGAGGAAAGTGGACGGTGGAAGCATGTGACTAAGAGAACCAGGCAGAGGAAAAGATGGGCCAGCGAAGGAGAAATAGAACTCAGGAACAGGTTTGCAGAGTTGGAAAATGAAGAAGGGGCACAGCAGGTGGTCACTGAAGTAGAGAGGGCAAGGAAAAAGAGAAGAGCTGCTACAGGAAGAGGGGAAGAGTCAATGGAGACAACACCAAATATGAGCCCCAGGAGGATATGGGAAGGGTTGAGGACGATTGCAAGGGTGAATAGGAATCGGGAGGACTTGCAGCCAGTGGGAGCAGGGGATAGACCGGAGAATCACACTGTCACCAGGAAAAGGCAGGTCTATGTGATTGGGGATTCCTTACTGAGAAGAATAGACAGGCCTGTAACTAGAGCTGATCCAGAGAACAGAAGAGTGTGCTGTCTGCCGGATGCTAAGATACGGGATGTGGACCTGAGGCTGAAAAGGATCCTAACGGGAGCGGGAAAGAATCTGTTGATTGTCCTTCATGTGGGAACAAATGATACGGCTAGATTCTCACTGGAATGTATCAAGGCAGACTATGCCAGACTGGGGAAGACGTTTAAGGAAATCGAGGCTCAGGTGATCTTCAGTGGGATTCTGCCGGTTCCTAGAGAAGGGCAACAAAGGTGTGACAAGATTATGGTGATCAACAGATGGCTCTGGCAATGGTGCTATAAGGAGGGCTTTGGGATGTATGGCCACTGGGAAGCATTTATGGACAGAAGACTGTTCTCTCGGGATAGACTTCTAGGATGGAGGCTCGCCCAACTGATTAAGAGAGCTTTAAACTAGGAATTTGGGGGAGATGGTTGGGAGATGTCCAGGTAATCTCCACGCTGGAATTTAACCTTGAGAGGGAAGAAAACAAAAAAGAAAGGATACAGCCGTGGACAAAAGAATTGATATAAGGAGGAAGGGTAGTGTAGATACCAGTCTAATAGGTGATGCTGGTGGTAGAATGTCTGTGCCTAACCAGGTAAAGAAGGTCAGTGAAGCCAAACGGCAAAAAGTAAGATGTCTGTACACTAATGCGAGGAGCCTAGGTAGCAAAATGGAGGAACTAGAGCTACTGGTGCAGGAAGTGAAACCGGATATTATAGGGATAACAGAAACATGGTGGAATAGTAATCATGACTGGAGTACAGGTATTGAAGGCTATGTGCTGTTTAGGAAAGACAGAAACAAAGGCAAAGGTGGTGGAATAGCATTGTATATCAATGATGAGGTTAACTGTAAAGAAAGAAGAAGTGATGGAGTGGATAAGACAGAGTCTGTCTGGCCAAAAATCACACTGGGAAAGAAAGCTACTAGAGCCTCCCCTGAGATAGTGTGTGGTGTGTGCTACAGACCGCCGGGATCTGGTGAGTAGTGAAGACCTCATAGAAGAAATGGTTGTAGGGGACACCTTGGTTTGAGTGATCATGAGCTAATTCAGTTCAAACTAGATGAAAGGATAAACAAAAATAGATCTGGGACTAGGGTTTTTTACTTCAAAAGGGCTAACTTTAAAGAATTAAGGAAATTAGTTAGGGAAGTGGATTGGACTAAAGAACTTGTGGATCTAAAGGCGGAGGAGGCCTGGAATTACTTTAGGTCGAAGAAAGGGGAAAAAAACCATAGGCAGGAGTTGCAGACCAAGCTGGATGATCAAGCGTCTCAGAGAGGTGATTAAGAAAAAGCAGAAAGCCTACAAGGAGTGGAAGATGGGCCAGATTAGCAAGGAAAGCTACCTTAGTGAGGGCAGAACATGTAGTGATAAAGTGAGAAAGGCTAAAAGCCATGTAGAGTTGGACCTTGCAAAGGGAATTAAAACCAATAGTAAAAGGTTCTATAGCCATATAAATGAGAAGAAAACAAAGAAAGAAGAAGTGGGACTGCTAAACACTGAGGATGGAATGGAGGTTAAGGATAACTTAGGCATGGCCCAATATCTAAATAAATACTTTGCCTCAATCTTTAATGAGGAGCTTAGGGATAATGGAAGGATGACAAATGGGAATGAGGATATGGAGGTAGATATTATCACATCTGAAGTAGAAGCCAAACTTGAACAGCTTAATGGGACAAAATCAGAGGGCCCAGATAATCTTCACCCAAGAATATTAAAGGAACTGGTGCATGAAATTGCAAGCCCATTAGCAAGAATTTTTAATGAATCGGTAAACTCAGAGGTTGTACCTTACGATTGGAGAATTGCTAACATAGTTCCTATTTTTAAGAAAGGAAAAAAAAAGTGATCAGAGTAACTATAGGCCTGTTAGTTTGACATCTGTAGTATATAAGGTCTTGGAAAAAATTTTGAAGGAGAAAGTAGTTAAGGACATTGAGGTCAATGATAATTGGGACAAATTACAACATGGTTTTACAAAAGATAGATCATGCCAAACCAACCTGATCTCCTTTTTTGAGAAGGTAACAGATTTTAGACAAAGGAAATGCAGTACATCTAATTTACCTTGATTTCAGTAAGGCATTTGACACGGTTCCACATTGGAAAAGATGGGGATCAATATGAAAATTGAAAGGTGGATAAGGAACTGGTTAAAGGGGAGACAACAACGGGTCGTACTGAAGGGTGAACTGTCAGGCTGGAAGGAGGTTACTAGTGGAGTTCCTCAGGGATCAGTTTTGGGACCAATCTTATTTAACCTTTTTATTACTGACCTTGGCACAAAAAGCGGGAATGTGCTAATAAAGTTTGTGGATGACACAAAGCTGGGAGGTATTGCTAACACAGAGAGGGACCGGGATATCATACAGGAAGATCTGGATGACCTTGTAAACTGGAGTAATAGTAATAGGATGAAATTTAATAGTGAAAAATGCAAGGTCATGCATTTAGGAATTAATAATAAGAATTTTATTTGTAAATTGGGGTCACATCAGTTGGAAGTAACAGAGGAGGAGAAGGACCTTGGAGTATTGGTTGATCACAGGATGACTATGAGCCACCAATGTGATATGGCTGTTAAAAAAGCTAATGCAGTTTTAGGATGCATCAGGCGAGGTATTTCCAGCAAAGATAAGGAGGTGTTAGTACCGTTATATAAGGCACTGGTGAGACCTCATCTGGAATAGTGTGTTCATTTCTGGCCTCCCATGTTTAAGAAGGATGAATTCGAACTGGAACAGATTCAGAGACGGGCTACTAGGATGATCCGAGGAATGGAAAACCTGTCCTATGAAAGGAGACTCAAAGAGCTTGGCTTGTTTAGCCTAACCAAAAGAAGGTTGAGGGGGAATATGCTTGCTCTTTATAAATATATCAGAGGGATTAATATTAGGGAGGGAGAGGACTTATTTAATCTTAGTACCAATGTGGAAACAAGAACAAATGGGTATAAACTGGACACTAGGAAGTTTAGACTCAAAATTAGACGAAGGTTTCTAACCATTAGAGGAGTGAAGTTCTGGAACAGCCTTCCAAGGGGAGCAGTGGGGGCAAAAGACATATCTGGCTTTAAGACTAAGCTTGATAAGTTTATGGAAGGGATGGTATGATGGGATAGCCTAATTTTGGCAATTAATTTTGGCAATTGATCTTTGATTATCAGCAGGTAAGTATGCCCAGTGGTCTGTGATGGGATGTTATATGAGATGGGATCTGAGTTACTGCAGAGAATTCTTTCCTGGGTGCTGGCTGGTGAGTCTTGCCCACATGCTCAGGGTTTAGTTGATCACCATATTTGGGGTCGGGAAGGAATTTTCCTCGGGGGCAGATTGGCAGAGGCCCTGGAGGTTTTTAGCTTTCCTCTGCAGCATGGGGCATGGGTCACTTGCTGGAGGATTCTCTGTAGCTTGAGGTCTTCAAACCACAATTTGAAGACTTCAGTAACTCAGACATAGATTAGGGGTTTGTTATAGAAGTGGATGGCAGGATTCTGTGGCCTGCTTTGTGCAGGAGGTCAGACTAGATGATCATAATGGTCCCTTCTGACCTTAAAGTCGATGAGTCTATGAGTTTTGGAATATCATTCAACATCCCAAATATACCACTGTGTTCCTTGAGCTGCATAAAATGTTCTTCAACTGACTGTACTGCACAATCTAGCACCTGGTTAAAGAATTCAGCTTTGAATTGTTGTTTGGGGTCTCCTATGGGATTATCCCGTGCCTTGTAATCAAAACATTGTCTTCTTCGGTGACTCTTGTATTCTTGAATGGGTGGGAAAATAGCTTCAATGTGAAGTTCCTCTGCCAACTTCTGTGCACTCTTCAGGCCCTATGTAACTAATACATTTTGAAATCCCTCATCTGACCAGTAAAACTGTAGGTATGACTTTGCTGTGTCCAGTTGTTTCCATTTCCTTTCATTGTCATGTATTACATCTGAAAGAATTGTCTACAGTGTCAAAATTATAAACACTGCATTTACAAATTGATACCTAGAAATAGATGCACTCATTGTTTTACGCTACTAGAAACCATGTTGCCTGCTTGTCTCCATCTCCACTTTAAGAGAAGACTTACAAAGAGTGCAAAAGAAAGATTATACATTTCAAAGGAGAAGATTTGAAATAGAAAGACATTTATAAGATGACCCAGGAAAATCTAAAATCTTTGGTTTCCTAAGATTTCTTTCCCTTAGAACATATGTTCCATTACTGTCTGAACATTCTTATAACCCAGTTCTTCATTTCATTAGTATGTTCCCTTTTTGTTTCTATCACAATGAGGTGAGGTATTTCATGCTTAATTATCTTATACAGTTTGTTCATGTGGGCCTGATCCAATTCAGTAAAAAGAGTCCTATTGACTTCAGATCAGACCCCTTGGCAATTTTTCCATTTTGGCCACAAGGCATTTCTGAGTTTAGGTTTACCATCAGACAAATCTTATTAAAAAGGGGTTCCTTCCACTAAATCTAACAAGTACTACATTTGCACTTTTATCTCTACATTCTTTCAGAAAATAAAAGGAGATTCGTATGCGATCCCATCTGATGGTGGGAAGAAAAGAATGGTTTGAGGTGAGAGTGCAACAGCCAAAGACAGCTTTAAAGGATCTTTAAAAAAAGTTTTGATGAGTGAAAATATTCCTCTATACCTTTTTCAAATATCTCAAACTTTTTAAAAATGAAATCCTGGTCCAAAGAGAAGAATGTTGCATTATATATTTCTGCAGAAAACACAAGTTAACATTTTCAAAATTCAGTACCTATTTTGCATGAACAGGTGTGTCCATAGTTGGAGAGATTTATCCAGATTGATCATAATATGTTAACCTGGGACCTGAGTTACGAAAACGTGATTGAGAAAAAATGTAGGGAATGTACATTCAAACCTAAAGTATTGCTAGTTAAAGTTAGGATGTACTCTAATTAAAATTGGTGGCAAAATATTGATTTCAATGGGAGAATTCACATGCCCACAGTGACCCAAAGAGATGGAATCACCTTTATTGCATAAAATCATGACAATATTAAATTTAAATTATTTTCATGGAACAAGTTCTTACTCAGTTTTAATGCAGTCTTTAACAAGCAGAGGGTCTATGTGTAAAAATCATAGATAAGATTTTTGGTAAGGGCACTGTACATGAAATGATTACTGATATACAGATAATGACTAAAGCAGTGACCACCCTCTGAGGCTTGGTCCTCACAGGACACAACGGTTATTGATGACTGATAGATTATATGAGACCATCACCTATCATACTCAGAAATACTGTCCCATTGTTTCCTTAGACAGAGGAATACATTTGTCTTTTGTCTGTCTTCTAGTTAAGTTATAAGCTCTTTGGGGCTAGGAGTCTTTTTCCCCCCGTGTTTACTTAGTGCCTAGCCCAGTCAAATCCTGGTACATGACTAGGGCTCCGAGGCACTACAATTAGATGGCTGGAATTCTGATGGTATAAGTCTCTGGCAGAATCTGATTGACTGGCACATACAATTCTAAAAATTCTCTTTGTTCCTTTGACTCCCTCGTAGCATCTGGAAAGTCTCTAACAGCAAACCTTTGTGAATCTGCTTTGCTGCCAATTATGGATACTGTTTAGTTTCTTTCATTAGAAGTTACTTCATAGATTAAAAAAAAGTATAAATTTCAGTGATTTAAGTTGTCTACATCTGTGGCTAGAGGGCAATAACTGGAGGGGGCAAATGCTAGTTCTTTATGGCTCAAGCTTAGTCCTTTTTCATGCACTGAGGTTCTGGGATTGCTAGGAATGCTTCATTCCCCAATCTGTGAGTTGGATTCATGTCCTTTAGTGAAGGCCAGCTGGGATATACTAGGGCAATTGTTGGTGGAGATTTTATTTGTCTCTGGAAAAGCCAATCTGTTTACTGGAGATGGTCATGCAAGTCGACTCTGGTAATATCTGTAGTCTTTAGACTTTGTGGTTTCTGAACCATTGGTATTTAAGGATACTGCACTATTTGCATAGTTATATAAAGTTCTTGTTGCAATAGGAGAGGATAAAGTGTACTGATTTCTCCAGATACGTTAACTGCCTGTAACACTGGTGACCATGAACATGTTAGGACATCTGCACTCGCTAGCAAGAGTAGACTGAACTACTTGAATGGTTATGCTATTTCCTGTATGAGGAAAATTCTTCTGCCTCAAGCGCTCTGATGGGTTGCGGGGGAGAGGCAGGGAGGGTATCATGTTAGGAGAGCTGATGAATCAGGGGCCACAATGTATTCCGGATTAGGCGAATATCCAGGTCTATGTCCAGCACATTAAAATCAATTAGTGCAGCGGAAACAGTAACCTTGGGACTTTGTGAATTCAGAGAGTGAATGAGGATTTCTCCAGAAAATGCCAAAGTTGAGCACTAGCTGGTGAGATGGGGACAACAAACTGGAGGAGCAAGTAAAGGTAGTCAAAAAAAGGAGACTCAAAAAAGGCATTTTTCATCTACAGAAGAGTGCAATTATTCACTATAATGAGGACTTTGCAATCAATATCCATGCCTATGTCACCTCCAGACTTGAATACTAGAAGACATTGTAAAGATGGCTATCCAGTAGATCCACAGGTTAGTACAGAACACAGCTACCCATTTGCCAAGTAGTGTACACAAAGCTTAATACACAGATACTCTGACAAATCCATTAGTTTCCAGTAAGTTTCCTGGTATTATTCAAAAGTGTGGTCTTCACTTATAAAACCCTAAATAGCTATTATTTCCTTTACCTGAGGAAATGCCTCTCTCACTGGACCATACTACCACTATTGATATCAATAGAGGCACTTGAGCAGGAGCACCCTCCATACAAACAGGCAAGCTGCTGGTATGACATTATCCAAGAGGAATCCTCAGTTCTGGAATTTACTTCCTTCCTTGGTTTTCTAGAACCCAGATGTGTTAAACTTCCAAACATGTTGTGAAACCAATCTTCTTCAAGCATTTTAAAGGTGAGGGATGGGGGAGGCAGTTCCTAGGTAGAGGAGCTAGAAATTCAGCTATGATGATTTATGATACGGTTGAATATGGGACTATAGTTGCTGGATGTTTGTTATTGTAAATGTCTCTATTAATTGGAAGAATATGCAAATAGAATTTGATCAGAATACTTAAATGGCTTTTTAAAGTATACATTTGGTTTGTTTTTTATCTTTTGAGGCAACAGAAATAAAGCAGTAAATGAAAGAAAGTTAAGAACATAATTATGCGTATGTTTTAAATTCATAAATGCAAATTTATAATATGTAGTTTAAATGGAAATTACTAGAAACCTGGAAACCAGTGAATTAAAGATAAACCAATGAAACTTTTCTTTGTTTGGCATTATATTTACATGAAATATAAAATTGCAAAAAGATTGTCTAATTACTGTTTTCATGTGCTTTGAAGATGTGAGCATTACGGATATGCCAAGTATTGTTAAAACATAATACTACAATAAATCAAGTGAATTGAATTTAAAAAAAAATCAAACTTTAAATAAATGAATGCATTTAAATCAAGAGCTGAGAACACTGATAATGGTGCAGAAATGCCTCAGAACGGACAAACTGTAAAGTCCATTGCACAAGTGTCAGAAGAGCGCCAACTATCCACAACAGGGGCTATGAACACAACTCCAAATGTTAACTGGAAATTCCTATTAATAGAAATAGCATATACCCAATACATCAATACAATCAACAGATATGGCTACTATAAGCTAAGTTCCCAGACTGAGAAACAAAGGAATATCAATTCATGTCATGCTTCATTCATATTCATTGACAGATGGTTTTACAACAACTGACCAAATTGATTAGATCTCAAGTTCTTCACTTTCACATTTTCCTTTCCATATGGACATATAACTCTGAATCATGTTAAGCCAGAGAAGAATAGAACATTTATCCTGTATTTTATAGAATATAGAGGACATAACATACAGCAGTTTACAAGTAATCAACAATTTAAAATCTATGTTGAGCAGAATCTCATCCTTAAAATTATTTAGTCTTACTAACCTATTTCTTACATCTATGAATATGTCTATCAGTTAACATTGAAAAGTAATGTTGTCACATCAGCAGGCTGTTCTGACTTGCTCATGTATTCTTTTTTTCTGCAAATTTTTTTAACGAATTTCATTAAAGACTTGTTGTCCACACACAGTTAAACCCTGGTACAGAGGCAGTTAAATCAGACCATTGACAGCTAGGAGTGTGCATGGATACAGTTGCTTTGTGTGTGAAAGTAATGAGAAAACATTTCAATTCTGCATCCTGCCAATATGTCTTGCAGTAGATTCATTTTTAATGTGTTGTTTTGCTGGAAATATAGCTGGCTGAAAACCAAGGTGGGCTGTGGAGGGGATATGAAGGGGGTTTTTTTCCCCAAAATTTCAACATTTGAAATGTTTTCACCATCACTATAATTCTTCCAAAGACCAGGGACAAGGGAAAATCAAGAATTTAATATTTTCTCCTGTATTTTCAATCATTTTTATCAAAAATCTGAATTTGAACTTCTAGTATTACATTTTCTGAAGTTTTGTAATCCAGCCTTTTTTTTTAAACTGCCTGTCCTGAATGTATTATATTTCCCTGAGCTATTAAAACCTTCATTATTAGTGAACTTTGAAGAGTTTTGTTGAAGTTATATTAATCTAATCGTGAAACAGAAATATCACCATGTGGCTTATGTGACCAAACCAAGTAACCAATACAGCCTATATTTTGAATATAGAATATGGATACTGTTCAATCAAACCATTCTGTTTTTTAATACACTGAAAAGGGAAGGCTACATTCTATTCAGTTGTTTGCTGTGAAATACATGCTCAGTTCGAACAATACATGCTTGTATGCTTCAGGAGGTGATGTTTCTGAATTAATAATTACCAACTTTATATATGAGACTACTTCAGAAGATTTTGAAAAGTATAGTACTGTTACTGATTCAGCCATCTTTCCATGACTGTTTGTTAGAGTTTTTAAAAGTCTATCCATTTTATGAAACATACTCGCTTTTTTTGGACCCATATGAGAATTTTTAACACAGTTTTCTAGACATTCCTCTCAATCTTTTGTAAACTGATTGCTTGATCTCTTCCCCTACTGAATTCAGGTTTATAGGTCACTAATTTCCAGGATCCTCTGACCGCTCTCATGAAACAGGAATGGTACATTTGATTCTCTCAATCCATTCTTCCTTCCACTTAAAAATAATTAAATACACCTGCTTAGATTTTTTTCCACTTTGTCTCTATTTTTGATTCCTTCATAGTTCATGTGAATCCCATCTGGCCCCTAAGGGTATGTCTACACTATGAAATTAGGTCGAATTTTTAGAAGTCGTTTTTTTAGAAATCTTTTTTACAGTCCATTGTGTGTGTCCCCACACAAAATGCTCTAAGTTGGCAGACTGCGTCCACTTCCAGAGCGTTGAACTGTGAGTAGCTATCCCACAATTCCTGCAGTCTCCGCTACCCATTACAATTCTGGGTTGAGATCCCAGTGCCTGATGGCGCAAAAACAGTGTTGCGGGTGGTTCTGGGTACATGTTGTCAGGCCCTCCTCTCCCTCCATTCCTCCGTGAAAGCAATGGCAAACAATGGTTTTGTGCCTTTTTTCCTGGGTTACCTGAGCAGACACCATACCACGGCAAGCATGGAGCCCGCTCAGCTCACCGTCACTGTACGTGTCCTGGGTGCTGGCAGATGTGGGACTGCATTGCTACACAGCAGCAGCTCATTGCCTTTTGACAGCAGATGGTGCATTACGATTGGTAGCCATCATCATCGTACTCCTGGGTGCTCTTTTAGCCAACCTCGGTGAGGTCTGTCAGGGGCGCTTGGGCAAACATGGGAGTGACTCAGCTAGGTCATTCCTATTTTCTGCCAAGCACCCAGGAGATGACAATGGCTAGCAGTCATACTGCACCATCTTCTGGCAGCCTAAGATGTAAAAGATAGATGGAGTGGATACAAACAAGAAATTGACCCAATTTGATTTGTGAAATCAATGGCCCGCTAAACCCAGGGGTTTGAGTTCAGTCCTTGAGGGGGCCATTCTATGTGACAGTTGTTTATATTCTCCTTGATGCAAAGCCACCCATTTTGTTGATTTTAATTCCTTGTAAGCCATGTCATCAGTCACCCCTCCCTCCATCAGAGCAATGACAGACAATTGTTTCGCGCCTTTTTTCAGTGGAGAACCAGAAGTTGCAAAAGCAAAACCAGAAAAGGAGACGACAGCAACATGGTGATAAGAGTGATGAGGACATAGACATGGACATAGACTTCTCACAAAGTATGGGCCAGGCAATGTGCCCCGGCAATGTGCACATCATACTGATGAGCTCTGCATGGTCACCTGTGCTGATCAGCTCCCCACACGGGCCAAATAGGAAATGAAATTCAAAAGTTTGCAGGCCTTTTCGTGTCTACCTAGCCAGTGCATCTGAGTTGAGAGCGCTCCAGAGCGGTCACAATGGAGCACTCTGGGGTAGCTCCTGGAGACCAATACAGTTGAATTGCGTCCACACTACCCCAAATTCGACCCGGCAAGGCCAATTTCAGCGCTAATCCCCTCGTCAGAGGTGTAGTAAAGAAATCGATTTAAAGAACCCTTTAAGTCGAAAAAAGGGCTTCGTTGTGTGGATGGGTCCAGACTTAAATCCAGGTAATGCTGCTAAATTCAACCTAAAATCAGAGTGCAGACCAGGACTTAGAGTCAGTTATTCTGACATGATGTTGATTTCATTCAGTATTTCTTCATTCATTGAGAAGTGTATATTTGTGCCCCGCCTTGACCATTGTGCGCACTAAAAACTGATTTTCTTTTTCTTTTTTGATTTTTTTTACCATCAGTCTCTTCTGTCCATACACTATCCTTGCAGTCTCTTGGAGGCCCTACTAATGTCTTTGCTGACCCGTTAGTGCCTTGTATGTTCATATGTAATTTGTTTTGACAAGTTAGACTGGAGATTAAACAGAACATGCACATTCAGCAGCTTTCTTGTATTAATTCTTATGGGGTAGATTTGGAATTGACAAAAATCTCCTGTTTCAATTATTGACCATGTTAAATCTTTCTTCCTTAAAAACTTTAGGTTACAGCCAATTTAATTTGATCACATACAATTTAATCACATACAGCTGACAACAATTTGGGCCAGTTTCAGAAATGTTTATATTTACAGTACTGTAAATTTAAATCATTTTACACTAATTTAGGCTCCCTTTTGCTCAGCAGAACTACTGTCACCCAAATACGGATGTGTAAATGAAAAGAAAGTGTATCCACCTTGGTGTCATCTACATGTTGATCAGCCAGACAATGTACCTTAAATAAGAGGTGAGGTACTTTATCTTCTTATGTCCTATTAGTTTCCTTACATGTGCCAATGGACCACAATTTGGATAGTTATATTCAAATATTATTTATAATGAGTGGACTATAATTTACACATTGATAGATAGTGCAAGTCTAAGTAACTGACTACGTCTAACTAAAGAATCTAAATAATTCTTAGGTAAATTAGAAGGGAGAATAAACTGACATTGAAAGGGCCAGAAAACAGGATTACATCATTATCAGATTGATTCTAGATTAGAGCTGTACTTAGTTTTCCAGACTTCAGTTTAACAAAATTTAGTTTGCATTTAAACTCAAAAAAGAGAAGTTTACATTTATTATTCCCCCCTTTTAGTAATTAAAGTTGTTCTCCTCTAGACTTACTTCTGATTTTAGCTCTTGAGAACGGATTTACTCCAACTTCACTATTTCAAGTTTTATCAATTTAAGATAGCAGTAAAGCAGGGGTGAATCAAGTCTCTTATGTTCAACTTGTATTTTCAAGAGAACACTTTTTGTAGAATCATTTCACCCAAAATTACAGAAATTCAATAAGCTTTAGCAGTAGCCACCTGCATTTTCTGGGACTTAGGTAATTTATATACGAAATTTACAAAGAATAAGTGATGAAATACTTATAAGCACAGTTTAGCACCCTAACAGGAATTTAAGAAAATGGATAAAGTCTCCAGAGGGATTATAAAGATGTTAGATTGAAGATGAAAGTCTATCTTGGCAGGAATATAATGAAGTAATTCTATTTTCACCTTTGATCTCACATTAAGAATGTAAAACTAGATTGTCTGCTTAAAGCCACAAGAGGCATGGGGGAAAGGAACATCATTACATTAACAAACATTTATTTTCATTGCTTTGGTGCACATAATTTCATTTATGTAATTAAGGTCTTCTAAACTTGGTTTATGAGCACTATCTATATAACACTTCATCCAATACTTCTATTAGGGGCTAACTATATAAAGCTATGATAGAAGGGATTTTTTTAAAAAGTGAAAGGTAACCATATATGCACACATTGCCTTGTGCCTGAATTTCTTTCTTTCTAATCCCCCTCCAGCCTCTTATTTATGACAGCTAACACCTCCACTAATCTTGTCTCAAAGGTCTATAACTGGGGTGTAATCTGTAACTATTCTTACTTCTTATCTCCCTATATTCAAGCCTTGCTCACTAAATCTCATCTGTTCTTTTTAACAATGCAAAAAAAAAAATCTAGCCTTTCCTTCCTGTCTCCACTGATGTCTGACTGAAGTCCATATACTGCCACATTTGATATTAGGGGTGGATTCATAAATAGGTTATAATGGTTAGCACATGATTAATAGGTTTTAAATGGTTAATTGTTGCCTTCATGCCACCGTGTAAGGATTTCACAAGGCTTAGTAATAAAGGCCGACAAAGTAAAGCCCTCACCAACTAACCATGTCAAAGGCTTTTGTTAAATCTATAAAAGAGAGAGATACAGTGGAGTACATTTTTCAGCACTTTTCGTGCAGTTCTCTTACAGAGAAGATAATGTCTATGGAGGATCTTTCTTAGAGGAAGCCTCGCTGGCTCTTAAGATAGATTATCTCCGCTAATGTTTGAAGTTTAGGTAAAAGAATACAGCATACAATTTTTCCTTCAATGTTCAGATTACCCTCTGTGGTAATTACTGTCACTTCTGTCCCCTTTGTTTTTACAGAGTTGTATGAAACAAACATCCTTAAAATATTGCAGAACAGTAGTCCTCTTACTTGTATCAATGTTTATACTTGGCAGTGCCTTCATCTGAACAGGCACTGTATACACCTGGGAATGTACATCCGTCGCCTCCAGGAATGAAAATATAAATAATGGATCTTATTCAGGCAATAAATCACCAAAAATAGAACTAACATAGTTTTATTTAAAAGTTATCCTAGCAGCATATAATAGAAAATGCAACCAATTAATATAGGTAAAGTTGTTAAACTGTACCAGGTCAGTAGATAATACTGCTATAGCACAGCTAAAGGCTGGAGCTTTCAACAGCAACATAAACCTAAACCACATTATTAGCATTATATGCAGATCCACCCTATCCTTGAGCATGCACTCTCCCTCAAGTTTATAGTGCTGGGTCCTCTTTTTTTTACCAACATACTGGGCATGCAGGAATTCAGACCAGCACTAAGTCTGGCAAAGGCAGCCCAAATGAAAGAAAAAAAAAGGAATGTGGCAATTTTTTGTACTGGGACCAGCTTGGATCATACAGTACTAGCTGGCAATAACACTTGTTATATCAGAGACCAATAATCCCTGATTCTTGCCATACAATGAATCTCCCTCTCCTTTCTTCTTATACTTGATATAGCCAAACTTATTCTTAACACTGTATCTTCAATCCAGAGACCAAAGCCCTGGGTAACTCACTTGCATCAATCAACTGTGAGCCAGATTCAAATTTGCTGCACAACCAACAGTTTCCAGCTTTCACTCTCAATGCCTAACAGTGGGGAAGGAAACTGTGAGCTAGGGTTCCACACTAACAAGTGTTCAGCTGCAGTGTCGTCTTAACCCTGGTCTCATGTCTTCAAACCCAGCAGCTCAACAACAGAGCTCAGTCTCAGCTTTTACTTGGCCCAAACCACAAGGGAAGCAGCAGAGCTCAGCTCTAACTCCCCAGCCCAAAATGGAACCCACCACAACTTCTCAGCAGCCTCTCCCACACAGACGCTCAGTCAAGTCCCAGAGGGTACCATCATTGGCTTTTCAGTCAGTCGAAGCCAGTACACAGAGGTCTGTCTAATCAGAATACCTCTGATGGATTCAAAGGCTCCTCAGATAAGGACCTACACAAAAAATATATTAAAAACCAATCAGATGAGCTTATTAGAATGCGTGTAGATTACCAGAGATCACACTAACTCTAATATGGGCTCTGAGAAGACAATCCTTCAGTACCCTACTCAAGGAGTTTCCTTGTAGTTTCAAGTTCATCACAGCTTCAGGTCAAGGCAAGCATGCAGTCTTACTCAGAAGACCAAATATTTCCTATCCTTCTCTAAGGAATTACATTAGCATCCCCCTCCTCCTACAGGAGTTACATACAATACCACAACATACACAATTATAGTTTAATCCAATAGACCTCAAAGATATTAAACCTAATTCAGTAAGGTTTAACTTAATTCAATTATGTTTGTCCACACAAGTATCCAAGCAGACAAGCCAACTGTCCCATATGAATCATCCCACCAGATCCTGGCAATACATGCACAATCAAGAAACTCACAGGGATGATTAAATCATGGATAGATAAGGTTTTACTACTCTTGCAGCTAATGATGGTCTTTTTATTTGTTTTATTTTTAAAAATTAACAGGTAAAACAAAACAAAATACATGATTTGTAATACTTTTGAAATCATGCTCCCCAAAGATCAGTATTTCACTCCCAGTTTTTAATGCTATCCTCTGCTGCTCTCACCCTACTTCCCTATTCCCCTTTCTACCACCAAGTTATGTTGTAATTTCATTGTGTCATCACAGGCAGAGCTGTTCCTCCCTGCACCTCCCGAAGCTTAATGTACTTCTATGGAAGTATATAATGAGTCATTGCTAGACATTAGGGGTGAAACCCTACCTAGCTCCACAACAATTAGTGACGAATCTCCTATTGAGTTCAATGTGCCAATATTTCACACTGAGTACTTTTCATATACAAGGGTCATTGAAATACAACAACTCGGGGACCAATGGTGGGTGTCTCTGTTCATTGGCTGAGTTAGCATTCTCATGTTAGACATCAGAGATATATAATGGGAATATAATGCAGTATAACTATTGTGGTTAGCAACTTAATAAGTTTTCCTTACTGTTTACTTAATTGTTCCTTATTTTAGTTGTGTGGTTTGGTTTTAAGTCTGCCAGGTGAGAGATCCACATGTTGTAGTTATTCAAGAGCAAAAACTCATTGTAGAAGGGATCTAAAGGGTGTAAGGCAGGGGTAGTCTATTTTCTGTCAAGGTCCAAATTTCTTGGCCAAGGTATAATCAAGGCCCAGATTCTAGAGAAAATAATCCTAAAAAATAAAAAGATTTCAGTCCATTCAAAAGCATCTGGAAATCTGGATTTGGCCCATGGTCTTCCTACTGACTACCCTTGGTGTAAGGGTTAGGAGGCAGATAAAGCTCTCCACTCCAAGAAAAGAGCATGGGAATTCCAGACAACTTAGCACCCCAAATAACCCCCGTGGAATCCTTGTGAGAGAAGATGTGGTCCATATAAATCTTATCCATACAGGTCCTTTTCCACCATCAGCTGAGGAGGTCATGGTTGAGCTTTTTGAAGTATTCTAATAGGTCCAATAAATAGAGCAGTCTTTGGTAGTTAATGTGTATCCTCAACTCTAACCCTTGAAAAATCTGCATGCACCTTACAGCTTTATTCTTCTTGATAAAGCATCTCATTATACAGGATCTTTTTCTGAAATCCCTGCCCCATTATTGAAGTACAGAATACATATTCCTTCTCTCATGAACTTGATTTTAAAGATGAATCAACAAATTTCTTAAGAGATGCCATCATATCTGTCATTGCGAATGAAGTACAGTAATATTGCTGTGTCTTTCATCTTCAATTCCTGTCCTCTTTAAGTGATATGATCCTACAACACATGCACTTTATTTCAGAAACTATTTATTGACAACATTAATGGTAGTCGGCTAAAAGTAAACTTTTCACCGTTTCTTAGTTTTTCCTCTGCTTCATATTCCAGATACTCAGTCATTTATTATTTTCTCCTTAGTACTTTACTCTACTTTTTGTTGCATTATCTGGGTTTCTAATACTGTCAAGCACACTTACATGGAATAAATATAGTTCTGATGTGCTCCAATCCAAGTCACACACTTTTATAAGTTACTTCCTTAGTAATTTTTCTCTATAGTGCCAAGAAGATTGATCAGATTTAGACTGTATTTACTATCTCGGTAATAGGGACAGGGAACAGACGAGGTGGCGTCTGTTGAGGTATGCAACAGCTAGATGTATTTTACTAATGTTTCCCTGCCTCACTGGGAACTGTTACTGAAGCCTTTCCTTTGTCTTCCTATCTTGCATTTTTCATATTGTTAGGATTTGCGATCATGCTCTCATTTATAATAGCATAGCACTTAACACATCATGGGCTCTACTGGAAACAAATAAGCAGTAACATCCAACCACACATTAAGCTTTTGGCAAATACTTACCATTGAACATATCCATAAAAGTCAGCATTGGCTTGTTGTCATAGCATTCTTTCTCAGATCTGAACCTTAGAGTTCAGAAAATGAGATACTAGCATGAATTTTCCTAAGCTTAATTACCAGCTTAGATCTGATAGGCTGCCACCACCCAAAAATATAGTGTTTTGGGGCACTCTGACCTCCCCAACCTTCCCTGGGGACCCCAAGAACCCAGACCCCTTGGGTTCTTAAAACAAGAAGAAATAAACCATTCCCCCACCTTCCCCCTCTCAGAACTTCCCTCCCTGGGCTATCCTGAGATACTGATCTAACCTCTTAAATCACCATACAGAGAAGCATCTCCCTTCCCTTCCACAAAGAGGCAAACAGATTCAAGGAAAACAGAGAGAGATTTTCTCTCTCCCCCTCCCGTCTCCCCACCCATCCTGGTGAGTTATCCCAATCCCCTGGGATAAAACAAGGGAAACAGAGGAAAAAAACAATCAATCAGGTTTTCTAAAAAGAAATCTTTTAATAAAAGAAAGGAAAAAGTAAAGAATTATCTCTGTAACTTCAAGATGTCAATATACAGAGTCCTATAGCTTACAGATACCAGAAAGAGACTTCCCCCCCAGTACCAATACAAATCAAAATATTCCCAGCAACTACACATATAAAAGTTAACCAGCCAGATCCACAATTGCAAATAGAGTAAAACAATTTTTAAAAAAACCTAAACCGCCTGATTTTTACTCACTACTTGAAAAGAGACTTAGAGAGCCTGTAGTAATGTCTGGTCTCTCTCAGACCCTCCGAGAGAAAAACAAAGAACAAAGAACTCACACCCAAACTTCCCTCCACCCAAATTTAAAAGTATCTTGTCTTCTGATTGGTCTTCTGGTCAGGTGTCCAGTTTCCTGCTTATAACCCTTTACAGGTATAAGAGACATTAACCCTTAACACTCTGTTTATGACACTTGTGAAGAGAAATAAAAGGCTAAATTCTCCTGATAGTTTATTTGAAGTGAATAATTCAAAGTTTCCTTGTAATAGTGCTCTCTGCCAACATTTAATAAGAGATGGGCCTTTATAGGAACACCAGATCTGTCCTACAGAGTTTGAGGAAGTTTGATTTCAGACCCCATTTTCTACCTAAACCTCATAATTATGTCCCATTGTGAAACCAGCACTAATGTTCACTTATATTATAATAAACACATCTAAGAGTTCATCTCCTTTATCATATTTAGTTTAAGAATAAATAGGAGATAACTTCTTATGGCTGTTACTATTGCTCTATAAGTCCCTGAAGTATCTGTGTCCACCCAATTTATGAGTAACGTGGATTGAGTCCATTATATTCAAGATGGTATTTAGAGTCTCATTCTGCGGAAATTATGTCAATGGACAGTTTCACCTAATGCTAAACAAAAACAAGAAAAGAGAGTGAAAAAAACCATGTCATCACCAGTTATGCCCCTCGTCAATTTCAAGATACTGATCATGAAAATAACAGTGAACATCAGAATGGCAGCACAGTGAAACTGATGAGAGATAAAGCAGTCTGCTGCGATGACACTTTCTCCCCTATGTCCTGACTTTACATTTTATTTTCACGAGAGATGGCTTATAAATGTACTCTTATTTCCATCCTTTTGTTTTTGTATTTAAAAAGCCCCAAAAGACACATTAAGGGGAGATAGGCAGTATCAGTCTTCTGCAATGAAATTTCAACTGAAACACACAGATTGTGACAGGATTGATTTTATGTGGAAATTTGATGTTCCTCTAGAGTCTGTTCTGTTTTTTCATTAATTCCTCTCTTGGTAATACAATAATAAAGTCTGATTCACTGATTTTGTGGCGCTGCCTCCTAAGCCTTTGGTTTTTAGGGTATTCATTCAAGTCTACATGGGTAAATATTCCTTCCATTTTCCTGTTCTCTTATATTCATTGTGTTTTGTCTATGTTTAGATTGTAAACTATGTTTGTGTACATTTTATCAAGTACATTTTAGGCACTGTATAGATAATATACATAAAAATAAATACAATTAAAAGGCTCTATTTGCCAAATGGAAATTTGTAACCCAGACTTGCTTCACTTTAGACTGTTAGCTACTTCAGACAGGGACTGTCAATTATAGGACTTACTGCACTTATGACCCCTCCTGGTCTCTTCAAGCGCTCTACCTCTAGGGTGTCAGTCTCCTGGCTGTCAGCAATCTCAGGCCATGGCTACACTCACACTTTACAGCGCTGCAACTTTCGCGCTCAGGGGTGTGAAAAAACACCCACCTGAGCGCTGCAAGATACAGCGCTGTAAAGCGTCAGTGTAATCAGGGCGGCAGCGCTGGGAGGGATGTGGTTTACATGCAGCGCTGGGAGAGCTCTCTCCCAGGGCTGCTGCTTCTACTACACTCACACTTCAAAGCGCTGTCGGGGCAGCACACCCGCAGAGCTGCCGGGGAAGCGCTTTGAAATTCCAAATGTAGCCATACCCTTAGGGTGGAGTCACCAATTCTCTCATTCTCAGACCAGAGTCTGAGCAGCAGGCCTGTGATCAACCATGATAACCCAAACTTGGTAAAGTACCAGCAGTTCATTTCCCTCTGGGAACAGGGACAGTATCCAGTAACAGATGCCTTTCTCTAAAGTATCATTTATTTAGAACAAAAATATTTATACAAAACATATTGGAAAATTATAAACCAGTTTATACAAATCCCTGCCTTTCTCCAAGGCTTGCTGTTCCCCAGATCCAGGGAAAAGCCTAACTTCTCAGACTCTGTCATTCTGAATCGCTGCTGCTAATTGACCTTCCCATTCACTGCTAATAAGGGTTTCTTAACCGATCAGCATTCTTTTGCTCTCTGGGCTTCCAGCCTGGCAAAATAAGGTTTGCAGCTTCATTGGAGTCAAGATTTAGGATCCTCAGATTTAATAGGTGCCTTCACTGCCTTTTGAATTTGTGCCAGTATCTTTTCCAGGGAGCCATTTTGCCTTCCTGTTTGTTTTTCTAGCATACAGTTGGCATATAATAAACATTTTACTACTCCAATATAACTTATACAGTCTCTCAGTAACTAGTGGTTACACATCAGGAGTCTTATAGTATTACAAAGCATGTCCAAGACTGTCACATGATCCTGAGCCTATACTGAGTCCCTGATCCTACATTGAGGCCTCTAGACACTATGACAGTACATACAACTAAACTTCCATTGGACTTTAATTGTATCAGGATAGGGCACTTTGTGTACCAATGATAGTCTAAGCACAATAAAGTCCTTGCCAGAAGAAATCATCCAGCAAGTTGGTTGTAGAAGTACAGATGGAAGTGAAGCAATGGCAGAGCAGGCTGAGCCAATTGAGGAAGAGACTCCAGAAAAGCTTTCTAAGTATAAATAGCCCTAATGAGGTTGATTTGTTATCAAAAAGGACCATAAACATAAATAGATGTCCCACAACCAAAACCCAGAATTCCCCAGCACAGTCCATCAACACTAAGTACAGCTCCAGTGTCTCTTACTACACCTCATCCTAGGTCCTCTAAAGGGGATGCTTCTATGCCCAGTTTCATTCTCAAGTCCAAGTTTAGCCCTGGAGTCAGTAGCATCTCACCCAACCCTCCTTCCATATCTTCCAACCTCATCTCTTCAGCTTCAGCTCTCCAGCTCAGAGAGCCAGCAGACCTCTCCCTCTACTGTTGGCAGCCTTTACCCTCTTTAGCAGTGGCTGTATGACTTAAGGATGTTTGTAGGTGACTCCCAACTATTTTCTGCTTTCAACAGCCTGATCTAGCTCCACTGCTCATCCAAGGAAATCAGTGTTCCCTCCTTCAGAAGCATCCCCTCTCTCAATCTAGGTCTGAGGTGGAGTCTCTCTACTTCTCTAAATATCCTCTGCCAATGCATGTTCTCTCTGAACTGTGGCTTCTAAGCTCTTCCTTGCCTTTGCGCTGTCTCTCATTTATAACTCCCAGAGACAGCTCTCCCGACCCCCACCCCTCATCATACCAAACTAGGTCACATCGGGACTAAACAGGAGCACTGAATCCAATTTCATTTTTTCTTTCCACTTTTCATTCTCTAGAATTCTTAGAGGATCTTACTTGTATAAATATTAATGGGCAATATGAATATTGTTTAACAACAGCATCTGTGATTGTTCTATACCCATCAGATAACACCATCATACTGAGGGACATGTCTTAATAAGGGCCATTGTTGAACTTCAGGACAGCTGAATCAGTTTGCTCACAGTTTTCAATCTCAACATAATGCTCCTGAGGCATGCCTAAATAGAGCCCATTTAATTAAGCCCTTTCAGCTGTTATTGCTCAGTTTATGTACAAATGTGGCTATAATAAATCATGGTAATTTCACAAATGAGTGTTAAGTGGATTTTGGGCACATTGTACATTTATAACAACTTATATTTTAAACATAAAACTGATTACAATGTTTGAGGTTTAAGCCATAAATCAGCATTTAAAAAAATTTGTATGCCAAGCACAGGTGAAAGTAAGCTGGTACGGTGTACCAGTAAGAAAGTGGCCGCCGCTACAGACCAGTATACAGCTGACATTAAAGAGCTGCCATGGCAGTGCTTTAAGAAATGTACTGGTAGGGCTGCTGATGGCGAGGGGGGTGCAAAAGGAGCAGCTGCCCCAGGGCCCAGCAATTCAAAAGGTCCTGGGGCTCTCAGCAGTGGCTGGAGCCCTGGGCTCTTTAAATCGCCACCAGAGCCCAAGGGCTCCCATCCGTCACTATCCTGGAGCTCTGGTGGCGATTTAAAGAGCCCAGGGCTCCTAGCCACTGCTACTGATTCATCAGCTGTAGCCCCAGGCCCTTTAAATAGCCACCCGAGCCATGGGTGGCACAGGTTGGGCAACACTGAAGGGCTGGCTGGGGGAGTATGGCCCCAGCCCCGTCCCTTCCACCGAGGCCCCACCCCTTCCACCTTGCACAGGACCCCGGCTGCCTTGCATACCGATAGGTCCTTTAAGTTACTTTCACCCCAATGCAAAGTCATTTAAAATGAATGTGCATTAAGATATTTGACTTTGTCATACATTCTAAGGGGCTTACATTGTAACCTTAGCTAGAGTACTGTACACATGCATTTATATAATCAGTCTACTAGTCTTGAGGATGATTTCCTTTCTTTTTCAACAGGGGAAATTTGACTTTATTCCTGAAGCCCACCCACAAACACCAGGCTTCTCTTCCAGTGTCGTATGACATTAGCTGTAGTCTCTGAAAATACAAAGTTCACTGAATTAAGACATGAATTTTAAAGAGAAGCTTGATATTATATGCTAAGGCAAAACCAGGTCAAGAACCCCTGTACTAATCTAGGCCCCCAATTTAGCAATCCACCCCTATTATTCAGCCTAACAGCAGGCATGAGTTTAAGTGCTTTTCTGAATAGAGAGTTTTGAGCCTGATCCAAAGTCCAGTGAACTCAATAGGATTCATTACATCATCTTTGGATCCGGTCCTTAGTGCTAGATGCATATATCACAACATTCAAAACTAAGTTGTGGATATGGCAGTGACAATTTATGAGGGGACTGTATTGTACATGAAGACCATAAATGTAAAAGGAATATCACTGATCAGATTGGTGTTTGGAGATTATATTGAAATTTTATCTATTCCAGCAAACAATTCTAGCAGACCAGGTCTCCTAGCCACTGCTACCACGTCAACAGCTGGAGCCCCAGGCCCTTTAAATTAACTAACAACTATTCAATGGAAAACTGTTGAATGTACACATTCACAATGTACTAATCTCAAACTACCTGATATATGCTGTAAGAAACTTTTTTTCATCATGTATTTGCATAAACGGTCTTAAAAATGAACTCTGAATTCTCTATCAAAGTCCAAGTTTTCTTACATGAGCAAAACAGGAGTCAAAACCAGAACCGTCATTATTTTAAATGGTCAATTGTCTATTTACAGAAAGCACTTGAGAGAAAAGAATGATGGAGTCATTTTTTCATTCATCTCTGACTGCAATTACTTGTAAGTTTTAGAGGAAACCACCAAAAAAAAATGTTCATTTTTTTCCAAAGTGTGAAAATTGCTGGCCATTAGCACCAGTGAAATAAGGATGTAGGTATGCATTTGGAATCGGAAATTCCTAGTCAGATTACATAGATACTGTAGAACAGCAGTACATTCTAGGTCCCTATGAGAAAGGAAAGCCAATGACTAGGACAAGAACAGCTGCCCACTGACTGCTACGGTGGGCATGTTAGATCACTTTAAAATGCTACATTACTTCTCTCAGAATCTATGTTGTCATAGTATAATTCCCAAATCTGGACCTTAGCGTCCAGGATATGGGTACTAGCATAAAGTCCTCTAAACTTAATTACCAGCTTAGATTCTGTAGCGCTGCCACCAATCAGGAAATTTCAGGGCCTGATACCCTCTGGTCCCCCCAAAACCTTCCCTGGGGACCCCCAAGACCTAGATTCCTTGAGTCTCACAACAGAGGGGAAAAAAACATTTCCCTTCTCCCTCCTTTCCTCCTCCCAGATTCTCCCCACCCTGGGAACTCTAGGAGAGATAGACAGATTCCAGCTTAGTGAATCTAAACAAAGAGATTCCACCCTTCTCCCCTCCCTTCCCTCTCTTCCAGAGAGAGACACAGAGATAAACGCAGAGAGCAGGTTTTTCTTCCCTCCCCCCTTTCCTTTCTCCCACCAGTTCCCTGGTGAGTGCAGACTCCCTTTCCTGGAGTCTTACAAAAGATAACCAAAAAATCAATTAGATTCTAAAAAAAGAGGAAAACTTTAATAAAGAAGGAAAAAACATAAAAACTGTCTCTGTAATCAAGATGGTAAATATACAGGGTTTTTTTTAGCTTATAGACAATAGAAAGAAGCTTTCTCCAGCAGAAACACAATTTAAGCTACTTCCAACAAGTACACATCTGCAAATAAGAAAAACAAGTTAAAAGACTATAACCACCTTTTTACTTACTATCTATTCTGAATAGATAAGAGACTGTAGCAGGGAGATTGGCAGAAACCTGGTTGCACCTCTAGTCCTGTCCAGGACCCCGAGAGAACAAAGCCAAACCCAAAAAACACACACAAAGGCTTCCCTCCACATGAGATTTGGAAGTATCTTGTCTCCTGATTGGTCCTCTGGTCAGGTGTTGCAGGTCACTGTTTGTTAACCCTTTACAGGTGAAAGAGACATTAACCTTTAGCTATCTGTTTATGACATATATAATTATTGCATTCTACAAAATCAACTAATATAGGAGTTTAGCCCAAATATTAGGGAAGATGTACATCAGACTAATGTCTGTCTGAAATATAGCTTTTGGTGATCACCAGTTCTCTGGCCACTGCATTTATAGTAAGAAAATGAAAAAAAAAATCTTCATCTTTAAGCAAGATAAAAAATGAAATGTTGGTATTTAAGATAAATTGCATGACAGGACACAATAAAGTAAATCCCTCCTTCTGGAGTTTCTAGCTTACAGGAATGGCACAGATCCAGTCTGAAGAAAACCAACCTCAAGCTAGATGAATGCTTCTGTGTGCTCCTCTTCTACCTAGGCGTGGTAGAACCTGGGGGGAGGGAAGCCATCAGGGCTAGTATCCCCACAAGAGAAATACTGGAGGTGAGTCTGAACTATGTTTCCGCCCCTGCCAATAATTCTTAGGCTAATTGTTTCATGTGCTCAGGCCAGGTGGGTCTCCATGGCTAATGGGTGGCGGGGGGGAAGGGTGCAGGGGGAGAAGAGAAGAAGAGTCAAGGAAGGGACCCAGAGGGGCTAAAGTGATCATCACACTGTCCCAAATTGGTCTGAGGAGGAGGAGGAGGCAGGAACCAGGGGTGATCAGGTCAAGTGTCAGTAGCTCCCTTCACTCCCCATGCAGAGCACACAGCTCTTTCCCCTGCTAATGCCTGGCACCCCGACTGTCACCCCCTCCTCTTGAAGATGACCCACCCTGACTCCACTGCCTACTCCTGAAACTCTAAATTCCCACCTCCACCCACTGCTCCTGGCTGCCACCATGCCTCAGGCATAGAGCCCATTCTAACTTCCTTCCACTCCCCATGCTTAGTACAGTGCTCATGGTGTTCAGGTTTCACTATGCACCATTGTTCCCACCCTTCAAAGTGCACTTCCACAGCCTCTGCTAGCAAACTGAAGCTCATGTTGTATTTATTAATGAAAAGAAAGGAGTCGAAGGATTTGGTTCCTCCTTTTTAACTTCTTCCATTTTCACTCTACGAGTTACTCTCCAGTAGTTATGTCAGATATGAAGCAGTCAACATATAAGTTATATGAAGCACAGAAACGGGCAGCAATTCTCATGTATTTTGCAGGACAGCTTCATTGATCACTATTGTAATGGATGAGACTGTATTGATACTATTTGAGAGAAGCTTTCAGGTAAGAGGGCAGATATTTTATTCTAAATGAGTTTTTTTAAAATAAAAAAATCCAATCGACCTTTTAAATATATTTTTCATTAAATATACATATCTGCACATAATCCTCTCAGAAAACCAATTGTGCCTAGACTAAGAGCCTTTTCATCCTGAAATAATCACCTAGAAACTTCTTGTGTGCACTACAGAGTATATGCTAGAGAGACCATGAACAAATACTGCACTTGCTATGTGCATAAATACAATGAAGAATAGTCAAAATTCATGTAAGCCACCAAACTCCCAGAGTTGAATTATTCTTTATAATGCAGTAGCATCTTGGAGCCCCAGTCATAGACTAAGGCCCTATTGTGCTAAGCACTGTACAAAGAACAAAAAGAAAGCTTACAATATAAGCGTAACAAAAATCGAAGTGTTCTGGAATGAGGAGGCCCTCCAAGACTGTTGCCTCATCTCACGATATACCTCCACAACCTTTCAGGCGTGTAGCCAGTAAAAGGCCTCTGTCCCTCAGAAACCGCAAACAAGACAAACTGGGGGAGAAAGCCATAGGAACCAGTTGTCATGATAACATTTCAACTCTCAGTTTGGAACTCTTTTCCATAACTCTGGTATCACATCTCATTTCAAATATGCTCTGGCAAACATCACCAGGTGACACTGTTACATAAAGCTTTCCAGAACCATAGTGTAGACCTGTAAGAGACCTCAGTAGTCATCTAGTTCAGTCTTCTGCATTGGAAGCAGGACTAAGTAGTAACTGGACCCTTCCTGACAGATGTTAGTCTAATGTGTTCTGAAAAACCTCCAATGATAGAGACTCCACGACCTCTCTAGGCAATTTGTTCAAGTGCCTAACTACTCTGACAGGAAAATTTTCCTAAATGTGCAACTGTCACATGGATGCATCACTCACTACTAGTCTGGCCCCTCCTCCTGGACACTCTGGGGATTAGCTCTCAAGGACAACACCCCTGTACACAGTCTGCACACTGTTTCTCTGTCTCTCCCTCTAGTCTGCAGCTCCTCTCTCACCCCACAACCCTCAGTGTCTCTTTCATCACTTAATCCTCCAGGTAGGTCACTCAGCATTCCCCCTTCTGGGGTACAGTCCATTAGAAGTCCTAGGCAGTCTTCCCATTCACTACCTCAGTTTCTATGCCACACTCTCAGTGGCTGGTAAGAGAATCTTCTCCCAATTCCAGTCCAGGGACCCTCAGCTCAGCAGTTCTGGGCTTTCTCTCTCCACGTTCACTGCTCCTTCCCTGGACTGCTTCCTACATTTCTGGTTCCCCTCCTTTCTCTAGGCACACCAGCTCCAAACCCTCCTGCCTCTTCCAGGGAGCTACCGCTTCCTACAGCCTTTTCCAGTGACCCCCAAACACTCCTCTCTCTTCCCAGGAAGTGACTACCCTTTTCCAGCTGCTAGCCAGTATGGAGCCTGCTACATGGTTTATAGGCCCCGCCTGTTCCTGCACAGGTGAACTTGTTCCTGCACAAGTGAGCCTGTTCCGAATCAAACTCCTGCTCCATGGCTCCTGCTCCAGGTGCAGCCTGTGGTATTAATTGGCCTATCCAACCACCTTAACTCCATTCAGTCCAGTGTGGGGTGGACAACCCATCACACCAACCTAAACCTCCCTTGATGCAATTTAAGCCCATTGTCTCTTTTTCTATTCTTAAAGATTAATGAGAACAATTTGTAATCAATGGGAAGACTCCTACTAACATCAGTGACTTTTGGATAAGGACAAACGTGAGATCCTACAGGGTTTTTCAGGATCAGTGACAGATTTTTAAAAGTGCCAGCATGCATAATTTGTACACACAAGTACCATGATTGGTACAAGTTCCACATGTTCCTCAAAGGGTTAAGACCAGGACTCAGAAAATAGAGACTTTATTCCCTGCTCTGCCAGGGTCTCCCTGCATGACCTTGGGCGAGTCAATTCATTTTTCTGTGCCCCTGTCCAATTGCAAAATGGGGACAAGAATATAACCCTAGCTCACAGAGGTCTTGAGAGGATAAATCCATTAAAGTTTGTGAGCAGTTCAAATACTACACTGAGAAGTACCACAGAAAAACCTATAAATAAATAAATCTTAGTAACCGTGCAGCAAAATGGCTGGTTGTGTCTTAGTAATTGCATGTGCACAATTTAGAAACTGGTCATCTATTTTTAAAAGCATTTCATTTGACCTTTAAGAATATTTCCCCTTATTTGATGCTGGACAGTAGTGCTTAATCCTTTTAACGTGGGAGTTTTGTTAGCCTCAATATTCATTTGTATTCTACACACCCTCTACATGTTTGATTAATAATATCTATCCTTTAAAAACAGTTGATTTGTTCAACATTTATGATACTAAAAGTAAGGGTTGTGGAGGTATTTAGAACTTTCAGTATAAAGGAAGAGAAAAATGTTCGGTGTCTATATTTTAAAGGGATAGTACAGGTTTCTCCTTCTTTGCTCTGAGGAAAGTAGGGTGCAGTAAGTAGCTCCTTATTGAGTCTCCATTATAGAATTCTATTTACAAAAAAAGTGAGACAAAATTTTGCCCAAAAATCTTTCCAACCTCATCCAGGGAAAATTATGGACATCAGTGGTTTTATTGCTTGTATAAAAGAGATGAATTGGCTCTTTGTATGAAATAAAAGCCACTTTCTACAATACATTAATAATTTAAATAGATACATAAATCTCATATTTGTGGCAGGAGGCATTAGGGGACAATTAAAGGCATCTGATTCTTAAGATAAGGGTTTGCAAGGTAACCTTAAATTCAGTTTGATATAAGCTCATCCCTCTGTTCAGTTTCTGGACATAATTATATCACAATCCAGAGTGATTCTTATTATAGCCATGTACATATAAAGCACCACAGACACCTAGGCACTTTATAGCCTATAACTTTCATGTACTTGGCTAACAAATGGTTTACAGAATGATTAAAATTTGTAATTCCCCTGACTTTCAGGAACACAAAATATATTTGTCTCCAGCAAAAGGTTTATCCGTGGAATTGGGTTGAGATAACTTATTTTAAAATCTGAAATTTATAAAGTGAGGCATTTCTGCTACTAAACCTCCTAAGTCTTAAACAGTGCTTTTGTTCTCTGGAATATGTCTATATATCCTTTAATACACACATAGCACAAACATACTCCCCTTATAAAAACACAAAGGGCCATATTGTGGTTTTAGGGGACGTGTGGCATTGGAAAGAGGTAAGGAGCTATTCAGCAATGGGCGTCTAAATAGGAATTCTGGATTAATTCCTATAGGAGCTCTGAGGAACTCCCACTTGAGAAGCAACTCTGTCACAGGCTGCTGAATGTGTCCACCTTGTGCTGGCTCATCTCTGCTAGCCATTGCAGAGGCGGATCAGGGCCACAGCCTGCCCCTTTCCAGAGGTTACTGGTGCTGGTCTGGGTAGCATTCATTGGAATTGTGGCTCACCCCTGCGTGGTTCATATGTGTTGAGATGGAAGAAAGGAAGCAAGGAAGGCTCCTAGCACACTCCTGTCCCCTTGTATAGCAGCACTGGACCAGAAACAATCTGTTTTATAGTTTTCTCCTTGGGTTAAACTCAAATTAGCAAGAGAACCCAAGTTTCATATTTGCTTAACTGTTTCTAAAACTGAGGTGAGAATTGTGAGACTTCAAGTCAGTCACTTAGTTGTTACTCAAAGTGGCTCTAAAGCTTACTCGTGAAACTACTTTCTGTGCTATTACACACACAACACCTGTTCTTCAGGTTTGGGGGTTTGTATTTAAGGGACTATGTTTCCTTAGATTTGCAGTATAATCCTCTAAAGAAAACTATGCCAGAATAATAATTTCAAGGAAAATAATGGGGCTGGATGGATTTAACCTCCTTTTCTAGCAGGTCATGTTGTGTATTCTCTGGACCTAAAATAAATTGAGAAAAGATATGGATGAAAAACACTGTTGTAGTATTTTATCATTAAATGAATACAGACAGGGCTGATCTTTCCCCTCTTAATTCACTTTCTATTGGTTTTAAAGAAATACAAAACAGGATTTAGTCTCAAAATATATTTGGCTGATCTTTAAAATGTTAAAGTAGAAGTGAACACAAGACTTTCAGCCTCTCAGCCAACTCAGATAGTCTGCGATTTTCAGGGGCTTATGCTGAAACCGTCCTCTCTCTCCAACCCTTCTCCCCCACAAATTATGCCTAGGAGGTAAGACAATATACCTATCGGCTCATATTCTACTAGTCAGAAACCACTCAGACATACTTATCTCAGCATAGTGAACAAAATAACCTATACACAGATCCGTGTTCTCCTTTCCCCAAGTGATTTATTTAAAATAAGGACAATGCTAGCTATAATTCCCCTCATGTGAAAAACTTGCAGCTGGCATAATTCTCCACCTCCAAATCAAAGAACAATGATTTGGGCAGGAGAGATGGGTAGGGACTGAAATACTGCTGCTTATCCATGGGTACGGCCACATTGCCTTGTGATAGACAGCTTGACATACATGGCACCTAAGAAGAGTGGTTGAAATCTTTGGCAGTAGACCTAATTACCTGAACATAATAACAGTGTTTGGACAAACACAGCAACAGTTTTGTCAGAATAAGAAAAACAGAATTGGGCCCTTGGAGGATAGTATAAGAAATGTCTACATTCACACCCAGGCTTGCATCTTTCTTCTCTTCAGATTCAGAGTTGCAGTTGTGACAATCAAGTTAAAAAAGAGCATTTCACTGCTATTTACACACTTTAGAACTAGAAGAAGAAACCAGAGTATTGTACTTCCACTATCAAACAGTGCAACTTTATTTTTCCAATATTTTCTATATCCAGGAGCAATTCTCTCCTGTAAAAGTTCTCTGACATTCACTACTTTTCCTCAGGACAGGTATTGCATGGCAACTGGCATCACAAGTTTCAGGACCATCCTCCAAGTCTGCCCTAGTCTAGAAAAACTAACTCTAAGTGTAAAAGTATAATTCAGTTTCTATAGCCAGTGAGTCCTTGATCTCTCTATTGAGATAGCCAAAGAAACCAATCAATGTTAAATGCAGTGCTGTTTTTAGTGAGAAATGGGCAGCATTATAGTTGTAAGCTGCCATTTTAAATTTCGAGGGGGTTCTTGGGCCTGCTTTCAGGCTAAGGGACTCCGTAGGGATGCATGTAATCGGGCAGCATCAGGCATCCTGGAAAGAGCTAGCCCAAAAATGGTGTGAGTTGTGCTGCTCTGTCTTTGGGAGCAGCCTGCTTTCTCCTTCTGTTTTGGAGTCCTTGTGGGTTATCATTCTGAATTCTAAGAAGTCAAGTGGTGCAACAGTGCAACCTTCCAGCAAGCACAAATGTTTTTATTTAACCTCTCTGTGTGTATGCCATGAACATAACAATAACCATGCATGTCTACTAGGGAAATGAAGTTCCACAATAGCCTGTCAACTGGCAGCTGAATCTACACCATACCTAGGTGCATACACCTGTAGTTGTTCTACACCCCTTTCAGCACTCTGCTCTTATTGGGGGTAGGACTCAGATAAGTGTTTGACTTTTCCTGACCTGGTGATCTAGTAGGAGGGAAAATAAAGGGAGAGTACATAGGACCCTGAGCTTTGTTCTTCTGTCCACTAGGAAGGCGGAAGACATAAAACCATTCATTGTGATCATCTCAAGCCAATATCCACTGCAGGAAATCTCTTGGTTTGAGCTGGCAAAATATTAAATCTATTAACTCTAATTTTTGGAGTGAGTATACAGCCTGTGTAAAGGAGGAGAATATTGTGACGTTATAAACAGAGGGAGAATTATGAGCTCTGCCTTGTCTTTTTCTTCTTCTTCTTCAAGGTTGACAAGCAATTAAAGTTTACTCTCATTTCTTTAGGTAACTGGCCTTTTTAAAATTTTTCCTTAAGAGTTCCCTGTAGCAATCAAAGGTGTAGCTTTTTCAGCACTTTAAAGAAAACTGTTCCTAGAAACTTTCCTGAAGGCATATTCTGAATTTTGTGTAGAATTTCCCTTCCCTGATTATGTTTCTTTTGTGAATGTTCTGATATGCATTTGAGGTGACTTTTAAATGACAAATCACTGAGAAAATTGTCCAATACATTCATTTCATCTGCCTCTTCTGAGGACTTGTAGGGATTTCTATTACTTCAGAAATTCAATGCAATTTTATTTCAATTATATAATAGCAGAGCCAAAAGTGAAGGCTAGTAAGAAGGCAATAGCAGAGGAGTTCTGAAACGTCTTTAAACTTATATTTGCCTGCCCAATTTCCTTCCACATAGCAAGATTGCTTAGTTCTACTACTAAAAATATCAATATGAATCAGTAGTACTGCATTTGGTTGATATTTCTGCTTCCTGATTCATTCAAGAGATGAGCATCTGCATGGTAAATCTTGTGTTTATCCTCTAGGGCTGCCTTATCAGTTATCTAGCGGAGACAAAAGTTATGCAAGTTCCCCTAATTGTTGCCTAGAGTGAGTCCCAAAGGGTTATAGAAGAATCCATGGAGCCCTTATTAAAAGACAGACATTCCAGGATCATTTATGAGATCTAAATGATGCATGCAAGGCCTTTAAAAATGCAGACATTCTATTTCCATTTATATTGTTTGTGAAGAACAAAGCTCAGGACAGTATATTTATCATGGTAAATATACAAAAAGTTCAAAGGTAAGTCACAGTTACAATAATACAAGGAAAAGCCACTTACAAAGACAGCAATCATATATCGTGAAGTTGGATAGGCTAACAGAGATAAACTTCATCTAAACAGACAAGAACTGGCTTATATAGTGGATCTGTTTAGTCTAACTCAACTGTGAGTTAAACGTGAGAGATATTGATTTGGGTACCAATGATGAAATTTTTCCAAGCATGAAATTATTTGTAATTTTTCTAAAAAGGTGCAAATTGATAACCAACAAATGTTTGATACACAAACTTATGTGAATGGACAGGCTTCTATGAATGGAAAAGCTTTTACTCTAAGTTTGGGGTAGGATCAAGAAAAAAAACTATTGGAATTGAAATACCTAAAGTATTCCTTGGCAAAGTTATTAAACTGGTATTAAAGGGGGAAAAATATTAAGAGAATGTTGTGCCCTCCCCCACAAACGAAAGTTAGAAAGCAGGGAAATGCACAGTTAAGAAAGATACTTAAAAAAATTAAATTGAAAGTCAAATAATCTTAAAGTCACCTTAACTCTGTCTTTTGCTACTTAATCTTACATCCTGTACACTTGTTTCTCCTTTTGTATAAGATGTAAATATTTGGGTGAAGATAGTTTAGAGGAAGAATTTAAGAAGTTCACATCTTGTGGCTGCCGGTATCTTAAATCTACTGAATCCACTTCATTTTAATAATTTACCTCTGAAGTGGAGGAACGCTAAAGTGAATGGATATGGTTTCAAACATACTTGTCTATGCTATATGCATGATCCCTTGCCACTCTGTGATTCTGGCATGTAAGTGACCTAATTTTAGTCTGATCTTTAAGCAGTTTATAGTTCCAAGGCACAGTGTGATAGTATGACATGTATTCTATCCATAGTACAATACCTAGAGCTGAGCCAATAATTAGCACAAATAATTTATGATCAAATTTCCCATGAATGGATCATAAACATCTCAAATGTATTTCTCATTCAAAATTATTTTCAAATTTCTTCAGCAAACACTACTTGGTCTGCAATTTGTGATCAGTTTAATAAGAATATTAGACATTCATAGTATGCTGATTAATTTTTCTGTTACTAAAGCAGTTAACCCACACACAAGAGGAATGTTTATTATATATTCAGTTGCAATATACCCATTTGATTGCTAGTTACATAAGGGAGCCAATCAGGGAACAGAAACAGTATTGCGTAACCTTGTAATTAATCTCATCAATATAAATTTAAAAAGTTATATGTCATTGCAATTTGCACTGTGTAGTTTAGCTGCACATGTCACATAGGCTAGGATACATAAACATATGTAGGTGTTCAAATGATGTCTGTCACAGTATCTAACTTCAAGGTGCCTACAAAACATCATAGGAACACCACTTCTAGCCCATGGGAGATGCCAGCCAGATGGAAGTGTACTAAGCTTTGTTCGCCTCAGGCTGATGCCTAGCTTCAGTTTAGTGATCCACTAACAGGAATACAGTGCCTTGAGTCAGGCGACTTAGGTGCCTAGCTTGCTCCACCCAACATGGCTGGAGGAGGAAGAGCTGATGCACTTGTTACTTTTAGCCAAGTGATTAGAGCACTCACCTGGAATGTAGGAAAGAGGTTGAAATTCCACCTCCCTACCAGAGTAGTAGAAAGGATTTAAACTGGGGTCCTAAACCTCTCGAGAGATTGCTCTAACCACAGAGCTATGAGACAGTCTGATATGGGGATTCCTCAGGCTCTTCTGTTGAAGCTGTTGCATTCTGGATAATTAATGAAAGAATGATTGGAGCAGAAAGTTGGAGACAGGGTTTCCTACCTCCCAGGTGGGTACCCTAACCACTAGAATACAGAATAATTCTCTTTCTCAGGCCCAATGGCTGATCCACTGTGGATAAATACTTAAATAGTTATCCGGCTGGATTCTGAATGGGAGATGATCCAGTAGATGGCCTGCTTACTGGATTGGGCCCTTCATATGACCTTTCCCAGTTCATGAATCGTTCAGGGGCTCAGGCAAGAGATAGGCATCTGGATGCCTAGAGGGAGGCAGCAGTGCACATGCCCAGAGGCAGAAACATAGGTGCCTAGGGAACTTTTACTCTGAAAACTTAGGCGCCAAGTGAGTTTAGGCATCTACAGGGTTTGGCAGGTTTTTGGGTCATAGCAAAGCCAAAACTGGGATTTCAGTGCGTAAACACAAGATTTACGCACCTGTATACTTTCATGGATCCCACGGTTTTGTTTCTTTACTCTGCCCACCCCTCTCAAGACACACTAGGGCTAGAGAAGGAGAAGGACCTCATTCTAAATTTTAGCCCGGTGGTTAGGGCACTCTACCAGATTGCAGATTACCTGCATTCTGTCCCCCCTCTGCCTAATGTGGTGCAGGAATTTGAACTTGGGTTTCTTATCTCCTATGGGTGCCCTAACTACTGAGCTATGGGATATCTAGTCTCTCACACTCTCTCCTGTTAAAACTGGTCCACTGTGTCTACATCATTAAATATGCATTGGGACAGAGTGTGCAAACAATTCAACAGTTCAGTGGTTAGAGCACTCACCCAAGCTCCTTGATCTACATCAGGTAAAGAGTGGAATTAAGGCTGAGACATCCACATCCTGGATGAGTATCCTAACCACTGGACTAAAGGTTATAAGGGAGACATCCACCTCCTCCTCCCATGCCATTTTGTGTGGGTTTAGGTGTACTCTGAGAATGCCTACCAGACCAGGCCCCACAGGCAAGGTAGATAGGAGAATGTCTAGTATAAGGATTGTACTGAAACTTAGACATGAGGTCAGTGCCTAACCACCTAGACGGAGGTGGCTATGCAGGTGCTCACTGGCAGAAATGTAGGTGCCTAGGGAACTTTAACAGTGGAAACCCAGGTGCCTCCAGGTTTAGGTGGCAGCTGAGGGGACTTGAGGATCACAGTGAATATTGGAGTTGGGTGCCTAAGTCTGTTAGGCATTTATTGGCTAGATTGACAAAGACACTTCTGAAAATGAGGCTGAAGCTCCAAAGTCACTTAGGTGCTTTTTGAAAAACTGACCTTAACTAATTATGTATACGTTAACAGAGGATCACTCACATGTAGCAGGGCTCTTTTGAGAAGATGATCAACCAAACAGCAGGAAAAAGAACAGAACAGAAAAGTGAGACTCCAATTTAGATTTGAAACAAGTATCAATTATTATTTCATTCTCCTTTTTATTTATTTCACGTTAACATATTTGGGAAAAGTAATTTCATACTGGAGCTTTATTGATGCTGGATTTATAGGTTTGGGTGTTAATTTTAAAATTGGCCACCATGAAATGCAAAACACTGGGAAAAGATGTGAGTTTGAATATAGTTCTGTTTATATTGAGCTCTAACTCAGTTTTTTGTGCCATTTCCAACACTGGGCATCATGCAAGGTGCAGAGTGCCCTCAGATTCTATTGATTTGATCTGGTGCCCTCAACCCACAGCAGCTCTTAAGGGCTCAGTACCTCACAGGCTCACGCCTTCTATGCCAAAGTCTCTCTGGACTTTTAGGCATTCTGACACAGATTGCTCACTGAGTTTAACATGCTAGAATGACATTAAGACGTAGCTCGGGGCCTGTGACCTTCTAAACTTATGATTTATCCTTGTTTAATATTTTGGACTTGCTTTATTAAAAAAATGTTGAAGAAAATTAAGAAAGCTCCATTCTGATATTACTTTGTTGGAAAGAATTCAAAGAGACTGTTCAGCTGTTCCTTAGAGCAGAGAATTTTAGAAGAGCTTTGAGAAAAAAAGACTGACATGATTACAGAGCTTCCAGTGTGACCTTAGATAATTCTCTTAGGACATCTCTCATTCTGCACACAATGATACACGTTCAATTGCACGACTAAACAGAACTACAATGATGGTGTATGTAAATGAGGTGTTTGTCCACACGTAAATGTTTTCACAATTGACCATTTGAGTGTGGATTAACCAATTTTGCCTGCTCAGCCACACGAATGGAACTTGGAGAAGGAAAAAAAAAGGGGGACGCCACACATACACAGTCTAGAAAATCAGAACCTTAACACCACTGTGCTTTAGTTTTTCCATATGTAAAATAATAGCAACAAATAATTATCATCATAATAGAGATATTATTATTTCCTTGTACCAGTTTTACTACACTGGCTTCCGTTCAGGGCCGGCTCCAGAGGTTTTGCGGCCCCAAGCAGCCAAAAAAAAAAAAAAAAAGCCACGATCGTCATCTGCAGCAATTCAGCGGGAGGTCCTTCACTCCGAGCAGGAGTGAGGGACCTTCCACCAAATTGCTGCCGAATACCTGAAAGTGCTGTCCTGCTCCAGAGTGGTTGCCCCAAGCACCTGATTGATAAACTGGTGCCTGAAGCCGGCCCTGCTTCCATCAATGTAAGTGAGAAGAGAATCAGGCTTTATGTATGATTGTAAGGAAAACCAATTCTGTAAGCTTGAGAGAATCAGGAAGTGATTTAGGCCAGAGTGAAATTTGTTGATCTGTCTTTTACTGAATTGTGTTGATATGAGATTATATTATGCTGTGCCACAAGGATTCTCCCACAGATTAGATGTTTTTCATGAAGCTATCCCCAAAGTGCAATATTTTAAATGAAATCCATACACTAATGGAAAGGACATGGAAATAGGACTAAGGCCAGTTTCAGGAAGATAACATCTAGCAGGAATATGTCCTCAGGCAATTTTATTAAGGTAAGAAAGGGTCCCTTTGGGCACCCTGAATGAATAAAGAAATAAAAAGAGCAAAGGAGAAGATATAAGCTGACAGCAGAATACAGGTAGAGAGTTACTGTAAAACGAGTTTAGCAGTAAATTAAAGAAAGAATAAGTTGCATGGAAGAGAACAAGGAGTATGGGAAATGAAGTTATTTATATATATTGTATGCAACAGGGAAAAGGACACAACGATAAAGGTGGCCATGTAAATTATACTGAAGAGAAAGTAGAAAATTTCAATATACACTCTTAAGTAATTTCATTCCATAAAAGCCTGGTCCAAAGCCATTCAAGTCAATGGAAATATTCTTGCTGACTTCATCTGCTTTGGATCAGACCCTTAGAAAGTATTACTATATAGTGGCAAATCCCATTCACAAGGGGCTAAATGCAGCAGCATTGCACATGGTCTTCAGAATCCACTTGAAGAAGGATGGGATGGTCCCACTCATCCTACTTCAGAGAGCTGCTACAAATCTATATTCTATAGCATGCAGAACTTTGCAACAGCTCTTTGAATTGGAGTGTAATGGTGTGTCCCACATGTGGTCGATGTGGTTTACAGATTTTTGTTACTAGGCATTTGTTAACTGGAACAGGATTTGGCCCTACATGATCAGGCAGAAGCCAGTGATACAGGAGTTACAAAATAATTTCAGGTTTCAGAGTGGTAGCCACGTTAGTCTGTATCGGCAAAAACAACAAGGAGTCCTTGTGGCACTTTAGAGAGTAACAAATTTATTTGGGCATAAGCTTTCGTGGGCTAGAACCCACTTCATCAGATGCATGGAGTAGAAAATATAGTAGCAGGTATAAATACACAGCACATGAAAAGATGGGAGTTGCCATACTAAGTGGGAGGTCAATCTAACCAGACAATTCAATTAACAATAGGATACCAAGGGAGGAAAAATCACTTTTGTAGAGGTAATGAGAGTGGCCCATTTCAAACAGTTGACAAGAAGTGTGAGTAACAGTAGGGGGAAATTAGGTTTTGTAATGACCCACCCACTCCCAGTCTTTATTCAGGCCTAATTTGATGGTATCCAGTTTGCAAATTAATTCCAGTTCTGCAGTTTCACTTTGGAGTCTGTTTTTGAAGTTTTTTTCCTTGAAGAATTGCCACTTTTAGGTCTGTTATTGAGTGACCAGGGAGATTGAAGTGTTCTCCTACTGGTTTTTGAATGTTATAATTCCTGATGTCAGATTTGTGTCCATTTATTCTTTTGCATAGAGACTGTCTGGTTTGGCCAATGTACATGGCTGGCACATGATGGCACATATCACATTGGGAGATGTGCAGGTGAACGAGCTCCTGATGGTGTGGCTAAGGTCCGATGATGGTGTCCCTTGAATAGATATGTGGACAGAGTTGGCACCGGGGTTTGTTGCATGGTTTGGATCCTGGGTTGGTTCCTGGGTTTTTGTTGTGTGGTGTGTAGTTGCTGGTGAGTATTTGCTTCAGGTTTGCTTGCGGGGCTGTCTGTAAGCAAGGACTGGCCTGTAACACTGGGAAATTCTATGGAAAATGAGTCTAGAGTCTTCCAGACACCACTTAAAAAAGATTAGAAGTTATGGATCTGGCACTGCAGACCAGTAAATCTTACCTTTGCCTCAGGTAAGGTACTGAAATCTAAGGCTAGGGTTGAAATTGCAGTGAAATTAGAGGGGAAAAGTACTTTCAAGCAAACATTAGAATCTTTTATAGAGAATAAATCTTGTCAGACATCTCTGAGGTCATCAAAGGAATTGCCAAAAGAAACAGATGGAGGAAATTTGGTTGCTGCAATCTATAGATTCCACTAATAAAGACACTTGTAGCACCCAGGAAGTAAATGACTCCTGCATGGGAATAGTGGATAATGTTCATGTTACATAAGAACAGCCATACTGGGTCAGACCAAAGGTCCATCTAGCCCAGTATCCTGTCTTCCGCTGGTGGCCAATGCCAGGTGCCCCAAGGGGAATGAACAGAACAGGTCATTATGAAGTGATCCATCCTATCATCCATTCCCAGCTTCCGGCAAATTGCGGTTAGGGACACCATCTCTGTCCATCCTGGCTAATCGCCATTGATGCACCTATCCTCCATGAATTTTTCTAATTCTTTTTTGAACCCTGTTATAATCTTGGCCTTCACAACATCCTCTGGCAAGGAGTTCCACAGGTTGACTGTACATTGTGTGAAAAAATACTTCCTTTTGTTTTAAACCTGCTGTCTATTAATTTCATTTGCTGACCCCTAGTTCTTGTGTTATGAAGAGTAAATAATGCTTCTTTAATTACTTTCTCCACACCAGTCATGATTTTATAGACCTCTATCATATCCCCCCGTAGTCATGTCTTTTCCAATGTGAAAAGTGCCAATCTTATTAATCTCTTCTCATATGGAAGCTGTTCCATACTCCTAATCATTTTTGTTGCCCTTTTCTGAACCTTTTCCAATTCCAATACATCTTTTTGAGATGGGGCGACCCACCTGCATGCAGTAGTCAATATGTGGGCATACTATGGATTTATATAGAGGCAATATAATATTTTCTGTCTTATTATCTCTCTCTTTCATAAATGATTCCCAACATTCTGTTCACTTTTTTACTGCTGCAGAACACTGAGTGGATCCACAATGACTCCAAGATCTCTTTCTTGAGTAGTAACAGCTAAGTTAGATCATTTTATATGTATAGTTGGGATTATGTTTTCCAATGTGCATTACTTTACATTTATCAACATTAAATTTAATCTACTATTTTGTTGCCCAGTCACACAGTTTTGTGAGCTCCATTTATAACTCTTTGGACTTAACTATCTTGAGTAGTTTTGTATCATCTGCAAATTTTGCCACCTCACTGTTAACCCCTTCTTCCAGATCATTTATGAATATGTTGAATAGGATTGGTCCCAGTACAGACCCCTGAGGGACACCACTATTTTCCTCTCTCCATTCTGAAAACTGATAATTTATTCCTACCATTTGTTTCCTATCTTTTAACCAGTTACCAATCCATGAAAGGACTGTCCCTCTTGTCCCAGGACAGATTACTTTGCTTAAGAGCCTTTGGTGAGGGATCCTGTAAAAGGCTTTCAGAAAAATCTAAGTAAAATCTAAGCCTTTCCTCCTGGCAGCAGTAGACAGGCCAAAATGAATACCAATTACTATGGTTTTGCTGCATGAAGGGAAGGTGAAGGAGGGTCTGTAGATGTCAGAGTCTCATTCAGAAGCCATTCAGGATCACTGAATCCTTTAACAGCAGCCCACTGCACAGGAAAACTTAGATTTGGGGTATAGGTTGGTTGTGGACTCAGGGTAGAATGGCCAGTGAATATACAATTATGTGTGGTTCCATAGGTCACAAAATCAATTTGCGGTGTGTGTTGCACATAGATGAGCTATGGCTGCTGATTGCCGAGGGGTAACATTAAAAGCTGTGTAAAAGGCTGCCTCATATCCTTTTGCCCTGATATGGGTGTGGAAGAGCCTATCACTCCACCATTAATAGGGCCTCTCCTCACCCATTTACTTGGATGTTGTGCAGGAGTTAAGAATTTCACACTGGCATGACTGGGCCCCGGACTTGCATATGTGTTGGGATACTATTTAAAACTATTGTAATTGGCTTTCACATTTTAGGGAAAAAAATAGTTAAAACAGACACATCATGGAGACTGAGGCCATGGGAAAAAACCCAAAACATGGAATTCAAAAATCAATATACAGTAAAATGTCATGTGTTTAGGGACTGACAATACAAAGAGAAAATATACACTGAATCATATTTTTAGATAAATAGATTGATAGATAGATAGGAACAGTAACTGGCTGCATATAGGAACGGAGAGTATGCATCAAGAATAAAATTTAGGTTATATAAACAAGGCAACTAATCATCAGTCAAAGACAATAATGTTTCCCATTTACAAAGTTCACATCACATATCAATTTAATTACAACTCAAATTCTGGAGTGGGTAACAGAAATAAGAAATTCAACCTGCTTCTGCTCCCAAAACATTGTAAGTGACTTTAATGGGTGCAGAATTAGGCAATCAGTAGGAGGATCGTCTGTAAAAGAAATGTTCCTTAAAATAAATATATGCTTAGTGAAGAGAAAAACTGACTGAGCCGGGTTCTTACCACAAGCATGAAAAATACTTTGTGGCAGAGGTTCTTAAAATGTGGGTCAAAACCTAACAATTTTCTGGGTGGGGTCACGACCTCCCTTCTCTTTTTTTTCATTTGGAAAACAAATGTCTTTAGCCCTCATGTTGTGAAAATAACCTCAAACATGTGGACAAAACACAAACCGATGCAGTGATAATTGCCTGAATCTGCAGAGAGACTGGAACCATAGCTCAGAGATGTGTGAACTGAATCAAGGCCCTGTGGACTCTGATTCAGCAGACATGGGTCGGAGTTGATGGCCTAAAGGGATTTGGGAAGATGGAGTGGTTCCATATATAGAAAAATGGGTCTGGGTATGGAAAAGACTAAGAACCACTGCCTTTAGGAATCAAACAAAATTCTGGGAAGACAGCTTTCCAGACTGAAGAGGGGATTATGCGTGGTCTTGATGTTATTACTAGTTTTGACTATATATCAGAAAGATTTTTCTCTCTGCTGGGAACTGGATTTGAAGTTATTGGAAACAAATAGTATGAATGGAATAAAACCAGCTCCAGTGTATCTGGGCACAGTTATTGCAATTGCACCCACTTATACTGGCTTATATTTGGCCCAATTTTTTTTAAGGGAATGTGGGATGGATTTGGTGAAAATCTGATTATTCTCCTCCCTATAGCTGTATGCATCTCTTTGGGTGCCAAAATAGCTATGCCCTTTTGCACTGAAGAAAATAGTAATTCAACCTTGACCGTTTTCAGCTCAGTTTATTCCCCAGGAGAAAGATGAGGTTTTCTACAATGACATTTAACATCCTAACTTTTCACTTCATTCATTTCACAAATCCTTCACTTTTCAGCCCTCTTGCATTCAAGTATAACAACATAAAAAGAGCCATTTACCAGCAAGGGTTGTGGAAATGATTAAATATATGGCTGAGGGTATGTCTACACTATGGGATTATTCCAATTTTACAGAAAGCAGTTTTTTAAAACAGATTGTATAAAGTGAGTGCACGCGGCCACACTAAGCACATTAATTCAGTGGTGTGTGTCCATGTACCGAGGCTAGCGTCGATTTCCGGAGCGTTGCACTGTGGGTAGCTATCCCATAGTTCCCTCAGTCTCCCCCGCCCATTGGAATTCTAGGTTGAGATCCCAATGCCTGATGGGGCAAAAACAGTGTCGCAAGTGATTCTGGGTAAATGTCGTCACTCAATCCTTCCTCCATGGAGTCTGTTTTGCCTTTTGTCACTGTCACCGTATGTGTACTAGATGCTGCTGACAGACATTGTACTGCAGTGCTATGCAGCAGCATTCATTTGCCTTTGCAAGGTAGCAGAGATGTTTACCATCCCTATTGCACCGTCTGTCATTGTAAATTGGCGATGAGATGATGGTTATCAGTAATTTGCCCCGTATGCATTTGGAAATTGGCGATGACAGTTATCAATCCTTTTGTACCATCTGCTGCTGTCATGGATGCTCCTGGCTGGCCTCGCTGAGGTCAGTCAGGAGCGCATGGACAAAAATGGGAATGACTCCCCGTGTCATTCCCTTCTTTTTGTTTTGTCTAAAAATAAAGTCAGTCCTGCCTAGAATACGGGGCAAGTGTACTAGAGAACCAGAGAGCACAGCTGCTCCAGGTCAGAGCCCCAGAGATCCCGCAGAAATGATGAGCTGCATGCCATTCTAGGGGGTGCCCCTGCAACAACTCCACCCGTTGCTTCCCTCCTCCCCTAACAGTCCTGGGCTACCATGGCAATGTCCCCCCATTTGTGTGATGAAGTAATAAAGAATGCAGGAATAAGAAACTCTTGAGTTTTTAGTGAGATAAAATGAGGGGGAAGCAGCCTCCAAGCTGCTATGATAGTCCAGGGAGTACAGAATCTTCTTTAGACATGAAGTGGGGGGGGGCTGATGGAGCTCAGCCTCCAGCTGCTATGATTAGGACGGTTACCAAGCCTTCTGTACCATCTGCAGGGAATGACCAGGAGTCATTCCCATTTTTACCCAGGCACCCCCAGCCGACCTCACCGAGGCCAGCCAGGAGCACTAGCGGGCTGATGATGATGATGGATACCAGTCATTTTGCACCGTCTGCCACCGGGAAGGAGATGCTGGGGTGCTGCAGCGCTGCAGCACCCCATCTACCAGCAGCATGCAGTAGATATAGGGTGACATTGAAAAAAGGCAAGAAACTATTTTTTTCCCTTTTCTTTCAGGGGGCGGGGAGAGGAAGGGTGTAAATTGAATACATACACTCTGAAACACCCGGGAAAATGTTTTTGACCCTTCAGGCATTGGGAACTCAGCCAAGAATGCAAATGGAATAGCATTCTCCCTCCCTCCATGAGTGTCCATTTGATTCTTTGGCATTTCGTTACACTTGTCACGCAGCACTGTGCTGAGTCCCTGCTGTGGACTCTGTCTATCATAGCCTGGAGATTTTTTCAAATGCTTTGGCATTTCATCTTCTGTAATGGAGCTCAGATAGAACAGATTTGTCTCCCCATACAGCAATCAGATCCAGTATCTCCTGTACGGTCCATGCTGGAGCTCTTTTTGGATTTGGGACTGCATCCCCACCCATGCTGATCAGAACTCCACACTGGGCAAACAGGAAATGAAATTCAAAAGTTTGCGGGGCTTTTGCTGTCTACCTGGCCAGTGCAGCCAAGTTCAGATTGTTTTCCAGAGCGGTCACAATGGTGCACTGTGGGATACCACCTGGAGGCCAATACCATCGAATTGCGGCCATAGTAACCCTAATCCGACATGGCAATACCAATTTCAGTGCTACTCCCTTACCAGGGAGGAATACAGAAATTGGTTTTAAGAGCTCTTTATATCGATATAAAGGGCTTCGTTGTGTGGACAGGTGCAGGGTTAAATCGGTTTAACGCTGCCAAATTCGGTTTAAACACGTAGTGTAGACCAGGCCTGAGACTTGTCTTCTGGTAATAGAAAGTAAGCATACACACAGCTGCACAACCAGGGAAAGCTTATTTTCAGATGACCTGTTTAAAAACAAAGCTCTGTTTTATAATATGGAGATATACCTATCTCATAGAACTGGAAGGGACCTTGAAAGGTCATCGAGTCCAGTCCACTGACTTTACTAGCAGGACCAATTACTGTTTCCTATCCAAAAGGTAATTGGAACAGGATTGCAATAACTATTTCCTAATTAAACTGGGAAATGGAAAGAATAATTGTTTTATACAGTGAAAATATCTTTTTAAAAAGAGGATAGAAAGAGAATATATTGATCATATTGGAACAATGCTCACCATGCTAAGAGAAGAAGGAAATCAATAAAAAAGGAATATCACAATTTCTTAGGGCTTGTTTACACTACCGATGCTACAGCAGCACAACTACAGATCTGCAGCTGTGCCACGGTAGTGTAGACTTGCTACAGCAACCAAAGGGGTAGGTCAGTTACAGCAGTAGCTGAGTCAATTGAAGAATTCTTCCATCAACCTTGTGGAATGTATGCTGGGGCTTAGGTCAGTTAGTTACTTCTATCGGGGATGTGAACAACATAGCTAGGGCAATCTAAGTTTTAGGTGTAGCTCAGATCTTAGTGCATGGTAATGTAATTTAGGCTGGTTAGATCCCTTCAGAGCCTGTCCTGAACAAAGCTTTTCTCTACCATGCCAATAGAAAAAACAGTATCTCATGTGTGATTAAAAAGGAAAAAGCTTTGATCATTTCTTAAAGAAAAAATTGTCATTTCCAAACTTTCTAAGCTTTTATGTAGAAATAGGACTGAAAAATAATTCTCTTTGCCTAAACCAAACCAAATAACATTGGTTGGTTGAAAGGCTGCATACACAAGAACATCATGAGTTCATGATCACTATTTCAATTATTAAACTAAGAGAAACAAATTAAAATTTGAAAATACCAAATTTGATATTATAGGGAAATCTTGTAGTCATTTGGTTTTCCATGCTTTCCAATACTACATGTGTTACCCTATATAAAAGAAATCTTTTACATTTTAAGTTAACAATAAAACAACTGTAGCCATGCAATTTATGTGGTTTATGTAGAGGCAAGGCAAAGAACAAGGGAAGTCTAATAAATTAATTTGATGGAGATGATCTCCAAGACTTATTGATAAACAGGATAACATGTAGCAAAACAACATTCAGATTTTGTCAGACAAAATTAAGGTCAGGTTAAGACACTGGTGTAAACAAATTATTAGGTGGGGGAATAGGGAGGAGGAGGTTGTCTACCGTTACAATGTTACACATACCACTACCACCACCCCTCCAAAAAACAAAACAGTTGCAAATGACTTCCCCTCGCTGCTCCCTCTACTCACCTATCACTAGCTTCTTCCTTGTTCCAAATTTTCTTGATACTCTTGGCGTGATTGGTTTCAGAGTAGAGACACTTCTGCCTAAACTGAATAGGCTCCTCTTCACCTTGCTGTCTGTTTCTTGAATGCGTTGCCTAGTTATAAAGTCTCTTCATTTTGTAATTCTCAACCAAAGTTCCTGGATACTTTAGGGCATACGGAGGGTGGTTTTATTTATTTATTTTTTTATAGGTTGGATATTTTGTTTTTTTTTCACCAGGTCAATAAGGAAATCTGAAAAGGGAAAATGACATGTTATCATTCAGAATTTTCATTTTGCTGCTGAGTCAGAAGAAAATCCGTATCACAACCCTTGATCTATAATAATCATAGTTGCTTGCTCTGTGGATTAGAGATGAGTCCTATCTAAATCAGTGAATGATCCACTGCAACAGTGACTAGTTTGGGAACTTTCACAGTCCCAACCTTTCAAGCAATTCAGCCCAAATATTGTTTGCTGTGTATCTGAACCTGTTACAGCAATATCAGTTGCTTGTGGATTAATTTCAGTTTCTTCTTTTCACTGCTGTCTTTTGAAAGAGACCCATAACTTGTCCTATATGGCTTAATGCTCACAGTAAACACAATTTTTAAGTGTGATGAAATCTTCCACCAGTTCTACATTTCTAACATCTCCATATGCTGATGTCTCTCAGGAAGGTGGATTTTTTCCCTCTCTGTTCAATTTCTCCTTTCCACTGAAATTTCAGCCACATGACAGATAGGGTTTTTCTTGATGGTTTTTCCAAGTTTTTAGGCAAAAAGAATGTTTTCAGATTAGTTCTTAAGGAAGTTTAACTACTGTGAATATCAGACTTCCTTGGCCACAGCACAGTACTGTATGAGAATCTCCTGTAGTGGTTTTGAGTAGCAGAGCTAAAGAGTCTTCTACCAAGCATCATGTTTTCATGTAGCTTTGAAACCTCAGCCTCAGGTACAGTGAAGCAGAAGAAACTAATGGCTCCTCAGAGTAAATACATTTTTACATATGTTTTAGTACACTACAGGATTCATGTTTAGTGTGAGCCACTAAGCCACAAAACTCCATTACAGGGGGGAGGGATAGCTCAGTGGTTTGAGCGTTGGCCTGCTAAACCCAGGGTTATGAGTTCAATCCTTGAGGGGGCCATTTGGGGATTTAGTTGGGGATTGGCTCTGCTTTGAGTAGGGGATTGGACTAGATGATCTCCTGAGGTCCCTTCCAACCCTAATAATCTATGATTCAACAACATTTGCACAATGAAATTTCCACACAGTCTACTGAAATATGTTGTAGGGCAAAGATTCAGAACACAAGGGCAAGACAACCAGATAAACAAAGCATTTTCTATCACTTCTCAAGCCTTTCATATTGAGTTACAGAAGCCCCTCTAGTGAAGTATAACAAGCCAATCTAACACATAATACAACAAAACATACTCATGATTATGAGCACAACCTTTTGTTGATTCTCATTATGAGGGATATCATCTAATGTCAGATACAAATTTATTTTAGACATTATTTGTCACTTGAAAATTAGACATTTTGACTCATTAAACTGAAGTTTTGGAAGAAGTAATTCATACCGAAACAGATAATCTTTGTTGCATTATTATTAATTCTTTGAACTACACCATATCTTTTAGCCTGAAGTGAAAACAATTAAACAGAAAAAAAAGAAATTCTGTTCATTTTGCCTGGAATACCTTGAGCTACAGTGTGACCTACTTTGAAAACATTACTCATGAAATTCATTTCATGCTGCTTAAATTGTCCTTCACTGGTGTTTTACTTATGGCCCTCACTTGGGCACTTAGTTCCACAACAAGGCTTTGGCAGGTTGAGTCTAGTTTTCAGATTCACTAGATGTCCATCATTTTTTTTTAAATATACAGAGAAAGCTATCCTAAAGTGACTGCTTCTGGGACCAATAAACAACGGCTGTTTAACAACCATGGTTTTCTAATAAAGGTGGAACAGAATTGCCTTCAATAGAACAAGGTTAGAAGTGGTGCCTGAAGAGGTGTAACTCAAATACCCTACACTCAGATTTTCTTTACAGAGACACTTACGTCCAGTGTGCAGCCTACTTGGAATAGATTCATAGATTCTAGGGTCAGAAGGGACCAATGTGATCATGTAGTCCAACTCCCTGCACAAAGCAGGCCACAGAACCCTACCCATCCACTTCTATAACAAACCCCTAACCTATGCCTGAGTTATTGAAGTCTTCAAATTGTGGTTTGAAGACCTCAAGCTGCAGAGAATCCACCAGCAAGTGACCCATGCCCCACGCTGCAGGGGAAGGCGAAAAACCTCCAGGGCCTCTGCCAATCTGCCCTGGAGGAAAATTCCCTCCCTACCCCAAATATGGCGATCAGCTAAACCCTGAGCATGTGGGCAAGACTCACCAGCCAGCACTCAGAAAAGAATTCTCTGCAGTAACTCAGATCCCATCCCATCCAACATCCCATCACCAACCACTGGGCATACTTATCTGGCGATAATCAAAGTGCTGAGATGCTGCAAGAAGCTATAAGTTTTAGAGGCATGCACTCTACTTTAACTTGTACCACTTCTAACTCCCCAGCACTCCTTATACTATCACAGACTTCCTTACACATGGGTACAGCGAGCTCAAGTATTTGAAAGGGAATGTAGCTGAGTGTTATGCATCACTCCTGAATTTGACTCAACATTTTTAGAGGTATTTTGGGGCAGTTTCTTAAAGCAGGAGGTTGCCTAATTACATTGCTCTTTTATTCATGTATTTAAGTTTATTCCATGTTCCTCCAGACTGATGGAATGCCTTTGCTTGAACTGACCCAGTAGGCTCAACTCAATTCTCAAGACTAAATTTTTCTGTGATGCCCACAGAAAAGGGGCCAACTAACAACAGATACGTGGAGGGGTAATGAGGTAAATGTATTTATCCCCACTATCCTCAATGTACATAACTGTATGTAGAACCTGTATACATTTTGAGTGTAATGGGCTTCTTCAAGCATCTCTTTAGATTGCATGTTCTTTCTGACAACGGTTTGTCTTCATGTGTGTGTACAGTACATAGCACATTGTGAGGGCTGCCAAAATAAAACAGTAAACAAATAAATCCTTCTTGAGGGCAGCCTTTTTAAAAAAAATAAAAATGTAAAGTTCTGTTTATCCTGCCAGAGTCAGAGCTTTTCTCCCCCACATGAGAACAATGTCTGGATTCCTTGCTCCCGCTTCCCAAAATGTCCACTTTGGGAAACCAATTGTGTGAAAAAAAAATGCAGGGCTGGGTCCTTGAATTATAATATGGTTAATGCTGTTTTTGATATTCTTAATTGTTCTATATTGCTTTTTGATATTGTATTGCTAGTGATCATTAGAGAATAAATTGAATGTGATAGCCAGTTCCTGGAAGCGCTGCTGATGTCTCTATGTATGAATTGGGATTAATATAGTAAGAAATGGAGGAGTAGAGTTTACATATGCCCTCAGGGATTGCAGTATCTTTGACAGGCCCAGCGATACTTTTTTCTTGTTGTTGTTAAAACTCTTAGAATCATTTTGATCAGTAATAACTGGATGCAATGCATAATACACTTCAGTCTAAACTATTATTTCATGGCTGGTAAGTGCTTTTTTATAAGTTACTACTTACCTATAAATGTCTAAATTGTACAGTTGTCAGCTTTAGGGACATAACAGTCTGTGGCTATATAATGCCTTAGTAAAAGACAAGCTCCCAAAGACACCGTATAGACATTGCACTGAGTGAATTTGCCCAGTAAACTGCTTCTTCCATTCTGTTCCTAGAATCTAAGAATAATATTATTAGTGCATCTCTAGGTTAGCATTACCAAAAAAATGCAGCTGCAAAGTTAATAATGATGGGATTCTGGTGATAATTTAGATGGAAGCAGGTTTTCTTTCTGCGTAAGGAATGTTTTTTCTTCCCATTTATAGATGCAGCATAAATGTCACATGAGATATTCTGAACCTTGCAAATTTTCTTTAAAGCAGAAAATATATATCATGCCAATACCACATCCAGGCAGCAACAATTTGTGAATGGGATTCTAATCACAGCTTTAAGATAGGGCCCCCAAACTCCCATCCTAACCGTTCCCTTCCAGTCACTCAGGTTGTCCATATCATCTTACAAAACCACTAACCTCTGCTCCTGGGCTGCCTGAATCCTGAGATGGCAGCTCAGCTCTTGGCCTCATCAGTAGCTGAGCTTTTTGGCTTCCAAACACCTCTTCATCTTTCTTCTTTCATCTGATTCTTTTCCAAGCTGAAGACATACTCTGTGGCACTAACTCATCCCTTTAAGCCACAGGATGTTTGAAGCATTTCATCATTTTTGGGCCCCTCAGCTGCAGGTGTTGCTTCCAGCCCACACATAACAGCTGTTTAGTACTTGATGAAGGGAACTACAGTGTGTCCAGCATACTGGGGTTCCTGCAGGAAGCAATTACAATGAGAATCCAACACTTGACAAATGTCCCTAAAGGAGAGATGATAATGGAATCCCCACTGCAAATAACTGAACAATTTCCCAGATGTGGGCTGATCTAAGGGGTACTTTAGTAGAAATGATCCATATACTATTACTTGTTCTTTTTGAAGCTCTTTTGGACAGTGACACATCTACATACATAGCAATAAGCCATCAGATATCAATATTTGTTGGTTTTAAAATTCAATAATGAGACATGCTGACAAATGCTAACAGCTGCAAATCTTTAATTGCATTTAAACAATCAATTCTAAACTTTAAAAGAATATGTTTTAAAATGAAATGAAAAACATCAAAATGCTGAGAAAAACAAAGGTAATTGTGTTATATTGATTTTGAACTTCACCTGCAATTCTTTTCCCCCCACCCCTCTGCGTTATGATAATGGTGAAATGTGCATCCTTTGTCACTATACTTACACAGACATTAAAATATACAATAGGTTTCTGGGGTGAAAATGTGCTCCTTTAAAACAAACAAGAAAAGCATGACTGTTGTAATGGAAATACAAGTGTCTTATAAGTGCTCCCTGATTGTGTGATGAGACCGGTACCAAGAAAAAGTTTTGTTAGCTGTAAATATCCGTTAAATGCTATACAGTCCTGACCCTTTAAAATTCTTCCTGTACAATGAACTCCATAGAACACTGAGGTACTGAACGTAGACACCCCCTACCTATTTTTAATGTGACCAGGGCATTTTAAGCAGTGATGGATGACTGTTCAATGGTTTCTCACCCAGTGCCTCAAACTCCTTGGGTGTAAAACTTAGGATGGAAATCTCACAAAAGTAAGCTTCCAAGTTTCTGATGTTGCCCTCTGTCTGGCAAGACAGGCAATAATATAAGAGCTGACTCTCTCAAAGTAGCTAGAAACATCTACTTCCAGCCCTAGCCAGAACTAGGAAACACTGAAGTCTGAGAAAATGAAAGCGTTTAAATTAGAGGGCGGAGAGGGAGGAATTTTCTGTTAGTTTTGCTTCCATACAAACTACCTCTCTCAACCTTGATTTTAAGCAGTGTTTAGACCATGTTTAGTGGTTACTCCCGGGCTTCTCCCCTGGGCCCTCCTTGGTTCAACTCCCATATACAGAGCCATGCTGTCTCAACTCAGCTGGGGCAGTGGTGTTACCTGGGATAAAGGAGGAGGGGTGGAAATAAGTAGAGCAGTTGCTTCCCTCATACTGTGGGTCTGTCCATTAATATGGTGTATTTTGCTATCCTTTGCTTCATGCAGGATAGTAGTTTGTGACTCAAGTTCTTCAAGTTTAAATGAGAATGTGCCTTTGGATAAAATGGATAACAGATTTAATATCCTGTAATATATTTGAAGAATGACCATACATAGAATGATACCAGAAGATCTATACACTGATTTCTCACCTTAGCTTTCTACTTGTTCCAATTCTTTGGTGAAGGCATTTGGGATTTAAAAAAAAAAAAAAAGCACAACCTTTTTAAAAAGGCACATCAGTGCCCTTGAAAAGTACATGGCATCTGTATAAACTAAAAGCCTTATATATTAAAGGTTGGCCTTTCAAAGGACTCCATATCCCACTGAAATTCTATGAGTTAGACACTTAATTCTCTTTGACCTTTGAAAGTCCCAGCCCAAAAGAATAAGTGCAGGACTAGGGCAGAGATCAGCATTGCAAGCTTCCTTATACCTTACTGTTAATGTATCTTAAATCCGATCTGGAGCACCATTACAAGTGAGAGAACAGTTGAGTTATCAGTCTCCTTTCAGTCCTTGGCTTCTCTGCTGAGACTGCTCCCTAGCATTCCAAATAGATCCATTTGTGTTGTGGACAGCTGCTACTAACTAAGAGGTGGAAAACAACAAGTCATTTTACATAAGTGTAAAACGACTCTCTGGCAACTTTTATCTTTTACCCACAAAGAGCAACGTTGTATTTCCTCTACACTCACTTCTACAGATGGCATGGAACATTTAATGAAATTGTTCAGTGAGTACAAAATAACTTAACCTTGTTATTTTCCACTTCAATATCTTGGTCTACATCTAAACTAACCTACAAAAACTAACAATCTAACTTTTCATATTCCTCCTGCACTAATGATATACTTGTACACCATAGTGAAGCCTCTTTCTCTACAATCTCATTTTTCTACAGGAAAATCTCTGATTAGGTGTGGGGTTATGCCTTCTGGAAAGGTTACATCATTTAGATCTGATTGAATAATAAGACTACAGATTTGAAAATATATCCGCAACTACATAGACTGATTTCACACTGTTGCTCTGCTCTCCACATGTCTCTCTGCCCCACCTCTTCCCTCTTTCAAAACTAAGCTGAAAACACAGCACCCAATGAGGAGGCAGTTCTGTGCCCACGAGTGCCTACCGAGTTAGGCTTGTTCAGGCCATGCTTAAATTTCAGGTGCCCGAATCTTGTCAAGCACCCTCATGCTAATTTTGAAAATCCCATCTGACCATACCCACAATGTTTAAACTGTAGGCATGGAAAGCCATAGGCACTCCTGATTCCCATTTAGCATTGCCATTTGAAAGTTAAAAATCTGTATTTAATGTTTAAACAGTTTTGTTTAGAATGTTTATCTAGAGTCTTGTGAGCAATGAACATGTGCACAAGTAATAAAATTTAATTACACTAAAAATAATGTGTAGTCTTTCTCTCTCTCTCGTTATATTCATATTGTGGTAATACAGAGAAGCCCCACTCATTGACCATAACCTGTGCAGGTTATCTTTCCCACTTCTGCATGTGTGCTAAATGGCTGCTTCCTATCACATCAAGAAATAAATCATAGAAAGCTGTGGAAAACTAGTACAAGGTATTTTTAACAATGACCATGCAAATGGGTCACTTCTACAGGTGAGGAGGTAGACAAAGAGATGTTAACAAGTGACTTGCCTGTGACAGACAAGTCTGAACAGTTAGGCATTGCATTGGGCATCAGAAGCTGTGGATTCTAATCCTGGGTCTTCCTCTCCTGCATCTTTATACAAGGGACAATGATTTGTAACTTACCTTGCAGGGACGTTGTCTGGAATAAGTAAATAATGTTTTTAAAGTGCAGTATTGATGCATATTTTTATTAAAACCAATCAGTGAAAAACATGAGAACAGAACTCAGAGTTCTTGGGTCTCAGCTCTGTTCTCACTGCATAATGCCATGGATTTTCCACCAGAGATTGCAAACAGGCCCAGAGGGATCACAAGCACTCACTTTTTTTATGGCTAGATGTGAAGAGGGTTCCAGAGGTATTCATGTTGTAATATGGGCTCACAGTAAAGGAAAGGTTGAGAATCACTGTATGAGGAAATTCTGGCTCTTAGAGACACAAAAGGCAGCTACTCACTTTTCACAGTCAGCTAGAGGAAAAAATGCTAAGCATAACTACAGAAACCCAAGAACCTCTTATGGCAACTGACAAGAAGGTGCAGAGGATTTGCCAGAATCACTTGATTCTGAGATGTACATTCTGGTTCACCAAACAATTTCTTGTAAGGTTTCAAATGAAAGCCGGCATCACAGTGGTCATCAATGTCATTGTGAAATGTATGTTCACATACTATAAGGAGTTATGTATATAACCTGAAATATGGTCACAAGGCTGTATCATAGTATTACACATCACAAAAGGTGAAAAAAAAATTCTGTCATATGGGAGATCTCTCTCCATCTACCTGTTTAGATGTAAGTTGGGTATCGTCTCATTCACAGCTATAAGTTTCTCTAGACAGGGAAGTAAGCTGTTACTTAAGTACTCTCTAGAAATCATGTTGTGATTTTGTTTTGTATGTAACCATTTGTTCCCAATATTCTTACTCACTATCACTGGAATCCTTATGCTTTGATGATAAACTTATTCTTGCTTTCACTATAAATATATCTCAGTGCTGCAGTGTTCAGCAAGGTGAGATTGCTTATAAACTAGTGTGTACTGTTGCTTTGGGAACCACAGGTAGGGTGACCAGACAGCAAGTGTGAAAAATCAGGACTGTCCCTATAAAATCGGGATATCTGGTCACCCTAACCACAGGCCTGGTAATTCTGTGAAAGTTCAGTGGAGAAGCGGCTGGATACTGCAGGGAAAGCGCCAACTATTCAGAGGTTGGCATGTGCCTATTGCTACTTGCACAGAGAGAGAGCAAGACCTGCAGGGGCATGGAAGGCAGTGCTTGTGCTGCCAGGGGCTGGTGGTTTCAGGGAGCTGACCCACAGTGGGCAGCAACAAGATTGCTTCACACTAAGGGCAGGTCGTGGTGTGGTGCTTGACAACTGTGGGTATCCCAGAGGAGCCTCACACATACTCAGGTACATGTCACAGGAGGAATCACTAGCTCATCTCGTCTGATCTAGTATGTCACAGGCCATTAAATTTCACCCGGTTACTCCTATACTGAGGCCAATAATTTGTGACTGATGACAGCATAACATATTTTTGACTAAAGCAGACCTTCCAAAATGTCATCCAATCTTGATTTGATGATATCAAGAGATGGCGAATCCACCACTTCTCTTGGCAGTTTGTTCCAAAGGTTAATCACTTTCTCTGTTAGCAATATGCACCTTACTTTTAATTTTTACTTTTTCTGGCTTCAGCTTGCAGCCTTTGGCTCTTGTTTTGCCTTTCTGCTTTAGGTTAAAGAAACCTTGAGTACCCAATATTTTCTCCCTATCAGAGTACTTATACACTAATCAAGTCACCTCTCACGCTTATTTTTGGCTAAATAGATTAAGCTTTTAAAATTGCTTATTGTAAGGCATTTTCTGCAGCATTTTATAACATGCTCTTGGTCATTGATTAACCCCAGAAGCAGGATGCCTAGTTTGGTGTTTTTGCAAAACAGATATTAGAAGAAGGAGCTAGTTTGGTTTGTAAATAAACTTTCCCTTCATGTGAACCAATATTTCAATGCCCAGCAAAGTGAAAAAATTTGACTCACTGTTGTAAATTGGCTCCCCCATTATATCTTATTGGACGATTTGCAGATCTCCCTGTGAGGAGGCATTTTAATCTGGAAACTAATCTACGTGTTAATTAAAGCTACAGTTAAATTTGCAGACAAAAATATATTAAAAAATAAAGTATTAACTCTAACCCTGTGCAATAGGAAGTCAGAGTATAGGGACAAAGGAGGAAGACAGAACAAGGATTCTTCCCAAGCCACATTGTGTCAGGCAGCCATAATCCTAGCAAGGAGTGGCAGATTACCTAAAAGAGAAGAAGTGTTGTTGGTGCCAAAGCCCTACCCATCTGCAGTAACCAGCAAAACTAAGATGGTATAAGGTGCAGGAATGACACTTCATCTTTCCAAAGTGCAGTGGAACTCCCATTCCCAGGTACAATCCTCCTAGATGAGCAACAAGCCCTTTGGGGACTCCTAATGTTCTATGGCTGCACCTTACTCTGTTTAGTGTATAAGAATTGGGTAATAGCTCTTTAAATATTTTGTGAGCCTTCTAGTGGCCTTCCCTGTCTTCTGTATCTCAGAATCCAACAGAACTGTGTGAGTACAGCAATGTGTGTGTGTATATATATATATGGAGAGAAAGAGAGATAGCACGCACGCGCACTAGGCCAAGCATGGTTTATATAGTTGATAAAAAGCAGCTATTTGTACCCCCACTAGGCCTGTGCCCTTCATATTAAGTATTTTGTGCAAAGAGCAAGAGACAGAACACCCTACTTTCTTCCTAAAGCCACAATCCAACCAGACAAAATAAGTACTGCACTGTTTACAAGGGAAAGTTAAATGTACGACCTATTCGACACATGAGCAATACAACATACTTCTTTCAGTGTTTCCTTAATGAGTCCATTATGCCTAGGTGTTGAAGGATGTGTAGCACTTCTACCTCATAACTATCAATTTAACACAATCTCAACATTTCTGTACTGCAATTTCCAGTGAAAATAGAGTTTCTATGAAGTGTTTATCATCACAGGCAGAGCCTTTCTTGACATTTTTCCATCATCAGCTGAATAATTTAATTATGCATAGTTGTTCCAGGTAGTGATTGTGGAGATGTACACTGAAAATACAAAGAGAGTATGTGAGTCTTCATTACAGGATCAAAGTCATCAACAAATTTACCTGAACCAAAGACATTCTCCCTGAGCATGTGAAAGGGTTTCTTTTATGGCACCGTCTTCCTCAGAATTGTGCATTCTACTGAGAGAAAAACTCAGGATGCAGTGTAGCTATCTCAAAGACTTTCTCAGAAGCACATTTCTCCTTCACTGCTGAACATTTATAAACAAGAGCTCAAGTAAATACCTTTGTCCCTTAGCCAGTCACCGGATGAAACTGCATTAAAGAGATGTGAAGCTGTTTTTGCTTTACAAAGAATTAGCTATAAAAACAATTTTTAAAATTAAAAATCTAATTTTTGTCTATGGCAAAATTTTGCATTAAGCAACTGAACACAATTTGTGTTAAGTGGACAAAATGCCTGGGAATTATAAGAATATATGGAGATATACCTATCGCATAGAATGGAAGGGACCCTGAAAGGTCATTGAGTCCAGCCCCCTGCCCTCATTAGGCAGGACCAAGTACTGATTTTGCTCCAGATCCCTAAGTGGCCCCCTCAAGGGCTGGGCTCACAACCTTGGGTTTAGGAGGCCAATGCTCAAACCACTGAGCTATCCCTCCCTCAGTTCCACCATTCCTAATCTAGATTTTGCAAATTATGGAAATGATAGCAAAGAATCCTGTGGCACCTTATAGACTAACAAACGTTTTGGAGCATGAGCTTTCATGGGTAAATACCCACTTCGTCGGATGCATGTAGTGGAAATTTCCAGGAGCAGGTATATATATGCAAGCAAGCTGAAGATAACGAGATTAGTTCAATCAGGGAGGATGAGGCCCTGTTTTAACAGATAAGGTGTGAAAACCAAGGGAGGAGAAACTGGTTCTGTAGTTGGCAAGCCATTCACAGTCTTTGTTTAATCCTGAGCTGATGGTGTCAAATTTGCAGATGAACTGAAACTCAGCAGTTTCTCTTTGAAGTCTGGTCCTGAAGTTTTTTTGCTGCAGGATGGCCACCTTAAGATCTGCTATAGTGTGACCAGGGAGGTTGAAGTGTTCTCCTACAGGTTTTTGTATATTACCATTCCTAATATCTGATTTGTGTCCATTTATCCTTTTCCATACAGACTGTCCAGTTTGGCAGATATATATAGCAGAGGGGCATTGCTGGCATAGGATGGCCTACATTACATTGGTGGACGTGCAGGTGAATGAACTGGTGATAGTGTGGCTGATCTGGTTAGGTCCTGTGATGGTGTCGCTGGTGTAGATATGTGGGCAGAGTTGGCATCGATGTTTGTTGCACGGATTGGTTCCTGAGCTAGACTTACTATGGTGCGGCGTGCAGTTACTGGTGAGAATATGTTTCCAGGTTGTCAGGTTGTCTGTGCACGAGGACTGGCCTGCCACTCAAGGTCTGTGAAAGCGTGGGATCATTGTCCAGGATGGGTTGTAGATCTCTGATGATGCGTTGGAGGGGTTTTAGCTGGAGACTGTATGTGATGGCCAGTGGAGTCCTGTTGGATTCTTTCTTGGGTTTGTCTTGCAGTAGGAGGCTTCTGGGTACACATCTGGCTCTGTTGATCTGTTTCCTTATTTCCTCGTGCAGATATTGTAGTTTTGAGAATTCTTGGTGGAGATTTTATAGGTTTTGGTCTCTGTCTAAGGGGTTACAGCAGATGCGGTTGTATCTCAGTCTTGGTTGTAGACAATGGATCATGTGATGTGCCCGAGATGGAAGCTGGAGGCATGAAGGTAGGCATAGCGGTCGGTAGGTTTTCGGTATAGGGTGGTGTTAATGTGACCATCACTTATTTGCACCATGGTGTTTAGGAAGTGGACCTCCCATGTAGATTGGTCCAGGCTGAGATTGATGGTGGGGTGGAAGCTGTTGAAATCATGATGGAAGTTCTCCAGAGTCTCCTTCCCATGGGTCCAGATGATGAAGATGTCATCAATGTAGCGTAGATAGAGAAAGGACGTGAGTGGACGAGAGCTGAGGAAGCATTGTTCCAGGTCGGCCATAAAAATATTGGCATATTGTGGGGCCACGCAGAAACATTTAGGAAACATTTCCATAACATAGAAGATAATGCAAATCTGAGATAAATAAGACAAATCAGCTCTTATAAATGCATCAAAATATAATTCTTCATCATTGTCACTAACAATCAGGGCCGGCTCCAGGCACCAGTTTATCAAGCAGGTGCTTGGGGCGGCCACTCCGGAGCGGGGCAGCACTTTCAGGTATTCGGCAGTGATTAGGCGGAAGATCCCTCACTCCCGCTCTGAGCGAAGGACTCCCGCTGAATTGCCGTAGATCACGATCGCAGCTTTTTTTTTTTTTTTTTGGCTACTTGGGGCGGCAAAACCCCTGGAGCCGGCCCTGCTAACAATGACAAGTTTTGTCCATCCTACAAGCCAGATCCTCAGCTGGAGTGATTCAGTGTAGCTTCATTGAAGGTATTTCAGTTTATACACGCTGAGGATTTGTTCCAATAATAAACATTCATATCCAAAAGTATTTTCTAATCTTACCTGGGTTACAATAAAACAACATCCAGAAAAGTCATGATATCTGTGTAGCTATATTCCAGTCGCTGAAAACTGTTAGACTCTGATGTAAATCAGCATAGCACCAGCAATTTCAGTGGAACTACGCTGATTTACATCAGTTGAGGATCTGGCCCATTATGTTTAGAGATTTGCAAGTTGTGACAAATCTTCTAACCCTGCTACAATTCGCAGTCATCCTAGGAAGTAGTGTGAAGGTTAGGGTAAAAAGACAGACATAATCTGGCACTAAGCACTGCTGCAGTGCTAGAGGGGGCTGTGATGGAAGTGGGGTTGCTTTGTAACAATTTATGAATACCACTGATCTGTATGTTTGTCTGATTGAAGTAAGGGGTCTTACTGTCTGAGTACAAGGGATTAATGCAAGAGGCAGCTGACTATGCATGGGCAGGAAAGAGTACAGTGGCTTCAGATAGCCATTCACCTACCAACACCTAAGGGACTATGCAAGAGTCATTTGCTTTGATGCGCCACCTCCAACCCCTGCTCAGCTCAACATACCAATTTCTCAAGGGGTATATGTCTCCATGCCCAGAAAACTGAGACAAAGGACTTCTGGCTGCATAAAAATTGTCTCTCTGTAGGGAAAGAAACAATGGTTACTGAGAAACGGTTACACACACACACAGACCCCTCCCTGAAGGATCTGAAGAAGCTGGGCCTTTCAAGCTCCCATCACAGGGGATGAAAATTTGAGAGATAAAGATATGCATGTAGACTGTTTGCATAAACATAAAAAAAATTTAAAAACAAAGAACAAAAAAAAGTATTGTTCCTACTGTTAAGATTAAACTATAATTTAGCATACAAAGCGTGTCTACTCAGTATATTCATTCTAGTCACAGTCTCCCAAAGTGGAGAACAGCAGGTGCCAAACCAGATGGATCTGCTGGATAAGCATGATCAATACACAGGGTGCTGTAGCCCAAGGCCTGGTCTAATAGGGGAGAATCACATGATTCCACCATAGGAGAGGCAAAAGCATGATCCATGACACCTGAGGCAGTGCACTTACAGAGACCAGAAAGGGGCAGGTAACCCTGTAACCATGCCAGGTTGTTTGTGGAAGGAGTAGTCCTCATCCCATATGCTGGAATGGCAATAGCAAAGGGAAGCCTTAGCAATACTAGTAGGGCTTTTAAAGCTGAGATCTGTAAACATGACTATAATGGAAATAAACAATGGCAACAACTTGAGTAAAACTGTTGGAAGAATTAAATATGCAATCAACGTACAAACATACTAAACATATAGAATAGATACGGATAAACAAATATTATTCCAAATCACCCAGTAGTTTCGCACAGAGTTGCAATATTGGTTTGTATTGTAATCCAAATATGATCTTTTTGAACTACAGTAGGATATCCCTATTTTACAGATGGAGAAATTGAGACTGAAAAAAATTAGGTGAACATTTTCAGTCATATATCTCAAAATGTAAACACTAAAGTGACTTGGTTTTCAAAAATGCAGATTTACCAAGGCATTCATCGATTTTCCAAATGTCCTATAGAAAGTCAGCAGCAGAACTGACTGGAATTCAAGGACTCCTTGCTTTCTAGTCCTATTTTCAGTCCACTAGAGCAGGATTTATCTTCTTCAGAGCGGCACTGAGCAAGCAAAACATTTTGTTCTTTCAATTCAAAACAATTTTTAGTTTTGAAGTTTACTTCAATTTCATTCATTTTTTAAACGGTTACAACAGCTCAAAACCAAAATGAAACATTCTGTTTCAGATTGAATTAATGATAATGATAATCAATGGGACTAGGGTACAAAATGTGTAGGAATGATAGAATAGGTCATGTAGGTGGGGGAGTGACAGTGTGTGAAAGAAAGCATAATTTCAAACATAGTAAAAATCTTAAATTAATAAAGCTGTACCATAGAATATCCATGGAAAGAAAAATTCCATGCTCGAATAATAAGAGTGTAACAGTAGCAATATACTATTGTTGACCACCTGATCAGGATGGTGATGGTGACTGTGAAATGGTCAGGGAGACTAGTGAGGTTAACAAAATAGAAAACTCAGTAATAATGGTGGATTTCCAACTATTCCCATATTGACTGGGTACGTGTCATCTTGGGACAAGATGCAGAGATTAAGTTTCTAGATATCATTAATGACTGCTTCTTGGAGCAGCTAGTCCTGGAACCCACAGTGGAGAGGCAACTCTTGATTGAGACATAAGTGGCACACAGGATCTGGTCCAAGAGGTTAATATAGTTCAACTGCTCGGTAGTAGCAATTATAATGTAATTAAATATAACATCCTTATTGGGGGTGGCAGTGGGGAGGAAATACCAAAGAAGGTCTCCACAGTAGCTCTCCACAGTAGCATTTAACTTCAGAAAAGGGGAAGCTACACAAAAAGAAGCGACACTATTACCTCTCATGAACATTAAGAACACAGGCTATCTCAGAGGTGGGCAAACTACAGTCTGCAGGCCATTTTAAGCCAGCCCGTGAGCTGCACCATATGGCTCAGCCCCGCTCCGGCGCTCCAGCCAGGGCACTGGGTCAGAGGCAGCACCAGTGGCTCGGCCCCACTCCAACCGGGGCACTGGGTGGGGGCTGCCCCAGACAGCTCCTGGAAGCCACAGCATGCCCCGCTTCAGCTCATAAGTTATCCAATGAGAGCTGCAGGAGCAGTGCCTGCAGATGGGACAGCACGCAGAACCACCCGTCTGCACCTCCGCATAGGAGCTGGAGAAGGGCCATGACACTGCTTCTGGGAGCCACTTAATGTAAGTCCTGCTCAGAGTCTTCACCTCCTGAGCTTTTCCCCATGCCCCAACCCCGTGCCCCAGCCCTGATCCCCCTCCCACTTTCCAAACCTCTCAATGACAGACTGGACCACCTTCCTGCACCCCAAACCTCTCATCCCCAGCCCCTCCCCAGAGTTCACACCCCCAGCCGGAACCTGCACCCCTTCCTCCACCTCTGCCCCAGCTCTGATCCACCTCCTGCTCTCTCAACCCCTCGGTCCCAGCCCAGATCACCCTCCTACACCTCAAACTCCTCATCCCCAGCCCCACTCCAGAGCCCACATGCCATCCCACTCCCCAACCCCAACTTTATGAGCATTCATGGCTTGCCATACAATTTCTATTCCCTGATGTGGCCTTTGGGCCAAAAAGTTTGCTCACCCCTGACCTACCTGGAACACAACAAGAAGCCAACAAAGAGCACCAAGTGAGACTTTGACATGCAAAAACTGAGGTACAGTGAGCAAGCAGATGCTGTGCAAATCATTACTAGATCAAGCTCTGTGAAGAGATACAGACAGCCTCACACACAGGAAACCTCAAAATCATGTATGATGGCCTGAAGAAAGCGCTAGGTCCCACTGTCAACAAGGTTACCCCTTTCAAATCGCACAGCGATGAAATCATTACAGATAAAAGCAAGCAATTGTTTCATTGGGTTGAACACTATTCAGAGCTGTATGCACAAGAAAGAAATATCACCAGTGAATCACTGGACCAAATACCAACTCTACAGGTCATGCTAGAGCTAGATGTGGAGCCAACTATAGAAGAGCTAAGCAAGGCCATTGATTTGCTATCAAGAAGCAATGCTCCTGGAAAAAAAGAGGCATCCCAGCAGAAATCCTCAAGTGCAGGAAAGACTGCCTATTACCATATCTTCATCAGCTACTACTTAAATGCTGGAAAGAGGGTGAGTTACCACAAGAGATGCACAATGCAAACTTCATTACTTTGTATAAAAATAAAGGCGAAAAGAGGGACTGCAACAACTACAGGGGTAGTTCACTACTAAGCGTAGTAGGAAAAGCTTTCGCAAAAGTCATCTTAGCGTGCCTACAACAGCTGATGAATTGTGTCTACCCTGAATCACAATGTGGATTCAGTCCTGACAGATCAGCTATAGACATGATATTTTCTCTGCATCAACTCCAAGAAAAGTGCAGAGAGCAAAACTGACCATTGTACATCATCTCTGTGGACCTAACCAAAGCATTCAACACAGTCAGCAGGTCTATTTGAAATACTAAAAAATATTTCCACCAACCCTGTTAAGTTTTGTGCGTTCATTCCACAACAACATGAGAGCAACTGTCCAGTCTGAAGGGTCCACTTTGGACAGCTTTGAGATGAAAAGTGGAGTGAAGCAAAGGTGTGTTCTTGCCTCTACAATCTTTGGAATCTTCTCAGTACTCTTGAACTGGGCAAATCTACCACTCTGACATCCCTGCTCAAGCAAAGATGGCTGCGCTGGCTGGACCATCTGAGTAGGTTGGAAGATGGACACATACCCAAGGACATGCTATATGGGGAGCTATCAGAGGGAACAAGAACAAGAACAACAGGATGTCTCAAGCTTCTCTATAAAGACTTATGCAAGCGAGATATGAAGGAATTTGGAAATGATCCTGACCAATGGGAAATCTTGACAAGTGATCATAACAAGTGGAGCCATCATCTCCATAAGGGTATCAAAATCCATGAGGAGTTGGCTCCTACAGCTTGAAGAGCCCGTAGGAAGCAAGCAGCTCCCAATCAAGACACATACATTTGCAACAACAGTCAAAGATCATGCAAATCTCGGTGGACTATTCAGTCACATAAGACATTGCAAACCATCATAGGCTGCAATTCCCATCATCTCTCACAGACGAAAGGATGCCAACACTCTATGGTAGGTAGGGCAGTCATTTGAACAAAATCAACACAAAATCTTGACCAAAAAAGAGTAAAATATTAAAAAGTATTTCAGTTTTTTGAACCACTCAGTTCTTTGCAACAGAACTGTTTCCAGCACTGAAAATCCAGATTCCAGCAATTTGCTTTATTTTAAACTGTGAACTTTTCACAAATGGCCATAATGCATATTACAATATCTACCAAAGGCATTAATTAGAAGGAAGACGGAATGAAGGTTGGGATGATGGTGATACTGGGAGCAAGGGTGTTCCTTTCTTGGTGGCTGCAAAAACACTTCTGTTAAATACTTAAGATACAGCTGCCTTCTTACTGCAAAACTATTTAACAGTGACTTCACTGATTAGAAGTGATCAAAAGGAAAGCATCTTCAAATATTTATAACATCTACTTCATTGCTGTATGGAGTATATGTATAACTTTCCACAGGATCAAAAGAATTTCTAGACCCACAGAAAATGATTTATCCTGCTCATCCATAAAGAAAATCTGGCAAGCATTTTACCATTTACCTTAAAAGCATTTAAGTCATACAGAAAGAAGAGAAAATCTCCATGGTACAAATGCTGACTCACACAACCCTTTTTCATGTTTAGAGCTGCTCACTGGCTAACAAGAGTTTGAAAGGAAACCCTTCACCATCTTGCAGTAATTAATCCTGAACCTGCAATTTGCTCCACTGAACAAAGTAGCTTAGTCTTTGCCTTTTAATATGAGTCATCTCCCAGCAGACACTAGAGAAATCAATAGTCACTTTAATACTGTTATGAAATGCTATAGAAAATAATTACAATTAAATTGTGATACACACAAATTAAAAAAAGCATTATTTGTGTGACTATTTTAGATACATTTTATTTCTCAACTAAAACAATATAAAATACTCATTAGAAAATGAGAGAGGTCTTCAAATACTTGAAAGGATAATGTTTGAAAGACAGGAAATTAAAATATAGGAAGAGAGAAGTCAATGAAAGTCCAGTTTTTACTTCTCAGTAGACAGCAACCAAGATGATCAGCAATGATTGAAAGTGTCAACATTACCATTTTGTACTGACCGGTGACACTTATTCTAGGTTTGGGTGAAGGTGTCTGTAAGTGCTGGGTCCATTAACTTAAAATTCTGGAACTTGCACTCATCAACATGTGCTTGTTTTGTAGACCTCACTGAGACTTAAAAGTCAGGTTAAATCTGAAGACTATAGCCTTGTCTACACTTGAGGTAGCATGTAGGGTACATGTAGACACATGCCATAGGGAAAAGCAATGTAGACTGCTTGGCATGCAGGACACTCTAGTCTACTTGCCCAAACCAGGCCTCACCATCCACTGTTCTGATTATACTCATGCTGTGGAGTCGCTGGGTCTGTACTCTACATACTCCCATAAGTGCAGACATAGCCTATGTGTGTAACTTATTCAGCTGCCTTCAGTGGAGCTATGCCAATTTATGCCATCAATAAATCTGGCTCATGTATGTCAAATTGTACAAGAGTTTAGTCTGTATAATATATTATTTTAACAAATATTAAAATACAGTCTCTTTGAATTAAAAGTCATTAGTGTATTTTAAGTAGATTTCATGTTGAGCTCTAACCAACCTCTGTTTCTCATTGTACATCCAAACTTTCTTCCCTGGCTATATTTCTTTCAGTCAATGACTAAGATATAATGACTATAATAAGGTGATAGTCACTGTGGACATTTGGTTTGTCTCAAAAAGAAGATTCTCAGATCTAATCTATCTCAGGAACATTTCCACTATACATCCCCTAGTCCAGGAAAATACAAACTTCATTAGAAAAAAAATATCAGAAATCTCTGGGTTTCTGTATCAGCAATTACGAAGACTTATAGCTAAATCCCCTTTCCCATGGGACTTCTAAATAATCTTTTCTCTGGGAATTATGGCTCTACAGTGGAATACATACTTGCAAGGACATTTTGGTTCACAACAAATATAAATTGTCCTACGCCAGAAATTTGTTTTAGCACCAGCTTGAGTAAATGTACAATTGAAAATGCACAACTACTTGCTCCCAACACACTTGGTATTTTACAAATGATAATAAATGCGACTGAAGCGGTCTTTTATTGTCGTTCGGTAAGTATATAAAGAGAAGCAAGGGGAAAACCGCAGTTTTGTTCATAATGCCCAAAGGTATTCTTTGAACCAATATGCAAATACCTTTCAATATAAATTAACCTATATTCTCTACTAGGCTACCATCTGATTATACTATTTAGGCATGACAATGCCAAAGATTGGAGATGCAGCCCTGACGAAATTACATTCACATATATGATGTGGGATTGCCAGGGTATAACCCCTTTCTGTGATGATATCCTTAGATTAATAGAGTCAGTCCTGGAAAACTATTTGGACAAAGATAATTTTGGTCCAGGAGATACAAAATCTCTGTGTAATTTGAATAAATAGAGAAAAAGTTATTTTGTGAAATACACTGAAATTTAAGAATCTTCCCTTTATTTTTACTAATAAAATGGCAATCTTTTATCCCTTATGTAAATCATTTCTGTGTGGTGCCTAGACCTCCTCACTTTGCCATCATATGTGCTCATTTGGAATTGAACAAAAAGAGTGGTGTTTGTTTTGGTTTATGTTTCTTTGTATGATCTTTTGCTTCTTTTACCTTTTTCACTACCTCCATTTTTTCTCTGTCTTTTCCTAGACTCTTTAGTATAAATCAGACAGTATAAAAATATGGTTATATTTACCCATTTATATTGTACCATTACCCAGGTTTTTGCATATATACAAATTTATGTTATGAAAACCCAATTATTTTTAACATCGTGAAAGCAAGCTATTCCTTAAATATTATATAAATGTTATTATATGTGATGATTTCTGGAACATCTAGAAGGTTCAAATTTAAATCAAGATACATTTTCTACATAAAGTCTCTTTTCACAGAAATTGTGAATAATGTGAAATTTGAGGGCATGCAAGTTTGCAAAACAGGAACTGTTAGTTTCTCACAGCTTTTGTTAATAGTGATGTTGTGTTTTAACTTAGGGTCTGGCAGTCTAAATAGTTGGTTTTGAGACATAATTTCAGTTTTCACTTGTCTCAGAACAACCTGGTTTTGGTCAGGACTGGAAACAAGCACAAAAATTAGGACTATATGAAATGTGAAACTCTCAGTGGTTTTGGTTTGATGGTGTCACAAACCTAATTCAGTGGAACTGGTTGATAGTGAGTTCACAGTGTGAGAGATATTATGCACACATAGAATATTCACTGGTTAATTCTGGACTGAAGTTGCTGAATTAAAGTCAGATCTGTGAAAGTTATCACAGTGAATTGCAGGAAGAATTGCTGCCTAAGTCCCTGGTCTAGAGGGAGAGTTTTGTGGGACTCCACCCCAAAAATGTTGATGGCTAGAGGCCTTGACCTAAATGGGCTGCCTCAAAGAGGACACAAAGGTGTAACATGTGTCATTATCTTGAGAACTACAGCCCTTTAGTCATGCTTAGGGTTTCAGATCCGTACAAACAGGGACATTGCAAGCTAATCTGGATAAACTCATCAGATCTGTAAAGAAAGTAGAGACCATCACCACTCTTTCCTCCACAGTCCACATAAAGCCTCACTGTCTCCCCAGAATTCCATACTTACCAGCTGCTGCCTTCTAGTAAGTCAAATAGCCTGCAGTCATTCCCTACCCTGCCATAATCTTCAGAGGCGGATGCACAAGCGACTAGGGAGCTTAGCGAACAGGAGCTGCTAACAGGGAGTTTTGCAAGGGAGTTTGGAAGAGAGTGGGAAGGGAGTGGGGGTCCCTTGCCCGTCTCATCTGTGACCCATTGGTCCCCTGAACCTATAAACTGAGCCACATCCAAAACCTTTCTGTTTACAGCAGAGCAGAGTGGACAGGGAGCTGCAGACGGGAATTTGAGAGAGTTTGACAGAGGGAGGCTTACAATGGTGAGGAGGACCCGCAACACCTGTGCCAGCACTGCTTCTGTCTCCTCCACCTGCGCCTGTAGCCAGACAAAGTACCAAAGCATGGATGCTTTTACCCAGATTCTGGTGTGGGCTTGCAAAGACTGTAATTTGCAATTTCCACTTACTGATATCCAGGCTGGGGGTGGCATCCAATGTGAAAGGTGCTACTGGTGGAATCTCTCAGGCAATAGGTGGGAGAGCTACAGGAGGAGTTGGCTAGGCTGAGGAACATCCATATCCATGAGTAATTCTTGGACAGTATCCATGTGGAGACAGCTGATGTAGCTGTCCCAGTTCACAGGACTACCGACACACCAGTGGAGGAGGAGATGCCTCAGGGTGTATCTGACACACCAGTGGAGGAGGAGGCTTAGGGTGGACACAGCCAGCTGGTTACTTCTAGCAGCAGGCAGTGCTCCACCCCTGCTGCAAACCCTCCTGCTGTGGTAAAAGATAACTGTTATGCTCTTCTTGATACAGGAGAGAAGGAATCACCCCCAACAGTTAAGGAGGTGAAGCCTCATACCCCTAAGGCTGGGAGGTCTGCTGCCACCATTGATAAGAAACGTAGGGTAATGGTGGTTGGAGACTCTCTGCTGAGGGGGACGGAGACACAGATCTGTCGCCCTGACCGTTCATCCCGGGAGGTATGCTGCCTGCCAGGGGCCCGTATCAGAGATGTTACAGAGGCATTGTCGAGGATTATCCGGCCTTCTGACTACTACCCCATGCTACTCATCCATGTGGGCACAAATGATACTGCGAGGTGTGACACTGAGCAGATCAAGAGTGACTACAGGGCTCTGGGAGTACGGGTTAAGGAGTTTGGAGCGCAGGTGGTATTCTCTTCAATTCTTCCTGTTGAAGGTAGGGGCCCGGGCAGAGACACATGCATCTTGGAGGTGAATGCCTGGCTGCGAAGATGGTGTCGCCAGGAGGGCTTTGGCTTCCTTGACCATGCAATGCTATTCGAGGAAGGACTGCTAGGCACAGATGGCGTTCACCTTTCGAAGAGGGGAAAGGCCTTATTTGCACACAGACTGGCTAACCTAGTAAGGCGGGCTTTAAACTAGGTTCGACGGGGACAGGTGAGCAAACCCCACAGGTAAGTGAGGAACAAGACCTGGGAGATGGGTTGGAAAAAGAAGGGAGCACGGGCTATAATGGCAGTGAGGAAGGAGGGTCAGGGCAAAGCTGGGAGGCAAGACCAAACCAGTATCTTAGATGCCTATATACAAATGCAAGAAGTATGGGTAATAAGCAGGAAGAACTGGAAGTGCTAATAAATAGATACAACTATGACATTGTTGGCATTACTGAAACTTGGTGGGATAATACACGACTGGAATGTTGATGTGGATGGATATAGTTTGCTCAGGAAGGATAGACAGGGGAAAAAGGGAGGAGGTGTTGCCTTATACATTAAAAATGTACACACTTGGACTGAGGTGGAGTTGGACATAGGAGACGGAAGTGTTGAGAGTCTCTGGGTTAGGCTAAAAGGGGTAAAAAACACAGGGGATGTCGTGCTGGGAGTCTACTACAGGCCACCTAATCAGGTGGAAGAGGTAGATGAGGCTTTTTTCAAACAACTAACAAAATCATCCAAAGCCCAAGATTTGGTGGTGATGGGGGACTTCAACTATCCAGATATATGTTGGGAAAATAACACCGCGGGGCACAGACTATCCAATAAGTTCCTGGACTGCATTGCAGACAACTTTTTATTTCAGAAAGTTGAAAAAGCTACTAGGAGGGAAGCTGTTCTAGATTTGATTTTAACGAATAGGGAGGAACTTGTTGAGAATTTGAAAGTAGGAGGAAGCTTGGGTGAAAGTGATCATGAAATCATAGAATTCGCAATTCTAAGGAAGGGTAGAAGGGAGTACAGCAGAATAGAGACAATGGATTTCAGGAAGGCGGATTTTGGTAAGCTCAGAGAGCTGATAGGTAAGGTCCCCTGGGAATCAAGACTGAGGGGAAAAACAACTGAGGAGAGTTGGCAGTTTTTCAAAGGGACACTATTAAGGGCCCAAAAGCAAGCTATTCCGATGGTTAGGAAAGATAGAAAATGTGGCAAAAGACCGCCTTGGCTTAACCACGAGATCTTGTGTGACCTACAAAATAAAAAGGCGTCATATAAAAAATGGAAACTAGGTCAGATTACAAAGGAGGAATATAGGCAAATAACACAGGAATGCAGAGGCAAGATTAGAAAGGCAAAGGCACAAAATGAACTCAGACTAGCTATGGGAATAAAGGGAAACAAGAAGACTTTTTTATCAATACATTAGAAGCAAGAGGAAGACCAAGGACAGGGTAAGCCCACTGCTCAGTGAGGAGGGGGAAACAGTAACGGGAGATTTGGAAATGGCAGAGATGCTTAATGACTTCTTTGTTTCGGTCTTCACTGAGAAGTCTGAAGGAATGTCTAATATAGTGAATGCTTACAGGAAGAGGGTAGGTTTAGAAGATGAAATAAAAAAAGAGCAAGTAAAAAATCACTTAGAAAAGTTAGATGCCTGCAAGTCACTAGGGCCTGATGAAATGCATCCTAGAATACTCAATGAGTTAATAGAAGAGGTATCTAAGCCTCTAGCTATTATCTTTGGGAAATCATGGGAGACGGGGGAGATTCCAGAAGACTGGAAGGGGGCAAATATAGTGCCCATCTATAAAAAGGGAAATAAAAACAACCCAGGAAACTACAGACCAGTTAGTTTAACTTCTGTGCCAGGGAAGATAATGGAGCAGGTAATTAAAGAAATCATCTGCAAACACTTGGAATGTGGTAAGGTGATAGGGAATAGCCAGCATGGATTTGTAAAGAACAAATCGTGTCAAACCATCTGATAGCGTTCTTTGATAGGATAACGAGCCTTGTGGATAAGGGAGAAGTGGTGGATGTGATATACCTAGACTTTAGTAAGGTATTTGATACGGTCTCGCATGATATTCTTATAGATAAACTAGGAAAGTACAATTTAGATGGGGCTACTATAAGGTGGGTGCATAACTGGCTGGATAACCGTACTCAGAGAGTAGTTGTTAATGGCTCCCAATCCTGCTGGAAAGGTATAACAAGTGGGGTTCCACAGGGGTCTGTTTTGGGACTGGTTCTGTTCAATATCTTCATCAACGATTTAGATGTTGGCATAGAAAGTACGCTTATTAAGTTTGCGGATGATACCAAACTGGTAGGGATTGCAACTGCTTTGGAGGACAGGGTCAAAATTCAAAATGATCTGGACAAATTGGAGAAATGGTCTGAGGTAAACAGGAAGAAGTTCAATAAAGATAAATGCAAAGTGCTCCACTTAGGAAGGAACAATCAGTTTCACACATACAGAATGGGGAGAGACTGTCTAGGAAGGAGTATGGCAGAAAGAGATCTAGGGGTCATAGTAGACCACAAGCTTAATATGAGTCAACAGTGTGATACTGTTGCAAAAAAAGCAAACCTGATTCTGGGATGCATTAACAGGTGTGTTGTAAACAAGACACAAGAAGTCATTCTTTTGCTTTACTCTGTGCTGGTCAGGTCTCAGCTGGAGTATTGTGTCCAGTTCTGGGCACCGCATTTCAAGAAAGATGCGGAGAAATTGGAGAGGGTCCAGAGAAGAGCAACAAGAATGATTAAAGGTCTTGAGAACATTACCTATGAAGGAAGGCTGAAGGAATTGGGTTTGTTTAGTTTGGAGAAGAGAAGACTGAGAGGGGACATGATAGCAGTTTTCAGGTATCTAAAAGGGTGTCATCAGGAGGAGGGAGAAAACTTGTTCACCTTAGCCTCCAATGATAGAACAAGAAGCAATGGGCTTAAGCTGCAGCAAGGGAGATTTAGGTTGGACATTAGGAAAAAGTTCCTAACTGTCAGGGTGGTTAAACACTGGAATTGATTGCCTAGGGAAGTTGTGGAATCTCCATCTCTGGAGCTATTTAAGAGTAGGTTAGATAAATGTCTATTAGGATGGTCTAGACAGTATTTGGTCCTGCCATGAGGGCAGAGGACTGAACTCGATGACCTCTCGAGGTCCCTTCCAGTCCTTGAGTCTATGAGTCTATGCACAGTTATGCTGAATAAGCTAACCATAAGCCCTCTAAAGGTTGTGAAATGCTTTTCCAAGTAAAGTGATAGAAGCCCATTGCTTCAAACTTTTGAAACTGGACTAGACAAAGTACTGAATAATATACCATTAATGTAGGCACCACTCCAACATGGGCTTAGAACATTGTTTATCATCTGGTGAATTACAACTCCTATGGGTGTTCATTAAAGACAATCAAGGATCAAGGGGCAGAAAGGCAGGAGTCATTGAAAATGTTATTACAATCTAAAGCAAAGAAAATCTCACTCCCCATCAGGGCTGATGAGAAGGTGGGCGGGAAGTTAGGATAATTGTATTAGGAACAAACGGGGGTGAAATAAGGGGGGAGCGTTCAGGAACCTTGATGTACCAGGGCCCCAAATTTCTGTCAACAGGCCTGCTTCCCACATAACCTTATCCTTCAATGTCAAGTATTCTCTGTCAACCTCTAGAAACTCATACGCAAATAAATTATCTAGGCTTATTTTTATGATCAATGCATTTACTATAAAAGTAGGGAATGTGAATTTTTTTTAATTTTGAATAAGGAGTCACCAACCTGAAAAGATTGAGAAATACTGGCTTAGATGATCTAAAATATATTACTTAAGGCTTCACAAATTTGATAACAAATCCACCCATACAAGATGTTATGACTAATAAATTAGCATTCATTTTGTGTTAATTAGCCATGGCACATTAGCAGCCATGCACTTATTGGCCCTAACAGATCCATCCATGCACCTATTGTGTTCTTTCCCATCATACTTCCCACCCCGCCACTTGCACCTCAATTTCATAATTTTTTTTGATAATCTGCACATTTGTCTAGTATTTAACTAACTGTCAGGATCCCAACAAGGGCAACTGAGACCAAGGGTCAGAACAGGAGCAAACTTGAGGCTGGAAGTAGCAAAGGAGTTTGTAGTCAGGTTCCAAGCCAGGTTCAATACCAAGGGTCAGAGTCCAAGTCAGATTTTAGGGTCCAAGTCAGGAGGCAAAGTTCAAATCAATCTGAGGTTGAAGGCAGGAGTTCAGGCATAGGAATGGTCATAACAACTACAGGAGAGCCACTCTGTTGCCTAGACACATCTTGGAATGCCAATCAGGAGCTATGAGGCTGCTGCCTGTCAAACCCCTTGAAGAGGACTTACCATGGTGTGTCCACAGCAGGTCATGGAGCACAACCTAGTTACAGCAGCTGCTGGGTGGAAGCCTGGAGATGTCAGCCACCTAGCAACTCTCCACGTGTTCTAGACCTATGGGCCTCATGCTAATAACAAAAAGCCTGAGCTACACTCTACAAGCAGCCTTTCCAGAACTGAACAAGCAACAGAGGCAAAACTTGAACATATTGAAGATGCCCCCACCCTCTGTCTGTATCAAAAGCCCCATAGGGCACCTAGAACTGGACAGTGTCCTCCAAGACTTGGACATGAGCTCCTCACATCTCTGACCAATCTCCACCACAGACACCCTGTTACAGGCTCATTTGTTTACTTAGATGACCAGTAACCTTTGAGAATTCCAGTATATTTGCTCTAGGCTGTGGCCCCCAAAGCAGAGATGATTTTGAAAATTTTGACCTAAATATTTAGACCCACATTCTGAATTGATTTTTTTACCTGTGCAATCTCCCTGAAGTTAATGGGGATGCAAAGGAGGTTAATCAGGTTTCTTCATTTTTGCCTAGAATTAGTGGGCTAAGGACAGGAAATCACAATTAAAAACAAATCAAGTGTGTTGATGACCCAAAGTGTGGCTACATTTTGACAATGTTCTATTAATCTGCTCCTAATGACTCCTCAGAGTCTCAGCTATTTGCTTTATTGGAAAAAAGTATGATTTTGCTACCTTTTAGTCCCAGTAGTCCAGCCAAGCTAGCACAGCTACAGGAGTGTGAGCTGGATTCTTTTCTGGCTTGCCTCTACTCAACAAACAAAACTGGTAGTTAGTTCTAACTACAGAATCTTTCTTACTAGTTAAGAAGACTAAGGCAGAAGAGAAGGCAGTTTGACTTCAGATCACTGGTTCAGTTTGTCGGGCTGGCTGTTAGGAAAATCCCTTCCCCCCCCCCAACTTATATGCTGAGCAAATTTGACATGCAAAACATCGAACAAGAATAAATATGAAACTCCACAATGCCATTCAAACAGAGTAATTTTCAGAGCATAACTGCATTTTAAATATTAAGGTTTGTGTGCATAAATCCTGAATTTCTTTGAAATGTGCCCCTGAGGAACCACTGCCCTTTGCCATGTAGCTCTGCAACTTAAAAGACTAGTGCCTGCTGCAGGGCATTTTTGAATAAACAATATTTATTTATCCTGTGGGGAGACAAGGCTGGGTGTTCCACTGAAATGCAAACAGCAATCGCCCACTTCCCTCCGCTTCAGTTTGTGAACATTAAATCATTTGAACCTTTTGACATGGAAAGCCTGGATTTCCTTATTCAACTCACTAATTCATTTTTGCACTAATTCTAATCTTTCCATGCTGGGAGCATCAGACCCATTGGCTACAAGAGGATAAAACTAGTCTGATTAATCAGTGTACTGATATTGCAAAGGTTCCTTTTTTTTTTAATCATTCTGAGGTTGTGACGTCTGCATATTACTAAGACTTAATACTGAGTCCTAGTCCCTTCCTTGTTCAAACTTTTGCAGACAGACATGACTTGCATTGCATTAAAATATTGCACCCACCCAGAAAGGTTCCACATCCCAATGAAATAAAGCTGTAATAAGATGAGAATTAATGTTGTTCCTCCATTTTACATGCTTTCCCTAATTTTCTCCTTCTAGCTCTCATCATCATTCTGAACACTCACATTAAATCTGCCCAAACTGCACATGTGGCTTACTTTACATAGCAGGTTTTAGTTTATTTATTTGCTTTTTATTATCAAGGCTTAAATTGCTGGAAATCTATCAAGTTCCAAGCCAAAATGCTCATTTAAAATATATTGCCTCTGGTTTAGTGAACTGGACACATTGTGTTAATGTTTGTTTATGTTGCCAGATAAATAACACATTGAAAAAGGAATCAGTTCACAACCTTACAATTTCTTGTAATATGCTTCAGAGCCTCACACCGAAGCAAGGGAGATTTCATCTGTCTGTGTGGCAGCCATAAGGAACATCTTGTTTCTCTGCCAAAAAGATGAACGTTCAAAAAAGGCTGGACCACATTTCAGAAGATTAAATAAAGATTCTGAATGCATTTATTAAATCTATTCAAAGGATTACTCTTCCCCTAATAGATAACATTAACTCTCAGTAACAGGATTGAGAAGATCTGGATTTTTTCTTATGAAGTTCTGCCTTTAATTGACCCTAAAAATGAAATCAATTGTCTCCTCCACCACAAATGCATACATATGTGCTTTTTTGTACTGTGAGCCAAATCCTACTTGCTTTACTTGTAGGAATGGTCAGTGGGACTACGTGATGGTCATAGAGAACACAGCCAACAGGTTTTGGTCCTCCAGTAGTAGCATTCATGCCTTTATAGTTAAATATGTGACTATAATAAAGCTGTGCAAAATTTTCCTAATAAATCATAGGATATTTACATAGTTTTGGGTTTTGCTGTGAAAGGGAACCTCAATCCAAGGCAGCCTAGGTGTGAGAATTCCCTAAAGAGAATTGCATACTTCAGCTAGAAGATTCTGCAAACTTCAAGGAAGAGTTTGTTTGAGATTGCTTACCCCACAAAACCCTAGCAGGTCTCCAGTTATTAATTGATCTGGGCTAATTATTAGTGGATAAGACTAAGTCCAAAACCCTCTGTGAATGTAAGTGATATCTAGGCCAAACGTTTCATAACCACAACTAACAAACCGTCTGGCTTCCTGCTGGCAATCTCTGTAGATGGGACTGTCTGACTTAGCATTGAGATTATCTGACTTTCCCTTCTAGAGTTGGCCCTTCCAAACAAGAGTCACTCTGAGGGAGTGGAAGCTTGCAGTGCTGTTTCTGTGTTGTGCCTGTTTGCTGGTTAGAGAACTCCCATGTCTAATAGATATTACAAGTACCAGAATCAGCTTAAAAACAGGAAAAACATGCACAGTGTCAAATTCCACTTTCAATTACACCTCTGCAACTGCCCAAGCTTCAATTAGGGTTTCGTGATGCAACAGTTCAGGGCAACTGCCCTTGTATTTCCCCTTAATGACTCAGCAAGGGCACCTACTCTCAGGCTTCTGGCTCCCTAACTGATGCCTTTCTTGGATGGAGACCCATGGCTCACTCTCTTCTCACCAGGATATTTCCAAACTGCACAGTTTTCTGCCTTCATTGTGGTATTCCCAGCAAAAGACAAACTGCCTAAATGGCCAGTTTGCTTTCTCTTCAGAGACTAATAGCAGTATAACTGCCCATAGTTAAGCTATCGCATAATTCTTCTAAGCAAACATATTTTATTCTTAAAGTAAAAGCACTACAGAGAAAACATATTAAAAACAATTGTTAGAGAGCTTATTCCTTCACTCTCACGCTTCCCTGGTCCTTCTCGCATGAACAGAGAGCAACAATACCCGAAGTCCGAAGGTGCAAACAATTTGATGTTTATTGGGGTGAACCTCCAGCAAGCTTAAATTTAAGTTCCTTTTCCTTATTTTTCGAATCCCAACTTACTTCCTGTTTGCCCCTAATTTATATAGTAATATTTTCAGCTATACCTTAACCAATCATTCTACTAAAATTTACCTAACCAATCCTAATGTATTGTAACATGATTAGCTAACCAATTATATCCCACCACCTTAATTAGTTGACACCTAGCAAAATTAATTATATAGCAGACAGAAACAATCACAGAACCAGACAGAGACCATGCAAATAAACATACAAAACAACGCAGAAGTAAGGATTTCACAACTACATCTATACAGACATAAGGGTTCTCCAGCTGTTTCTATTGATAACTGAGTTCTTGCCAGACAGGACGCGATCAAACTAAGTTTCCTTTTACATCTTCTCTGGAGGTGATAGATCGAATCACCTTCCTAACAGTCTCAGATTGCCTTATTTTAATATGACTAGTTTGGAATGTGAGGACGTGACCATACATTTCCCAGTTTATGGCTGCTAAAGAACCAGGCCTCAGACTGTCACAGTAAGAGAAGGCCACTACACAGACAGTGATTTTTGGTTCTTTCTTTTATTCCTCTATAACTAGCTAACTGATAAGTCTTAAAGTATAGGCCTTTGCAAACAGGCCTGAATATCTATATCCTAACAACAATAAAAGAACCTAAACATGTTAATAAACTTATCTGAGATCTCCGCCTCCAACATGGACTCTGGTAGGATCAATCCTTCAAAATCTGACCTGTGGGTCTCACTTGGCTTCAAGTTCATCACACTCTTTGCTGAAAACAAGAATCTATGACCCAGGAGTCACTCATTTATCAAGTTTGGCTCTTTGTAGAGACTGTGAATAGGTTATCTAATCAGCCAGACAATAAATCCCTGCTCAAAGTGCAGCTTCAAACAAAAGATGGATTTGAGCTGGGTCACCTCCCCAAATATTTCCCAGGAAATCCACTTCACATATATTGTCCTAAAAGTCTTTGAAGTCCCTAAGGTCTTCCATAGATTTCATTAACCACATCCTTACTTCTAAAGAAGTTGCATATAATCCTATAATAATACATAAATATTTCCATTTTCAATACAGTGGAGTTCCAAAACACTTTTTCAATCCAATGTAGTCCCAAAATACTAAATTAAATAAGGTTTAACTTAACTCCATAAGGTTTGTTCAAGATATTGTTGGATTTGTCTCACATGGAATGTAAATGGAGGTAGAACTTGACCCTTTGCTGTTTGTTGTTTACAAATAATGTAAAGTTTTTCTTGATATACCAAGGGATCATTTCAAAAGTATTTAATCATTTTAATTTCCTAAAGAAAGGCAAATTGCATAAAATTATAGAACTCAAAACTGCCAGCATTTTTACAAAGCAACAATTATTCTTTATATTGTGGTAGCACCTAATGGCCCAGATCAGGCATTTGGGTCTCATTGTGCTGGGTCCTGTAATAAGACTGCCCCTTCTCCATAGAATTTATAAGCTATATACAGTTATATGTATAATGCATAAAACAAATCTATGAGGGAAATGACAAGGTAACAGGAAAATTCCTGGTTGCCTTAAGAAGAAGAAGTGTCAGCACACCAACAGCCTAGTCATCTCTGAATGATCATAGACATCACAGCAGCAGAGAGTTTTAAGGAGGAATTTGAATGAGGACAAAGTAATGATTTTGCAGATTTGACCTTTAGTGCCTATTAATTTTTTGGAAAGCAATTCAACCAAATAAGCTACTCCATTCAGAATCTTGTTAATTCTTTTTCTAATTCAAATTTCATTATGATTTTTAGCATGAAGATTTAACAGTAAATCCTTCATCCATGGAGTTCCCTCTGGCATTGGGACTAGTTCAGTTCTACTGATCAAAGAGATATGATGGATAAGATTATGGAGACCACACAGGTGTACATACCATTTTAAGTGGAAAGGAAACCAAATCTGAAGGACTCTTTGTGTGACTATATTCAGGGGCTGTTGGGGATTTGAAGGGCTCCAGATATTCTCTGCAAAAGGGGTCAGTAGGGCTATGTAGTCTACTCCAGCCACAGGAGCGGCACCCGGGTTTTTGGCACCCTAGGCGGGGGTCCTTCCGCGCTCCTGGTCATTGGCTTCAATTCTGCGGCGGGAGGGATCCTTCCGTGCTCCCGGTCTTCAGGGCACTTCGGCGGCAGGTCCCGGAGCGAGTGAAGGACCTGCCACAGAATTGCTGACGACGACCCAGAGCGTGGAAGGACCCCCCACTGCCGAATTGCCGCCGAGGGCGGCAAAATGCTGCCCTCTTAAATCCTGGCACCCTAGGCGACAGCCTAGGTCACCTAAATGGAAGCGCTGGCCCTGTCCAGCCATATGACTTAGTTATATTCTACAGCCTACAGGGACAGGAAAATTCCTCCTCTTGTCTCAATTCAAAGATCTCCCACATCTTTCCTGTCACTTGGGCTGGATGCTAGGAAGAGGACTTGCCCTGTGGACAGGGGTATTGGAACAATTTATATAGCGGGGGTGCTGAGAACCATTGAACCAAAATCTAAACCCTGTATACAATGGAAACCACTTCAAGCCAGGGAGTGTGAGAAAACCCCCAGCAACTCTAGTTCCAGCTATTTATGACTGCATAATGCATAAGATACAGCCTGATTTACAAGCTAGATTTCCAGCTCAGATCATGACCTATCACAGGATTTGGGCTTGTATTTAAACTGCTGATGCTGCAGTAGTAAATGTTGGAGGGGGGTAGAACATGTTGCACTGTTAGAGTTGTCTTGCTTCAAAAGACACATTAAACCAAGTTCCATTTGTCTCTGGTAGCTGTTCTGATAGAATTTATAGGTCTTGTGGCACTTTTTAGAAAAGAGTAGGAAATAACCCTGTTGCCTTGATCAATACTCGCTCTTTCAGTAAGGAAAGTTCTGTTGTCTAAGGTTGCATTTAGACTATTGTTAGTGGGTGTTTATGTTCTCACTTTACTACTGTATCTAATTGATTTGTAAAGTGCTTTGGAATAGCTGAAGAATGTACAGTGTGACATAGACTTTTGGTTTATCTATGATGGACCACATTAGCTCCACTGTCAAGTGTCAAAATTTAACTTTACTCAACTGGCATCACTGAGTAAATATATTGTGACCTGTCCATTTGCCTATACAAGGGTAAAATCTCCTCATTGAAATCAATGCAGAGTTTTTCATGAGAAAGGACTAGAGGAGCAGTGTCAGTTTTCAGACCTAGACATTCATATTTATTTACTGCAGAAAAGCCAGCCCTAAATATTTAAATGAGCCTGAATACCAGTATATGTTTTCCCCTAAATCGGCATTGCAAAATTCTACTCACCCTGGCTAGTAACTTTTTTTAATGGATGAGTAAAAGTATTGTGTTTTTGTCATTATTAATACATTGTAGGAAGGACAGGTAAATAGATGTTTTTGACTGGACTAGTAAATATTCCGGACAATGTTGCAAAGCTTCTCTGCAATAGGTTTTATCAATACTTCCACTAAAATAATTTTTTCCTTAAAAAACATTTAGCCTCTGATCCAACCAATACTAATATGCATAACTTTACTCACATGGATAATGTTATGTATGGCACTTGCATAGGTGTTTGCAAGGCTGAAGCCTAACAGCTGATCCAAAACCCATTGAAGTCAGTGAAAAGATTCCTATTAACTTCAAAGGGGTTTGGATTAGCCCAAGATTGCAGCAAATGCAAGAAATCAAAAATTCAGATTTCTATTTCACCTCCATTTATACCAACACACTTTGTTTTTTTGTAATAAGTGCCAGCCAACCTCCTGGGTTATGTGGGTTTCTGAGAAGCCCATTTTCCCCAAGTATATTTTTTGTTCCATTCTTTGAATCTGCACTGTATTTCATTTTTATATTCACTGTTTTCAATAGCTTTATATCTTATTTGCTTTACTACATTAACAGTCAGTCATGAGAGATTGTTAAATGAGGCTATGAATATTACACCAATAAATCCATTTGACATATAAACACTTTTTGTCTACAACATTTCTAGATAAACATTATATAATTAAGGGTCTATCCCTTTCAAAAACTGATAAGTGAGGGACTGATTCTAGCGTTTTTGCTAAATAGTTTACATATTTTAATATTTTTTTTAAATCTCAGATTGCAAGATGTAACAAGAATTTCCTGTTGCTCTATGAGCAAGATTTTCAAAAGAGCTCAGGGCCAGATTTCTAAAACAGAGCTAAGCTCCCGTTTAAGCATTGTACTAACAGCAAGGCTTTCAAAAATGTCCAGCATCCAACATGCAAAGCCATGACGGCCATTTATTTTGGTGCCTGCATGAAAGCTGAGCCCTTTTGAAAACTGGGCATCAATTCTGGACCAGATTAGGATAACCCATGCCCCTAAACAGACTATGATATATGCCTCTGATGTTTTCAAGCTTTTCTTCATAACCCTGAGAGCTAGGCATTTAGTTTTTTAAAAAATGAAAGCTGAGATCCTGATTTAATCACATGACTCCAAGAGCTGATGTGACTGGCATAAGCCTACTATATTTATACTTTAATCTGGCCACGCCCTGATTGTAAGTGCTGTCAACATAACAGTCTCAGCCAGAACTTGGAGTTGTTTGAAAGTCTTCATATATAATTTTTAGACCAGGGATGTACATAACCACTATGGAGACACATTAACCGGCAGACCCAGATGGTAAAGAGGAGTTTTTAGGCAGCTTGTGCTACTCTTGCCCACACTCCAGCCCTGGTTGGTGATGTGAATCAAGCCTATTGTACTTAGATGAAAGGCCAGATTCAAGAAAAATGGTTCAGCAAGTCTTCTGAGAGTAGCAGACCAGAGACCATGCTTCTTCCCAGTCATGTTCTGGGGTGTGCTGGTCCCTTCAACCCCATCCCTGTGAAGCATGAAGGTGGAAGCTTTACACTGCCATACCATCTCATGGCTAAATTAAATATGGCTACAGAACTTAGAGTACAAAGCTCCCATTTGGTTTGTATTTTTATTTGGTAAGGGTTAGGTACAAGGGATTTTTAGTATTATTATTAACTTAGTTTATAAGCCTGCCCTTGTTTTTAGGAGCCATCAGAAAGCAAAATCCAGCATTGCAAAATAATTGAAGCGGTCAAATTTACTAGGGGGATACAATTTTTACATTGGAGAATTTCATATATTATTTTTAGAAATAGTCTGACCACTCATTTGAACTGACACTTTGTATCTGGGGACTCACACTGCAAAAGTAGCTCAGACACATGAAGTAAACAGCTTCCTCTTTCCTGGTTAGAAGCTGCAAGGTTGGTATTGGATTGTACGGATCTTGACGTATCAATGTTTGGATGAAGAGTCAAAGGAGTTCCTGAAGGAATGCTTCAGAACTGAGCACTGTTGGCAACTGCAACCACTTTTGTTCTCACTTAATAAACATGCCTAATGAGCATACATTAGCACTGGATAACGGGGCTGCACAGATGTGTGCTGGTGGCAGCTGGAAAAGAAAGAGCACGCCTAAAGCTCAAAAGGGTTTCCATTGAGGAGAGTGGAAAATACTGTAGCAGTTTCCCCACACATTTTTTGTGAGGAAAAACATGAGTTCTTAGCACACACACTGGGACGAAGGGGAGCTGCACTACAGATGAGGTTCCCATGCTGAGGAGTCACACAGGCAATTAGATGAACTAAACACAATCCTTCCTCAGAAGATACTATTATTATTCACTAATCAGTGAAATGGAGAACCATAAGTACAAGCTAGGTTGTGACCAACTCCTCTGGGAATAGCAGTGTAAAGAGGAACTATTAGTTGTATTAAAAGCTCTAAGTTGTATCCTGGACAATGCAGAGGATCATAAAGGAGAGTAAGAATCCTCCATCCCAGCTCACTTTCATGCTTCTGCATGGGCTATTTAAATCTTTGGTCTGGGGACACAGGTGCTGAGAACCCACTACTCCCTATTCAGGGCAAGTAGGCAGAGAACGGGTTGGGAATGGATGGAGCCATACAGATCTGAGCAGAAAGGAAGTAATCTGATCCTGATAGAAGCAGATTGTTTCTCTTCAGGAGCAAAAGGAGACAGACCAGGTAGAGAATTACATCTCTTTCTGAGGCACAGTTCCTTCATTGCACTATCCTATATATGGGGATTCTAGTAAAACCACATCTAGGCCATAGTTATCAAAGACTAAATTTGGCATACACTGGGTCAAATTCATGCCATGCTGAAACCATTGGCAAAACTCCCATTAGCTTCAATGAGGCCAGGATTTCACCAGCAGGAAGCAAGAAAAATTACATACAGCTATTGAAAAGAATAAAAAATACCCATTAAACCACCAATCCATCTTTATATTGATGCAGGATCGTGTTTTGTTCACTTCAGGTTAAAAGATCCCAGGTGATACATTTATTCCCCTGGGAGACTAATCTAAATTCCAATAGTTCTACCTTAGGAGGATTTTTTTTCTTACTGTTCAGGGTAGTGTTGCCCCTCGTAATTAATCTTATCACTTCTAGTTTTTCCTCAGCATATCATGCGAATTCCTCTCCATTCTTGGTGTTATCCTTCAAATTATAGGGACGGCTGGTAGCACCACCTATTATGAAGGCAGCCCAACATTTCCCATTATAAGACCCTGCTTTCAGTTGCTTACAACTTTGCCAAACTATTTGGGCTGAATTTTTCCATTGTGGAGGTCTCAGGCTGAGTTATTTTGGAAAATTTTGGCCAAAATGGTTTAGCCATTTCTGAGAACAAGGCTAAAGAAAAATGCAGTATTTTACTTAGTTTAAAAAATTCTGGCAACCTTTGCTTTGAAACATTCTCTTGTCCCATGCTTGGAGCAAGAAGAATATTCTCAGGAAGGAGTCCTGTAGAAAAAAAAATTGAAGGTAACCATAATTCTTGTTTTTTCTAACTTTTAAGTGCTCAGATATGCAACCTTAATATGGTCTGCCCATATTACAGATTGAAGTACAGATACCTAAAACTTTGTTTATAAATCAATCCCTTCAGCCCCTGATAGTTCCAGAAGCACTCCTCTGAATATTCTCCAACTAGTCAATATATTCCTGGTCTCCAAATAGCCAAAAGTGAATGTAATATTCTTGGCATGGCCACACCAATCCTATAGATAACAGTATTTATATGTATCAGAGGGGTAGCCTTGTTTGCTGCTTTTACAGATCCAGACTAAGAGTCCTGTGGCACCTTATAGACTAACAGATGTATTGGAGCATGAGCTTTCGTGGGTGAATACTTCTTCGGATGCATCCGACGAAGTGGGTATTCACCCACGAAAGCTCCTGCTCCAATACGTCTGTTAGTCTATAAGGTGCCACAGGAATCTCTGCAGTATTTATATGGAGAGGGACTGCATGACATAATAACCTTGTGCACACAGATCAGAGCTTCACTTCTTTGCTGTCATATCTTACTGTAAACTCACGTCTAATTTACTGTCATCTACCCCTTTCTGGGCTGTCCCATTGACTATAAAATTTGATAATATTTCCATGACGCATTTATCCTAAGTTGAATCTTATTTTGTTACATGCTGCCCATATTTCTAATTTCTCTGGGTCCCTTTGTGTTATTTCTCTGTCTTGACTGGAGTTCACACAAGTCCTCTCAATTCACAATCATCTAGAGATTTCATTAGAAATGCTATTTACTCTCTCCTGAAGAGAATTAATGAAGATGTTAAATAAGACTGGATCTAACACAGATCCCTGTGGTATTATACATTCCAGTTTCAGTCTATCCTTATCCATGATTTTATCTGGCCATTGTGCATGTCATGAGGAATTAACACAAACATTTTCTGCAGTCAAAAGAAATGAATAAAAAAATTCATACAACATATTCCTCTCATGACTGAATATATTATTCCTTTACTTATTACAGACTGTAAAAAGAAAAATTACCAGCCTTTTAAAAAAGACTTTTTTCAAGGCTGAATTTTTTGATGTAAAATATATAAATATATTTGTTTTCTAAACAAATTTCTCCATGCTGAATCTGAGCAGCTGAGTAAGGTAAATTCCAAATGGTTAGCAAGTAAGTGTATCTTCCTCTCTGTTGTGATCCCCTGGCAGTCCCTAAGGCTCTGTCTATCCCTGTAGGTTTTATCTTAGGTCCACCATCATGGTATTTCAAGCACCCCTGGTTTATAGGCACTGTGATGTCTGAGTAGCTATGCCCCTACTCCAAGGGCTAGGAAATATGAAGTAGTGGATTGACCAGTCTATGAAACTAATGGGAGTAACCAAACACTACAGCAGACATTGTAAGTTCTGTTTAAATAAGTGCATAGGCAGTTAGATCTTGGAGAAATACTAGTTGTTAGATTTGATACAGCGATTTAGCTTCTGTGGCATTAACAAGTAACATTTTTTGATGTAAACTATATAAATATTATAAATCTAGGGGGGAGGGATAGCTCAGTGGCTTGAGCATTGGCCTGCTAAAACCCAGGGTTGTGAGTTCAATCCTTGAGGGGGGCCACTTAGGGATCTGGGACAAAAATCAATACTTGGTCCTGTTAGCAAAGGCAGGGGGCTAGACTTGATGACCTTTCAAGGTCCCTTCCAGTTCTAGGAGATAAGTATATCTCCCTTTGAGAGTCTCTTTAACTGAATAATTTCTTCATAGCAAAGCTTCTGCCTAAATACCCACACAATCAAAATATTACACAGAGTCAAAAACATTACACAGTACTGCCCCCACAAACCTTATTACATGGGAAATGCAGATCTCTGCAACTTCCACAAAGGGTGGTCTCTAGTAGTAGGGGCTTGATCCTGCTCCCATTGACTTGATTAGGTGTAGGATCAGGCCTTATCTCCCCAAATTCCTCTCCATGTACAGAGGACAACCCACGTGATTCTGCCACATTTGAACCACCCCAGCTCCAGAGGAGGGGGCAGGATTTGCACATAGATTTTTATATTTTGTTGAATAAAAAGACTACTGGACTTTATCTTCTACAATTTTTCTCTTTGGTAATAAAAATCTGTGGCCTTTTGAATATACATTTTTAAAATGTTTTTAAACATTTTGCGTTTTCAGTTTAACTAGGCTGTTATAAGGATATATTGACAGTTTGACAGAATGTAAAATACAGAGCAGTTAATATTTAAACCTATGTAAGTCTAAATCAGATCTATACACACTCACGCAGTACTTACTTAAGAGATGAGGGAACTGGTTTCGATAATTTTAAGAACCATGTCACATTTCAAATCAACATGTATCTTGGCTGTCAGCAGGTAGAGGGGCATGTGAAGGGGCCTCTGCTACCATCAAACCTTATGAACTCCAGAGTTTCCTTCACACTAACATAGGCAGTGCATTCTCGGACAATTCTGAACCAGTAAGTATGAGAGCCAATGATGGTAACCAAACAATTTCATTGTGACAGATGATAATTTTTTGCAATATCCTTCATTAAGTTTATAAATTATTGTGGTCCAGGATTGTATGTAACCTGTCTGAGAGATAGATGTGCATATATTGTAACCCCATGCAGTATTTTTGGGATTCATTGTTTTAAATGAATGTTTTCTGTATGATTGTGTTTTACTGCATGGGAAGAAGTGGGTGCTACCACAGCTCCTCCAAGAACTAAAAACAGTGGGTGGTGATTCAGAAAAATCAGCCAGGTTGCAACCCTGCCCAGAGAGGGACCACCTCCCGGAGATGCTCACATATACTAGTTCAAACTAGATTCTCCAAAGACCAACAGAGAAAGAGAGGAATTTTGGATAAATAGCCTAAGTTTAAACTGACTCAAGGCCTTCTTTCTTATTCAGCACATGGACAGGACCCGCTGTCCAAGGGAGGTCCCCCATCCTTAGGGAAGGTTTGAACATCTTGACCTACTCGGGCCCCATAAGACTCGTGGGTGACTGCTAGTAAGGTATTTGTATGCATGTAGGCTCTTTTTAATATGTATTCTCTTAAATGCTTTTACTTTAGGAATAAAGCTTGGAAGGAACTATGTGGTAACTTACAACTGCAACCAATACACTGGTCATAGCCTTGGAAGAATAAGTAAAGTGTAGACAGTGGCCTGGTTAGAAAGTCTGGCTTGCTGGAGATGTCACAGTGTAATCCAAGGAGCTGTGCAGCCTTAAAACCCCAGTCAGGAGGGAGTGACACATGAGCCTTTGCCCAAGAGAGGTGACAGCTAAGAGACAGGAGCCTAGAGTGGATACCCTTGGTGGATCATGGAGGGGGAATCGCTTTGGAATTGTACTTACCCTGAAAGATGGCCATAAAGCAAAAGACAACTTTGAGAAAGATCAGATAGTTTTGGCCAAGTTTTTCAAGGGCTTATCTGAAACTGCAAACGTTTTGGCACTCACCCATCATGATGAGCAAATCTGAAAAGACTAAAAACTGAACCTTCTCAACTAAGTAATCAACAGTTCAAATATATAAACTTAGTCTAGAAATCAGTTTGGAAAATTCACAAGAACAGACTGTTTCTTGAGATTTCTGGTTTCTCATGTGTGGTCCCAGACACACTGAGGCCACAGAGAGATGCTTAAAAATAAAACTGGGGAAATTTAACCACACATTTTTCATATTACATTTGGTTTACATTTTAGGAAAAGGTTTGAATTAATGCTTATTTTATCAATGTGAATCATCTATCCCTAATATGTATTTTTCTTAATATTAAGCATAGTTAATTTGTTGTCTGTCAATGAAGTTTGTTGTATTTAAATGATATCTATTTCCAAGGTAGTCAGTCAATTTGACTAGCTGGAACATGGAAGCAAGAATAACAGAAAACACAAATCATTCTAACTTTGGTCCAATGCAGCTTTATGTTAGATTTTTAAAAGTAATATTATTTAATAGAAGGCATCAATTAGAGCTGTACACAATTATTTTTTCAGTTCACTGGTGGTAAAAAAAAAAAGAGTTTAGAGTCAAACAAAATATTCAGCCAACCTGAAACAAAATTTTACATTTGTATTTCAATTTTTTCTTTGTAAAAAGTTTACAATAAAATTAAAAATTTCAAAACAAAAAGCCATTTTGAATAAAAAAGTTGAAACTTTATTTGTAAATTGTCAAAATGAAATTGATGTTTTTCAGAATTTTGTTTTCTTGGTTTTTTAACCTAAAAAATTCACTAGACTCCACACTTATGGGTATTATGATTCCATTGACTGCTATGGAACTAATCCAGATTTAAACCAATATTTAAAAAAGGGCAGAATCACGCCCTCATCTTTTAAGAAGCTGTGGATGAGTCTATGGGCATGATTGCCTCTCCCACAGAGATAAATTGATACAGCTGTTCGTAGTGTCAGAAAATTCACAAAAGATGCCACATGATAGAATGTGTAGGAGTCCAAGGCAAGGACTGCCTTTAAAAAAAAGCCTCTTAGTTGCACTGAGCATTTTAGACCAATTGCCAGACTAGCTGATGCCAGCTACAGCAGAAAAGTACCAAACCTATCTCAAGGCAGGCAGGCAGTTTGTGCTGAAGCTTGCTAGCACTTTTGAACTATTTCAGACTGTCTTTAATACTGTTAAACAGTACGTTATTGCTGTGTGCTCATATGGTATTGCTCTAAGTGACACTTTACAATATTCATCTTCCTTCTGGCACTTTCATTTCATGCTGCACAATTTTCATATGGGCCACTGAAATATACAAAGTATTGATCAAGGGTTTTCAATTAAACTCAGTTTTGGCAGCAAATTGGCTCAAGCACAAGTCGCTATAGAACACAGTTGGCAGGTGACTTGATGCACAGCAGTGATAATCTAAAGGGAACAAAAAAGTGAAAATAATGGCAAGCACCAAAGAATAGGAATGCACAATTTTTAACAAAGGGCAGAATCTGGACTACTAATTATTCATGGTGAGTGACGCACAAACCAGAAAAAACCCACTGTTTGACTCTCAAAATCTAGACTGAGCTTTCAGGACTGGATATTACATGTAATCCAAGCACATCTGATAAGGACCCTGAGACACAGTAAATATAGAACAACATGATGCTATTTTATAGTCACTTTTTCTAAACAGAATCACACTTTAAACCCTGGTGAGGAGATTTTGGTAACTGTTTTATTTATTTGCTTAATGGACAAAAAGTAGTAAGAAAAAAACCCACATACATGCCCATATTCTGTGCTTCAGGATATATATGTTTGAAAAATTAAAAAAGTGAACACACACACACAGTGTTCAAGCACCAGCCTCTGTGATTTGAAAAAATAAAGAGCGAATAGGGCATATTTACTGGTATTAAAAAAGTACTGAGAAGATTGATTTTGTATTAATATTAACAACATACAACTGAAATGCTGCCAGTTTATCACAGATACCATCTGGATAGAATTAAGTTGCGACTCCAGCAAACTGGGAGATCTCGTACTGTACACTTTTTTAAAATGGCATGAAGTTCAATGATAACACATCCTTACATGAAAACTAATTCAAGACAGGTTAACTTTAAACAGAAGAGGAAGGTTTTTTTGTTTCTTTTTGTGATGTCTGTTATTTCAGGTTCTCAAGGAAAAATAAGAGCTATGATTATTCAAACATACACACAGATTAGCAAACCACATAGGTTAAAAGCTATTTTTCTACATTGGTTGTAGTTTTTTAATCTAAGGGTGTTTTAGTTAGAAACTTAACAGATGGTTAGGATTTTTCATAAGCTGTTGTGGCTGGCTGCTACATTTTTTTTTTAAGCAGTAAAACTTGCTTGGATTAAATTAAAAGAACCTGAACTAAAGCCTCTGCTGTTTGGATTGCTAAAACACATGAAAATAAGAGTTCTTGATCCCAAGGTCACATGTCCAGTCCACATGATTCAACATGGCCTTAAGTCTTGGTCAGCAACACAACTTGTCTCCCTCTGCACCCACCCATGGAACAAACTCAATACTATCATTTCAGTGGAGACCTCATAGGTAAGATGCTTGGTCTGTAATACAAGCAAGAGGCTGCCTGTGGCATTGCTCTCAGTTCACTCCCGCTAATCATTATGTATCAGAATGGTGTGATGAAGATGGTGTTGAGTGTTAGAGAGGAATTAAAAATCAGATATAGTTTGTTTGTTTTTAATGGAAATAAGACAAATACTCTTCATAGTTTCTCACATTGCAAAGCATATAGCATCATTATAGGCCTTTAAGTACTTTATCATTAAAAGGCAAACCAGTTAGAAAAAAATACTTCCACTTCAGAAATGTCATTTTTGAAAATGTACGCAGATGGTAAATTTTTTTCTGATCTTCTTTCACCCCTTGGCTTGTCTCTTTTCTTAAACCCTGTTTCTGCAATTAGCCAGACCCCTGCTACCAGGCTAAACCCCAGTGGAATCACATGCAGTTGCAGAATTGAAGCCCAAATTTCCAACATTGACCAAAAAATTGACTTTTACCAAAGTCAAAAGTAATAGGAAGATGGAGCAATTTTGAAGCAGACTGCAAGAATTCATTATTACAATTTTCAAAACACTCCAGGAAATGTAGATAACTATTTTCTATTAAAAACATCCAGATATTTCTGATACAAATATTTTCTTTAAAAATTATTCTAATATTGCTCAGAAGCTGAAATGTCCCTTTTTTTCTGTCCAAGGATATCAACACAAATCTAAACATACACCACAGAAAAATTCAAACTAATCACTGGATCTGGATTCATATCAAGTCCTCAGGTCACTCTACTCAAATGAGATGATGTGGCGATGCAGGACTCACCTCTGCGGTGCCTCCTGCTGGTCATCTTCGGGAATTAGCATTTCCAGCCTCCAGAGCACCCTCTGCAGGCCGGTGTCCCACCGCCGCTTCGTCCCCCTCCCCCCCGTGTCCCTCCCTGGACTCCAGTGCCCCATTATCTGGGGTGCTGCCCCCTGGCAGTACATTATAACCAATGGTCTATGGACAAAAAAAACTGAAAAGCCATAGAGTCTCATTACATCTTTTCAGCTAAACAGCAACTTTCATGTTTTGGCATAAAAGCCAACATGTCAGAATGCTGACAGCTCATCCATGTCAGAGCTGAGATTAGAGCTTAGGAGTTTCTTGCTCCCAACCCCATGCTTAGAACATTAGCTGCCACTGTAGATGGGACAACCTGTGCTTTGACACCTGCAGAATTGATAACCTTTGAGGGCCATTCTAGACCACATTCCTGTGACTGACAGAATTAGCGCACAGATTAACAATGTAGTAGCTTAATTCTTTAAACAAGTCTGATAATTATTACATCACCAAAGCAGTTGTTTATTTCTTTAAACACTTCACCGCTGGCCTCTGCAGAATCTTCTGCACTGTTGTGGAACAGAGTAGCATTTTTTAAGGCATTTTCCTTCCATTGGAATAAGGAAGTTCATTGTTGACATATCTGTTACCTGGATTAGCAGCTGAGGTGTATTCCTATGTTGTACTGTGGATATATGTAGCAGCAATGATCAGTACATTTCTTTCTCTCTCTCATCATTTAAAAGGGATTCATAATACACATTCATTAGGTGTAGGTTTATCTAGTGTAACTAAAGCCTTGGCTACACTGGCACTTTACAGCGCTGCAACTTTCGCACTCAGGAGTGTGAAAAAACACCCCCCTGAGCGCTGCAAGATACAGCGCTGTAAAGCCTCAGTGTAATCAGTGCCGCAGCGCTGGGAGTACAACTCCCAGTGTTGCAAGCTACACCCGTAGAGGATGTGGTTTACGTGCAGCTCTGGGAGAGCTCTCTTCCAGCGCTGGCGCTCCGACCACACTCATACTTCAAAGTGCTGTCGCGGAAGAGCTTTGAAATTTCAAGTGTAGCCATACCCTGAGTATAACAAACTGACTGTGCTGCATCCTACAAACAAAGGCTATTTTTTATCTGTTCAAAGCATACATAATAATGGAGGATTCTTTCACTAGCTGATTTCCAAAAGAATAATAATATAGAGATTGTTTGCGGCCACTTCCTCTCCCATTTGCAATCGTATAACAGCTTTATGTCAATTAAGCAATTACTTACATGGAAAAGTAAAATAATGTAATGACTGTTAAACTATCTTTTAATACAATTCAACAACTGGAAAAGAGGAAGAGAGCCAGCATCCTGTGACCAGACAGCTCACTAAAGATTACCAGCAAATGTTTCCTGTACTACCAATTTGAGGTGATGTCTCTTAAAAATAAACAGCATATAAGGTTTTCTTTTCTTCTGTCATACAGGAGCTAGAAAACTGTTTCTGTTTCTATTCTTGTTAGGTTGCTAATGCAGTCTATTTTACCTGGCTGCCAACTGAGGTGACGGCCTTTATTATGACTCTCTTGTACGATTACCACAAAGCTGGTAATGCACAAGGCTTTCACTCTTGCTCCATGGGGGGATGTGATTTTACAGGCCTACTAAGAAGCAGCTAGAAAAGTTAAGGGCTCAAAGCCAAAGGGAGAGCAGCCATTATTATTGTTATTACAGCACAACCATTTACATAAGCATAACTTAATGGGTTTTACACATGAAATATATATTTTTAAACAAAATGCTCATGATGTCTCAAGTTAATGTAGTAGTAATGACACTGTTAGGCTGATGAAAAACATCTCTCTTTAAAATCTTTAAACAGTCTTATGGATGCATTTCCAGCCAAGACAGGATTTGCGTGGCTCCTTGGCAAGCAGGAGGCTCTCCTGGTGGAGAGTTGTCTGTGGATCACAAGGGTCTAGTGTAAACTCATCTCTTAAGTAATCTTGCCACACCTTTTGTTCCATATACATGGGAGATGCTTTGGGGTGCAGTGCAATCAGTATGACATCCAGCGCTATATCTCCTGTCTGGAGTCTCACTGCAGTCCCATTGTCTGGATAAAATAGGAATCTAGATGAGAAGCACTGAACTAAGATTTATTCAGATGTGATGGTGAAGTTGTTAATTGGCTGAGGGAAGCACTTGAAGGAATTAATGAGGGCTTTGTCCTTAATTGAGGGCATTTGTTCTCTGGTTACCAAAATGTGGCACCACCTTAGGATACTGCTGGATTCATCCCTGCTTTTTGGCCTCCTGAATAGTAGTGGAAATGCCCAATCCCATCTTTGGCTAGTCAAGAGACTTAGCCCAGGGTTTCCATGAGGATTATTGCCAGCACAGACTTTTGAAATGCATTTTATCTGGGGATGACTCTCAAGGCCATCCAGAGACCTAAGGTGGTTCAATAGACACTAACCCACCTTTTAACTAGAGTCCATCACAGTAGCATTTATGTTCCAGGTACGATTCTGCATCCTGGTTCTTATTGGCAAAATCCTAAATGGAATGAGGCCACCTTTCACACTAATTCAATTTGGTGACTCCCATTAGTACGCATATTTTGGCTCTTGTATCCCAGGCTGTCTTTTCTGAGATTTGGGGACAGGTGTTTGCAGTGGAACATCCTAACTCTGGTGGAATTCAGGTAGCAGGCTGAGCTCAAGTGCTGTCACTTTCAAGGCATCTCTTGATACAGTTTTTTTTTTCTTCTGACTGGTGGTGTGGAACTGGTCTGCCCTCACCCTTTTAGAAACATCATTTTGAATGAGAAAAGAAGGAAGAAGGAGAGTCATAACCTCTTGATGAGTAATTCACGTGCTTCATAACTATGGAAAAAGTACTGTAGCAGGGCAGTAGCCCCGCTCCTCTGAAAGGGTTAAAAGCCATCCCTTGGAGAGGGCTGGGGCTGAAAGCTGAGAAGAAAAGGCTGATGGAGAAGGCAGCCACAGCTGGGGCCATTCCCCAGTCAGGCCACACCAAGCCCTATAAAAGGGCGACTAGCCAGGTGCACAGGCAGAGTCAGTCTCTTGCTGGAGAGAGAAGGACTGCACTGCCTGGGAGCTGAGGAGGGTACCTGGAGTGGAGAAGGCCTAGTGGAAGGCCAGAGGAGCTCCAGCCTGGAAAACCCCCAGGATGCAGGCCTTGCTGAAAGCCAGGAAGGGTACTGAGGTTGCAGAGGTGCAGCCCAGGGTAGGCAAAGGCAGCAGGTCCTAATCCCCTTGCTGATGATGAGTGGTTTACAGATTGCAGTCTGCTCCAGTGAAACGGGGATAGATGATGACTGGCAGTAGCCACTAAGGCAAAATGGGGATAGAGGGTTGGGGGTTCCCCTGAGAGAGGAGACCCAGAGAGTGGGGGTACTGCGAGGGGGCAACACCCAAGATAAAGGGGCACCGGGGTCTGAGAGGGACATGAGGGCCTGAGGCACCCCTGATACAGGCCAGCAAAGGGCGCTCCAAGGCTGGAAAAGCTAATTCCCTGGATGACCAGCAGGAGGCGCCGCATCAATGAGTTATTGCCTTGCCACAGTACCCAACTCCTACAGTGAAGAGAATCTCAAAATAATTAATAATAATAAATCTGTACATTTCAGAGAGTCCTCTTAATTTTTGGAATCCCCTCCAGACACAACACACTCTGGATAAAATTACTTTACAAGCAGATTGACATATTGCACAATTATTTTCATAGTTGGGCCAGGGCTGGCACCAGGCACCAGCCCAGCAAGCAGCTGCTTTGGGGGGCCAACAGTGAGGGGTGGCACGTCTGACTCTTCGGCAGCGGGTCCCTCACTCCCTCTCGGAGCGAAGGACCAGCTCCTGAATTCCTACCAAAGACTGAAGTGGCGGCAGTAGAGTTGATCGCGACTTTTTTTTTTTTGCTGCTTGGGGCAGCAAAAACTCTGGAGTGGCCCTGAGTGGGGCTCTGGGATGTCAAGATTGTTCAGGTATTTAATTTTTTGTTCATGAAAGGACCAAAGTTCAACAAGTCAGAGTTCAGGATTTGTCAAATTTGAATTGTTACCTTTAAAATCAACAACTAGGACTTCTAAAGGATGATACATTGCTACAAAGTGGAATGTTGCATAGCCAGGCTATATGGCTGGAGGGCTTTTCTTTTGCATTTAAACAGCTGAAATCAAATTATTTTTCACAGCTGTGATCAAAAATTGTTAACTCTTTTCTAAGAATCGAGAAGAAAAGAAAAATATGATGATAAAAATACAATGAAGTTAAAGCAAGTGAAAGAATTTCTATGTGGTGATTCTCCCTTCCATCCCTCTTGCTTCTACCAGCAGTTTCAAAGAATACTTTATGTTGTTATCCTGACCATACACCCAGAGTCTGTATTCCCTGCATATCCAATATTCCCATTGCCTCTCACAGACGTTTTCAGTATAGTGGCTTTTATCCATAAAGAATGCAGGAGCAACCAGTCTGCGTTCCTTGACAATGAGTCTTACTCCTTGAATGCCCCTCTCTCCCACTTTGGAAGACAAAACTATAGCTTTAGTACTGTAAATAAATAAATAATTTGACTCATCACCAGAGTAACAAAATTTTCAACCAAGTCCTTTCTGTATGGTAGGTGGAAAACAGCAAGATGCTGTTTTAGATGCTGACAATTTCCCAGACAAGTAGTGTAAATCTGCCTTGTGAAAAAAATTGATTTAAATAAATGTTGTACCTACAACATATATATGAAATGCAGATGACTTGTATGTGTTTAGTTAGTTCCTGTAAAATGCATATGGTATAAAAGTAGATGTATTTTAAATATACTTAAGATACTTATATTTAAATTAAGAAAGAAAACATCTATTTAAAACATTAATATAATACCAAGTGTTTGTATTGCTATGGAACTTTTACGGTTCTGAGAGATTCATTTTAGATTGGGAAAATGGAATCAGGGAAGCTCAGGCTATAATGGTTATTGGTGCATGTTCTTTGAACGCCCCCCCACCCCAAACCAAAAATGTTATATGGGAGCAAAGAAGCAGATCTATTTCCCACCACAATCCCACAATAAACACAGGTCATTACTGATTTGTATGGTCTATATGATATTGAACATAGACTGTAACAATAGTAATGATAATACTTCATAAACTTAGACAGTAGGGTGACCAGATATCCCATTTTTATAGGGACAGTCCTGTTTTTTGGGACTTTTTCTTATATAGGTGCCTATTACCTCCCATCCCCTGTCCCATTTTTTCACAGTTGTTATCTGGTAACCCTAACCCTACAGCAATAAGATTCTAGAGGTGTTTAAAAGAGATGAATGGTGCAAACAAATGTTCTAATTATAAAAGACTTATTTTCCACTCCCTTTTTATTCCAAAATGACAAACATTTTTGATTAAACTTTCCTAACAAAGATTAACACTGAGAGAACAGGACTGGAAAAGATCTACACACAAGGTAGACGTTTGGTAAAATTATATGAAATTGAAAAAGATGCTTTAGAAGGGAAACATGTTGGCAATCTTAGCTATAGATATCACTGTGCTACTCTTAAAGCAATGGTCCACTTACAAGACTCCAGGCCAGATTTCTTCCTTTATGCTCTTTCTAATTTCCTAAGTAAGACCTGATTCAGTATGGTAGTTAAGCACATGTTGAATTTTAAGCTATGACTAGTCCCTGTGACATCAATGAGGCTACATACATCTTATGAGTTAAGAACATGATCAAGTATCTTTCTGAATTGGCACCTAAAAGGACATTGCTTGTCAAAATAAATACAAAACTCTTCAACAAGATCAGAAAGATTTCATTGACATTAATTTCATCCTAAGTAAAACTCTGTGTATGTGCATGTGCGCACGCATGCATGAAGTTTTATGTCTAATCCTATTTTAATCAACCCAATTTGAGTGGATTATAAAACATGGTTTTATTTTTACTTTCCATTCAGAAATACCTTTCAGGAATAAGTGCAGTTGACCTAAATTCTACGGACCCTTCTTTAGGCACCTAAACATGTTTGTATGAAATATCAGAAGTGTTGTTTCCAGTACATCAATCAATGCCAAGTTCAAATTTAGTTAGAATAACATGAGATTTATCAGTATTATTATCCGAATACACAGACCTGAATATAACATGTAAATTCATTCTATTGGTACTTGTTGTCAATGTATACTACACATGAGGGAATCAGATCTGCAGGAGGGCTTTTATTATATTTGGTTTCAAAGATAAAGTAATATTTCTGGCAAAACACTTTTCTAAGTATGCATATTCCTAGGTGCTCAGAAAGCCCTTGAATAGTCCAGTACCAAACCAGTTTATTCAATTGAACACTTATACATGAGAGGCTCCCTCCAAGTTCAAATTTAAGTCTTACATTTTTATCACTAACACCTTCAAATCAAACCAGACCAGTTAGTTTTAAATCTTTCAGTTCATCAGTTATAAAGTATATTGGTCCTCAGTCAGATCTAAAGAGGCTTCTTTCTATATCCCACTGGAAATCCTAATTAGCAAATATGTCATTTCCAATAGCATTTCAAATCAATAGTAATTAGGGCGCTGCTAAATAATTTGTGATCAGATAGAGCTTTGTGACTATTAAAAGACACACTGGATATAATGGGATGCTTACTGTGCTCATTGCTGGTAAATTCCACAGCTTCAGAGCAAAGTGGAGTGTGAGTACTGAAGAAACTTTTGGTGAGATTTTGTGTGCACTGAATTCCTTTTTATATATAGGAACTACACTGAGAGGAGGCATAGATTTCCTCCACACTCCCTAGTTGTGGACGTAGGAGGCTAGAGAAGTATTAGGGGAATATACAATGGGCCAAATATGATATAATAGCTGCCTGTAAGAAATTAGCCCAATAAAATTATAACCTTTCCATCACAATAGTTTATTTATTTATGCTACTCAGTTGTTGGCCAGTAACAGGTGTCTGGACTTTCTGTCAGGGGACCAAGCCAGGGCAGGTTATGGCTGGAACTGGTTGAAACCAGTTGCCTTTTTTTGAAAATACTTGGAACTGGAAGGATGCATTCATGAGAAGACGTTACTTAGGAGGCTGTAGTAACCAGTTAGAGACATGAGTTCATGGTTCAGTATGCGTCCATAGAGCAGTCACCTTGCCATCACAATCATGTTTGCACATCCACACCCATGATGCTGCTTTTTTGTATAATATGTTCTGAGCAAATCTGGGCAGCTACCCTATAGCACTACATCAGGAGAGAGAGAGAGATTTCATGGAGAACATGCACTTACAGTGGTACCTGTATCATGAGAGACAATGAACTCCACAATGGTCTTCTGCACAGATAACTGCATGGAGGTAGAACCAGCCAAGCCAGTTGCACTGGACACACATCAGACGCCTTGTGATTACTTAGCATAGAAACCTTTCTTTTTTGAGGGTTGATCCTGTGCCCCATTTTGATTAAATATCTAGGAAATGGTGTTGGATCCTGGGGACTTCTGGAACTTTTCCTTCTTTCCAAACATTCCTCTGAGCTTTCTGAAGGCTCACAGAAGACCTATAGATATCTCTTAGAAGCCAGTGCTTCCGGGAGCTGTGGCTGGAACTATGGGGTATGTATCAGAGCACAACTGAAATGGTGAAGCAGGGCACAAGTGTGAAAATGTAGAAAAATTGCACCTAAAACAGCATGACTAACAAGGATATGCTACACTATCACTAGGATTTCTTTTATTCCTGCTGTATTTAGAGAATTCTGTCTTGTTTTCCATAACCTTACTGACAATAGATTTTTTTCATTTATACTTTCAGCTGCCCTTTTCAATTGCTTGTATTTCATAATTGCTAATTCACATTTCTTTTTGTTTCAATTTCTCTGACGAAGACAGGAAAAATGTATGGATGCTCTGAAAAACACTAAGATAAACTTCAATCTGGAACCAATGAATGTGGAGATTTTTATACTATTTCTATTATATGACTATATTCAAATGTGGTGTTTGTGTAGTGACAGCTTAAAGATATATATATGTTTGAGTTTTATATATATGAATGCTGTGTATTGTGGTCTGAAGGTTGAAAGACCCCAGAAAAACTCCATTTAAATTGTGGGCATGGTTGGGCCGATTATTTCATTGCCCACAGACATAGAGCTAACCAATTTGTGGCAGAACTAACCAATGATCCATTCATCCTGCTTTCCTGCCTCTGATAGTTCATTATATTGAACATCACTGAAATGCCAAAGAACATATTTTCACCTGGTCCATTGTGCAATGTAATTGCCATTAGTTCTCACAAAGCCTACAGGAAACTGCACATTATTAATGGCCAGGTAGAGGACCAAGGGGATTAATGGGGTGGTTGGACATGGTTTCCATTTGAAGTCCCTTTCAGGCCTACATTTATAGGATTCTATGATTTACGTATTTTTAATTGCTAAAATGGTTTAGAACCATCAAATTATGCTGGTAGATAGCCTCTGTAACTCTGTGATCTTATTATTGTTACTCCCATTCTCCTCCCTTCCCCCACTTGCTCCCTACTGTTTGTAATATTCATTTATTCTGTATTGTCTTAAACTATTGTAAAGTATGTTAGTAGCACTTCAAAGTAGGGACTTATGTCCTCCTATGGGATTGTACAGCATCCAGTACAATGGGACTCCAACCCTGGTAAGTAGTCTATAAATTGTCATAAAATGCCACAGGTTTCCCAGCTATGGAATGTCCATCAAGAGAGAAATTGGTTTGGGCACTCAGACAAATAAGATATTAGTTTTGTACTTGCAAAGACTGTTAAAATAATTTCATGATACTGGCATTGTGCCATTTACACTGGTGGTGAATTTTTCTCCCAATGTTCAGAAAACAATTTGATATTTATCACATTCTTGGGTTATGAGATTTACAAAAACACCATTTCAGAAACTCCTCTGTGAGCATATTCCATTAGCTCAGAAACCAGTCTCCCTAAGAAAGTGTCATTAGCAGAGAATTGTGTACTGTGGAGTCAAAGAGGTGAATGTACTAGGATTTAACATGTTGGCTGAAAATAATGAGCAATTTTGCTAAACTTAGCATGGGCATACTCTGTCTTTATTACCTGTTTTCACAATTAATATACATGCGTTCTCTGAGAACTAATTATTTCTGTAATAAAGTATAGTAGTCTTCTTGTTGCTAATGAATTCCTCTAACATCACTTACATGAAGTATTTAGTTGCTATTATGTAATAAAATCTAGCATTCCTATGAATCTTAATTGATTTCTTCAGTCATATTAGCAAAAAGTAATGTACAATTCTCCAGTTGATCTAGATGAAAAAACATGATCACGTTTTTTTCAGAATAGACAAAACATTATTAATCCATTTCTGGTGCATAGAGTACTTTCCTTATTAAGGTACTTGTCATGGATAACCCTGTTACAGTACTTTTTGTCATTCTATTTTCAAGTAAGATATTAGCCAAAACGTGTCACCCATGATAGTCAGACAATGAGGGTGCGACAATCTGTGTGCGCAAACCAAGAAAATAAAAACTTGTAAGCACAATGTCTGAAAACAGTGCGAATCTATATATTAAACTCCTGCAATTGTAGACAGCTTTCAAACACTGCAAATATATATTGTTTTTAACCCAGGAATTTTCAACACAAAGATGTAGTCTCCTTTTGAGAACAGAAATTGAATGGCTTTATACTATATGCAGTTTCTACAGACAATTATAATTTAATAATTATAATTTGATCCATTAGTTATTTTTAAGTCTTTGGAATTGCAATTTCATAAAACAGAAATGTAGGGCTGAGTCTAGCAGGGTGTTGAGTGCTTCCTGCTTTTTGCTGAGTACGTTCCAGAAATAGACAATGAAAATCCACTTATTACAATAAGAACTTCCATTCTTTTATAACAAAGTAGTCATAGCTCTTGGCACATAAAAGGATAAAGAGAGAATAATGTGGAATTTGTTAAAATAATATATAACAGATTAAAATTAATATAACACGAGATGGGAGACAGAGAATTGGTAGGAGAATAGAGGTCAATGAATAAATCTGTTGATATTGTATATAAGCTGGAGGCAAAGTTTTAATATGTTAGAGGAGGCATTAAAAGTGCTTTACAGCAAAGTAAATAAACTATAATCCTCTTTAAAAGGAAACTCTGCGGAGCAAGGAATGGTCAATATATTTACACTAGAGAATGCTCAAAGTTTTGAGAGTAAAAAAAGAACTGTCTTGGGTTTGGAGAAAGGCCAAATGAGTGTCAAAAACAAAAGATCAGTTAAAGCTTACAGGGGAAAGATTAGTGCAGTAAAACAGACAGTTGGGTATGGCTGCACTTGAAATTTCAAAGTGCTGCAGCGGCAGCGCTTTGAAGTGTGAATATGGTCGGAGCGCCAGCGCTGGGAAAGAGCTCTCCCAGCGCTGCATGTAAACCACATCCTCTACGGGTGTAGCTTGCGGCGGTGGGAGCCGTACTCCCAGCGCTGCGGCACTGATTACACTGAGGCTTTACGGCGCTGTATCTTGCAGCGCTCAGGGGGGTGTTTTTTCACACTCCTGAGCGCAAAAGTTGCAGCATTGTAAAGTGCCAGTGTAGCCAAGAGTTAATGACTGGAGTTAGGGGGAATAAACAAGGGAAATCTGAGAGGTAAATCTCTGGTCTGAGCCTGTAAGGGCAGAGCTGCTTCGACTCCTATTGATTTCAAAGGACTTGGAGTGTGTTCAGCACTACCATAGGAGCATGCTCCTACTGCGGAGGAGGGCAGGGTTAAAGATAATTCTAAAATTATGCTTTTTAAAATTGTTTTTAACAAGAAAAATAAAGAGAAGAAGGTAGGGCAATTAGGATCTTGTAATTATTGATCAAAAGCAGGCACGAGATTCAGTTGTATAAAGATGAACTCTCACATCACCTGTTCCAAATGATCTGCACACCAGAGTTAAAGGAAAAATGCAATGGAAAAAAATAGCTTCTATTAATTTACTCTCATGGTAAAACACAATTAATTTAACTAATATTAATATTTAACTAATAATATTTTAAAATGTATGCTATTTTAAATTTTGAATCCAATACAATTGGACAGAGTGTATCCAGATTGTAGTCTTGATTGTGTCTATCAGGACAAGAAAATCTGAGCTTCCCATACATATATATGGAACAGCAGGACTTGTTGATGGTTCTTTTTCTTCTTTTTCAGAAGGCTCAAAAACTTGTCTCTCTCACCAACAGAAGTTGGTCCAATTCACCCATCCACATTGATTTTCTATGTCCAATTTGAGTCTAATAGGAGCATTTTATAAAAGTTACCTTTTTCACTTTTTCTTATGGCAACGCCATGAGCTGTTGCCCATACTTTCTGGGTCACTTTGTGGATCTGTCAGTGAGATATCAAATACTTTTTTTCAAGGGATCATCATACAGTGGTTACCATTAAAAAGTCAACATTCGCCGAGACTTATCACAGTTATTTTCCTTGATAAATAATGTATAATGTCGTATCTTAGATACAAGGACCACTATTTCCACTTGTCTTATATAATGCCTTAACATTTGAAGGATTGATGTTTAAGGATAACTGAATCTGAGATATTACACTTCTCATATACAGCACAAAGAATACAAATGGAATTCTGCATGGGCATAATGATTTGTTTGCATAGGTTCATTTGCAGGCATAGGGACACATTCACAAACAATATTATCCCAATATTTGTAGTATTCCAGGTATTCCCTGTAGAAAATATATGGAAGTAGATATTGAGTTTACTTTATGGTTCTAAAGCAAAACTGGAAAATTTGTAAGAGTGACCATGGTAGCAATTTGTTGTATCTTTGGCATATGCTGACTTTGTAATGATAACCATGGTAGAATATGTCTAGACTCTCATATGATATGCAACTCCTAAGACAAAATGTTAGATTTATTTATTTTTTGTTTCACCTCAATCAGAGAGAAATATTATGTATCCATGAAATCAATGGCACCCATTTTACAGCATTCACCCCAAGAGGCCAATTGCTGCTAACTCTAATTTAGGGTCTATTCCTACAGTTGGTCAAAACAAACATTAATGTTAATCAGTTGGATTGGTGACTGAGGATAGAAAACATTTTGAGGGCCTGGTTTTCATTTACACGAAGGCTACTTCATACCACTATGGCAGTGTAATGTGTCATTAAAGTGGGTCTGAATTACATTTTACACCAACTCAGAGCATTTACACTCACCTTTTATTGCCAGCGCAGTGTAAAGAGGTTTAGTGTAAATGTGTATCATGCCCTGAGTATTTTGATCTTTCCTCTACATTTCTTTTTTTGCCCTCTGTCTTTCATTATAACTTTGGCTACACAGATGATGCTCTAGTTTTATTTGCTGCCTGGGCTGTGTGCAGGGGCTTTAAAAGGAGATTTACATAACATGTTAAAGTGTTTCTCTGCTTGCCTGTATGACAGATTGAGACAACTATACTCCTGCTCCTAATGATTGCATTCAGCATTAAATTCAATGTTTTGGGTGTGCAAGCATTCATATTCTTGCAGTTTCCTGTGATGTTGTGACGACTATTTAAATGTTGTCTACAAAATATAATGCATGCATATTTCATGTTTAAATTCCCTCTTCCGATAGATAGTATCTATGTATAAGTATGTATAAGCAACAGCAAGAGGAATATGCAGTTCTGTCTCATATTTAAATTGCAGGCAAACATCTCTCTAATGCAGCTTCACTCAGCTTGCTTTTCTGTGTTGCCCACCCCCAGCCTCTTCATTCTGCCAAAGATGCTAGCCTTCAGATTTTATTTGGTAGCCTCTCACATAATCATCTTCAACTTATCTTCCATGCCAACTCTAATATTTGGAAATGGCCTCCCTGAGACAGGCCAACATGCTGCTACACTCTTCTCATACATATTTCATTGTAAGACACACTTCTGCCACAGTACTTACAGGAAATTAGTCTCAGACTTTAAGACCAGAAGGGACCAGCACTATCATCTAGTCTGACCTCCTGAACATCGCAGGCCACAGAACCTCACCCCACCCCTGCAGTAGCTCCATAATCTCTGGCTAAGTTATTAAATTTCCAAATCTTGATGTAAAGACTTTAAGTTACAGAGAATACACAACTTACTCACTATTAGTCACTTAATATTGACTTGGTAGAGTGGCAGTTGGCCATATGTACAATAAAGCAAAATATTACAAATGCCTGTATGTTGACCAACATCTTTCCTCCCTCCCCCATATTATTTTATTCTGTTTGTTTTTTACAATCAAAGGCCTTCAAGGCATCCCGGTCACACCATAGGCATTAATATAATTAACAAATAATAACCTGATGAGTTGTGTAGTCTCAATTACCTTTGTATTTGTTCAGCATATGTGTATCTCACTGAAGTATTTATTCTTCTTTCCCAGGATCTGTTGTAGTTTAAAGGACAAGATTTCATACATTTCCAGACTATCCATTAGACCTTCATTCAAAACTCCAGTAACTTAAAAGCACTAACTCCCACTAGAATTTATAGTTATCTCTCTCCCTCAATTTGTACCTGCAAGAAAAAAAATGTAGACTTGCACTAAAATTCTGGTCACCACTAGATAATATATACCGGCTAGCAGACGGCTTCTCTAAATGTCAGTATCCATTAGCCATTTCTATATATCTTAATTAACGAATGGCAAAGGGAAATCTATTTACAGTGTCAACTGTGCTGTCATTGCATGCAGAACAGCAGCATAGATCACTATCTTCCATTATTTTCTTCTTCAGAAATGGAAGTGATCTGAAGAACACACCTGCAAAATGTTGCATGTATGCTGACAATTTACATTAGAATGATTATAGAATCATAGAGGTTGGAGAGGAAAGAGACCAGTAAGATCATTCCATCCACCTGGCTGCCAATGCAAGATTATTTTCTGTGCATATTTTCTAATGCTTTATGCTGTGTTGTTTACTTTATTCTGTCAAATTGGAGGGTTGAAAGCTATTGTTATTTCTGTAAGCAATCAGGTTAATTATGGGGGGGCGAAGAAGGCATAATTTGGCCTTCTGAAGGTCAGACTCTTCATCTCCGTTAATGGTAGCTGATTTCATCATGTACTGCACTTAGCAAGGACTTCACACTAACTAGATGGCACATGGCATTTCAAAATATTTATTTTACAAGCAACTGGCCCTGACTGGCTGTATTGAAAACTGTTGGCAGTTTAAGATGTAGCCACAAAAGCGTAGTACTGAAGGGCCTGTGCCATAGACACATTGTGCAATCTGAAATACATGTCTTATCAAATCAAAATAATAATAGTCAGATTCAATTGTCTTATCACCAGTGATATTGATCAGTGGATATTTGATACAAAACATTATTTTAACTGTGCTTCCACTAGAGTACCTGCAGCAAACCCTTCTGCTGGATGTATGGGGAAGAGCTGAAGGGCTCTAGAAGAATATTTGGATACAGTAAATATATAGAAACACAGAAATCAGAGATGAAAAATATCAATCAGAACATTTGGCCCATCTTTGTAAATTAAGTATTGATTAATTTATACAGTATATTTTTAGTGGCTTTTTTTCCTATCTAATTTTAAAAGTCCAAAATCACAGTGATAAAGGGTGTTCACTACTTCTTTTTGCGGATTATTCCACAGTCTAGTAGCCCTCACTTTCCAGAAGTTTTCCTGATAGTCAGCCTTAAGTTTTCAGTTACTCCTCTCCATCCTCTGTACATTGCCTTTTATAATTACCCTTTATTTACAAGTATCAGACGAGTAGGCGTGTTAGTCTGGATCTGTAAAAGCAGCAAAGAATCCTGCGGCACCTTATAGACTAACAGACGTTTTGGAGCATGAGCTTTCGTGGGTGAATACCCACTTCGTCGGATGCATGTACTACATGCACTACATGCATCCGATGAAGTGGGTATTCACCCACGAAAGCTTGTGCTCCAAAATGTCTGTTAGTCTATAAGGTGCCACAGGATTCTTTGCTCCTTTATTTACAGTTTCATAGTCAGTTTTCAGTCCACATAACTACATTCCTGACCTAACCAAACTGAATTTTCCTATTAAGATTTTCCTGTATTGAAGACACTCAACTACTTTTGCTACTGTACATTTTAATTTTCTTGGTGTATTCTTGTCTTACCTGTCTGCATATGATGAGAACAACTGACTATAGGCCAGACTCTACCACAGGGGTTCTCAAACTGGGGTTGCAACCCCTCAAGGGGTCAGGAGGTTATTACATGAGGAGGTCACAAACTGTCAGCCTCCACCCTGAACCCCTTTGCCTCCAGCATTTATAATGGTGTTAAATATATAAAAAGGTGTTTTTAATTTATAAGGGGGGGGTTGCACTCAGAGGCTTGCTATGTGAAAGGGGTCACCACTGCTCTACTAGCTTTACTAATGCTAAGTGGTATCTTATTCCAGTGGAACTACTTGGGGGCTAACATGCTACCCATTGTGTGTAAAGATGGCAAAATCTGACCCTATATAAACATATTTGGAAACACATTAGTGATGCTTATATAGTGTGGTTATGGGCACAACAAAAAACCATTAGATAGTGCAGATAGACAGGCAGAGTGATAGAATCATTTGAGAAGTCGTTCATTTCTCTTCTACTTTTGGACAATTATAAACTTATTTTTTCCATATTTGATGTATTCAGAGCTAGATCTGGTTGCAATTTCCACAACTCTTCCTCCAGTGCCAAAAGTCTGGATAGATTTCAATACTGCTGACACCTACACTAAGGAAATATTTGCAGCTAAACTATATGTCAACTAAAAACAGAGAGGGCGATGGGCAAAATGTCAAAACAATTATTTTGAAGTCATCAACACCCCATGAAAGAGCAGGGAATATAGTTCCTCACTGAAATACACTTATGCTTCTATTCATTTTTATATTTGGCCTCTAGATGATGGGCACATTAGAAATATAAAGCCAGATTAATTGATCTCGGCTTTTTCTACCCATAATCCTGCCCTTCTTCCAACCCACTAGGTAGTTGCTGGATAGAAATATCATTTTCACAACCTTTTAATACTGAACTTGAAGAGCCACAATACAAGTCTGACTAACATTTGTCAAAATTAATTGGAAGTGAAACTACATTTCTATCAACATGTGGAGAAGCAGCTCCCCCAGTCCCTGATAGTAGTGTACAATTGAAAACCACTCATTAGCAGTTAGAAGAACAGAAGTACTTGTGGCACCTTAGAGACTAACACATTTATTTGAGCATAAGCTTTCATGGGCTACAGCCCACTTCATCGGATGCATAGAATGGAACATATAGTGAGAAGATATATGTATACATATAGAGAACATGAAAAGGTGGGAGTTGTCCAAGGACAACTTTTCATGTTCTCTGTATGTGTGTATATATATATCATCACTACATATTCCATTCTATGCATCTGATGAAGTGGGCTATAGTCCACAAAAGCTTATGCTCAAATAAATTTGTTAGTCTCTAGGGTGCCACAAGTACTCCTGTTCTTTTTGCGGATACAGACTAACATGGCTGCTACTCTGAAACCTGTCATTAGCAGCTGACTCCTTTGAGTCCCAGAGACAAAAGGAAGTTTGGTCATATTCTCTGATGCTTATAAGCAATCTACTCAGCACACACTTAGCAGTGTGGGAAATGCCTTCTGCGATGAACTAAATGTCTTTCTCCACATCAACACTGAACTTGCTAAGGTGGGAGTTGCCCTTCCTTCATTTCTAGTCTTCTTACTATAGATTGACCCTCTCAGCTGACAAACATCACAATATATCTCTATATCATTCTATCTGTGCTATAAGTTCTGATAGGTAGTATCTGTCAAGGGAAATACAAGAGATAAATCAGGTCAAATGTGATCTTGGCAGAGCTCTGCAAAGTTTAGCGGTTTCAATTTCACTGGGCTTCATCCAAATCCTTTCTCCAATTTAGGGCTCAGGTAAGTTTTCATCTACTGAGATTTTTTAAGTTTCATGCTTGAAGAAACTGCCAAACTCAGAGCAAAACTGCCATGATTTTTCTGGCTCTGCAAGAAAACTCCGGAATTTCACATGATGAACAGTCCCAAACCACAATCACAGATCCTTCTGAACTCAGGGAACTTTAGATCTGAATTACAAAGGGTTGCTCATGCTCAACCTTAACTTCTACCCAATCCATAAATAGATCCACATTCATTAAAACAATAACATTAATTTATCAAAAAGTTTGCAAATTCCAGTAAATCTTTGGGTGAACTTCATCCAAATTCTGATTTGATAAAAGCAGGAAACCTGGTACAACTTACCTGGTTTTATTATGGAACTTTTACACATTTCTCTTTCAAATCTTTTTGGGAACATTTTTAATAGAAATCATTAATATTTTGTTCTCTTAGTGCTAAATAGACTTCATGTGTATATATATGTATCCTGCAAAATTAGTTGATGATCATAACAAAAATTAAACAATTCTGAAAAAACAAATGAGAAATGGTATCTAATTTTGAAGAAGTTAGGCATGGTTGACCTGCAGATCTTAGTGTGAACTAAGAAATACACTTCTGTAAAAGCAGCAAAGAGTCCTGTGTCACCTTATAGACCAACAGACGTATTGGAGCATGAGCTTTCGTGGGTCAATACCCACTTCGTTGGATGCATGGCCAACTTCTGTAAACATTTTAACCTTCAGTTCATTAAATGAGTGTTGCCTGGCAACTCTCAGTATGTTCATATTATATTTATGGAATAATATAGATTCCTGGGAGTCAGAATATAATACCTACAAATTCCTGGAAATATACCAATGTTTGTTTAATTTATATAATTATAATAATAATTTGAACATCTTATTCTGTCACATATTCTTTAATTTCACAGAAGTCAGATCCTGCAGAGTCCTTCAGGCATAATTTTCATTAAGGTCAATGGGAATTTTGCTTGAATAAGGACTGAATAAGGACTACAGGATTTGGTCCCGTAGCTTAAATATTAGTATGGTTCTGGCTGTACAGCTTGAAGTCAACTAGTTTCTGTGTTGTAAACCTTTTAAGCAATTTCAGTTTTACTCTTTTTATAGGATACTCCACCCTAGGATATTAGAATCCTACATAAAAAATGTATTCTGCCCAAATTCATTGGGCTTCTGCATCAGTTATCATCTGAGTTTGCTGCATTGGTTGACTTCATGCATCTATTTTCAGTGCTGGGTCTCAGAATTTGGAACTTCAGGTTTTCATACCATGTCTTCTTGTTAATCTTCCTCTTCTGTGCTCAACAAAAATAAACTGAAAGTCTTCTCTGTAAGAAATGGGGTTTTTGTTTTTTTTTGGCAGTTAATAAAGAATATTTGCTTCCTCTAGCCACCCTTGGTACCAGTATAAAATATTCTTTTTACGAAAGGAAAAAAAATCTGCTAAACAATTAATACAGTTTAGTATGAGCTGTACTATTTTTATTCCTGGTTTCTTCTTTATGACAGCCTTTGTTTGTTAGGTATTTCTTCCTTCTCTGCTCTCCTCAAGTTTCTCTCTCATTACAAATTGAAATAGGCCTGAGCCGCAAAGTCCAGATCCATCTCTGAACTTACACAAGGTTTTGGGAGTGTTCAGATCCAGAGGTTTGGACTGATGCCATCTTTTATAACATCTACAGAAACGATGGGAAAATTCCCGACCCTAATGAAGTTAATGAAAGTTTTGCCATTGACTTCAGTGAGGCCAGGATTTCACATCATATGTTTAAGAAAGCAAGTGATTTCTAAATATGAAAACTCCCCACCAATCTCCTAAAAACTTTGTATATGTAATATATCCTTAGAAAAAGTTTTTTTTAATTAATTTGCTTACAGTCAGTCCAATATAGTTCTATGGAATTATGCTCTCCAAATAAGTAAAAAATGTTTACTCTATTTCTTAAGATAAATTTAGTGCTGTCTAGATTAAACTATGAAACACTAATACAAGAGCAATATGAAGAAATATATACTCTAAAAAGAAAGGGATTTAGATTGCTTTCCACAGCAATTCTCAACAGGTGTATTAACTAGTTTGTTTTATAAGGTCAAAGATGACAGTTATATTTTGAAGCTATAGGGATGAATAGGTAAAAGGACTCTTAATAATGCAAAACCAGATGTCCTTACAGAAAATTACAATAGCTTTGAATCTGGGAGATCAATAATCTTTAGGGACCTACTTAAAAGAAAAAGGAAGTAAAAGACCAATTTAAGGAGTGTATCTTCAAACATAATTTAAAGAGCATGTGTGAGAAAAAATAAGTGGACTTGGTTTAAGCATATTACACTGACAGTATTGAGAATGACACTTGAAAATACTCAAGTGTGGTGCTATGTATTATAGCAGTTGTTAAGAGTCCTACTTCTGAAAGACATCCAGTTGTGTCCTTTTGGAAACAATATTTTCCCCTGTTAAGTGTAATCTTGCTGAACAATTTAGCCATCATATGTTAATTAATAATACAAAATCTCTTAAAACTGAATCAAGTAGATATGAGCCAAGACAAGGGTATTAGAATCCAGGTTAAATTTAGACTATATGGTTCATCTCAGGGGCTGAATCAGAACTCAGGTTTGGATTCAGCTCCGCACTTTGATTAGCCAGCTGCTCTTGCAAGATTCTTTTTAATCATTATATACATTTTATAAGATTGCCTGCTTTTACAATTATTCTGCTACCTTGAATAGTGGAAATATTATGAGTTCAGCTGCTGTCAAGGGATATCTATCGAATTTGATCAAAATCTAACACAAACAGCTGTTCAGATCTAGGAAATTCAAGGGGTTTAGGTATGGGCATCTGTGTTTATCCCATCTTCAGAAGCAAGCTGAAGATACTGTAATCAGAGTCTCCCTTGGAAAAAGTGAAATTTATATTGCACCTGAGTAACCATGTTTCTTGGAAGAGTGCTTTTATTCCAGTAGAAAAGTACTGTAATGACATCTTTAAGAAAACAGTGTGCATATTAACAGAACACAAAAATGTAAATAGCATTACCCAGTGAGTTGTAGGGGAATTATGTATGATATTTAGGGGAATGTTTTGCCTTCTGAAATATATATTTGTCTGTTTTACTTTCTTGCTCTTAAAGATTGGTATTGTCTTCACTACTTAAACAGAATGATCCGATGATGATGTATTATTACATGATAGCTCAGCTATATGTCTTTGAATTTTCACATCTGTTAGGGGGCTTATTCCTTCACCCTCTCACTTCCCTGGTCCTTCTCGCATGAACAGAGAGCAACAATACCCAAAGTCCAAAGGCGCAAACAATTTGATGTTTATTGGGGTGAACTTCCAGCAAGCATGATTCCAGTTTCCTTTCTTAGTGTCCCCTTTCCCAGCTCTGATACCACAGAGCCTTGCCTGTGTCCCTGTTCCTGTTCCCAGCCCCTGTTCCCATTCCCCCTTTAGCAAAACATGATCCCAATTCCCCCATCCCCAGTCCCTGTTCCCATTCCCCCCCACTTTCTGATTGACTGCAAACTATATAGTAAAACCTGAGTTTTGCTTAGCTATTCCTTAACCAATCATTTTACTGAAATTTAACTAACCAATCCTAACATATTGTAACATGGTTATTTAACCAATTATACCCCACCCCCCTAATTGGTTTACACCCAAGAAAATTAATTATACAGTAGACAGAAACAATTACAGAACCAGACAGAGACTATGCAAATAAACATACAAAACAATACAGAAGTGAGTATTTTACAACTACATCTATACAGACATAAGGGTTTTCCAGCTGTATCTATTGATAAGTGAGTTCTTGCCCAAAGGATGCTTTTAAACTAAGTTTCCTTTTACATCTTCTAGGCTCTTCCCTTTCTCTGGAGGTGATAGGAATATCAGGACAGGATTGTATTCCTAATAGTCCAATAGCACCTTATTTCAATGTGACTAGTTTGGAATGTGAGGATGTGACCATACGCTTCCCAGCTTATGGCTGCCTAACTACATCTTAGCTGAGGGCCTTAGCCTGTCACAGTAAGAGAAGCCATTACACAGTGATCTTTGATTCTTTCCTTTATACCTCTATAACTAGCAAAGTGATAAGAATACACCTACATTCTTAAAGTATAGGCCTTTGCAGACAGGCCTGAATATCTATATCCTAACATCTTTCAAGTTTTTTGTCTTTCTTTCATATGAAACAACACAGAAGCATTTTCAATTCTGAGCTTATAATAGCCTTAGTGGTTAATATTTTGATCCACAAAACACATAATAAATAGAGATTTGATTATGATTAAGCACACATTCAGATAAAGAATAATAATATGTTCTGCTCTTGTATGGTAACGTGATCCCAAATGGTTTTTGCTCAAGATACAAAGCTACACTGCTTGAATGTGTTTGATTGCATTAAAATGTTTGCCACAGTAGTGACTAGTTGCTGTCAAAACATTTTACACTAGACATTCTGAAGTCTCAACAGGAAAATGAAGCACTGATTAATTTAGGTAACTTTTTCTTCCAGGCTTTTGGAAATAAATGTTAAATATCAACCTCTTCTTTATCTCTCAGTAAAAATGTCTTAATGCCTTAAGTATTATGAATGCTGAAGCACCCTGGTTTCTGTGTCTGCAGTCTGTTTTAATTTCTTATGCTTTATTCAGTTCCTAAAATGTAGAGGCAAAAACTATTCAGAGAATTGTCCTTTATACTAATGGTTAAGACTCAATTCCAGATAATTTTCCTCATGCTGAGTAGGACTATCCATGTGAATGAGTGCTACTCAACCTAATGGAGGGAGCCATTTCTCATTCCAGCTGAAGCTGGCTGCCCCAGGTCACTGCTCTGTGGAGTGTAGCAACTGCCTAAGAGAGAACCTGGCTGAGAATGGGGCAGCGGTGGATGGTCTGGCCCGGCTGCCAGGGGCAGGGCCGAGCAAGCCAGAAATGTGCCAGAGGAAGAGGGACACAGAGCAGCGACTCCCAGAAGAGATGGCTTGAGAAGTGGCTGGTCCCACCCCTTCTGCTACCCACATGGGCCTGGCTGCCAGGGACAAGGATTGAGCAAGACCAGGGAGGCAGGTGAAAGCAGAAGAAAGACAGAGCATCTCTCCTCCTGCCCCCAAGCAGAAATCTAGCGGTGGCACTTGACCCCGAATAACCCCCTATGCATAACCTATGACCCTAAACCAAGGCAGGATTCTGAAACTAGGCATTCCCCCATCTATCTTGCCTGCAGGACCCAATCCAGTAGGCATTTTCTGAGCCTACTGACCGAATTGTACCTTACATAAAGGACAGCCAGAAGTAACCAGATTGGGAATTTTCCAGGTCGGAGCTTGTCTGTCTATGTGTCCTCCAGAATATCCAACAGTTAGGGCACTCACTTGGGGAAATTCTTTTCAAATCCCCACTCTGCCTGATTTGGAGCAGGGACTTGAACTTGGGCCTCCTATGTCCCATAGAGTGCCCTAACTCCAAGGCTATGGGGTATTTTAGGACAGTCACTCTCTGAATCCTTTCTGTTGAAGCTGTTCCACTTTGTATATATAATTAAATCCGAGAGGGGAAATGGACTTCCCTTGGGCCTCTCACTACCTCTGTGGGATGAGACTTAGAACCCGATCCTCTAGTTGGCATTTCCTGGCTAGCTTAGGTGGTTTCCCTGGTATTTGTGAATCTCCTTTGGTGCCTAATCACACATTGCATAGGGAGCCTGGGGTTCCAACTCAGGACTGAGGATTCCACAAGGCAGCAGTTTATCTAAAAGTTAGTGCTGCAATGCTGAACACTGTGACACCATTTTGTTCATCTTAGGCCTCGCAACACTGAGAGGAACAATGCCTAATGACCTTTACAAATCTGGACCCTAGGCATGTTGGAAAAAAACTCTAGGCATCTACCTACATCTTTAGGTAACTTTTAAATACATTTAAAAATCTACCCCAAATTCCTCAAATCAGCTGAGTCAGCATAGTTCACCAAGAGGATGTACATTAGGGATCTCAAACTCAAATCACCAGGAAGGCCATATGAGGACTAGTACATTGGTCCATGGGCCGCAACACTGACACCCCACCCCGCTGCCTCTGACCCCACCCCCACTCCATCCATTCCATGAGACCCACCCCTGCCCCGCCTCTTCCCACCCCACACTGCTCCATTCCAACCCCTTCCCCAAAGTCTCCACCCAAACTCCGCCCCCTCCCTGCCCCCATTCCAACCCCTTCCCCAAATCTCTGCCCTTGCCCCACCTCTTCTCTGCCTCCTCCAAGTGCACAGCTCCCTGCTCCTCCCCCTCTGCCTCCTGGAAAGTGCTAAGCGCAGCCAAACAGCCGTTTGGCAGCAGGAAGTGCCTAGAGGTAGGCAGAGGAGCAGGGATGCGGTGCACTGGGCGGGCGCCAGGGGAGGGGAGCTTGGCAGCCACAGGAAATAACTTGCAGGGGGAGCATGGTTGGCTGCAGCAAATAACTCCATGGGCCACGTGTTTGAGACCCCTGACGTACATGAATTCTGCAAATTTGGACTACAAGGACCATTTTGTATCATATTTATCTGTCTAAATCTCCAGAATTAGTGGTACTTTGCGGCAGTTTTTCCTTCCGGAAATGTAAGGATTTCAACCACTCTTACCTCTTTGGATGCCCCAACATTCTGCAACATTCCACTAATTAAGAACTTGCTAAAAAACATTTTATATAAATACATACACATATACATACAAAGAACTGCAAGAGGGCACCAAGTCTAAAAGTGGGCACTGAAAACTGACTTAAATAAAAGACTTTCAGAACTAATTATTTGCCTAGAGATGGCTCCAATTCCAGTAAAGTATTGACCTTTCTATTTTGAACTGTTAGCTCAGGGGAATAGCTGGGCCACACAAAAACAGCAAATAAATCTAAATCACTGCAATTATACTGTATTACTGGGCTTTTATTAGTTGTTTCTACACAGCAGTTTAATGGCTACCATTATGTTTTTCTGGTGTGCATTCTGGTAGCCAAACCAGAATATATGGTTTATTAAGTTGTGCTATCAGTTACACCCATCTATACAGAAGTAAGTCTATAAAAGTAAAAGATTGTGGGTTTATCCTAACGCCATGGACAGCAGAATTTGGGCACTTATGTGCGCTGACCTCTATTTTGAAAGGTGGTGAGTAATATTTGTTTCAGCATCTTCTGAAATATGCAAAAGCTCTACTAATAAAGATCTGTAAACAACAGTATTTGTTGCTGAGAACCATAATCTCTCTTGCTAAGTCATCTTCCTGACGACACACGAACTGTTTCTTGTAATTCAGACTAAAGCGTTCTATTATCTTTATTATTTATGCATTATTAACATAGAATAACAGCTCCACTGGCACCCAGGACTTACTTCTCTACAGTATTTGTAACTGTATGTGTGCCTAGAGTATTAGATAGGTGCAGTTAGTATATTAAAAATATCATACAGCTTTCTCTAGAGTTGGGCAAGTAAAGAAGAAAACATATTTGTAAATATTAATTCAGGTTATTTAAGTTGCATTTTTCTCATTTATTTGCATTCAGATGAAGAAGTGTTTAGTCATAAGAATGTTTGCAGAAAGCAAAAAATGTCATAAACACGGCTGCAAATGTTATTGTGAGAATATTCACACCAGAAATTCTTTCATGACTATTTTGAAATACTATTATTAGCATGATACAGTAGTTTAATTAAATAATTATGGATGTAGATAATTTGCAAACATAAAATGAGAATCCTCTAGTTATAAAACTCAGGTCACCTAATGGGGTAACACACAAAATAAAGGACGGAAAGAGCTTGGCTTGTTGAGCCTAACCAGAAGACGGCTGAGGGGAGATACAATTGCCCTCTACAAATATATCAGAGGGATAAATACAATGGAGGGAGAGGAATTATTTAAGTTAAGCACCAATGCGGACACCAGAACAAATGGATATAAACTGGCCATCAACAACTTCAGGCTTGAAATTAGACAAATGCTTCTAATGATCAGAGGAGTGAAGTTTTGGAACAGCCTTCCAAGGGGAGCAATGAGGGCAAAAACCTACCTGACTTCAACACTGAGCTTGATAGGTTTATGGAGGGGATGGTATGGTAAGATGGCCTACAATGGCATGTAGCTGATCTGCGACTGCTAGCAGGAAATATCTCCAATAATTGGTTATGGGACAGTACATGGGGCTCTGATTTATTACAGAGAACTCTTTTTTAGGTGTCTGGCTGGTGTGTCTTGTCTACATACTCAGAATCTAACTCATTACCATATTTGGGATTGGGAAGGAATTTTCCTCTGGGTCAGATTGCAGAGGGTTTTTTTTTGCTTTGCTTTGCAGTATGGGGCATGGGGCACTTGCAGATTTAAACTAGTGTAAATGGTAAATTATCTGTATCTTGAAGTCTTTAAATCATGATTTGAGGACTTAAGTGACTTAGCCCGAGGTTAGGAATCTATTACAGGAGTGGATGTGTGAGATTCTGTGGTCTAAAAAGTGCAGGAGGTCAGACTAGACCACGTTGGGCAAACTTTTTGGCCCAAGGGCCACATCTAGATAGGGAAATTGCATGCAGGGCCATGAATATAGGGCTGGGGGAAGGGGTTGGCAGGGGGTGCAGTGTGCAGGAAGGGGCTCTGGGCAAGGGGTTGGGGTGCAGGAGATGGTGCGGGGTGTGGCAGGGGGCTCAGGGCAGTGGGTTGGGGTGCAGGTGGTGTTCGGAGTGCGGGCTCCAGCCCGTCGCTGCTTACCTTGAGAGGCTCTGGGGTGGCAGTGGTGTGCAGCAGGCTCCCTGCCACTCCCAGAAGCAGCTGGCACCACATCCCTCTGGCCCCTGGAGGAAAGGGAAGGCAGAGAGCTCCATGTGCTGCCCTCCCCTGCGGGTACCTCCCTGAAGCTCCTAATAGCTGCAGTTCACTGCAGCCTCCACTGGCCGGGAATGGGGGAGCTTCGGGGAAGGTACCCACAGGTGAGGGCAGCACACGGAGCCCTCTGCCCTTGCTATTCCTCAGGGGCCACAAGGACATGGTGCTGGCTGCTTCTGGGAGCGGCATGGGGCCAGGGCAGGCAGGGAGCCTGCCTTAGCCCCTTGGCGCCACAGGGGTGGCAATCCTATGGCTCGATCCAAAGCCCTGATGGGCCAGATCCGGTCCACGGGCTGCAGTTTGCCCACCTCGAACTAGATGATCATGATGGTCCTTTCTGGCCCTAAAAGTCTGGGACTCTCTGTGACTTAGGTGACCGACCCTACAGTGCAAATGACAAATCTGTGAATATTCATAGCAACTTATCTATGAGTCAACCGTCAACTAAAATTGTATGTGTGAACTAAGGCCGTGACTCAGCTGTGCTCCGAGATCTCATCTCTTGTTGACACCTGTGGAACTGGGGGGCGGTCTTCCCCATGTCACAGGATCAGGCCACTTTTCAGTAATGACAACTAATACATTCATAAATATCACAGTTACTATCAAATAGGGCTAAAATTGATTTGATTTTTTTTGCAGTGAATCATTCAATCAGCAACCGTGGTTACCCATGGCTTCACAGTTTTAAGTGAGACAGAATTCAGATCTGTCTTCTCCCAAAGTCCAGGAACTTTATCACCTGTTGCAGTAATAGGGCTTCAGGCACACACTTCAGCAGTTCTATCATTTCATCCGTAAGAAGGAATGAAGCATATACACGTTTGGTAGCATGTTAGAACAGAGCATGAGTACTAAGCTATTTACCCAAATTCAACTGTATATTATTATTTTTGAAAGAACACTTTTCCCTACTCAACACTTAATTAGTATGTTCCTCACGAGCAAAGGGAATAAAGAAAAGCCTGTTTAGATTAAAGCTGATGGTTAAGGTAAGAGAATTGATATCACATGCTTTGCTTTTTCTCTTGAAATTACACGCAGGCTAGAGGATTATGAAAAAAAGGAAAATATATATTTTTATTCAAAACAGCTCTAGAATCAATGTGCTCAATGACTTGATAACAAAATAACCCATTAGATAGATACAATGACTGTTCCTAAATGAAAACCTGCGGATGATTGTAATGATCAATCTCTCTTACCCCTTAGGTTCCCAAATTCCTCTTGACCAAATAGTGGCATCTTTAATGGCTTGGTGAGTATGTTACAGTGTGAAAAAAATTGTTCCTAGATGAACTTCCCATTCATTCATGTGACTATCAAAATAACCTATGTACTGAAACTAAGAGTTAAAATACCTCCTCTTCTTCTTTTCCATACATATTTGCCAGTATAAATATACTTTATAATTTTACAAATTATAATATTTATATTAAAGCTTTCAGTCTGCAAATCGTTACGATTTAACATGGCAAAACAGTTGCTATGTTTTGGTTCCATCTTTAAATCCTTTTTTGGGGTAATGAAAACCATCTAAAATAAGTGACTGCAAATAATACAAACAACACATTTATTTAGAAAAATAAACTGAAAATGCTGTTTGTTTGTCTTTTACATTTTTCCATGAGGCATAGATAAATGGTTATAAAAATTACTATATGTCAAATACATATTACAAATGACTTTGTTCTTTCATATTTTCTAGGAGGATACTGTCAATGTCCAGCAGGAACATTCTGGGTGTATAGTTCAATAGGTTAAATCTCTTGGCTGTTACTATGATATAAAATGAATTTCATTAAAAAAAAATATTAGATCCCTTTTTAAATCCACTTTATCACATTGATGCTTTTTTCATATACATTTTTTTTTAATCTTAAGAAGGACTATTTTCCTGTGGGGAGAAATCCTCACTGTAAGAGAGCATTCCTTTTCTTCAGCTTTTTACTTTTTAATTCCTTTTGGAGCCCCTGCAAGATACAGCTTGTTGCAGTCTAAAATCTCATGGGGCCATCTGTTCAAATGCTGGCACACATCATTACCCTGAATGGAAGTGACAGTGCAAATATCAGAAGTGCATTGAGATGCAATCTGTAACGGCTAATTTTTTTTCTTCAGATTTGGGTGGAGAACAGGAGACAACATTCTTTCAAGCATTTTAGCATCACTGATGCTCCGTTCTTCTATGGCTTTGAATATGTACAAGGGATGGCAGAGGTCTTCTTTCCCCACAAATAGCAATATTCCTCTGTTGTAGTACATGCATTGCTTTTCCTGCAATCACTTAAGTGTTTCCTTTTGGCTACATATTTAAATATTTTTTGGATGCTGGCTGGACCGCATGAAAAATTGATTTATTGTTTGTTACTCTAATTGCTCAGTACTGAACTCCTCGAGTGTCAGGCTTGGAGACAGTTGTTTCTGTAACGAGGCAAGGTATTTAGTCCACTTTATTCTTCTTTCCGAGTGAGGAGAATTTAAGGCTGTGGCTTTTGTCAGGGCTCAGCTCATAGCTGTCAGATCTGAGGCAGATGGTTTCATGCAGATTACACCAGTAATTAGTTGTGCTCTGACTCTAAAGGCTTCCATGCACCAAGGAGGGTCAGGTTACTTTCATCAGAGCTGGCCTGCAAGAAGTCACAATGATGAATCCAACATCAAAGAACAACTGATATGCCTCCAAATGTAGATATTCCTTCCAGCCTGAAGGAGCTGTCAAAGAGAAAACAAAACAGAAAACAAAACTTTAAAGACATATAGTTATCAACAAATAAAAACCATAATAGGGAAGAGTTTCATTTAACATTTTCATTTAATTAAGAGCTTTCTCTTTCCCGTTCCCTGGCAGAAGCTTGCTCTTCCCTCCCCACGATCCCAGTAGGAACTCCCTTTATCCCCCTCCAAGGCCCTAGGAAGGAGCTCGCTCTTCCCTGCCTCTGCAGCCCCAGGGTCAGAGGAGTTCTGGGCCCTCGACAATTATTGGGGAGCCTGTGCCCCTGCTTGTTCCCCCTTGTGATGCCCCTGAAACCAATGACAATATTTTACGTGCCCAGAACGCAAATGAGAAGCTTTGAAAGTAGTGTAGTGAAAGGGTAACAGAATGCCCTCTTCAACTATAGTGCATTTAAAAAACACAAACCCTTAATACTGAAAATTAAGAAGCAAAAATCTGTGATCTTTATTGAAAAGAGAACTTTAAATATTTTAAAGTACCGCTCAGAAGTCAAACTAAATTTAGGAAGGAGTCCAACTCCTGCTTCTTAAAATTTAGCTTTGATACAAAGTTAGGATTTTAAAAAGATAAATTAAATAATCCATCATTGTGGTCCTTTTTCCCCAGGCTTGTTTCCATGATAATGTACGGCTGTACACGTCATGAGGAAGAATGATCTGCGAGGCAGTGCAGTCTGCATTTACACCTACATTTACCCTTGTATCACTGAACCAACTAGAACACCTCCTACCTCACTGACTCTCTAATATTAAGTCTGATACTGATTCAGCGGAGAGGCCCAGCTCAATTATTAGTGTTTTCTGTAAAACCATGAATATTACAGTGTTCAGAAATTTGCTATAACTTTGTTGAAACATTTTGTATGAGTAGACCTTCAAAGGGAATTTCAAATGGTCCAAAGATAGTTTTATCAGGTTGTTTTCTTGTTGTAGGCATTTCCTCCATGCATGGTTCCTTCTATGGGAAACAAGTCTAATGGGAAAAAAAGTTCGAGAGTTGGCAGTTTTTCAAAGAGATATTATTAAGGACACAAGAGCAAACTATCCCACTGCACAGGCAAGAGACCACCCTGGCTTCATCTGAAACTCAAAAAAGAGTCCCACGAAAAGTAGAAACTAGGTCAAATTATAAAGGATGAATATAAACAAGTAACACAAGTATGCAGAGACAAAATTAGAAAGGCTAAGGCACAAAGCGAGATCAAAATAGATAGAGACATAAAGAGTAACAAGAAAACATTCTACAAATACATAAAAGTAAGAGGAAGACCAAAGACAGGGACACCCTTTACTCAGTGAGGGAGAAAAAACAATAACAGGAAATGTGGAAATGGCAGAAGAGCTGACTGACTTTTTTGTTTCAGTTTTCAGCAAAAAGTTTAGTAGCAATTGGACATCTAACAATGAATGCCAGTAAAAATGAAGTAGGATCAGAGGATAAAATAGAGAAAGAATAAGTTAATATTACTTAAACAAGTCAGATGTCTTCAAGTCACCAGAGCCTGACGAAATACATCCTAGAATACTTAAGGAGCTGACTGAGGCGATATCTGAGCCATTAGCGATTATCTTTGAAACGTCATGGAAGATGAGATAGATTCCAGAGGACTGAAAAAGGGAAAATATAGTGCCAATCTATAAAAAGGTGAATAAGGACAACCCAGGGAATTACAGACCAGTCAGCTTAACTTCAGTACCTGGAAAGATAATGGAGCAAATAACTAGGCAATCATATTGCAAACACCTAGAAGTTAATAAGGTGATAAGTAACAGTCACCATGGATTTGTCAAGAACAAATCATATCAAACCAACCTAATGGCTTTCTTTGACAAGATAACAAGTCTTGTGGATAAGGGGGAAGTGGTAGATGTAGTATATCTTGATTTTAGTAAGGCTTTTGATATGGTCTCTCATGACCTAGACATAAACAAACTAGGGAAATACAACCTAGATGGAGCTACGATAAGGCACGTGCATAACTGGTTGGAAAACCGTTACCAGAGAAAAGTTATCAGTGGTTCACAGTCAAGCTGGAAAAGCATATCAAGTGGGGTCCTGCAGGGATCAGGTCTGTTCAATATCTTCATCAATGATTTAGATAATCGCACAGAGACTACACTCATAAAGTTTGTGGTAGATTCCAAGCTGGGGTGGGGGGGATAGGATTAGTTTGTGGATGATAGCAAGTGCTTTGGGGGATAGGATTAAAATTCAAAACGATATGGACAAACTAGAGAAATGGTCTGAAGTTAATAGGATGAAATTCAATAAGGACAAATGCAAAGCAGATAACACTTAGTCCTGCCTGAGTGCAGAGAACTGAACTAGAAGACTTCTTGAGGTCCCTTTCAATCCTACAATTCTATGATTCTCTTAATGTCCCCACAACACTCAGGTGCCTTACAACTAGCCTGTCGGATACACTGGAGCTAACAATGTTACTCCATGTGCCAATCAAATGAGGGCACTGAAGAGTAATATAAATATAGTTTCAACTTGTCCCTCCCATTTCTCTGGGCTGAGCATGCCAATTGTGCTGTAATTCCAGCTCAGGGAGCAAGGAAACAGATATTTATTCACATTTAATATTTATACTCCAGTAGCAACTAGCCCCAATTGGGATCTGTTATGCTAAGCACCTTGAAGACATAATTGCTGGTTTTGCCACTTCTTTGAATAACTGCTACCCTAACCACTTTACTTTGGCAGAAAAGCTAACGCCAAATGTAACCAATTTTAAAATATCAATAATATATATTACATTTTTTCTTTAGATAGTGTCCAACTTACTTATGATTTGTCAAAATTGCAGCACACAGCTGAATCCTGCTAAATTTGAGATTTTGAAGTTAGCAATGTCAGAAAACAGCAATAAAACCACAGAAACATCACGGCAGAATGATATCGAAGAGTATATACGCTATGCCACTTTATATGACAGAAACATAGTGGGAACTAGCACGTAGTTGAAACAAGCAGCAACAGTAGCTATGAGGAGCTTCCAGTCTTGCCCATGGACAGAAAGGAGATGTGATGAGATGTAGTTACTGATATTGGAACATCCACTCAGAGTGTCTCGAATCCTTTGTTGGCAGGTGTCCTAAGTGCTGAGATCTTAGAAATAAATCAAATCTCTCCTGTTACATACCAGAGGCACAGATTAGCATGTAGTTTCTTTAGAGAAAAGGTATAATCCAAAATAATCTTCAGATTTGTACTGTACATACTCAGTTTATAGCAATTGACTGCAACTGAGGTAATGTGGCACATTTAGACGGAGGCTATACTCTGATTATGGCATAACGGGTGTTTGGTCTTTATTTCTCAGTAACGTCCATCTTAGAAGTACTCAAATGTATTTATAGTTAAAGAAAGTTGAAAAAAACTGGAAACTCAGCATAGGCTCTGAAAGTCAACCTGGGGTTCTTCATGGTCCCACATTATCATAAATAATGAAGATTCTGCAATTGAAACTTAGTTGAAAAGTCTATTATGTACTGTGTCAGATTAGAAGAATCCCTATCACTTCGCCATAGCTATATTGATTCTGCATTGGTTAAGGGGAGAAAAACAAAAACTAATAATTTCCTTTTGTTACTAAAGCAAGGACTTAATCTCAGAATAAACACAGTGAGCATATCTGTAATACTCCAGTTTCTCGCAGTCATTTTCCTCATTATAACCATATATTAAACTTTGTAGCAGATCTTGTTTACCTCTCCAGTTTTTGCATCCTTCCACTCCAGAGACTAGATGCTAAAACACCGTTACTCTCCCGCAGTTTTTGAGCCAGGTTTTATCCCCAGCATTGATCTAGCAAACAAAAACAAGAAATAACTGGTGATATCTTTTCATCAGATGATAAGGTAATGGGGACAGAGAAAGACTTGTGCTGGCACAGTATAAACAGAAACAGTCATTTCCCTACATCTGAGATCTAGGAGTCAATCACTTCAATTCTACTGAAAGACAAAGCAAGGCTACACCTGGTATTTGATGCATTGTTGCAATATAATCATTTTGACAGGTTTTAGAGAAAACTCTGCTAGCATTTCACTGTAGGATTAATGGGGGCATACAGCAACATAGGAATTGCCATATCAGATGACAACAGTGGCCCATGTCCAGTATTTTGCCTCTCATAGAAATAGTATAATGGACAATTATGGTATAATTTGTCTTTAGGGGAGGTTTCATCCTAATTCCAGATAGTCAGGACTTGGTTTGCATGCTGAATCAAAGGTTTATATCCCATTTAAATCTGTAGTGCTCTCTCATAGAAATATGTAACTCTTTTTGAATCCTTAAAATTTTTGGCCTCAGTTACACCTTGTGGCAATGAGTTCCTCAGGCTAATATTGCATTGTGAAAAAATACACTGTGGTGGCAATGGCTCTGGATTGTGTTGCACACTGGTCCAGCAAGATGGAAATTCCACAATCAATTCATCTAAATTTATACATGAAGGGCTTAATCAATTCAATATAAACATGAATAATTTTATCAGTACTGTCTGTCAGCATGCAGTCCTTCCTCAAACTTATTCAGAACAACACTGAATTCCCTTATGAGTGATATCAAATTCACTTTCTTCTTCTTTTTTTTTTCCTTTGGAGATGCAGTCTCTCTCTATAAATCTAAATTCATATCCATGTGAAACATGAAAGGTCTATTCGTATTCTCCTAGCAGCATTTATCATCTTGGATGTCAACCTACACTGCATGATTCATTCTCAGGGCACAGCTGAATACTTTGATACCTTCACATGATATCTAAAAATTGGTCTCTTTGTGACTGATGGTCTCCATAAGAAAAAAAAATAGTTTGTATGCTAATATGGGATCTCCCATACAAAATACAGTTTTGCAATGTTCTGAAACACAGAAACCAGATGGGGTGAACATCTCCACATTAATTTAAAATAATAAATATTACATACAAAAGAGCTGTATTAACATTAACAGACTAGTAAGTTGTAAAGTGAAGCATTCAGAAATTAGGAAATGATAGAATTAAGGTTGCTTGTGCAATTTTTCCTTCACAACTCTCCTATAAGGTAAGAAATTTGTATCATCCTGAATTTACAGATGGGGAAATGAGGCAGAGAGAGAGAGTGTTTAGGACAAAAATTTGGAAAAACATCCACTAATTTGGGGGATCTCAGTGATTAGCTGCCCACTTTGAGACATGTAGCATCTAATTTTAAGTTCTTCCCATTTTGGGGGATGTATATATTCAAAGCACTGCATTAAATTAATTAATTCCACAATAGACCTGTTAAGGAGTTGGTAAGTATTACAACCCAAACCTGTCAATATCCTGATATAGGGTAAAGCAGTAAACTTTAGAGATGTACAACTGCATAAAAGTACCTAAAGACACAAAGACAAATTTAAATAAATATACAGAGAGGTGCAGAGGTGGAGGACAGGGAGGCCAGAGCTAGTGAGGGGTATATAGAGAGACTATATCATTATATTCTCCCCTCTCTCTGCATTCCCCAACCAGTACCACCATTTCAACCGTTTCCTTACACTAGCATTTCATTCCAAAAGACCCCACCCCAAAGAAACCAATTACATTCTAAAACATACCCTCTAAAACCCTCCTCAGTTTCATTCTAGACCTCCCTCCCCCATTTCAATTTAAAACACACACATACCCTCCTCATTTTTACTCAAAATTATATTCAGTGTAAACATATTGAAAGACGGGCAGTTGGAATATGTCCAATATTTAGTCATTTTAGTAGTGCATCTTTCTGTTATCAGCTTTCCACTCAAACTACAATATTGAGTGTTGTATAGAGTTTTTAATAAGATGATGTAATAAGGGGAAAATAACCTATAAGGGTACTAATTAAAAAATTTTCTAAATAGTAAATGAACACTGATTTAAAACTTAGTATAAACAGTCACTTATATTTAACCAGGGAGGATATTCATTCAGGTACCCAGTTTACAGTATTTAATATTAAAACCCGCTTTAGTAACCGCAAGCTGCATGCCCATGTCACTTAAAACACAAGCAATGTAATTTGGAATTATAATTAATAACTATTTCATATGTGGGTTATTCAGGTAAGTAGAACCAACACTGTTTGTTGGTGAAAAATGCAGATTCCATAACAGAAAGGTTTAATGACTTTGTGTTGGATTTGCTGAACTGTTTATGACCAAACAAAAATGAACAAAAAAAGTCAAAAAAGTCAAAATCTTTCATTTCATTTAATTAATAAAATGAAACATTTCAAGCGTTCAGTTCAACATGGCTTTTTGTTTGAAAATTTCCTTCCATTTTGTTTCAAAATGTTAAAAATGCTCAAAATCAAACTGAAACATTTCATTTCAGTTCAAAATGTTTCATTTGACCCAAAATTATTTTTTAATTTTTTATTTGAAAATTTCAAAAAATTTCTTTTGAACCTGAAATAAAAAATAAAATATAATAATAATAAATAATAATAATAATAATCCATTATCTGCACAGCTCTAATTGTGGATACAGAAAAGAAATGTAGAAATGATTGCATTTAGTTTTTAACAATTTAAAACCCTGAAAAATATGGAGTAAATATTTTCCAGGCATTTCTACATTCTATTGACATCTTTCAGGACACACTGTTATGTTTCAACACTACAGATATTTAGAACCAGGTCTAGGTTGTGCTATTTGGATTTTTTCTTATTCCTTTGAAATGAAATCTGTGTGTATACTAAAGCCTAATTCTTCCTTCAATGGAAGTTAGTCAGTTGGCTTTTGTTTTTTTGTTCTTGCTGTCTGTTTGTAATTCTTTCATCTTCATTTAGGGCACAAACATATTTTCTTGCTATTCAGGGTTTGGAAATCTTTGTCATTATACCTTGGTTCCCTTTTTTAAACACAAATACAAATGGTGGTTTAGAGTACATTTGGTGGAGAGCATAGTGGTTAAATTTTATCCAGAACTCAAGTAGCCAATATTTGATCCAGACACAGTGGCTAAGACACATGGATGGATTGTAAGTGGTAGGCCATAACTTTTATTAAACAAACACAGGAGTGGAGTTCTACCTGGCCATCACTCATACTCTCCTGTATCAGGTATTTAAGTGGTTCCAGTCCGGGGGTTACAGGGCTCTTACCACATAACCCATAAATGGTGGAAGGCTCTCCTCAGCCTAGTATCCAGGATTCAGCTCACCACCCCCCATAACAGGAGTAGAGGGTGGCAGAAGGATAGGGAGCCTCAGTCTCCAACGGCCATAAGGTCTCACCGTATCCCATGAGGCTAAGGCCCATTAGCAAAATCACAGGCCTTTTACCTAGGGGACCCATTCATTTTATCCTTTTTACCTCACTGGAAACAAGCTGAAAGTTGCAATGAATTCACAACTTAAGACAAATACTTCAGCTAGGTACCAAGCACATTCCTACTTAATGCACTGTGGCTTGAAGATGCTGTGAGGAAGGAGAAAAAACTCTGGGCCTCTGTCAATTGTCCCTAATGGGTGATCATCATCCCACATCATCTGTCAGGCTTGAGTCCCATTCCTAGTTAAGGGTGGGGTTGCTGAAACAGAGCTGAAAGAGGGTCCACAAGGTCCTTGCTCCAGATTAAATCCCAGAAACTGGGGAATGTTGGTCGATCAGCACCCCTACCCCCACCCCAATTGGCCAACGGGTGTCAGAGACTCTGGGTAGGAGGAGCTACTTGGCGTCACTCAGCAAGTGTCTCCTTCTCTTGCTGCTGGGGATTTACCCCTTCACCGCTGGCCCAGTCAAGTTCCCTCACCCATTGAGATAGAGAGGTGGCATTTTTAGTTAGTGCTTCTCCATCATTCAGACTTTATAAACTAACATTATCACATCCATGTTCAGCAGTGTGTTACTGTGTTCAAACATTTGTCTCCCATCCTAAACCAAGATTAACATTCAAATCTCTGCAAAACTGAATGTTAACAACTCCACTCCCATACCCTTCTGTAAAGCAATTATATTGATTTTTCAAGCTACCCTCTTTCAGAGCACACTTTTACTTCTAGTAATTTTCCAGTAGTAATTACTCAGAGAATCAGTCTGACTTTTTGAACCTGTAAATAATCAGTACCAACATGAAATCAATTAGAATACACATTATCTTCATTAAAATGGTTTCACTTATAACCTTGAACTACGATGTAAAACATTTCAAAATCTAAAATTAACTCTGTTAATTTTTTACTGCTTTCTTTATTCACTGTAATCCATAATGTTTGCAGGTAGATGACACTTATTATCACTGCATCAACAATAACGTTACTCTTATTCTATTTCTTTTAATGGTTTTTTATTTTATTTTACTACAGCACTGACAACGCGAGAGCTTTTGCTGGAAATTCAGATATTTCAATACAGCTATACCAATTTACACCAGCTGAGAATAAGGCTCATTGTCTTTAATGAATCCAGAGAGCATATGAAGAAAGGATTAGTAAAATATCGTATATCATGTTTTGTAACTGAAGTCTACTGCTTAAATGATGTATTTCTACAAGTTTGCTGTCTACATGAGCATTTGTACTGCAAAATGGGGCCCCATCAGGATTAGAGTCCCTTAGCACTAATGCAATATAAATACTTGATAGTAAATACAACAACTACTATTACTGGCAACAGGAGAATAAGCACACAACGAATACAAGAAGGATTGTGCTTGGCCAACGTAACATATAACTAAGATAAAATGTCTTATTTTGGTTACCTTTCAGGTCCCCTATCTTATTGCTGTTGTCTCCTTAGTTGAAAGCTCATTAAGGCCTGGGAATATGCCATGATTTTCTGTAAAGCAGCTAGCACACTATGGATACAACATAAAGAGATAATATAACAATGCTGAAGGTCCTTAATTAAAGTAATGTTGACTGAAACACTGCAGTGCTTCTCTTGGTGAACAGCACAGAAAGGTAGAGTTCAGTGAGAGAGACAGAGAAATGGCTAGCCCAAGGAAAGGACAATGGGCCACTGAGCCTTTCGTCTTTACATCACTGGTTCCAAATGCAGCTGAGGTCTGCAAAAACCAAAGTTACCAGGTGAAACCCTGGTGCCATCCTGGAAGTTCTGCCATTGACTTCAGTGAGGACAACACCCACCATCTGTTGTCTCTTCATGGCTTGTGTGAAGCGATTGATGCTCTTAATTCAGTCCCTAATGGAAAAGCATCCACTTCAACATTGGCACTAATGAAAACACTTATTGGCAGTTTCAGAAGAGAGCAAGTGGTTGAATGGAAATGGAAATAAAACTACATTTGCGTCCCTAGAAGCAATCCTTCCAGTCCTCTATTGAGAAACAATGGCAGGCCAAGCATGGGAAAGATTGTAGCCACTGCTTCTGTCTGTAGTGTACTTGTCTAGCGGATAGGGAGCTTCAGTTTCCAGGGCTGTCAACCCAACACCTTTCATGAGACCTGAATTAGATTATTTTCCAACTGTTGTGGAAACCAATCAGTACATATGTGTTTGCAACATTACAAAGGCCAGTAAAAAACTCTCCCTAGTATCCTACTATACATTTTTAAAAGCCACTATTTTATTTAACAATACTAGAAATATAGGGGTCTATTTTCCTCTTAATGATTGTTCTTCAGTTCCTTCAACACAAATAGGAATTTCATACATTCCAGAACCTTAAAAATAAGCACACGTGAAACTTCTTTCAAAAATACCTGCATGATCTTCCTGTACTTATAAACATTCAAGACTACCACTATTAATTCAATTGCAGAAATACTGATAACATAAATCAAGCATGTCCTTGAGGAATTACATTACCTTGCCATCTACATTTCTGATTCTTTTCAACTAATAGTCAATTGATCCATTCAATATCTGAACCTGGCACATGAACCACTGAACCATGAACAATAGTATTTTATTCATTTTAAATCCTGTTAAATGTACAGGATGTGAAATTTACCCCATGCAGAGGCTGAACTAAGATTTACATATCACTGGAGGGCTTAAATGGTACTCAAATGGTGCATAGGTCTTGTGGTGGCTGTCTGCACAGGTTTTCATTTCATCCCTTAATAACTGGCTGTTTCCAGTTCTCCTATTCAATAATTTTTTTTGCTTCCTTCTTTACAACATAGTAAGGCAATAAAGAACTGCCACTTTCATGGATTTCAGTACCAGCATTCAAAATCTTCTGGGGTCATTGGTAGTTGCTAATATGTATTAGCAGTTCTCTAACACTTAACAGTAGAAGCCATCATTTGAATTAGAAAATCAGTACAAAGCTTCTGAAAATGCAAAAGTGGTGTAATCTAAATATGATCTTGCATTTAGCTCATCCATCAAATTTTGTACAAACTTATGCCCCATGCAACCCAGCAACTCCATTGACGGCAAGACATAAACCAGGCCAGTTATTGGTCATACATGTTAAATTTAAGACACACACAATATATAGGTAAAGTACAGTCCTGTAAAAATTGAGGTTTATAGCAAAAGTGGTGTTATTGCAAAACTGAAAAAAAAACCCAGCTTGTAGAGTAATATACCAAGTAAATATTAATGTGAAAAATGTTTGTTAAAATATCAGTATGTATTTGACAAAGCTATTTTATTAAAGGTGGAAAACATTCTGGCATGTCTAACAATAGTATGGTAGCAAAATATTTGTTTCCTAGACAGAGTTTAGTTATATTTTTAACTATATATAGTTTAACTATATATATTTTTAAATCTGCAGTATTATAATAAAAAACATTTAATGTTAATAATTAAAAATCCTAATAAATCAACTGGTCATAATGGGCTTGATTTCAGAGGTATTGTTCTCCTTCCTCTCTCACTGATTGAAATAGGAATAGGGAGTTCTCAACACCTCTGAAAACCAGACCCAATAAGTCAAGGTGTTGAAGTCAATTTACCAAAGCTTTGATTTTCACAGTGTTGGGTTATTGCTGCTCAGCCACGACTCTATTCTCTTGCACATTCTTTTTGTTCTTAAAAAGTCTTATTTTCTCAAGCACCACAAGAGGACAAAAATAAATAAATAAAATAAAAGACACCGGGAATGTGGTTTAAGTGGGCCACAACTTTATTAAGTAACATCTGGGAACTATCCAGCAATAACGTATCCAGTGCAGGTCATCCATCCTTTGCAATAGGTTCTACTTGGTGGAAGGTCACTGTCAATCACCCATGAAGCTGGTCTCTCAATCATTACTGGGACCCCACTACCTTGCTCAAAGGGTGGGAACAGCTGGTTGTCTCCTTGCTGTACCAGACATTAGGCGCTCCAACCAATTCTCCACCTTCTTTAGGACACACCTTCTCCTAATCTGCTTCCAAATTCTTGTTGATCAGTCAGCCAGATCCCCCTCTGAACAATTATCTGGGCTGAACATCTGCCAAGTTGTGACAACAATTCATTTCATAACCTAACATTCCATTTGGTCCCTGGGTTGCTAAAAGGAGGGTGAAGAAAACCCATACCATCCAACTAGTCTGGCAGGGAGGGAAAAGGCCTTCAGCAAAACCCAACAACCTTGTCTTATCCTAATCGGGGGGGGGGCGGGGTGTGGAGAAGGGAGATAGTTTTTTTTTTCTAAGACAAAATAGCATGTCCTGGCATGGTGAAGTTCTTCTAGTCTAGCAGCCAATAAGATTATGCTGCACTCTTCTCTCTAACTAATTAGCCACAGAGCCCCTCTTCTCAAACCCACAAGGAGGGAGTGGACTTGTAATCCTTAATGGGGCTGAGGGTTCTCTTTCCCCTGCTAGTCCAGACAAAACCTTCCCATCTTCAAGAGCACAGGAAGGGTGGAGGCATTTGAAAATAAAGTTCTTATGACCTTCTTCTGAGCATTATGCTATATGCAGCTTTTCTTATCTAAGGATACCAGATCCATCACAATGGGACACTATTTAGTGAAATGAATTGTCTTGTCACCTTTTATTGGTTCATGAGGAGAGATGATTTACCAGTTCCTTCTCTGTCTCTTTTGTATAGCTGACATGTAGATTATCAAAAACTATGGAATATTTCAAATACATCTCTTTCAGAAAAAGTGGATGATTCAAAACCAGGACAATCTTATGGCTAGAGACTGCTGTCGTGCTTGCTCTTTCTTGCCTTGTACCTAGACTTGTATCTAATTAGAGCTGGATGAAACTATTAAAGAAAAAAAAATTTCATTAAAAGCAGCATAATGTCAAAACTAATTTTTTTCATTAAAATATCATTTTTAATTTAATTTTCAAAAAAAATCAAAGCAAAACAGTTCAGGGCAAATTGGCCCCAAATTTTGTATTTTTTCTTTTACTTCTTCTCTTAGAAAAGTAGGAAAAGTTAGAGTGGAGGAAAATAACACTTACATTATAAAATTTTAATTGATGTTGCTTTTTTAAACACTCTCTAAGTGAGACATAGCAATGATTTGTTTGTTACCATTTCGAAGATACTCAAAAAAAGTGAGAAAGTGTGTATCTCTGTGTAAGTCATACCTTTCATACTTTGATATTGTTTTCCAGTTGGTAAAAATGTGAACATTTCAATTAATTATTTTTCTTTGAAAAATTCCAGTGGAAAAAATTACCAGAGATGGCAGGGCTAAATTCAAAGCTGGTTTCAGTACTACTTTCAATAACTTCAGTTTGAGTTTACCAATATTGACTTGAGTATCACCTAGGGACATGAGGACAATGTATAGGCTTGTGTATTTAGAAATATATGTGTATTTAGTTAGTATGGGAGTCAAAAAAGTTATTCACACAAGGTTTCATGATAAGCAATCATGAGGTTGTATTCAAAATGTGATAATTCATACCAATACATTGGAATTTATACTTATTTAAGATATACAATATTTACAGATACCACCCAGGACTTGTTACAGATGCAAGAGGAACCTGCAAAAGGAACTATATTACATAGATCCAAGAGGTGCTGACTTTTTATTTTTTTTTGTTATAGAGAATAAGGGGATTTTCTGATGGCTAAATTCAAATAAAGTGTCTGTTTCAATACATTTTGACGTATTCATGAGTTTAATTGCCTTCATGAGAAAATCAAAATAGAACTTTGTGATAGTGGCAGAGCCAGGTGCCAGCTCAGGCCAAGGCCCCTAGGCTTCACTGAACACTGATGAATGCGTAGCTGGGAACCAGTCTGGCTCATTTGTGTGTTAGTATTATTAAAATGGGCATTAGATTTATAGAGATGTATTTAGTGTTTGACTTTATTATATGCTTGTGAGTTGCTGCATGCATTAATTTCACTTACAATATCTGTATCCCATTCTATAAGGTAGTATTTAAGTGTTTGCTTTGTAACTGGAAACCCCTCCAGTCAGGAAAAATGCATTACTAAGTGTGAAATACAAGTTTATCACAAGAGGTATCATCTCTTCCCCAATTAAAGAATGCCTATAGACACTGGTTGAACCATTGTAGAACACCAGTGGACAAAAGACTTTGTTGATTGCTCCTTTCACAGTCGTTAAGAGGAGACATGCACAAACCCTTGTCCCATCACAGTTTGAACTCTGGGGTAAGGGAATAAAAATTCCTGACCAGAAACAACTGTATCACTCTGCTGCTTGGAATTTGAAGAGAGCAATATTTCTAAGCTTAAGGAAGGGATCCCCAAGCTTCTAGCTTGAGTTAGTCCTAGAAGACACAAAGAACTTGCACATTACAGCAGCTTCTATTACCTATTACTTAAGACTGTAACTCATTTGTGAGTGTATGTTTACCTGTTTTAACCTTATAAATACATCTCATTTCTTTTTCCTAGTTAATAACTCTTCAGTTAGTTTATTAAAGGATTGGCCACAAGTGTTGTCTTTGGTGAGAGATCTCAGATACAATTGACCTGGGATAAGTGACCTTTGGGACTGGGAGTAACCTGAATATTGATGTGATTTTTGGTATAAGGGACCATCTATCACAAAGCCAGTCTTGCCTGGGTGGCAAGATAGCCCAGCGTGCCCAAGGGCACTATCTGTAACTCCATATTAACGCTGTAACAGTGCCTGTGGAGTTCACACTTGATACCTGGTTGGCAAAATCTAATTATAGAACATGGCCAATTTGTGGTTTGTGCCTTCGTCTGTAACAGTCTGCCCTGAAGTTGACACTCACGTTCATGAGCCACTCCAGAGAGCCTGACAAACTTATTAAACATCAGAACACAAATTCACTGGTACTGTTGCCCCCTTTTGACTGAAGCAGCTAGTCAAGTTCTGGGCCCTATGGATATGCCAGCTGGGAGTAGAAATTGGTGATAAGTATTTATTTGATGCAGTTGTGTTTATTTACAAAGAACATACCAAGTTCTGTCTTTCTTATCACAGAAGGAATCAAATAGCAAGAAAGCTTTTTTTCCTCACAGCACCAATGTTGCATGTCTTGGGAGGAGCATCCTCTCCGAAGAGAACTGATTAGCACCAGATAAGGTAGCCTGTGGCTCTGACGTGTGCCTGTGAAAGGAAATTCTGGTTATCTGTGGAATGTACTGTTATTAGAACACTCTTTTCAGCCTGCACACACAACCCAACAACCTCTTCCCAGGTTTCTTCCAGGGTCACCCACCATGCTTCTAGCTGCTCCTTCAGTCTCACTTTCTTTCTGATTATGTCTAAAATATAGCTGTCACATCAGTATTCCATTAATGTATCCAATCCACCTCTCTGAGAGATGTTAGCTAGATCAATGGAGTAATGCTTCCATTGACCTAGCTGCAACTACAGTGGAGGTTAGGTCAACCTAACTATGGTGCTCAGGGAGCAAAATTTTTCACAGCCCTGAGCAACAAAGCTAGGTTGACCCAAGTTTTAGGTGTAGATCAGGCCTCAGTTTTTCCCAGTTTTTGTCTGTTCCATCTTTCCCCACACACATACCAAAAACAATACTCAGCCAAAAGCTTTTGGGCAGGTTTATGTACTCCTTTTGTCTTAGGTAGTGAGCTTATGGTTATGTTAACTGAAGGGTTAGTTCACACATATTAATCTCAATGGGGTTTTAACTCAATCCATAATGGGTATTCACCCATATTATAACATTACATGCTATAGATAACCAGAATTTCCTTTCACAGACACATCTCGGGGTATGTCTTCACTACCGGACAGATTAGCGGGCAGCAATTGATCCAGCGGAGATCGATTTATTGCATCTAGTCTAGACACGATAAATCGATCCCTGAGAGCTCTCCTGTCGACTCCTGTACTCCAGCTCAGCGAAAGGTGCAGGCAGAGTGAATGGGGGAGTGGCAGCAGTCAAGTCACCATAGTGAAGACACTGCAGTAAGTAGATTTAAGTACGTTGACTTCAGCTACGTTATTCACATAGTTGAAATTGCATAACTTAGATCAATCCCCCCCCACAAGTGTAGACTGGGCCTCAGAGTTACAGTCAGCCTTATTTGGTGCTAACCAATTCTCTGAAGAGAGTATGCTGTTCCCAAGACATGCAACAGAGTACAATGAATAAATCAATTGGGAATGCATGCATCTGCTATTAAAGTTATTTTATTCTTAGATCCTTAATATGACACAAATTGTTTGGAAACAGTTCATACCAGAGTACAACTTCCAGCTCACAAGTGAAACCTTTTCTTGTTCAGCCTGGAGCCAGGCTCAATGGTGGAGAACTGAACTGGCAGCCCCTCAGTTGCCTATTTAAAAGATGTGTATGGGTGAAAGGAGCCATGTATGAAATAATGTAGCTACCATTATTCCTGCTCATTTTGACATTTACTGATCTTTCATCTATTTCATATCTCTCTGCCATGCTTCAAGCAATTGAACTGCCTTGTAGGACCACACCCATCTTCCAAACCATCTTTCAAGCCAATAAAACTTAGCAAAACATCAGAAGATATTTGTACAATTCTTTGGCTCACTCTGTTTACAGATTTCCCTATCTAGGGATGAAAACATTTATGTTTCCAACTGACAGCATTTTGTTTGTTAACAAATGTTTTACAGGATTCAACTTCTTCCTTTATCCTCTGCCACAAATATTTTGCCATTGAGGATTAAATATGAATTTGACTGCCAGAACTGATATGGAGATTCCTGAAGTAACACTACTTTTGCATTAAACTCTTCCCCCAAAACATGCTAATGTGACAGGAAGGTAAAGTCACAATGACTTTTTGCACTGCATAATGAAACAATATTGCAGCATTGAATAAAAGAGACAGATACCAAAGCCATATGCTCGTTTAAACATTTTCCCATAAAAATAATTGTCCTGATTCTACAGAGTGCTCTGGCTGCTTTATATCACTTTAGCGTGCAAAATAGCCCTTATGCTAGTGGATTTGGCCACTAAAGGGTGCTGGCCCTGCTGAGAGAAATCCTCCGGTGCTGGCGAGCTGGTGGAATGGCTTTATATCAGATGCTCCTTTCAGGTGCTGACACAGCGAGTAAAGATGACAAAAAAGGGTCATGTCCAGGTTTCCTTTATGCCCAGCTTATCCTTGGCTGCTGAAGCAGCACATAGGTGCCTTTGGTAGCTGCTGCAAGATAGAAGAGCCTTCTAACTTGCAACAGAGACCAAGCCAGCATTTGGCAGTCTCAGGATGAAGGCCAGGGCAAGAGACTTAGAGCTGCCTTTCATGTCTTGTTCTAGATTTGTGCTCAGCTCTTCTCAGCCTGCCTAGAAGATCCAGTCTCTCTAGTCTGAGGTCATTTGGACATAAAGGGTTTTATTATTATTATTGTTGTTCCATTATATTCTGATGCTCTGTGTTATATTTTTACTGGAGATGGGTTCATGCTGCAAAAACCTGATCTACATCCAAATTTCGCATTAAGTTATATTCCATGTCGGAGGCTTGGTGTACTCCATTGTGAAGATACAGATTGTTTATAAAATTCAGATTTGGTTTAGTTTGGATTTTGAAGCCTCCATCTTCCAAAGTTTAGGGGTGTTCAGATCCAGCACCATCTCTTTCGATCACCCGCTTTTTAAAAATATTGGATATCTATGACCTGCACTGCATTTACTTGCTCTAAGAATATCATGAAAATGCAGGTCTTGGCTAACTATGTTTGCTTAACAGCGATGCTGGAGGACAGTACTTTGGAAACATCTGGATATTTTTGCTTTCTTTAAATGAGATCTCTTTGACCTCTAAAAATGAGTACCCCATTCCAACCTTGCTGTTTCTCCAGTCAAGTTGCATTAATGCCTGCATGAGAAAGGAGCAACCCTTGAATCGTTAATTGATGGAGACACAATTTTATGCCCTTTTTGTGGCTTTGAAACACATGGTCTCAAGCACTGATAACAAGAGTTCACTTCTCCAAAAGATTAATTTTTTCCCCTACCACATGGGTCAGCAAACAGTTTAGAATGCCAGAATACCTTTTAGACTCATAGACTCATAGATTCATAGGTCAGAAGGGACCAATATGATCATCTAGTCTGACCTCCTGCACAAGGCAGGCCACAGAACCCTACCCATCCACTTTTATAACAACCCCTAACCCAGGACTGAGTTATTGAAATCCTCAAAATTGGTTTGAAGACCTCAAGCTGCAGAGAATCCACCAGCAAGCAACCCATGCCCCACGCTGCAGGGAAAGGCGAAAAACCTCCAGGGCCCCTGCCAATCCGCCCTGGAGGAAAATTCCTTTCCAACCCCAAATATGGCGATCAGCTAAACCCTGAGCATGTGGGCAAGACTCACCAGCCAGCACCCAAGAAGGAATTCTCTGCAGTAACTCAGTTCCCATTCCATCCAACATCTCCCCGCAGACCATTGAGCAGACTTATCTGGTGATAATCCAAGATCAATTGCCCAAATTAAACTATCCTATCATAACATCCCCTCCATATACTTATCAAGCTTAGTCTTAAAGCCAGATAAGTCTTTTGCCCCCACTACTTCCCTTGGAAGGCTGTTCCAGAACTTCACTCGCCTAATGGTTAGAAACCTTCGTCTAATTTCAAGTCTAAACTTCCTAATATCCAGTTTGTACCCATTTGTCCTCGTGCCTACATTAGTACTAAACTTAAATAATTCCTCTCCCTCCCTAACGTTAACCCCCCTGATATATTTATATAGAGCAAGCATATCCCCCTGCAGCCTTCTTTTGGCCAGGCTAAACAAGCCAAGCTCTTTGAGTCTCCTTTCATAAGGCAGGTTTTCCATTCCTCAGATCATCCTAGTAGCCCGTCTCTGGTCCTGTTCCAGTTTGAATTCATCCTCCTTGAACATGGGACACCAGAACTGCACACAATATTCCAGATGGGGTCTCACCAGTGCCTTATATAACAGTACTAACACCTCCTTATCCTTGCTGGAAATACCTCGCCTGATGCATCCTAAAATCGCATTTGCTTTTTTAACAGCCGTATCACATTGGCGGCTCATAGTCATCCTGCTATCAACCAATATCCCAAGGTCCTTCTCCTCCTCTGTCGCTTCCAACTGATGCATCCCCAACGTATATCTAAAATTCTTATTATTAATCCCTAAGTGCATGACCTTGCACTTTTCACTATTATATTTCATCCTATTACTATTACCAGTTTACAAGGTGGTCCAGATCTTTCTGAATAGTATCCCTGTCCTTCTCCATGTTAGCAATACCCCCCAGCTTTGTGTCATCTGCAAACTTTATTAGCACATTCCCGCTCTTTGTGCCAAGGTCAATAATAAAAAGGTTAAATAAGATCGGTCCCAAAACCAATCCTTGAGGGACTCCACTAGTAACCTCCTTCCAGCCTGACAGTTCACCCTTCAATACGACCCGCTGGAGTCTCCCCTTTAACCAGTTCCTTATCCACATTACAACTTTCATATTCATCCCCATCTTTTCCAATTTAACTAACAGTTCCCCATGTGGAACTGTGTCAAACGCCTTACTGAAATCGAGGTAAATTAGATCTACCGCATTTCCTTTATCTAAGTAATCCGACACCTTCTCAAAGAAGGAGATCAGATTGATTTGGCACGATCTACCTTTAGTAAATCCATGTTGCAATTCGTCCCAATTACCATTGACCTCTATGTCCTTAACTACTTTCTCCCTTAAAATTTTTTCCAAGACCTTACATACTACAGACGTCAAGCTAACAGGCCTATAATTACCCGGATCACTTTTACTCCCTTTCTTAAAAATAGGAACTACGTTAGCAATTCTCCAGTCGTACGGCACAACCCCCGAGTTTATCGATTGCTTAAAAATTCTCACTAATGGGCTCGCAATTTCATGCGCCAGTTCCTTTAATATCCTCGGATGGAGATTGTCTGGGCCCTCCGATTTTGTCCCATTAAGCTGTTCAAGTTTGGCCTCTACCTCAGTTGCGGTAATATCCACCTCCATATCCACATTCCCGTTTATCATCCCTCCATCATCGCTAAACTCCTCACTAGTCTTATTAAAAACTGAGGCAAAGTACTTATTTAGATATTGGGCCATGCCTAGGTTATCCTTAACCTCCATTCCATCCTCAGTGTATAGTGACCCCATTTCTTCTTTCTTTGTTTTCTTCTTATTTATGTGGCTGTAGAACCTTTTACTCTTGGTTTTGATTCCCTTTGCAAGGTCCAGTTCAATGCGGCTTTTAGCCTTCCTCACTTTATCCCTACATGTTCTGACCTCACCAAGGTAGCTTCCCTTGCTAATCCTGCCTTTCTTCCACTCCCTGTAAGCTTTCTGCTTTTTCCTAATCCCCTCTCTGAGTTGCTTGCTCATCCAGCTTGGCCTACAACTCCTGCCCATGGTTTTTTTTCCCCTTTCTTGGGATGCAGGCTTCCGACAATTTCCGCCACTGCGACTTAAAGTAATTCCAGGCCTCCTCCGCATTTAAATCCACAAGTTCCTCCGTCCAATCCACTTCCCTAACTAATTTCCTTAACTCTTTAAAGTTAGCCCTCGAGAACCCTAATCCCAGATCTACATTCGTTTATCTTTCCATCTAGTTTGAACTGAATCAGCTCATGATCACTCGAACCAAGGTTTTCCCCTACCACCATTTCTTCTACGAGGTCCTCACTGCTCACCAAAACCAAATTTAAAATGGCATCCCCTCTCGTAGGTACTTCAACTACCTGATGAAGAAATCCATCTGCTATCACATCACTAAAGAGCAATAGCCCTGTTTTTCTAGAATCAGTATTTACTAAAGAGACAGGTCAATAATCAAGTTTGCGTGTGTGTGTGTGTATAACTGAAACTTTTGTTTTTGTCTAGGAGTCTAAATATAACATATATAAATAACCTACATATATATATTCAGAGATGGCCCATATTGTTGGCAAGGGAAAGTGCCACATGCCTGACCATGCCACAGTAGCTGCTGGCCAACGGCAGTCCTCTTTGGTAGAGGCCACAATGAGTTAACTCCTATTGTGTCTTTCAAATGCTGGGACTGGTGGGTTGATGAGGACTGACCTACAGAAGAACAGCAGTAGGTGAAGATAAACCTCTATGAACCACTGCAAATTTGACATCAGCCCAGCGTCAGAAAAAGGTGTTAGATTCACAAAGAAATCTGTCAAGTATCAGAGGGTAGCCGTGTTAGTCTGGATCTGTAATCTGGGCATGTTTACAAGGCCTAGGAGTTATCTGATGTGGCACCTCTGTGTGGGACTGTCCTCCAGGAAATGTTGGTATGCTATTGATCTGAACATGAAAAGATGGGAAAGCTGTTTATAGCCTAGGGTGACTGGACCCTTAATCCCTGTCCCCATTTTTCACTGCTTCCAGGACCAGTTGCATTTAGAAGCTGTCCTAAGGTTAAATAAAGTTGCAACCACTTGGCCAAAAATGATAATTATTGTCTCCATACTCATTGGCCCCTACCATTCACAATGGTCAGTGTATGATTTCTAGAAATACATGTACTTCCATACCTCACTTTTTAACCAAGCAACCTGCCCTTTATTGTAAATTGCACATCTACAGCCAACTATCATAAAATAAACAGCTACTAGCAGTAATCACAGAGAGGAGTATGTCACAAATAAATCTATCCTCTCACTGATATAGGGAGCAAGCCCTATTCTTTTTGTCATGAAAGTAACCCCATAACAGATCGATAGGTATTTCTTATTTTCATCTGTATCTATAGATTCTTTCTGAAAACTATATGCTCACTGTCCATCTATTGCCAAAAGTTTGCAGTGTGACTAGTGGGGAAATTTGTGATTGAACATTTAGGTAAATCAGAAACTAAGTTCTGGTATAGTGGATTTACACCACTTTTCTATTCATGTACCCAAAACTTTGTTCATAGAAACAGTCATGGAAAATGATTTTTGGGTCCAAATTAAATTTTGTGACTAAATTATCTTTGTTTCAAATAAAACTAGTAAACCTTCTTCATTGCCCAGTCACTTTATCCAAAAAAGACAGCTGAGCATCAGAAGTACCAGCTTGTGGGGATTATGGTAATGTCTGTTAGGCTTAAATGTAATTTTTGGACAGGTCAGATCCTTTCCTCCTACACTGTTACCAAAATTATTTAGCCAGTATGTATCCTTAAGAGAATCCATACTTATGCTAAAGTGAACCATTTCTCAGCACCCTTTGTACAGAAATATATTAAAAACTGTGTAAGATTTTGTTCTTGGTGCACATAGAGATAAACATAGTGTTTTGCTAAGGTTTGTGAAACTAATAAGCAACTGATATAACTGTTGCTAGAAACAGGTACAAATTTCTGACAACCTTGTACACCAAGGGCAAAACTGCATGGGAATGGAAATATTAGGGTAAGAATGAATCACACCAATTTTGGGGAGTTTGCCTATATATACTACTCAGCAGTGAATTATATTTCTGGACAGTCCATGCTGTTGGTTGTACCCCAGATCGACGGAGTGGTAAAATATGTAATCCCTATCTTTCTGTATCTGTGCTGAATAATTCTGATTAAAACCCATGGGTTAATAAATCTGGTTGACTGTGATTGACGTTCTATTGAAAAATGAGCCAAATTTTCAAGTACAGTAATAACTGCTTCCTCTCTTGCGTGTTGTCAGTGCTTATGACCAGGAAAGGCAGTTGCAAACTGAACATATAAGTAATATTAAATATAAAATTGGATGAATACACTATACACTATGAATAACTCTGATTGTGACTAGAAGCCTGATTGTGACTCCCTTGCCATTCCAGTTTACCAAAATTTACCAATTCATCTCAGAAATATCTTGTGCATTCCTCAGGCAGATGGAATTTATTTTTCTGAATAGCCTAAAGTCTGGAGCTCCCAAAGAATGAATGGCAGTAGAAACAATCTGAACTAAAAACAGGACATGTTATACTGGAAACCTAACTGAATATATGCTGAAGTTTGAATGGCAGGGGAAAAAACTCCATAGCTGATCAGCAAAAACTTACCCGGCATCCCAGAATTGTTTTTTAGGCTCTGCAACTACATTAACAAACCAGCTCAGCCAGACTGGACATAAATTAATTTGGTAGAAAAAGGATTACAGATCTCTCTGTGGCAGGGGCTTAGCTTTTTAGAGAATGTACAAAACTGTCTGCACTGGCATTATAGTTTTTCACTGGTAAATGGCTCTGACTTATTGAAAAATAAATCAACCTATATGCATATTCTCCCTATTAGCATTTCCTTACTTTTTAAAATAAGGAAATAATCATTGTAGATCAAAAAAGATTAATATAATAGCATAGAAAATCCTAAACTTTTGGGGCAAACGTACCAGTGATTCAGGGTGTCAGTGATTCAGATTAAGACTTTGGCTGTACTGGCCAACCTCCTTACACCTCTGCCCCCTACAGCCAGCCTCTGTGCTGGATCTGTGGCTCCAGAGCTACGCACCACTCATTGGAGCTTTGACTCTTGTGATTCCAGAATGTGTTAGATTGCATGAGACTGCAGTTTAGAGCAGTACAGTTGCCAATGATAGACAGAGAGTATGTAGCTGAATGAGGTAGTGGTGCACAAAAGCTCTTCAAACAGGCATGCCCCAGTTCAATCATTAAGTGTTAGATTCTGTTCCCCTTAATCATGTGGAGTAGAATTGGACCAGTCAAAGAGTAAGGAAATACTCAACATAAGGTGGGTCTCAAAATCTGCTCTAAAGGCAGGAAGAAGAGCTGTCCTTGGTCCACGAGGCAAGTGGAGCAGACCATCCAGCTACCAAATCTGTAATTCTTTTCATTATATTAGGAGGACAACAATTAATATGAACTTGATTTTTTCCCCAAATTAATCATCAACATTTTCAATTTCTGAAATCTTTGCCAGGGCAGACTAGTTCAATGACTCAAAAATGGCTGATCAGGCTTGTTTAAAAACAAGGGTCAATGTTTATCTGGCTGTGAAATGATTCACTCGACAAAAAGGACATTCTTGCCAAAGCAAGAGAGACTCAACAATCAAACACATATTGGTTTAACTGTTTCTAATTTTAATCTGAAAAAGGTTACTGGCAAAAATAATCTGTACATTGGTATGCATATTCAGCACAGGCCTAGAATGCAGAACACCAGCAGTGTTCATCTTGTCAGAAAACCATCACACAATACTGAGCCTGGAATGCTACAAGTATTTGGTTGCCAAAGGGGTTGAAAAGTCATGGTCTGCTTCAGGGTTGAAAAAATACGGTTCTATTTATTTAAACAATTCTGGTATTCAGCAATATAAGAAGGTCTGCTGAAAAGGCCTGATCCAAATCAGAATAGCTGTACATACTGAATGCTCTGGGCTATTTAGAATGGAATTATGTTTGAACTGTTAAACCTGTCCGCACATTGAAACAGATAAGGTCCGTTCTTTTGTTGTTTCCCAAACCAGAGTTCAAATTAAGTCTGTTTGCAGCACTCCAAATAAGAAGCAGATGGTACCCTTGCAATTTCAAACTTGTCTTCACACACTTCCTTCTATGTATGGACAGATGGCCACAACTATTGGTAGATGATTATTTTAAAAGTAGATTACAAAATTATATTGCTTCACCTTGTGGATAACATGAGGGATGGGGCTACCTACCTGCTACATTGATCTGTTATGATGGTTAACAGCAAGGACACTTGTCCTGTATTTGGTTTTATGTATTTTATGTTATGTATCTGTACATTCAGAAATGGTTTGCTCTTGCAGTACTATCCCCAAATGATTAGAGGCAGTGAATACTGGAGCATGCTAAACAGAGTTAGTCAAATCCTAGAAAGTCTATATGGTTACTTAAGCCATAGAACTTTTAGATGTTTATCTAAAGATTTCCAGATCTCTGACTTCTCTTCTCACTTCCTAGCACCCCGTCTTCTATCCTACTCACCCCCAACAGGTCCTCTTTCATATTTTCAAGATGTTCATCAAGAACCTATGTTTGCTGATATTCCATTGTGTCAGAGGTGTTGTAACACCAGACCTGCTTCTGCATGTCTGCCCTGGCCTCCATGCTTAGATGCAAAGCCAGCATGTACACCGAGCTGTTTCCTGTTATTGTCTTTGCCAGTAAAGGCTGAGGGTTGACCATTCCAGTAAGGCTGAGGCTGAAGTTTGACCGCTCTGTTGCAACTTTACAGATACTTTACAGATATTTTGCAAACAGCTTGCAACAGAATATCCCCCGCTCTTCGGGCAAACTCAGCGAAACCCTATCTATAGTTAATTTTACTTTAATTGGTAGACGAGAAGCCCCATATAGCTGTCAGCGATTTCTTCACTAGATCTTGTGGGGGGAGCGTCACTTTGGGTATATCTGTCCTGCCCACAGTTTGGCAGGCAGAGAGGAGAACGCACTTGAGTCACTTGCACCCTGAGTGCACCCGTAACCGAGCCTGATCACCTCGAAGCCTCTCTCAGCTCTCGTGTTCCAGTGGAGCTTACGCGTCTGCCGGCCGTAATGTTTTTGCATTGGTTTGTATTAGTAAGTATGCTTTGTAATTAATTGTTTTTGGAAGCTAACAAGATTTTCTTTTTGGGTTAACTGTATATTGTGTCTTTCCTTGTATGAATATATTGTGTGTTTCCTTGTATAAATAGAGTTGTTAGTCAATATTGTTTCTGTATCACTAATAAACCATTAAGGTAAAGCCATACGTCTCAGTGCCTGCACACTGTGCCACAACTGTTCCCCCTCTAAACATCCAAAAACGAACCTTTATCGTTTGGTCACCCCTGCAACCTGGTAGATAACAGGTGTGCATCTGACTACTTGGGTCCTCGCATACTATCGGGTGACTAACAAGAGGATGACCCCTCACAGACAGCACTCTCTTGAAATATCCTGTATGCTCTGGAGTTTCCACAAGTCAGATGTTGATAAATGCAAAGTAATGAACATTGGAAAACATAATCCCAACTTCACCTACAAAATGATGGGATCTATATTTGCTGTTATCACTCAAGAAAGAGATCTTGGAGCCATTGTGGATAGTCTGTGAAAACATCTGCTCAATGTGCAGCAGCAGTCAAAAACTAATAGAATGTTAGGAACCATTAGGAAAAGGATCGATAATGAGACAAAAAAATATCATACTGCCACTACATAAATCCATGGTATGACTACACCTTGAATATTATCTACAGTTCTGGTCACCCCATTTCAAAAAAAGATATATTGGAATTGGAAAATCTACAGAGAAGGGCAAAAAAAATGATCAGGGGTATGAAAGAGCATCCATATAAGGAGAGATTACAAAAACTAGGACTTTTTCAGATTGGAAAAGAGACGACTAAAGGGGGATATGATAGAGGTCTATAAAATCATGAATGGTGTGGAGAAAGTGAATAAGGATGTGTTATTTACTCCTTCCCATAACACAAGAACTAGAGGTCACCCAATGAAATTAATAGATATCAGGTTTAAAACAAACAAAAGGAAGTACTTCTTCACACAATGCATAGTCAACCTGTGGAACTTGTTGCGGGGGGATGTTGTGAAGGCCAAAATTATAACAGGGTTCAAAAAAGAATTAGATAAGTTCTTGGAGGATAGGTCCATTACCAGCTATTAGCCAAGATGGTCAGGAATGCAACCCCATGCACTGGATGTACCTAGCCTCTTACTGACAGGAGCTGGGAGTGGATGATAGGGGATGGATCACTCAATGACTACCTGTTCTGTTCATTTCCTCTGAAGCATGTGGCATTGGCCACTGTCGGAAGACAGGATACTGGGCTAGATGGATCATTGGTCTGACCCAATATGGCTGTTCTTATGTGTCCAGGAATGCACTGTCTCTATAATATAAGCAGTGTCATATGATTGGGTAGACTGATGCTATTACAGAACACAATAGAATGTGAGGGGGAGGGATAGCTCAGTGGCTTGAGCATTGGCCTGCTAACTCGAAGGTTGTGAGCTCAGTTGTTGAGAGGGCCATTTAAATTTTTGGGGGGGGTAGGATAGCTCAATGGTTTGAGCATTGGCCTGCTAAACCCAGGGTTGTGAGTTCAATCCTTGAGGGGGCCTCTTAGGGATCTGGGGCAAAAATTGGTCCTGCTAATGAAGGCAGGGGGCTGGACTCAATGACCTTTCAAGGTTCCTTCCAGTTCTAGGAGATTGGTATATCTCCAATTATTATTATTATTTAATGCTGTAAATGTTACCCTTTCTGCCTTACTTTCCTTTCATTTCACAAAAGGCAAACATGTGAAAGAAAAAAGGAATCAAATAACAAACAAAATGGAAAATAGGAGAACAAACTTCCAGTAGACTCCTTCCAGTACATCACCTTTGGCAGAGGTAGGAAGATGGAGAAACAACTCAAAGGAATAATAATAAGAGCCTATCAAAGGGCACAAAAAGGTCTTCATGTGATAGGCTTCTACCTTCCTATTAGCAGAAAGGAAGAAAACAAACCACAAAAGGTGAAATCATCTTGGATTTATCATAAGCATGACATTTTCCTGTGTTCCCTCTTTTCCATTAATAGTTAACTATGTCCAGAGAGTAAGTGCAAACAATGGACCAGTGGAACAGATTGTAACCATCTTATGCCTAACACCGAGATGTGGCCCTTAGAAATTGTATCTCTATATACAAGAGGATGACAACAATGATTATATAGGATCTATTACAGCTGTGGACTGCATGTTGGCCATGCCATTCTAAATGACAAGGCAAGATTAAGAAATGTTAGATTAGAGTTCAGTGTGTGCCCTGTCCTTTTTATACAGTATGGAACCTGCTGTAGGGAGTTTCTGGAGGGCTAAATATTTCAGATGGCTTCATTGGCTCATATAAAATAAAACAAACTATAACTTGTACTGTAAACACAACAACAAAACTGGAAAGACTGTCTACCAGGCAGAATTTTTCCAGGGAGCTGGTTTGAAGACTTAGTAAAACAAAACTGTCATAAAACACAAAACAGTGTATCTGGTTCTCTCATGTATTTATAACATTTTATTCTTTTAAACACCTTCTTTTCCTCATACTGTCAAAAGAAGGCTCAAGATTATATTATTTCAAGTGAAAAAGAAAATTGGACTGGCTTGCTTTTATTTATTTTCTATTATGTTTTATAGCCACAACAATGAAGGCTGGGACTCAAACACTAAATGCATTGGGGGTATGGAGGGTGGGGGCAAATTGGATAGTCGATCACAATAATTAGAGTTGTGTGCTTCCTGTTTACAAAGAAATAATTAACCTACATAATGTGCAGGTCTCCAGAAGTAAAAGCAAAACAATAATGGGCATGCATTGCTGAAAGTAATGATTTTAAATTGGACTTTGTAACCAGTTTATCTAGTAATAGGGGATACCAAGACAAAACCAAATAGACCTAAAGTCAAACTGTGCTTTTAATAAGAAAATAAACAAGCACCGAAAAAATGGAATTAAAAACAACCATGAAAGCTCTTGGGGCTGTAGGTGTATAAATCACTATACTTATCACAGTCATAGCTAGGGTGAAAACTCATTGCCATATAACAAAATCTTCATGTGTCATGTCAAACGTGCAAAACATGTCATGGCCAGAGACAAGCTTGCCAGCTCACTTCTGAAAGCTTTCTTGCACAAAGCAAGTATCAGAGGGGTAGCCATGTTAGTCTGGATCTGTAAAAGCAGCAAAGGGTCCTGTGGCACCTTATAGACTAACAGACGTTTTGGAGCATGAGCTTTTGTGGGTGAATACCCACTTCGTCAGATGCATGTAGTGGAAATTTCCAGGGACAGGTATATATATGCAGGCAAGCTAGAGATAATGAGGTAGTTCAATCAGGGAGGATGAGGCCCTGTTCTAGCAGTTGAGGTGTGAAAACCAAGGGAGAAGAAACTGGTTCTGTAATTGGCAAGCCATTCACAGTCTTTAATTCTGAGCTGATGGTGTCAAATTTGCAGATGAACTGAAGCTCAGCAGTTTCTCTTTGAAGTCTGGTCCTGAAGTCTTTTTGCTGCAGGATGGCCACCTTAAGGTCTGCTATAGTGTGGCCAGGGAGGTTGAAGTGTTCTCCTACAGGTTTTTGTATATTACTATTCCTAATATCTGATTTGTGTCCATTTATCCTTTTTTGTAGCGACTGTCCAGTTTGGCCGATGTACATAGCAGAGGGGCATTGCTGGCATAGGATGGCGTATATTACATTGGTGGACGTGCAGGTGAATGAACCGGTGATGGTGTGGCTGATCTGGTTAGGTCCTGTGATGGTGTCGCTGGTGTAGATATGTGGGCAGAGTTGGCATCAAGGTTTGTTGCATGGATTGGTTCCTGAGTTAGAGTTACTATGGTGCAGTGTGCAGTTACTGGTGAGAATATGTTTCAGGTTGGCAGGATGCCTGTGGGTGAGGACTGGCCTGCCACCCAAGGCCTGTGAAGGTGTGGGATCATTGTCCAGGATGGGTTGTAGGTCCCTGATGATGCGTTGGAGAGGTTTTAGCTGGGGACTGTATGTGATCAGTTCATCTGCAAATTTGACACCATCAGCTCAGGATTAAACAAAGACTGTGAATGGCTTGCCAATTACAGAACCAGTTTCTCCTCTCTTGGTTTTCACACCTCAACTGCTAGAACAGGGCCTCATCCTCCCTGATTGAACTACCTCATTATCTCTAGCTTGCCTGCATATATATACCTGCCCCTGGAAATTTCCACTACATGCATCTGACGAAGTGGATATTCACCCACGAAAGCTCATGCTCCAAAACATCTGTTAGTTTATAAGGTGCCACAGGATTCTTTGCTGCTTTTGCACAAAGCAGGCATCCATTTCAAGTGAAGTTTCCCCAGTCATCCACTAATACAGAACCTCTTTGTTGAACTGTAATAAACTGTAAACTTAAACCCGTGCCTTCTTTCAGTCTCCCTTTAAAAACGTAATATAACTGTGACTTTTTTTCACAGAGGTACAAGTTCTAGGCCTACTATTGTCAAACAAACTGAAGGGGAAAGATAGTGGTAGCGGCTGAATGGAGAGACACTGAGCCACCCTGCTGGCATCAGAGCACAACCCCCAGTTCAGTGTTTGCTGGTATCCCAAACAGGAACAGCATACATCCCCCTGTGCTCTGCAGCACTTGCTGCTTAACACAGTATGAAAGGGTTCTGGGGGCCCAATCATAAGCTTAAAGGAATCCATCCCAAGCTCCCATTCTGGTATTGGGACTAGTAGGATAGCAAACACATCACCAGATTTTTCCTTCCCTCACATCTTGGAGCTCTGCAGATCCTAGGACCAGCCTAGGTACAGCTGTATGTTAGGTACATCCTTACATACTACTGATTTTAATGACTCACAGCAGCAGGGCAGGTAAATTTAATGACCAGCAGAGAAAGAGTTAACTTAATACACTGTTTGGGTATCAAAGCTGTGTGTGTGTGTGTGTGTGTGTGTGTGTGTGTGTGTGTGTGTGTGTGTGTGTGTGTGTGTGTGTGTGTGTGTGTGTGAAGAGAAAAGAGAAGAGAAGAGAAAATGTATTATCTTGTGTTCAACAGGTTTTAATGGTATGGATTTACACATAGTTAATTCTCAGTCTTATCATGTCATCCTCTTCTCCCCGGGTTATCCCAATGAATAGCTACCCTAAACAGGAAAGGTTCAAGAGGTGCAAGTTGATTAAATGCTAGCTGAAAGCATCAGTAGCTGATAGTGTAACAGCAGTACTTAAAATGTGCTCTGCTTTAGAGGTTTTAATTGAGACACAAATTCTTTCCCCTTGGTTTGGTAATTTCTTAATAAATCTTAGGGTAAAAGCTCTAAGAAGCAGTTTTATTTTACTGCAGTTGTCAAATCCTCCTTTGTACAACAACTAAAATGGGCAAGCAGAAAGGTAACACAAAAAGTCCTCATTACAGGACCAGTTTGTTCTGGGTCAAACTGAGCTACCATGGAAAATACAAAGCTATAGATGAAATGTCTTTATTTGATAGAAATTTAAAATAGTCACCCATTCATTAATGCTGAATTACAGGGTGAATCCTAGGAAGGTACTTATGTCACCTACTTTAGTTTAAGATAATTCATAATAAATAATTCTATTACAATAAATACCTAGGGCATTAATAATAATTGAATCATTTTAAAGTGTTGCCATTTATTTCTTTTAGTTACAAAGCAATAAGCCAATACATGACTCTTAGAGTACTTCCCTGATGGAGAAGACACATGACAGCATATTCAAAATCGTTCATTAAAAATTAAGATAAACTTTATTCATTAACATGAACTTTCCTACGGAGACAGAAAATATAACTATCCAAAATCAGAGTTGGGGAAATTTTGTAGCTAAATTCCCATGTCTATATTATATCCAGAAATCATTTATACAAGTATTGGACACATTTCAGAGATCTTACCGAATATAAAAATACTCCACAGTGAAATTCAGTTTTAATTATCTCTACTTGTTTTAGTCACTATGTTATCTAGATTGATTACCTCTTTCCAAAAGAAATTTCCTGTTAGTGTTGATGTGATGTGATGCGTTATCACAGACTCTTAGAAGCTATAGAGGTAAAAGTCCTATCCCTGTTCCCTGCATGATATTTTCTAGTGTTTTGTTCTGTCTAGTTTTAACCAACTGAGCTTCCCCACTTTACAAGAGGGACTATTTCACAGCCTATTACATCTCACTTTCTTATTTCCATTTCCCATTACTTATAGTTATACTTTCATATATAACACTAAATAATTCCTTGTACAGACTGGTATTTACACACTTCTGATATATGTAGTATATCATCTTCTGATATTTAAATAATATGTTCATAAAAAGTTGAAAAATGTTTTTTCAACAAAATCAAAATATTTCACAAAGCATTTCAGTTTCTTCAAAATTTGGCATTTTTAAATTAAAGTTGAAAAAATCAGTATTAATTTTTCATAATCAAAAAGTATGAGACATTCAGACCATTTTAATTTTGTTTTGAGAAGAGAAATCCCATTTTCTCTCTTTTTTTTTTACTCCTTTCCCTCTTTTTCCCCTCACTGCAAAAAAAAAAGAAAAAAAAAAGGAGGGTAGCCTGCTCTATAGATTAGGTAATAATTATATTGATTAGTTAAGCATTCCCAGTTATCACTTTGAGGGTTGATAGGTTCTTGTCCCAAGATCAGGCCTAGTATTATTAAAATTACTATATAGTTGGGAACCCCGATGTGTACAATTGCAACAATCACAATATAGCAACTCTTCTATATTTCCAAATCGGTTATTAATACATTTAAGCAGAGTGACAAACACCACAACTCAGTAAGTGAGATAGACAGGCTACAGAAACTACATCTGCACAGCCACATACTCACACTACCCCTTGCAGGATGATCTGAAATGTTAGCCATTATCTCTTCCTCATCACCATCATCTTCTTCCTCATCACCATTGGCTGTCATTCTGGCCCCTTTCAGGGACTACATCTCTCTCCCTCCCCTACTCCCACAGACTGGGATGCAATGTTTATATGTTATGCTGATGCCACTATATCTAATGCATATTCAATAGTTTTTCCCCTTTTCCTTATTTGTATTTCCTCATCCTACTAATTCTGTAGATTATTTTCAGCTCATGATCATACCTGTCACCCCTTCCTTAAGCAGATTTGTGGTTATTACTTCCATGTTTCTAGCAGTAGCTCTTACAGTAACATTCTAACTCCTACCAGTAAGCACTTTCTTAGTTCCTAAAACCTAAAGGTAACTGTTTATCTATGCCAAAGGTTATGGCCTACTTAACCACACTTATGCTAGCTTATGCTTCAGCTAACGTTTTACAGGATACTGTACGTTTCTTGTGTTACAGCTGAATATAATGAAAGCAGCTAAATATAATGAAGGCAAAGCAGTGAATATAGTAAAGGCAAGCTAGCCCTCTGGGCTACAGGAGAGAGGAATAAAAAGGGTGGGGAGTGTTTTTCATCCCACTTTCTAACTTAAAAATGTCCCCCACTTCTTCCAGGGGAAATAAAGTGAGCAGAAAGTTAAAAATGGGGGGGGGGAATAGCTTTTTCCAAATAAAACAAAATGAATTTTTTCATCAAGCTTCCCCTTCTCCCCCTACCCCAAAAGTCATGAACATTTTGTAATGAAACAAAGCAAAAAAATCCCACACACCTCTTTTTACTCTTTTTTTGACCAGCTGTAACTTGTTGGGTATCATGTCTCCCTTCAGTCATTGTTCAGTGAGATCATACATATTTTAATGCAACCCATGGAAAAGCAGGTGACTGAACAATAAACCTTTTAATTTGGTTGAAGAACTTCCACGTGTAAATGTGTTACTCAATGGCTTGGAAGCCTAATCAAAATTCCTATTTAGAAGAAAACTTAAAATCTACTTTCCCACAGAAGGCAGCCCAGAATGTTTGTTTTTGATTTTATTGGCATCTGCTGTAATTTTGAAAAAGTTATCATTTGAAAAATTCAACACATTGAAGGGACATTATCTTTCTTTTGGTATATACTGAAATATTTCTATTGCCTTACAAGGCATTGCTAATGTCTATGAAATGTAATGTTACCTATAATGTTTCTGTTTGCTCCATGAAAAATGGCACTTTTTTGTCAATGAAAAACTGTAGATTTACTCATAAAACAATTCTACAAGCCTGCTGATCGTTTTTGTTGTTCTTGTCTGAACACTTGTACTGATCAGGTGGCATTGAAATGCGCCAGTCAGATTGCAAGTATTTTTTTTTTTAAATGGGTTCTAAGGTAGGGTGGAATTAGATCCTTCAGCTATAGACAAAGAATGTTACCATCTGTGGATGGGATTGCTTAGCGACAGTTTTGGGGCAGATTTTCTGCCCTATTTTGCTCCGTATGTGCAGCTGAGGTGGTACACAGAGACTGCAGAGTAGCTTCATCCCCCTTCATAGTGAGAAGAGAGCCAGCATCACTGCCTTATTTAATCCTTCCTATAGCTCACAACACAGAGGTGTCAAGGTTAGTATGCAATGTTACTGCTGTACTGTATGCTCCAGCTGCTCTAAGCTGTCAGACAGTTCCATGGATCTCCTATAGGCTGCTCTAACATGTGTTGGGGCCAGGTAGAGGATCAGGGAGCAATAACTAGCTTCCCACTCTTTGGGTGCAGCTGAGATTCTGGCCCAATAACTAGAAGGATTTATTCTGGCATCAAAGTGTGTAGCACAATAAACTTGGTATGTATACAATGGAGATTTTGCATTGGAGGAAAGGCCTGATACGAGAAGTCATTGTTTAGTGGATCTGGATATGATATTTAGTCATAGTGATCAAAACACATTTGGATCAATGTCCAAAAGGATCATTAGAACAAAACTGTCACACATAAAAGCATATTTCTGGAGGTGGAAAAAGGTATGACTGCACAAGCAGCTGTAAAGAAGAGACATTCGGAAGGATTTAAAAAATTTTCTGGTGTCTTTGCTTGGGACGATCACACATTGGAATTGTTATGACCAAGCACTTAAAGAAGAATTATATTTTTATTGCTTATTGTAACAGCGCGGGACTCACCCCTGCGGCGCCTCCTGCTGGTTGTCCAGGAAATTAGTGTTTCCTGCCCGGAGCGCCCTCTGCAGGCTGGTGTCTCGCTGCTGCTGGCCCATGTCCCTCCTGGACTCAGTGCCCCTTGTCCTTGGGTGCCACCCCCTGGCAGTACATCCACTCTCAGGGTCTGCCCACCCAGGAGAACCCCCACCCTCTATCCCCACCTCGTCTCAGTCTTAGGCTACTGCCAGTCACCATCTAGCCCATGTTTACTGGGGACGACTGCTGTATAATTGCCACTCATCATTGGCAAGACGGGTTTGGACCTGCTGCCTCTGCCTACCCTTGGGCTGCCCTGTTGCAACCCCGGTACCTTTTCGTCCCTTAACAAGGCCTGCAACCTGGGGATTTTCCAGGCCAGAGCTTCCCAGCTCATCCAGCCTTTCCCCAGCCCTGCTCCACTTTAGGTACTTGGTTCAGCTTCCCAGCAGCCAGGCCCTTCTCCCTCTAGAGGCAGAGAGAGACTCCCTGCTCTTGGCCCACTGCCCTCTTTAAGGGTCAGCTGGGCCCTAATTGGGGCCTGGCGCCAGCTGAGGCTGCTTCCCCAATCAGCCTTTCCCCAGCTACAGCCCTTTCCAGGGCAGTTTTTAACCCCTCCAGGCAGGAGCAGGTGACAATCCCGCTACACTCATATTGATTTCACATTCTATCATTGCTTTGAATTGCTCCCCTAAAACTGATACCTCACTCTGTGGCTTTTTTTTTTTTTTTTTTTTTTTTTTTTTTTTTTTTTTTTTTTTTTTTTTTTTTTTTTTTTTTTTTTTTTTTTTTTTTTTTTTTTTTTTTTAACAAGTGTAAGTTCCTCACCAACGGTACTTTTTCTCCTAAATCTCACTCATCAGAGGGAGGAAATGGTCATTCCATTTCAATAGTGTGGGTGTCTCTCATGTGGCCTCAATACCGACTTGGTCTCACTCAACTGTAGAGGTAACTATTACCAGTTCATTTGGATGGGATGCAAGAATACCATGTTACAATAGAAAGGAAGGTAGAGTCATTTTCCTAAAGGATGAAAGCTGTGGAAAATATGGCTTGTATTATCTGCCCTAATTACAAAAATAGGTTACGTTTACTCTACATAATAACTTATAAAATAAATATATTAAATCATCAGAGATACTTTCTTTATATCCTGCATTAATGTGCAGCACATGTACCATGTTCTGGTCCACTGTGTATGATCCCTTAACCTACAAGTCTCAAACATCTGTCAAAATCAACATTAGGACAAGACTTGTGTCTGAAGTTAACATACAAAAATGGATTTACATTAACAGAAATATAAAAAGGTGTAGCAAAAATATTACAACATTACAGCCTTTGAGTATAAACTGATACATAGAACCTTGATTTTGAACAGATCTTCAAGACAGCCTCTCTTTTCATACCTGCTAAATAAATGCAGAAATAATTGATGGCTTTAAATCATTTAACTATTTCATAGCACCCACATATCTGGTGGTTAGATTAGATGTCTCAATGGCACTAACTGCACACAGATAATCGTGGTAAAAAATACATGGGCACAAAAAGAGAGCACAGTGTTCACTGAACTCCATCCACTTATCGCAAATGGATAAAAGATGTCGGAAATATAATAATCATAAAGTGAGTAATCTGAGAATAGCAAATAACTACCCCATTTGGGATGCTGTTGGGTATTTTTTTAAAATGTGGTGTTCATTTGATATTAATCTTAGTTTGCATTGTTAATTACTGTGTGCATGAAAGGACGGTAAGGGAAAGAATTATAATTTATAGCAAAAATAGTCAAAGTAATATAATTTAATTGTAATGCTTTCTGGAAGTCTCTTTATGACACTGGAATAATACATTTACCAGGGATTCTCCTATGAAACGTTTTTTTTGAAAGATAAACAGCTCCATCTGATAGATTTGTTTCTCTGAAATGAAAAGGCAATGCAAATGATTTAGTTAGTGTTTGAACAGAACATTGAAGATGTAAAGTGTAATAAGAAAAGCCAAAGAGGAGTTTGAAGAACAGTTAGCCAAAAACTCCAAAGGTAATAACAAAATGTTTTTTAAGTACATCAGAAGCAGGAAGCCTGCTAGACAACCGGTGGGACCACTCGATGATCGAAATACAAAAGGAGCGCTTAAAGACGATAAAGTCATTGCGGAGAAACTAAATGGATTCTTTGCTTCAGTCTTCACGGCTGAGGATATTAGGGAGATTCCCAAACCTAAACTGGCTTTTGTAGGTGACAAATCTGAGGAACTGTCACAGATTGAAGTGTCACTAGAGGAGGTTTTGGAATTAATTGATAAACTCAACATTAACAAGCCACCAGGACCCAATGGCATTCACCCAAGAGTTCTGAAAGAACTCAAATGTGAAGTTGCGGAACTATTAACTAAGGTTTGTAATCTGTCCTTTAAATCGGCTTCGGTACCCTATGACTGGAAGTTAGCTAATGTAACGCCAATATTTAAAAAGGGCTCTAGAGGTGATTCCAGCAATTACAGACAGGTAAGTCTAATGTTGGTACCAGGCAAATTAGTCGAAACAATAGTTAAGAATAAAATTGTTAGACACATAGAAAAACAAACTGCTGAGCAATAGTCAACATGGTTTCTGTAAAGGGAAATCGTGTCTTACTAGTCTATTAGAGTTCTTTGAAGGGGTCAAGAAACATGTGGACAAGGGGGATCCAGTGGACATAGTGTACTGAGATTTCCAGAAAGCCTTTGACAAGGTCTCTCACCAAAGGCTCTTATGTAAATTAAGCTGTCATGGGATAAAAGGGAAGGTCCTTTCATGGATTGAGAACAGGTTAAAAGACAGGAACAAAGGGTAGGAATTAATGGTAAATTCTCAGAATGGAGAGGAGTAACTAGTGGTGTTCCCCAAGGGTTAGTCCTAGGACCAATCCTATTCAATTTATTCATAAATGATCTGGAGAAAGTGGTAAACAGTGAGGTGGCAAAGTTTGCAGATGATACTAAACTACTCAAGATAGTTAAGACCAAAGCAGATTGTGAAGAACTTCAAAAAGATCTCTCAAAACTAAGTGATTGGGCAAGAAATTGGCAAATGAAATTTAATGTGGATAAATGTAAAGTAATGCACATTGGAAAAAATAACCCCAACTATACATACAATATGATGGGGGCTAATTTAGCTATAACGAGTCAGGAAAAAGATCTTAGAGTCATCGTGGATAGTTCTCTGAAGATGTCCACGCAGTGTGCAGAGGCGGTCAAAAAAGCAAACAGGATTCTAGGAATCATTAAAAAGGAGATAGAGAATAAGACTGAGAATATATTATTGCCCTTATATAAATCCATGGTACGCCCACATCCTGAATACTGTGTACAGATGTGGTCTCTTCACCTCAAAAAAAATATTCTAGCACTAGAAAAGGTTTAGAAAAGGGCAACAAAAATGATTAGGGGTTTGGAGAGGGTCCCATATGAGGAACGATTAAAGAGACTAGGACTCTTCAGCTTGGAAAAGAGGAGACTAAGGGGGGATATGATAGAGGTATATAAAATCATGAGTGATGTTGAGAAAGTAGATAAGGAAAAGTTATTTACCTATTTCCATAATACAAGAACTAGGGGTCACCAATGAAATTAATGGGCAGCAGGTTTAAAACAAATAAAAGGAAGTTCTTATTCACGCAGTGCACAGTCAACTTGTGGAACTCCTTACCTGAGGAGGTTATGAAGGCTAGGACTATGGCAGTGTTTAAAAGAGAACTAGATAAATTCATGGTGGTTAAGTCTGTAAATGGCTATTAGTCAGGATGGGTAAAGAATGGTGTTCCTAGCCTCTGTTTATCAGAGGATGGAGATGGATGGCAGGAGAGAGATCACTTGATCATTGCCTGTTAGGTTCACTCCCTCTGGGGCACCTGGCATTGGCCACTGTCGGTAGACACATACTGGGCTGGATGGACCTTTGGTCTGACCCGGTACGGCTGTTCTTATGCTCTTATGTTATGTTCTGTAACTGATAAATAATTCTGTAAAAAAAAAAAGGCTGAACAATCCAATGTTGCTACCTGATGATTACATGCCAGGGTGCGCTTGCCTGTGGAAGCCCATTAATTTGGGGAAGTTAAAGATTACACCTAATAGGACATAGGATCTTTGGAATTGCCATATTGGATCAGACTAGCCATCCATCTAGTCCAATATTCTATCTCCAACAGCAGCTAGTACCATATACTTCAGAGAAAGTTGCCAGTAACCTTACAGTAGGCTAATAACCAGCAACAGCTAAAGGTTGGCTTATTACTTAAAGCACTAGGGCTTACATCCCTTTCAAATCTTTTGCTAATTCAGTTTGAATATATACTAGGATAACTCTGGACTTCCTTAGCTATACAAAAGACCAACTCTTTGAATTCTGCCCTATTCTTTGTCTCAATAATATATTGTGGTAATATAATTTATTAGTTCTAAATTTGCCATCTTTCATTTTCATTGATTGCCCCTTTGTTCTTGTGTTATGAGACATGGTGAATAGAAGCTGCAGTAGTATCTATGCCATTAAATTATGTATATTTTTATCATGACCTCTTTTCCTTTGTCTCCTATCTAAAACACAAATTCCTATTCTTTTCAGATGAGTATTCTCTGCTCTAACTACTCTTGTCACTCATCTCTGAGCCCTCTGTAGTTCTGCTAACACTACCACTTGATATAATCTGGGGAAACATTAACTCTAATAGCTGGATTGCAAGACAGGTTTGAGAAATACAACTGTTCTGTGAGTACAAAAAAACCCACATGTCTGTTGCAGTTTAAATAAATAGTTTTTGTGTGTTGTATAAAACTAGACTGGTAGATTATGTGTTATATTACTCACATATATGAATAAAAATACTCAAAAAACCTATTTCCATATGTGTTTTTAAACTCTGGGACAAATGTAGAGATCCCACTCTTAAATATGAAATTTGTTAGCTGTAACAATACAATCTGCCTAGGAGTCAGACTCCTCAACATTAATTACCATGGAAGAATGGAGATTTATTATGTATTTTCACACCCTAACACAAGAAAGTAATCCAAGAGGTTTATGAAGGTTACAGTGTGTCTTTGAAGAAATCTGTGTGTATAGACCATTAATCCCCTCTACTGCTCTCCTAATATCTATGTACTACAGTTTATACCTACTGCATTAAATCAAGTAGAGGGCCTGAACTTGTTGACTAATGCATTTATCTATTTATTTACAGAACATCTACATTCAAATAATTTTCAAGTCAACATAATTAGCACTGGCATCTTTAACCATGTGGTTAGTCAACCCTCCAAATGTCCAACAAGACCTTCAGTTTATTTAAGGCTACTTCAGTCCTCAAACCTACTTTTGTTATAGAATCTTAAATAATTCTGAGATTACTTCCCACAAGTAATCCTACAAGCTACTGTAGCTACATGTATCTTTTTAGTCTGCTGTTTACTCTGCATAAACTATTGCTGAATAAATCCATATACAGTTTATAATTACAACGATGCATTTTGAAACCTCTTTTTACCCACAAAAGCTTATGCCCAAATAAATCTGTTAGTTTTTAAGGTGCCACTGGACTCCTTGTTGTTTTTGTGGATACAGACTAACATGGCTGCCCCCTGGCACTTGACATCAATTTGCATAGTCTCTCTAACCTTACAAATAAATTGAATATCAAAGGATCTACTAATGACCTTGAAGCACTCCATTAATCAAAGTCTATATTTGGACATATCCCCTTGTGCTTTAATTGCCTGATATTTTTTAAAGTGAGCATCCGCAAGTGGCAACCAAAGTGCTGACGCCTAATCTACAAATAAGAGTTTATGGCTCAAATGAGAAGTGTTCGTGTGCTATTGATAAGAATACATATTGATCTAAACCCAGTCCTTGGTAAGTGTGCTGTTATTAGTGACCTTCAATATAGCAGTAATGGAAGATTTTTGTTTTCTTATTTGTTTGACCTTTAATTATTTCCATTTATGTGATCAGTTATTTTGTTACCAGCAGCTTTAAAAAAAAATTCTGACCTTGCCTACAGGACTCAAGTTGGTTTATACTTACCCAAAATGACTACACTTTTGACAGTCGCTGTCATTTGGTGTCTCTGCACATTACAATATGACTCTGATTGTAAAAATGTTCTGTCCTAGGAATCAGGGAGTTCCCCTGTTTGCAATTAAAGATAATATAATATAATTAATAGTGCTACAATGTCACAAGTCATTAGCTCTCAGCTGAATGGGTATTAACCCCAGATCCAACTCATCAGAGATTTATGAAAATGTTTTACATGGACCCAAAAAGGATTCCAGAGACTCCAATGGTGAAATAAGATTGCATTTTAACAGGCAGTATTTTACAACTGTTAGATATATTCCTCCCAGACCTATTTCAATTAAAGGTTGCCAAACAATCAACAAAAGAAGGCACCGGAGTTACAGTAAAGAAGCATGGAATACTATGGTCCTGTCAGTGTGAAGAATGGCAAGCTAGTAAAAAAGGAACATTTAATTCTTTGGTTCGAAGGCATGTACTAAGTCTTCTGAAAGCTATGAACACTCTGTATTTCAGGCAGTGATATAGTACCTAACTGAGTGCATCTTAAATCTGGCCTCTGTTGGTACAGTGCTTTGCACAATACCTCAGCTCAACCCTTTCTTCATTCTTTTCACTAGTAAGGATAGCTGTAAGCAACTGAACAAAGCTGGCAGATTTTAAATGAACTTCAAAAGATTTTACATACACACACACTTCTCAATATGCATAATAGCACCAATGATAATTCTGCCTCCTGTAATAGGTGAACACAGCCCATCAACTAACTACAACACTGGTAAGTCAGTCTCCTTGCTTCCTCTATCTCAGTGCTTAACTTGTAATGAAAGAGGTGCCAGACTCAAGCAATTTTGTGCAGGGGCTCAAGTGATTTTTTTACAATCATAAATAATGCAGCAAGCCCAGAGGTGCTAGGGCTATGAATTGCAAGCCTAGAGGTGCCAGGGCTAAACCCCAGCAAACCCTGGCACAAATTAAGCACTGCTCTATACCTTAACCTTCCACCAGAATTTACCACCTCTGAATGAGATATTATTAAAAACAAAGAAACACATACTAAGAAATGAGACATTTCCTCTTGTCTCATTTGTGACCTAATGACTTCTTATCTGGATGAATCATCAGACATTTGCCAATGGGCATGAAATAGTTAAACAGGGGACTTTAAAATACGCTAAGAGACAAACTTAACACAGTAATCCAATCACTGCAAGTCTACTTCATGAACTGGAACAAACTAATGCTTTCATTGTGTGGGTTGAATCCAAAATGATAGCAGCTCAATTACTTATTTAGTATGACACCACTTAAATTTCTTCTCAATTGCTATAAAGTAATTCAGCACATGATCAAAACCTTTCTATGGGAAGAGACAAGGCCAAAAGTTAAAACAGGAAGATTAGAAACTCATAAAACAAAAGATGATTTAGCGCTTCCAAATACAAAGCTATATTATATTGCAGATGATCTTTCAGAACTGGTTACTTTTCTTGGTCCTACTGAATCATTTCCTATTTGGATGCATTTAAAAGCTGTAGACGTGGAACTTTTTCCAACCTAAACTTTCTTACTTGCACCAGTGAAAAAGTTGACTCAGCCAATATTTAAACACAGTAGGATGACAGCAGGATATACAAGCATAAAAGGAACAATGTTTAACCATAATTAACCCCTCATTCTTCCTTATGAAACAGTAAGAGAAGAAATTTGAGAATAAGTCAATTTACTTGGAGGACTAGGAAACAGCAAATCTTGTTTCTCTTAAGGATTTGTGTCCAGAGAGTTTACTAGTTAGTGAATCTTCACAGATCCTAGCAAAGTGATTTTAACTTGGGGAGCAATCAAAAATTACATTTCAAATCATTTCAAATTACTGCAAACAGGCTTTAACTTGGGAAGCAATCAGCAACCAAAATGTCACATAATTTCAAGATATTTGCATTCCTTCTTCTCCTCTTACATGTTAAAATGTGTATCTTCTCATCTAGTCTAAAAATTTTATGCACTGTTACTTGAACTAGCTTATCCCTACTCATGCATTTCAATCTCTGCAAAACAGATGGAAACATAAATTAAATGTATACTTTGATGAAAGATTACAGACTATAGTACAAGATGTGCTATTGCATCAGAAATGAAATTGCAATTTCATTCATTCATTCAATTTACATTCATACAAAGAATATACTGGACTTGTATGCTTGCTCCAATGCGGCCTATAAGACAATGGTGTGTGCTGGTGCTATGGGAACCGAGTGGTAACATTTGGATAATAATGTCTGAGTATCACACATTTTTATAAATGTTATAATGCCATGGAAACCACATGGAATCAAAAGTTACTGGCTGAAACAGAAATGTATTTGCTCCAGAAGTTTTCATCAGTACATGTGATCACAAAGTATTTTTTTTAAATGGACAGCAATTGCCTTTTTTTAAAAAACACATAAAGTTCAATCTTTTAAAAGACTTGCCCTGCTTTTAAAAGCTTGGTATTTAGTGTGTTGACAAGGCAACAATTTCTTCCTAGGAGTACCTGTGAAGTGGACCACTCATCTCTCGTGCGTGCCTCCTAGCACCTGGGTGTGATGATACAGGACTTTTCCTGCTCCTGGAACATCCTGTAGGTTGTTGACCTCACTAGGCAGGTCTTCGGTGGCTCAGCCTTCCAGCCGCGTCGCACAGTCAGAATGAATGAACCCCTTCTGGGGTAACAAACGTCCAACAAAACTATTGGCCCTTACCAGGGTCTTCAGACCTGTCTCTGGTCCCATTAAATCCCACCCTTCACTCGAGTTTCTAAGTGAGCTTAGTCCCCTTCTCGGGGCTTAGGCCGTTTTCCGAGTGGTCGGTGGAGGAACCCGAGCTCACCCACTACTCCGGGTCCCAATCAGGGACCCTATAAACAGCAACCACGTATGGCTGCTGCTGTTTCCTGGGCTTTTTCCCTTCTTGTCTCTTTCTCTTCACCCATACTCAGGGCTGAAGTTCTCAGATCCTGTTCCTCCTCACTGAATGCAAATGCCACAAGAACCCATCTTCTAGTTTTCTCTCAAGCTACTGTGAGCATCAAGGAGCATGATTTCTGCTCCTCTGGTCCCAGCCAGGAACTTACCAGCTCAAGCCCTGCAGCTCCTTTTATCTGAGCCTTCTGGGCTCTGATAGACTGCTTTTGTGCAGCCTCTCTAAGCAGGGCTGGACGACCCACCTTCGTTGCTTCCTCCTGGGGTGGGATGTAATAGGACCGCAAGGCCTCCAGCAGGGGCCCATGAAAGTTCAAGTACACCCTATTACAGCACCTTATTAATAAATTCAATAAGCAAATTAAGTATTTCATGTAGTATAGGAATAATTTCTTATGTAAAGGAAAACAGATGTGCAAGTGATAGATGCATGGATCACTGAAGTAGTGTTGTGGACGTAGAGGATTGTAGCAATTCTGGACACTTTTTAAGTGTTTGGTTGTCTTTTTCTTGTCTGAGCCTGTATTATTCTACAGTTTTATATCATTGATATAAAAATCCATACAGACACTTGTAGAAATAATTCTCTCCCACTCCCCAACATAATTCCTTGCAAAAACTGGAAAGACACATTTCTACTCAACATTACTAAAGATAAAAAGCTTAATCACTTATGTATGGATAAATCATAAGAAACTGAGACTGAGAAGTACAGCAGAGACAGCAAATTATTTCTATTTTTTAATTACCTACACACAATGGTGTAGATATGTGAACGTCCAGAAAAAGTGAAATCTCTTGCCAACTCTCATGATTTTACTGTAAGCCCCATGAGATTTGGAATTTTTCTTTAAGGCCCAGATCCAGGAATTATATGATTAAATGAGCATCTAAGCTTTCATTTTTACAAAAGATGTTTCTAGCCCTCTTGGTTGCAGTGAATAGCTTGAAAATGAGAACTCTAAGGACTCCCAAACCAGAAAGGAAATAAAAAGAATCCAAAGTTTATTTTTTCTATGATCTTTTACATGATGTTTGCATCATATTTAAGCCAGTCTCATAATTGGGATCAGACTCATGATTTTGGAACGTTTGCAATACTGTTGACTACTCAGTGCTGAAAGGGTAAGTGTTGACTACTATACATTGGCTAGCAAAGATGATTAATATGTATTATCTTCATCATATATACAAGTATTCATTAAGAACCAATAACATTAAGCAGATAGTGTAACTGTGATATAGCCGAACTATCCTATACCATAATCCTGTAATCCCATAATTATCAAATATCACGTAATTCCTTGCATTTGCTGAAGTAAGCAGTTGGCATTAGCAGATAGGAAACTTGTCAAAATCAAGATACATTTGTTCTATGTCTTAGTACAAGCTAGGGAAGTACCTGCATGGACCAGTACCTAGAATGCTAGTATCCAAAATAGAGATAAAGAAGGGAAAGAACAAGTTAGGGAACTGGGTTAAAATGATGGGGTGGATTTCTGTGATATGTTAAGAGCTGTGAAACTCGTAAAATAAAACTACCGAAATGTGTAACACTGGGAGCACACCTTCTGCGTAAGGTGAATGTGACATCACAGCACAAGATGGCTTCCCAGAGACTGGTATTTCTCCTGTACTGTATTATTATTATTGGCTTATAGCAACAAAAATGACTGACATTTGACCTTGTTCATATATTTCATATGAAAGTGTGGTTAAGCAACTGGCTGTACAATTTATAAAGAGTAGGTGAAGGGTGTATAACCCCAATAGATAATATGTCAGATCATTGGGACCACTAGTCTCTTTTGAAAAAGAGGTTGTATGGAAAGGATAAGGTCACTGGGCTTTACAAATTAAAATAATGATAAGCATCTACTATTTTGGCTGCTTATCTAGAATGAACTTTCACTTTGAATCTTTTGAGAATCAACCACATCAGTGAAACAACAGGGACTAATATGGGTCCTTCAGGACTTAAATTCTCAGAGACTATTTCCCGGAGCCCCACCCACAACCCATTCAGGACTCCAGGCTTCAGCTGCAGGGTAGGGGGGTCTCAGGGCTCTTCAGTCCTTTGGAGGGGAAAGAAGGCACCGGTGCCCAAGTGCTTTAGCCCCATGTAGAGGTGCCTGGGCTCAGGGTTTCAGGGAGTTTGAAAATATTTTCCAGAGCTATGCTCTGGATGGCTCTGGCTGAATTTAAGCCATTACTCGGTGCATATTTTTTCATCTATGGATGACCTTTTTATAATTGTTTTCTAACAAAAACCTGAGTTAGACTATCAGTAAATATTCTCAGCGGTCAGCCCTGGGAAACAGCTTCTCTTAGGCGTCTGGGAGCCGTGGGGACTCCAGCCTGAAGTAGTCTCTAGGGCAGCGCTGCCCTGAAATAGCAGACTATTCCAGGACCTTCAGGCTTCCAGCTCTATGGCAGGGAGCCTGGAAGCCCTGAGAGATTTGGAGAAAGCTGGGGTTCTCATCGTGGTTTCCAAGTTCTCTTGTGTGGAGTTCGGCATCTTCACCCAGAGAGACACAGCTAGAGCTGGGACTCCCAGGCTCTCCGCTCCATGGCAGGGAGCTGGAAGCCCTGAGAGCCCAGCTTGAGCCAGGGTTACCAGGGCTTCCAGGGTGCCTGCTGCAGATGTGGGAGCTGAGCCCTGGTTCAAGCAGATGAGCCTGGAAGCCTCGGCATAGTGGAGCTGCCCAGGAGCCTTGGAACCTGGAATCCCATCTCCCCAGCCCAAGTGCAGTCCGCATGGAAGAGCTCCCCAGCAGCACTCCAGACAAGATGCCATAGAAACATTGCCAATAATGGGATGAAAATTCCTCAAACCTGAGCTAAACTGTTTGGGTTTGACAGATCAGCATTTTCTGATGAAACTGTTTTGCTGGAAAATTTTCGACCACTCTAGTGACAAGGATGTACCATGGAACCGATTTCATTCTGCTACAAATTACGAGTTTAAGTTGTTTTCAGGAAACAGGAAGGAAGTCATGATTACGCTGAATCAATACTATGCTTTGATAATTCTTGGAAGTAAGCAAATGGCAGATAACATTTAACTTTAATATACTCTAATTTTCTAATTAATTAAAAGTAAAGAAAATCATGCTGGCTATGCTTTCTGCACATACTGCTAATCACAATGACATAGTCTAAATGATACAGCAAAGCAAATTTTGCAAAATGCAAAGCAATATAGTTTTCCATTTTAGTTTATAGAACAGCAAATTAAGAATGTATGCAATGGTGAGGAAAAGCTCAACCAACTATGGAGAGTATAAAATGTGTAGCCTGCAGGGACAGACTGGCTACCTCTTATACAAACAGTAGATATCCTTAGAGCAACAAAGATACAATGGTGAATATGAGTTCAGATTGAGTAGAATATTAACATTCCAGTCCCACCCTTTGTTTCAGCCTTTGTTGGTTGGGAAAGAAATTCATGTACATAGGAGCACACATTTCATTTCTCTGCCTACCCTTCAATTAGTTCAAAAGAATTTAAAAGCATTTCCGAGGCTGTTTAAAAAAAAATGAAATTCCATAATCTGGTACTATTTGACTGGGTGTATATACTGTACTTTAAATAGAGATTCTAAACATGGCATACTGGGGGCTCATATTTATTGTTTCTCCACGGAATTGCATATCAAATGTTCTCACCTTACAAGGTGTCATGGTATAATTCCCCACTCTGAACCTTAGCGTCCAAAAGATGGGGTACCAGCATGAATTCCTCTAAGCTCAATTACCAGCTTAGAATCTGTAGCGCTGCCACCAACCAGGAATTTCAGTGCCTGGTATACTCTGGTCCCCCCAAAACCTTGCCCGGGGACCCCCAAGACCCAGACCCTCTGGATCTTAACACAAGGAAAGTAAACCTTTCCCTCACCATTCCCTCTTCCAGGCTTCCTCTCCCTGGGTTACCCTGGAAGATCACTGTGATTGAAACTCCTTGAATCTTAAATGGAGAGGAAAATCCATCTTCCCCCCTCCTTCTTTCTGCCCCTCCCAGAGTCTCCCTGAGAGAGACAGTAATCCTAACATAGAGAGAAAATAACCTCTCTCTCCCCCTTCCCTCCTTTCTCCCCACCAATTCCCTGGCGGATCCAGACCTAGTCCCTTGGGGTCTCATCAGAATAAAAAAACAATCAGGTTCTTAAACAAGAAAAGCTTTTAATTAAAGAAAGAAAAACAGTAAAAATTATCTTTGTAAATTTAAAATGGAATAGGTACAGGGTCTTTCAGCTATAGACACTGGGAATACCCTCCCAGCCTATGTATTCAAGTACAAATTAAAATCCTTTCAGCAAAATACCAATTTGAACTTCTTCCAGCCAAATACACATTTGAACTCCTTCCAACCAAATACACATTCGCAAATAAAGAAAACAACCATAAGCCTAACTCGCCTTATCACCTAGTACTTACTATTCTAAACTTATAAGAGCCTGTATCGGAGAGATTGGAGAGAAACCTGGTTGCACGTCTGATCCCGCTGAGCCCCCAGAGTGAACAACAACCAAAAACTAATAGCACACACAAAAACTTCCCTCCCTCAATATTTGAAAGTATCCTGTCCCCTGATTGGTCCTCTGGTCAGGTGACAGCCAGGCTCACTGAACTTAACCCTTTACAGGCAAAAGAGACATGAAGTACTTCTGTTCTATTAACCCTTGACTATCTGTTTATGACACAAGGGAAAAGAAGGTAGAGCTGGCCATTGGCAGGAAGAGGAATGGGTGCTTCAGTAACTATGCGAATCCATCAGTAATTCCCGACAGAGGGTGCTGGGCATAACACCCACATTGTACACAACACATTCTACCTTCTACTACTGTTATGGCCAGTCACGGGCTTTGCTGGCACTCTGTGGTGTAGGGGGAGGATTTCTGCCACCTCAGTTTCTGTGGGTCTTTCCATTTACTCAGGCTGTGAAATGGGATGAGGATTTGGCCATAAATGGAAGACAGCAGCTTTCTTGTAAAAAAAATCCTGTTCACTCTATGAATAAAACTGCTTCATAAAATGACTATAATATTGACATGATTTACATTGCTATTTGCTGTTGCAAAGAATGTAATAAGTGTGTTAATATTTTTGAATTTTCTTAATTTGCTCTTTAGCCATGAATGCAAATGCTGAAGAGTGCAATGTTTAGCTAACTCCCATAGAACCCTGTTAAAGTGAAGTTGCCTGGACTTCAGCTCTGATTTAAAATGATAAGAAATAAGTCATTTAAAGGGATTAGCACAATCACTATTCACACAGTAACAGAGGAATACATGATAAATTTGACTGATGAACACTGACATCTCTCAAAGAGCACGTTCAACCATTAGTGCTAATGCTATGGCAGGTGTGTGGGGAAGAGGGTATTTCAGAGGGTATATTCATCTTTGAAAAGTTTAACCATTTACTTGCTGCCATCAGATTTTGTTTGTTTTTTTCTGTTTTTTTTTTTAAATCTCTTAGTGAACTCAGAAAAACTTCTAGCAAATGCATTACATCCTCTACAATTCCTTGTTCTGTATAAGCAATATATCAGGGTCCGAAGAGGACAGGTATTTTTTTTATTTCTACCTTTCATAGACTAACACTCAGTCTGTTCTGCTGAAGCCCACAGGAAATAGACTGTGTGTGTATCTGAAGTGATTATTGACTACAAATGTTTTTAGTTCTTGTCATGCCGTGAAATAACATGCATGGCTTTTATATGTGTTTTGCCAGTGTTGCATATGTTGAAATGTTTGTGTTGCTCATAAATGAAATTATGAACATGGAACGGGGTGAATTATTTATATCCATTTAAATTGCCATAATTACAGTTTTCCCCTTTAAAATAGGTACTGTAGGTCTAACTTTTGGCTGCTTGATGGTCTCTCTCTCTCTCTCTCTCTCAACATCTCAGAACTGGTCTCTTGCCTTCTTCAGTCTATGAGCATAGACTATAGTTTTGTTTGGTGAAACAAGTTCAGCCAAACAGTACAATACCAAGGTGTAACAAGCTCATCCATCCAGGACCATCATCCTTGATCACTGATCAATTATTAACAGAGCCCAGTAACAATATGATGGTTGGCAGATTAACTTCTTGAACATAATCACATAATTTATATAGCCCATATTTTAATAATTTCCCAAAGCGCCTCAAAAGCTTTTTGGTTCTGTACAAATGAAATAAATAATAATACATTAATAAAGTTCTTTCACAGAAGGCTAATTTGGGAGAAACAGCAGATGGTAAACAAGATCAGTGCAAATTTAATAAAAATTCAAATGAATATTAATGGAAATTATTTTCCAATATTTGCCCAGCTCTCTGCAGGTTTTGTTTGTTTTTAAATAAAGGGGTCATTCATTAACTCATCTGTATCCTTTTAAAACAAGCATCAATAAACATTTCTGTAAACAACTATACATCTCATTTTTTTAATTGTAGATTTCAGACTACACTTTCCCAGTGAAGGCAAAGAATGCAGTTAGAGGTTTTTTTACTTCACAATAGAATCTTTTCTTGTTTCATTTGTATGTTTAAGAATAGGCCTGTACTGCTTAAGAGCAGTGTTTTTAATGTTTTAAAAATGGAATTTCATACCAAGACCTCTTCTATAAGGATAGGATAATTTCATCTATGATATCCGGCAAAGATCATCAAGTCAAAAATGCAGGTCAAGGAATATTTACTAGTCTGGACTACTAACTAATTTTATACATATAGTACCTTTTTTATGATTTCTTTTTATAGGTTGATAAATATGTCAAAGAAGTAACAACAAATATACAAAGAAACTGTGACCATGAAGAATAAATCCCACTGAGATATAAATGCCTGATACAGCAACTGACTTGTCTCTATGCAGAAGGGCATAAATTGGATAGAAGTATAAAAGTATAGAATTAATAAATTTAACTTTTTATTTTCCTTGGAGACAAACACTGAGAAAGACCCTGGTCTGATCTTTTATTTTTATATGTACATATCTGTCATTTATCTTCTACGTAGGTCTAGAAATGCGAAGCTATTCTGCCCTGATGCATCTACAATTTTGCCTAGCGGTAGGATATTACATAAAGTTTATTCGCGTAGAGGAAAGACATTTGTATTCTATTCAAAAGAATGTTACAAACAATGGAAATAAAGGAAAACTATTAAAAAACAATGCTCTTCTAACTAGTTCAGTAAAATAGTAGGGAGGCCATTGCTGAATATGAAGGAGTTGTAGCTCATTTGAGAGGAAAAGAAGGCTAACCAATTGTAGAATATAAGAAGGGCCGAGAAGATAATTTATGAGAAAATTGATTCTAGGGCTGATGCTTTCCATGGCCAAATACATTATTGCTATAAATCCATTAAATTCAATGATGGATTGACCTCATCTGCATAGGAATGCAGGTCATTCTGAGCTATCCCATAAAATGACTAATGTATACTTCCCTGTAATAGGTTGAAACTTATTGCAAAGTTTTTCATGGAAAGGATGGTTTAGTGGATCAATGTGATGAAGGACAATCATTAACCTCTGTGAGCAAATAAGTAAAAAGGAGCAAGGCGTGATTCTCTACCGCCTTGCACCTTGTATAGTTATTTACAGCTGGGCAAAGTAAATGTAAAATGATATAATTCTGGCCCACGGATTTTCATGTAGATTTGAAGATAATTATGTGGTGAAAAAATTAACACACATTTTGGGTCTGGTTTATGGTGGGCTAAATTCAGCTCCCATTACACATTTAAATGAAGTAGGTAACCAATTTTGCAAAAGGAGTATGGAAGTTTGGATCCATTAATCTGCCTCAGACTTGGCCTTTTACTCACTGCCACACAGATACTTCTGTCCTGCAGAATTCAATTAATTAAATTATGAAGTAGTAGTAATGCCATCTTTGAAATATTTACATTAGATTTACTTAATGTCAGTTTTCAACTTTCTTTAAAATGCAAAAAAACTGGCAATCCCTCTGAGGGTTGCAATACACAGGCTTGACTTTTCAGACTGTCAGCCAAATGAACATATAGTCACCAAAGAATTAAAGGATGTTGAATATCATTCTATTCCTTTGAGATGAAGAAACAAAGCAGGCAGTGGTGCATCAAGAGTGAATCTGAAGATTGAATTTCTTTAGGAAATTAGGCCAACGTTTTGTTAATCTATTTCCACAAATTTGTTACTGGAGGTCTTTACACTGGACAAAATTCCTACTGGACGAACATTAATGTAAACTCCCTTATAGTAAACTCTCTATAGTAAACTCCCTTAACCTTTATCTTCCCAATGTAAAAGATAAAAACCATGAGCATAATTCATTGGTTTAGCTACACACAGAGGTAATTTGTAAAATGCACTCTTCAAAGCTTTCTGGGTATTCAAAGACTCTAGGCAACGTTAAGAATTAAATAGCTTGCAGGAAAAAGCAGTCAAATTATGCATGCCTAGAGCACCTGGTACCTATGGCATTATCTCCTGCATAAGCACAAAAATGAAAGCATCAGGATTTTATTCTCAGAATGTTTATACCTATGAAACATTCAAATCATACAGCCAGTTCACTAAACATTGTCACTAATGCTATCTTTGCTTTAACGCTCAAAAATGAGATCTGCATTGATGCTAAGAAACCCACACTTAGTCATGGTTTCTTCATAAAAAGGATTTGTTATTGGCTTTACAATAAAAGCGTTCTTTTAATTACAAAAAGTTAACTCAGCATTGTTGCTGATAGAAAATTGCTACAGGAGGAGGGGAAAGGGGACAGTCATGGACCATATTTTATTGGGTTTCAACCCTGACTCTGAAATTGCTTTACAATATTCTAAGGGAAAAGAAGGAAAAGATGTAGAAAAAAAAACACTTTCCAAAGATATTGTCCACTTATACTGAAAGTGCTTCTCTACTTAAGAACCACAGAGATACATTTTAAAAGGACCAACAATATGTGCATCCACACAGTTGCCCACAGATTCTTACATGTAAAGAGTGCTATTGCACGTTTAACACCACTCTTTATTTGCACATAAATATTCAAAGGCTTTATTCCAGGCACTGGTAAGGTAAAACACCAGAAATATGGTTTAACTAGGCCACATCTTTACGAAGCAACATCTGGAAACTACCCAGCAGTAACCTGTCCAGCGCACATCCTCCTTCCCTCCATAATCCATACCATCTAGTGGATGGTTGCTGTTAATCCATCTCCCCCTCAATCCCAACATACACTTTTATCATGGTCCCAGCACCACTATTGGGACCCCACTGCCCTCCCTTGTGTGAGGGTTAAGGAGGCGAGGAAGTGGGGATTGTTTCCTCGCTGTACCATACATTAGGAGCCCCAACTCCAGTCTCCAACTTCTTTAAGAAACGCCTTTATCTAATCCATTTCCAGTTTCTGTTTGTCAGGAAACCGCACCCCCTATTGATCAATTAGCTGCATTGGAAACTGGACACTGCCAAGTTCCGATAACATGAACTTACAACATAAACTATGCACTGGGTTCCTGGGTTGCTAAGAGGGAGGTGAAAAAAACCCACACTACCCAGACCAGTCTGGCAGTAAGTGGAAAAATTTCTTCCTGGCCCCCATTTCCTGGCAACCAGCATAATACCCACAGCAAGGCTGCAAAGCTCAGTCCTATTCTAACCACAAGGGGTGACGGGGAGGATGACTCTTCTTCCCAGAGCAGAATCTGCCCCCGGACAAGGGAAACACTAATAAGGTCTCTTCTTGGGTGACAGGAGTCAACAGGTCTACACTGCCCCTTCTGCCCAGTCAGCCAGCCACAGAAATCCCCTCCACAACCCATGAAGAGGCTGAGTTCCCTCAAAGAGAGGAGGAAAAAATAGGGAAGGCATAATCCTCAAAGAGACAAAGGGATTTTTTCCCTGCTGGCTCAAAGCCTCCCCACCTCTAAGGTTGTGGAGACAGGCAAGGCATTACACACATTATCAAATACGAGAATGAAATTTTATCATCAGAGCTGGTCAAAGAATTCTATGCAAAATGATCCCCCAGAAAACAACTGGCAGGAATCGGGGCCCAGAGCAGAGCTAGTCTCTAGCCAGCCTCAACAGTACAGCTGGTCTGTGTCACGCTGCCAGATTAGCCACACCACCTGACTGGCTGCAGGGGCCAGCAGCAGCAGAAGCAGCAGCGGTTCACTGGCTTCTAAATGCTCATACCCACCACTGTGCCTGCTCCTTTGTTACCTTGTTCCTCCTGCTTCTGCCTTGCACCCCGACTTGCCTCTGTCCTGCCCCTGCCTTGAACCTCCTCCTTGCCTGCTACCCTGCTCGCTCCAGTTCCTGCCTTCTGGTTCTAACCTGTGGCTTTGGGTCCTGACTACAGAGTCCGTCTTTACCCTTGGCTCTGGCATCCAGTTCCTGCCCTCTAATGTGACCTTTAGCTCCAGCTTTCCAAGTATTGACCAGGCTTGCCCGTCGCGTGTGGTATCCAATTCCTGACCTCCTGTGAGAGTGTTGGCTTTGGCTCCTTATTAGATGCCCTCTCCAACTATTTAGGGTAGACCGTCTTTGACCCAGTCGGCTGACAACAACGCAGTTTCTTCAGAAGCTAAAGTTTTCACAGGAAAGTATCAATTATGAGCACTCACTAACTAACTAACTAACTAAATGATTAATAAAATTATTGAAGACAATTTTGTAACAAAAAGATAATTTTCAGTTGGAATTTCAACCTATATAATTTAATTCTTTGATTAAAATAAATAAAAAACTCCTAAATAAACAAAAACAAAAAGCCCTTAACATTAAGTCAAACTCTCCACTCCAAGCAAAAGTTATCCATTTGAAATTTCCTGCAAGAAAACTGATTTTTTTGTACTGCAAAATTTCAAAGATTTTTGGTTCAGAAATTCTTATGAGAAAGCTTTCATTTTTCTCACCAGCTCTACTTATCATTCTTACAAAAAAGAATAAGAAAGCAAGATAAATCCCAAAAAGACAGAGATGGAGTGAGGTTTGGCAAATCACTATGTTTCATAAATCACAATGTAATTATAAATAAATGCTTCTTGCACACTGTTAAGATGACTGGGGGACTTGACTGTTTAAGCAGCAATTGCTGATAGAAATCATTTTCCTTCAACAGTATGCAGGATGCACGCATGGATCTTCTAATATACCTTGAGATACAGAGCAAGCATTCATTTCATAAATATTTTCTCTTCTTTCTGTACTCCAGTTCCTGAAGCATATCCAACAGTTACCTGAATGACTCTGCCACCATGCTTTCTCTCCCTCTCCATCCCTCCCTGTCCCCTTGTGTTTTTATCATCAACCGCTTTGCCTAGTAGCTACTCCACAAATGTATGCTTCTGAAAATGCTTCCTGACATCTGTTTTCAGTTTATCTTTCTTGCATGCCCTTTTCGAACTTCATGTCCTATCATTAGTGCAGTGGGACAAATTCATCCCTGATGTAACTCTACTGTAGCCAGTAGCTGTAGGAGTGGATTTGGCCTAGTCTGTTTAGATAGTTAACACTATCTAAACTATTAAAAATGACATTTCAATGCAATTCCCTCTGACCTGTCATGTTCTATAAGATGAATCTCTATTTGTCCTATAATCATCAGTTACTCCCAGGATCAACTCTACCGCTTTTATCAAAGGTTACTTATTTTATGCTGCACTTCTCTTTTTACTGGAATTCACATGGTGGTCTTAGGATTTCCTGTGGTGACATTAGTAATGAAGGTGCAAAAACTATTAAATGAAGCTGTAAAAACAAGGCAGGGGTTCTACACGCCTCCTACCCAGTCCCGTCTCCCATCTAACACAATTAATAAAATGCACAAAAATCAATAATAAATAAGTAGGGCCTCAATCCTGCAAGGTGCTGAAAGAGCTTCACTCTGTGGGGTGACTCCATACTCTAAACTTAACAGGACTGAGCACTAGCTTTAAGAATTTTTCACTAAAGTTTTTAGGAGAGATACCTCACATGACAACACTCCAACCTGCTATGATGTGGCCTTTGAGAAAGAAACTTGAGAGGGGAGCCAACCAAAGACTGAAGTCAGCAGAGCAGCTGCAGAAGCAGCTTAAGCAGGGACTGGTGGGGCATTAATGATATCATAAGAATATTTTACAGTTTTGACTGGAAATTCTATACCCTATGTTAATTAGCTGTTTGCTCCAAAACCCCTCAGAGTCTCCTCATATCAGCCTCACTCCACATCTGTTCCCTCACACCCTTCTTCCTTTCCTGACATAACATCTACTCTCCCCATCCCTTTCCTTGTCTTGCTGTTTTGCTTATCCATGTTCAATTAAATCCCATTTTCCCTCAAATAACTGTGGCACTAACATTTGGTGCCATCACATTGTTCACTGTGTGTGGTTGCTTCCGCCACTCTGTCAGTCCTATCTAAAGTACGTCCACATTTCAAGCTGGGGGTGTTGTAAAGGAAATGTATAAAGAACTGTGATAGAGAAATGTACTTTGAATAATGTTAGAGAAGTAGATAGTATATATTTAATAGTGCTATAAGAAAATGTAAAAGGAATTTTATTCTGTTTTCTGTATGTGTCTTGTTGATACAGCTTTCAAGGGCTGTAAATAAAATCAGGGAGTTGGTTTGTGCCTCATCTAAAGTGGATTCTTAGTCTGGGTCAAAGCAAACCAGATTTACTAGCCAGATGTAGACCTCCCTAGTACAGTGACTGAACAGAGTTAACCAATCAATAATTCCAAGCCACAAGAAGCAGATAACTATTTTGAAAAATAATGAAACACATAAAAGCAATAGAAAGCCAGCTGAACTGAGTAAGCAGGAAGATAGTAACAGTTAAAAAAGAAACAGGTAAGCAGGTACCAATTAAAATTTTAGTAGAATACATTAAAAAGTATCAGTTAAAAGGATTTGGGGTTATTGTATATTAAAATATATTTAGAATAGAATGTTTATAGATGAAGTACTTTTAATAATCTGTAATTACATTATGCCACAAGAGAAGGATGTGTATTTAACAAAGGGGTGGAACAATTTAACACCAAATTGGACCGCCATGGATTTGATGATGACAGATACATCCTACCTCTGACCCAGGACTGGGTAATTGAGCTCTAGCTGCTTGACTTATGCTTCATGCTTGATGAAAGTGGTAATATCATGTCTTCAAATTTTCTTACTAAAGCTTCAAACTAGTTAAGATTAGTAACTGGTGTGGTCAGTGCTTTTCATCCAACAGTGATTCCCAGCTCAAGGAGACAAACATGCACGCTAGCTCATTACAAGCTATGACAGCGCGAGCAGTGAGAGTGCTAGATGTTCCGTGTATATACCCATTCGAGATTCTAGGCATGTGCTCATGATGGCTAGCCCATCCCGCCGCTCATGCTGCCTTAGTTCAGAACTCGATTTTTAGTATGCTGCCACAGGTCAGAACTCGATTTTTAGCATGCTGGGTCCATGAGAACTAGTGCGAGTATGTATCCTTGAGCTAGGAATCAAACCCAGCTCGAAGTGTAGATGCACCTTAGATGGTAAGCTCTTTTGAAGCATGGACTATCTACTATTCTGTGCTTGTACAATGCTTAGCCCATTCTTGTTGAGCTCTGGGCACTACCATAATAAACATAACACCCACACAAATCCGATAAACTGGACTGGCAATGATAGGGTGTTAAACAGGCCGGAGTGCAACACTTATAAAACAAAATGCTATGACAAAGGCATGGCAGGCACAGGCACTCCAATACTGCAGTGAGCAGTGCTGAAGAAGCATCTTGGATTACCAATTAACCACTGGAACAAGTTACCAAGGGTTGCGATGGATTCTCCATCACTGGCAATTTTAAAATCAAGACTGGATGTTGTTCTAAAAGCTTTGCTCTAGGAATTATTTTGGGGGAAGTTCTATGGCTTCTTCTGGCCTTGGGATCTATAAATCTAGGTGTAAGATTATATTATTTCAATTAGTTCCTATTTCTGAAGTAACAAACTTATTCTAGCCACATGCAGGGATTTTTGGTTTTTAACAGTAAATTATTATAGGAGCATTCTACGATATTTGCCATGAATGGGTTTTTGCAATCTTGGGTGTAGAGGCACTGTTGCTATTATATCTAGCATTCTGCTAACTACGCTATGATAGTCACTCATGGTCATCCACATGCACACATGGATTTACCATAATAGCAGGGGAAAAACACATTTAAAATGTCATTGCTGTGCCAAAATACTTGTTACTGCACATGTCGCAAAGGGATTCTAATTCAAAATAAACATGGCACATTTACAAAATTCTCAATGCTTCGGCTGCCAAAAGAGGTCTTGTCAATAGTAGGAAACACTGAGAAAAAGATTTTCTGCCTCCTGCTCAATTTCTGCTGGCCTTTACTTACAGGGTCTCAAGATGCTGGGTTCAGAAAGTCAAGGATAAATTAGTGAAAGAAACAACTGTCCAAAAAAGACATTTTCAGAGAGAGGAAACAATTTTAAACAAACTTTCCAGGACCAGATGCAAGCTTCAAACACTACAAGAAGCAAAAAATAAGAAATCAACAAGTCACCTCAACAAATCACACCCAAATCAACATAAACAAGTTAGGGTTTGTCTTATAGGCAATATTAACCAACCAATATATTAGCTTTAAAGGAGAAGAGTCTAATTGGTTAGAAAAGGGGACCAGGATTTAAGACCAGGAATGGAAAACCTATCTTATGAAAGGAGATTCAAAGAGCTTGGCTTGTTTAGCCTAACCAAAAGAAGGTTGAGGGGGGATATGATTGCTCTTTACAAAAATATCAGAGGAATTAATATCAGGGAGGGAGAGGAATTATTTAAGCTTAGTACCAATGTGGCCACAAGAACAAATGGATATAAACTGGACACTAGAAAGTTTAGACTTGAAATTATACAAAGGTTTCTAACCATTAGAGGAGTGAAGTTCTAGAACAGCCTTCCAAGGGGAGTAGTGGGGGCAAAAGACATATCTGGCTTTAAGACTAAGCTTGATAAGTTTATGGAGGGGATGGTATGATGGGATAGCCTAATTTTGGCAATTAATTTAGCAATTTATTTTTGATTATCAGCCGGTAAGTATGTCCATTGGTCTGTGATGGAATGTTAGATGGGTTGGGATCTGAGTTACTATAGAGAATTCTTTCCTGGGTGCTGGCTGGTGAATCTTGCCCACATGCTCAGGGTTTAACTGATCACCATATTTGGGGTCAGGAAGGAATTTTCCTCCAGGGCAGATTGGCAGAGGCCTTGTAGGTTTTTTGCCTTCCTCTGCAGCATGGGGCATGGGTCACTTGCTGGAGGATTCTCTGCAGCTTGAGGTCTTCAAACCACAACTTGAGGACTTCAACAACTCAGACATAGGTTAGGGGTTTGTTATAGAAGTGGGTGGGTGAGATTCTGCGGCCTGCATTGTGCAGGAGGTCAGACTAGATGATCATAATGGTGCCTTCTGACCTTAAAGTCGATGAGTCTATGAGATTCTGGGATTCTCATCTGTCTCTACCCCACTATGTGACTTTGGGTCATTGTATCCCTCGTATCCCATCTGTATAACATGCTACAGTATCTCACAGAATGTTACAAGCTAAGCTAAGGCACTTAGAGATCCAGAGATGCAAGATATCATATAAACATACATATTTTATTTATACTTCTATTTAACAATAAGAGTAATTGACATTGCTGGCCAGAAAATCTATGATTATTTAGACCTGAAGGTTAAGAAAAAATATAATGCACTTTATGTGAGTCACTGATGTTCAGCAGACCTGGGTGAATACTGCAAAAGCTTTTCCATTAATATTAGCAAATGTTCATGGAAGCCAAAATCAAAAAGGTACACATTTAAGTATTGGCTGAAACAGAAATTTAAATTCATGCATGCTTACACTGCAATAAAGAAACACCCCCGTACTATTTACTAACCAATCGCAATTGGCTCAAATAATAACCCGCAAATGTTCCAAGAGAACTGTTTAATCAACACACAGAATTTAAATAATCGGGGAAAAAAACCTATTTTTGAATTATTGAAATTATTTGAATGAAATCAGTCTGGTATTTCACAAGTATAGCTAGGAGGCTAAATTCATTGACTCAAATTATTTGTTTCAAATTATTTGATCACTTCTACTGATTTGTTTTGTGGGTGTCCGCAAAGTTTCATCTTGTTTATGCATTCAACTTTTATTGTATCAGAACACAATGAATTACAAAAATCATTATTAATAAGTTAAACTATAGATCTGGAAAAAAAAATAAAGCTAACTAACGACTCAATAACCTGAGCTGGGAGAACTGGAAATGAAGCTAATTCAGAGTAAGCCTGGCAAGCATTTGCTACTAATGAAAAATGGGAAATTCTTCTTGAAGTGAAGTTAAAACATAAATACATATAGAGACAAAAGGAAAGGAGAATTGCCAAATATTTGACATTCAAATAATCAGCCAATCAACCAAATAGTACTGAACAAGGAGGAAGTGAACAAGAGTTCTCTTTCTTGCTATGCATGAGGGTAAAGGGATGGTTGAGGCAGAATTGTGTTAAGTGGGGTATATTTTTTTCCTCAAAATAATAGTCTCTCTTCATACTTCAATGCATTTCAAGGATTAGTTACTGCTCTCCTCCATGCTTTTGTGGCCAATGCGGGAAGAAAGGGTGGCAGGCTGTATTCCCCCCGACTCAATTGCCTTGCACAAGGTATCACAGACACTCATTCTAAATACTTAAATGCTGAGTGGAAGGACTTCCACTGTGCCCAAAGTGTGTGCATAAGGGAGGCTGGGGAGCGATTAGAGGTTTTTTTTTATTTTGATTGTTCAAATGTCACAACATTACTGGGAAGGGGACAATTCTTTGGAACAGAAGTTTAGGGCCTGATTGTGAGCAGCTTCTGTGTAAGAAGGCAAGGCGCATTTGTGTGTCCATGTGGGGGTTGGCTAGGATTAAAGTGCTTGCACTCAAGGGTCAAGTCTCTACTCAACTTTGTCAGTAATTCCCACCTTTCCTATCACCAAATGGGAGTGACAGCCATTGGTGGTTTAACTACTATAGCAGGTCTATACAAAATGGTACTTAAAACACTCCCACGTTTTGCCAGACTACAGTGGCACTCCTACCAATACTAACAATGATAGAGGTATATCAGAGATAGCCAGGGCAAGAAAATATTTTATGAAAAAATTCTCAGGGGAATTTTTCAAAGGCAGAAGGGGGAGTTTGGCACCCAACTCCCACTAAAAGTCAGTTTAAATTGGGTACTTAATTCCTTTTTGTGCATTTAAAAATCTTCTCTTAGCACAGATAAGGCCTTAGAGCAGTGGTGGGCAACCCGGCCACAGCTCCCTTTGGCTGGGAACGGTAAACCGCAGCCACTGGGAGCTGCGGGCAGCCGTGCAAATATAAATAAACAGTCTGGTGGCCCGCCAGCAGCTTACCTGACGAGCCACAGGATGCCCACCACTGCCTTAGAGTGCATGGATTTCAAAGGGCTAGTGCTGCTATTTGTATTAGCCTCTAAAGAATTAGCAAGGAGGAAATGAGGCCATATTCACTGTCCTCTCCCATAAACAGTCAGCAAAGATAGTATTTATACAAACTCAAAAAGAGAGATTGTTTATCAGATATATTTTTATTTCTTGATCTTTAACACAAAGTAAGTTTTCTATGATCAACTTGTACAAATTGCCAGGTGTTTCCTGTAAGCCTCTGCTCTGCACTACAGTATCCTCTGCCTATCACATAGTAGCCACAGTGGATCTCACACAGTGAACAAAAATGTGTTTTATCATGCTTAGGTTCAGTGAATATTCAGGAGGCCCTTTGAAAATATAAAATGGACACAACATTTTTTCAATTAAGCTGAATTTGCTTATTTCCAATCCCATCTGGAGATGGTAAATCAATCAAGAGTGTACATGCTATTCTAGAATAAATTAATTTACCCAAAGTCAAAGTTAAAACAAACCTTGCATATGGAAAAAATACACTAACTTTTAAGAGACACTGGCTACCACATCAATCTAAATAACTATAGTGCATGAATTCATAAACACATGCACCATAAATAAACTGAAGATTGAAAATGGCTGCTGTTGCCTCTCTGATGGTACTTGCTATTTACCATTTTTCACATGAAATAGAGAACTTGAGTTGTGCAGGACTAAAACATCAACTGCAGGCTTATTTGATTTGCAACTTGATAATGATTCAATATGTCACACAATTTATAAACATTTAATGAAGATAAGCTGACGATTCCCTTAGAATCCTAACATGTCATTTTTGATTTATTTTTAATAGATTTTTTTCATGACGGCAGCAAATAGTATTGACAGAAAACACCAATGTAAGTTGACAATATGATGATGATAAAACCTAAGTCTTAATCTTGCAACTTTACTGACAGTAGGCCAGATTCTGATACCCTTTCTCACATTGAAATCATTGGTGCTTCTCAAAAACAAAATGCTACCCAATGTGAGTAAGAGTGGAAAAATCTGGCTCACTATGAACTCCAATAAGGTCAACAGGATTCTGTCTAAGTAAAAATTACAGGATCAGATCCATGAGTTGTAATTTTGCCAATCAAGCATGATGAATAGACTGTTGTACAGTTGATTTACTTAGCAGGATTGACTCCACTGTAGAGAACTCAGTCAGTACAAACCTTTCTTATTACCAAAGATCCTGGCTTTGATTTTGAGTCCTAGAGTCACCTAGCAGTGCGATAGCACTATCTTCTTTGTATTTTGGACATTTTAGACACCTACAGTGACAGAGAAAAGGTTCCTTGAAAATATTTTATGTAACACACTGTATTCACTTAAACTTAATGAAAAAAATTCATTTCATGTCCGAGGCAGTGATGGTGAAACTCAAATAAATTTACAGCCAATTACTGACATAGAAATAAACCTCTTAAAAGAAGCATTTAGTATAGACCAAGGGCATGCTTTTATAATGTCTCAAGTGCAGCAGCATACGAGCTTGTACTATAACAGCAACAGCTACCAAAATACTGTAGCTACCTACCCACAGGCTGTCATCTTTCTAAAACCTATGTGGCTTAGTGAGTCAATCATAGATTATTTATGATCTTACTTGGTGGTCCACCTTGCCTTTAAAAAACCAAAATACAGAGAGAGAGAGAGACACACAGAGAGAAACTGGAATGTTGGCTGTTTGTACTGTCATAGCTGTAATTCTGTAGAGAAATTGTGGGGAAAATGAATGTTACATTCAATAGCTATGAATACTGTACACATTAATTTGTATTTTGACTTATGAGCTGCCGAACATTACACAGAAACCCAGTTGCACAGTTCAAAATAGAACCCAGGAATCCTGTAACTACTAAACTACATTACTTCCTCCATATTTAACCACTAATCATCACTGTCTTTGTTTCTGTTATAATGAATGTTCTTCTACTGCACAACTGAGTACCAAAAATCCTATTTCTTCCATTTATAACAGTACTTGACATTCCAGGAAAATGTTCCTGTGAGCACAATATGAAAATTCACCTACTTTACAATGAATCCCAATTTTTTTTAAATAGTCATTATACATCATAGCTAGCCTACATGTGGCAGGTTATCACACATCTGATTCAAAGAGCTTGTCTTGCTTCCTGTATCTCACTACATCACAGCTAGTTTGACATTCTGCTTAAATAATGACTCCCTCCAATGTGAGAATAAGCTTGTCATAGAAATAAATTTACTGTCAGCCTTAAAGAACCTGTGATCATGGTTATGATGTCTCTGTATTGTAATAAAAGAGAACCATCATAACTGCAAGAGTTTTCCCACTTAATATTTACACTGGTAATATAACATAACTATTATATTAGCCTGGGACTGCTGAATAATTTAAGTAAATATGCCCTTTTCATACAGTGATGGCATTCTTGGTCATTTCTCAATAACTTTGTGACAGAAGTTGCAAAAATATAAAATACATAAATGTATTATCTAAAACAGGTGGTAAAAATGCAGGTGACTGGCGTACACTGATGTTCCCAATATCGCTAATAGAAGCAGAGCTGCACAGGAGCTAGTGGAAACTGGGAGAATTTGACAAAAGCACAGCCCTGGGGGAGTCTCAGAATATGCTGATTCTGAGTTGGGACCCCTTTCATGGAAAGGGCCAAGAGAATTGAATTTTTGCCAGAGATCCTTTGTCCAAGATGTTCATTAGTCATTGAAGTTAAATAGGTTTCTTCAAAACAAACAAAGTCCAAAGGTTCAACAGTTTGGCTAAAAATGCCTTCCTTTCTCAACTGTTCAGGTTTTACTCTCTGAGTTCTTGTGAGATCACTTTTCACTAATTTTCCAGTTATCTGAAGGTATCTCTACACTTCGAGGTGGAGGGTTATTTTCCAGATCATGGAGACATATTAATTGAGCTAGTACACACACACCAAAGTATATCTATCACAGTGTGAGCAGCAGGAAGCGCTAGGCACCCCAAGTATGATTCTGTCTGAGATGCTAAGTACGTACTTCAGTGGCTAGCTCCTCCAGTTGCTCCTGCGGCCACAGCTACACTTCTATTTTGAGCACGCCAGCTCAGTCAGAGCTAGCACAGGTATGTATCCTTGAGCTGGAAATTACACCTCCAGCTCGAAGTGTAGACATACCCATCATCTCTCTCAGTGCAAGACCAGACCAGAAATCCAAGCATTAAAAAAAGCCCAAACTAGTCCATTTTTATTCATCATAAAAAAATAAAAGGGACAAACACATTTTTCCCTCTTTGCTAGTTGCTTGCTATATGCACATTTGTTAAACAGAAAAACAAACTGAGTTGCAGTGTTTAATTTGTAATGAAAGAGGTGCAGTGGCATAAGCAATTAGGTGCCAAGGCTCAAGCTATTTTTTTACTTTAGTCGCTGACACGACAAACCTAAAACTTAACTCTGGCACAAATTAAGCACTGCTGAGTCATGAAAAAATCACCTTAATTTAGGATGTAAAGGGAAAAATAAGGCAAAAAGAATTTTCCAATAAGTTCTTAATGAGAAAATATTGACTGTTAGCCTATTTATGCAAGCCTGAGTTGTGCTAGATTTGCTGCTAAAGATTCATCAGTATTTCAAGGACATCTGCAGGGATAGTATCTTTGTTAGTATAAAGATAGTATATATCTTTGTTTGTTTGCTAGTATGGATAGTCTGCTTTCTAAGAAAGCATGACCCACATTCAGATTTTAGGCAAATATTCTCCTCTGATACACTGGTGAAATCCCACTGAATCACCAGGGTTGCACTAGTGACACTCAGGGGAGAATTTATCCTTATAGGTGATAATGATAATGATATTATATAACATATAGCATTAAAATGTTTGAAGGCTGAGTTCCAGCTCCTCCACTTACCGAACTACCCATCAGCATAGTTCCCAAGCACTCACTTCCCTCACAACTCACCAACACATAAGATGAGTGTGATGGGTTGGATCACGCTGCCACCTGATGTACCAAGGCTACTTCTATCCCTGCTTTCCCTGCCAGCTTAGGACCCCAGCACCTGTCTTGCTGAGCCAGACACTGCTGTCTGCTCCAACAAAGACCTAGGGACTGAATTACTTGCCCCAAAACTGCAGGTTTACCTGAAAGCAGCTCACAGAAGTATGCTTGTCTTTAACACCCAGATGCCCAACGCTCAATAGGGTCTAAACCCAAATAAATCCGTTTTACCCTGTATAAAGCTTATGCAGGGTAAACTCAAATTGTTCGCCCTCTGTAACACTAATAGAGAGATATGCACTGTTATTTGCTCCTCCAGGTATTAATACATACTCTGAGTTAATTAATAAGTAAAAAGTGATTTTATTGAATACAGAAAGTAGGATTTAAGTGAGTCTAAGCAGTAACAGACAGAACAAAGTATGTCACCAAGCAAAATAAAATAAAATAAGCAAATCTATGTCTAATCAAACTGAATACAGACAAGATCCTCACCAGTTCCAGAATGCTCCCTTTTACAGACTAATCTTTTAGCCTGGGTCCAGAAATCACTCACACTCCTCTGTTCCAGTTTCTTCCAAGTATCCTGGGGGTGGAGATGCTCTCTCTTCAGCCAGCTGAAGAGAAAATGGAGGTGTCCCCCAGGGGTTTAAATAGATTTTTCTCTTATGGGCGGAGACCCCCTCCTCACTCCTAAGCAAAGCCCAACTCCAAGATGGAGTTCTGGAGTCACCTGGGCAAGTTACATGTCCATGCATGGCTCACAGTCTTTACAGGCAGAAGCCATTGTCCACAGGGTATCTTGTATGTCTCCAGGAAGACTTATGTGGATTGGAGCATTCCAAGATGCATTGTTCCCCAAGTGCTTTCCGATCAGGTACTAAACCTTGTGAATTCCTTCCTAAAGAAACTGACCAAATGCCTCACAAAGCTTATTTAGAAATCAAGCAAGTATACAGCCAATATTCTTAATCTCGAGTACAAAATGATGTATGTGTACAAATAGCATGAATAGATATAGCAGACCATAACTTTTACAGAGATATGTTACATGGCACAGGCAGCACAAAACATATTCCAGTTACATCATATTCTCATAAAGCATTATGGGGTACAGCGTCACAGTGAGTGTCTGCGTGTTTATGGTGAGGGAATCAGGCTGAGTATGACTATCTTCCTTCACTGGATGGGAAAAGTGGGGAACCGAGGCTACATCTACATTTGAGTTGGGGGTGTAATTCTCACCTTGCACGGACATTCTTGTGCTAGCTCTACTCAAGCTAGTGCCTAAAAATGGCAGTGTGGCTGGGACAGCACGGGCAGCAGCTTGGGCTAGCTGCCTTAGTACAAAACCTCCCATACCCCTGGGTGCATACTCGGGCCGCCAGCCCAAACTACTGCCTATGCTACCCCAGCTACACTTCTAGTTTTAGCATACTAGCTAGAATCACACAAGCTCAGACTCATCTCTCACGGATCAAATGCAGATGTACTTCAAGTGTCCGCCTGCACTGGGGTGAAAGAACATCTGCAATGGCTGAGTCTATAGCATGGCATCCTGACCATCTCTTCGCCATCACTAGAGTTAACACCAACTGCATCTTTTCACTGTAATTCCATATACTGGTGCCAGAAAGTTGTCTGATACACTATAAAACATGCATTTATATAATCTTAAATTTGCTGTTGAATAATTCTTCTGAATAATGGAGAAGTAAATCTAACACAATACAAAAATCTGATATAAAAAGTTGATGTCTAAACTCTCGATCCAATTCAGAGTGCTATTAACACATACCAGTATTCACTGATTAACGTGCTTTTGTACTGTATGTGCCCAGTAGGTGGGTTGTGTCTATTTATACCTTCACAGAATTTGACCCAGATTTTTTCCCATTATTCCTGGAAGTCTTAAGCAGGGATGATGAATAAAAGCTAACTAACAATATCATTATGATAATCTTTCCAGATCCATTTCCATTGCTCTTCCTGAGCAGTTTTTATTTATAGATTTTCAGGCTAGAAGGGACCATTATAGTCATCTAGTCAGACCTCCTGCATAATATCATAGAATTTTACACAGCAATTCCTGTACAAAGCACATAACTTCAGGTTGAGTCAAAGCACATCTTTTAGGAAGAAATTCAATTTTGATTTCAAGACTTCAAGTGATGGAAAATTGACCATATCTCTATGTAAATTATTTCAACGGTTAATTCTGTCTCTTATGTATTTGTACCTTATTTCTAGTCTTATTTTGTCTAGTTTCAACTTTCAGCCATTGGTTCTTGTCATATCTTTGTCTGCTAAATTAAAAAACCCTCTATTATCAGAAATCTTTCCCTATAGACCATCAACAAGTCTCTTTTTAACTTCTCTTTTATGAGCTAAACAGATCATATTCTTAAATCTCTCACTATAAGGCAGGTTTTCCAGACCTCAAATCATTCTTGCAGATCTTTTCTGAACTCTCACCAATTTTTCAACATCCTTTATGATGTATAGATGCCAGAAATGTACACAGTATTCCATGAAAGGTCTCACTAATACCATATGCTGAGGTAATACCATCACCCATACTTCTCCTCAGTATACACTTATTTGTATATCCAAGGATCATATTAGTCCTCTTAGCAATTCAGTTGTATAGCTGGCTAGAAAATATGCTGTTTTGTCAAAGCTGAAATGTTTCACAGAGATATATTAGTTTCCACAAGGCATGCTCTCTCACATATTCCTGATATGAGAAAAATTCTACAGCCTGATAGTTAGGGCACTAGGGGAAACCCACATTCAAGTTTCTGCTCTACCTGATTTGGAGGTATCTCTGATAAAAAAACTCAGCTCGGAATTAGGCAGACCAGGGACTTAAATCTTGAGTCTCCCCGATCCCGGGCTACACACACTGGAAAGAGGTTCAAAGGGTTTGTTTTCATTCTAATGTGGAAGGAAAACAAATTCTGAAACCTCTAAACTTGCTGTAAAATGGAACTGTCATCTCTATTCCACTCTATTCAGCTGGTTATCCACCATGACCACCAAGTCCTTCTGAGAATCACTGCTTTGCAGGATGCAGACTGACAACCAGCAAGTGTGCCCTTCATTATTTGTTCCTAGACATATGACTATGCATGTGACTGTATTAAAATGTAAGCTTTGCTATAAAGAATGGATCCTCCTTCACATTCAGTTAAAGAAGCTTTGAGATACATAGTTCTACAAAGAGCAAGATTGAAATTAAAATGTTTCTCTTTATTTTCAAGCCGGAAGCAGTTTCTTGCACTGTAGTTGTGAAGTTCTAAACCTTTCTTCAATCTGATGGCTATGATATTCTACAATAGCTTACTAATTTTCTACATGGGAAGACATTACTTTGACCTGTTTGAGGAAAGTCAGAAACCAGAAGCTCTCACTCCTAGAAAGAATTACCTCTTGAGTTTCTTCATTGATCTTTCTTCAGAGAATTATATATTTATGGCAAGGTACTAAATGACATTTGAGGGTCATTTCTTTTCTTTCAAGGTTATACAACACAGCCTAAATCTATATCTTTGACCTTCTTTCCATTCCTTCTCTCCTGTCCACGATGACCCTTTCATTTCTTTCTTCCACTCTTGACTCCACATATTTTTCATGCAGCCACCTATACATTGTATAAAGCTTTCCTGAATCTATTTGTTAACCACTTTTTTCCTCCTCTTGATCCCTCAGAAAAGTCATTTCCCCTTGCTACCTATGAAAAATGAGTTCAAAGATTTAAAAACTAATTGAACAGACTATCAGCAGGTATTTATGCCAACTGTGAGAGATCAATATTATATCCTTTTATCCTCCTCCTCTTCCACATCGTTTTTTCATTTTATGAGACTCATTTATTGTGTCTGTATTCAAACTGTAAATTCTTTGTGAGGGTGGGGGACCATCACTACCTATTTCTATCAAGTGCCTAACATGCTTGGGATGCTCAAAAATAATAAACAGAGACATTACAGGAAACAATCTGAAAAACAGCTGAGTGAATACTTGATTTTGTTTGTTTGCTGTCAGTTTAAAAAAAAATAAAAAAAAACTGGTCAAACTGAGTCCAACCTACGAAAAATTTCAGCAAATTGAAAAATAAGTTTCAGGTCAAGTGAAACTGCTTTATTCAATGTGAAATGGATCTTTCCAGGCAGCAGCAGAAGACTACTATATAAGCTTGACAGAGTAGACAGTGCACTTGCTCAGGAAGTGGGAGACCTGGGTTTAATTTCCTCTCCAACTGATCTGGAGAAAGGACAACATGGGTCACCAACATTCTAAATTAGTGCTCTAGCCACCACGCTATAAAGTCCTTCTCACTCTCTTTCCCTGGTGCAATCCCTGTTCATTGTCATTATGAATTGATACTATGAATGATGAATTTGTGTCAATCCCCACAACATTTTGGGGGGGATGAAACTATTTGCAGTTCATGTCAAATTCATGAGTTGTTTTGCATCATCCAAAACTGCATTTCTCAGTGAATAAACTATTAATCTGAAAAATTTCACCCAGCTCTAATAAAGCAGTTGTCCATTATCTGCATTTTAATGAACATGTAACTGATATCTTCACTCGTTTGCCTTCAAACAGCAGTTTTCTAAGTAAGTTTAAACCCTGTCAGTTAGTATAAATCAAGCACTGCTTGCTGATCAGTATCATTCAGCATCTAGTGCTAGGTTCCCAACCTATTTATCATTGTGGGCCACATATGCAGCTTTCTGTGTGTTATGTGGGCCACATCAACACAATATATATACTACCTGTATGGCCCTGAGGATGTCACATGGGCCATAGCTGTAAGCTGATTGAGCCACAAGTGGCCTGTGGGACATGGGTTGAGAACCATTGATCTAGAGTGTAAAAAGCCAGGTTCCCTCCTTTCCTTTCCATTTTTTACTGTGCTAAGTATAGGGTGACCAGATAGAAAGTATGAAAAATCAGGACGGGGTTGGGGAGTAATAAGCGCCTATATAAGAAAAAGCCCCATATATCGGGCCATCTGGTCACCCTAGCTAAGTACAAATCACACACAGAATATTATAGAACTTCAGACAAAAAAAAGCTATTTTAATTTGTAAGGTACAAGTAAGGACTTTTCTACATGGTGTGGCAATGCACACTAGAGGGATGTAAACTATAGAGTGCTCCAAAATTTTGTGCTTTAACTGCCCCCTGTAGACCCTGCTCACTAGAAACATTTTAGAGTGTAACATAGTACTGTTTCAACTTGGATTACATCAATGTGCATTAGGTTTCTTTTAGAACGTGTCAGCAGGGTCTAATGGGGCAGTTACAGCACCACACTTTACAGGGCTTTATAATCCCTCTGATGCTCATTATCATACTGTGTAGACAAGCCCTAAATTAAACTTTTGAATTTTTACAGACCATACTGTTAATATTCTTTGGAAAAATAAAAACCCTCTGCCATGCTCATGAGGCTCCAGAGCAGCTCCTCCTTCCATTTAAAATATGGTGAAACTGTGTGCAAAACTTCTCTACACATAAACTTTTATATTCACTGAAGTGCAACTCTGTAATGCTGTGTTATCCACAATGTATGCAGCCTCAAGACACTTCCGGTAATGAAAATGTCTATAGTAATTAACAGTTACAGAATCACAGAAAATAAACAGCTTGTAAAGTCTCTTTTGTCCCCCTCTTGAGAAGGGAAGGACAGTTTCAAATGCTGTATTCTGTATATTCGAGAGTGAAAAGTGGTGGTTATGACATATACATCCGGGAGACCCTGAGTCTGTGAAATGTAACACCTTTCACCAGGGAAATCAGAGTTAGAATTATGTGCTTTATTGGAGCTAATATAGTGCTGGTTCCAGATTGACAGCCTTGGGAACCAAAGTACTCTATTTAAATATAGAAGAAATACAATGCCAGCTCTTCTTCACATTGCTCTCAATCCTATGGAAATACATCCTAATGATAAAAGGGCATTTAATTCTCCTTACTCATGAGCTTACTTCTGGATAAATGCTGATGATGCTGGTGAGTTTGGTCATGTCCAACTGGAAAAGAATTGAATACACCAGTGCATTATGAACAGGCCCTCCCAACTGCCACAAGGTGATAACTTTTAATTACTGCTAATCTGGACTGAATTCAAACCAAAGATTTAAGGAAAAATTCTCTTTGGCCCTTACACTAATGTGCGGAATGGATGGAGGACATAAGAAGACTCCCCCAACCCCTGATGTGGGCCACTTAAGGGCCAGACAGAATTCCAGTCCCTGTGCCTAGCAAAGCAAAGTGATTGTGTCCTCCATAATCTCCTATGGCACAGGACTCTTAAGAGGGCAAGGAGGAGACAAGGTTATGATTCCCCTTTATACACCTGCCTGCAGTACTGGCTGGCTAGGCATGGGGTTTCAAGCTGTATCCTGCAGAACTAGTGCACTAGCAGGAACACAGAGATTGTGAGCCCAGAAGCTCCAGAAGTCAGACTGCAACCATGAAGCACTATGCCTCTCAGTGCTCTCCAGAGCAGTGCAGCACTACACCGCACCTTCCTATTGGCTGTGTACAGTTGAACCCACACATATTAACAGCTTATTATTCAATTACAATTCCCATCACCATTTATTCTCTTCTCCTATCCCAGACCAGGACTTAAACCTCAACATAATTTATTTTTTCTGTCTACTCACTGCATCTCACTTTTCCTGTACATTCATTATCAGACAGAGATCATTCTAGAACTTATTATAAAACTCCCACTGAAGACCACTATGACATTTGTACTATTTCTCTATCTTTAGTTCCCATACAGGAATAAAATTACTTTTAATGAGCACATTACACTAATTGTTCAGTTCCTTCCTGAATATTTGAAAGCCTATTTTTCCTCCTTTTTCCAGTCAATGAGCTAAAAAAAAGACAGGAAAACATTTGAAATTCATTTATAGATAATGTGGGAAATGTCAAGTTAATTTGTGGACATTTTTCAAACTGTCTATACTTTGAAATATATTTGTGAAGTAAATGGAGCTAAACTTCAAATAGAGATCATTTTTGCAGTTTTCAGTACTGAATAGAAATTTTTTACTGAATTACAATTTGTGTTTAAGTTCATAAGAACATATGCATGTTTCTGTAAAAAAAAAAAGTTTAAAAATCCATATTTCCTGAATATACCTAGGCCTAAGAAGGCCTAAATTAAAGCAAAACTGAAGTAAACCCAGTTTAAACCAAAATAAAACTGTCCTCATATCCTTTGGTACTGATTTAACTGAACTGGTTTAAAAAAAAATTAAGCTAAATTGGCACATGTAAAGTTAAAGCTTGTCACCAATCCCTTAATTCTGTATGTTTCTTTATATATAAAGAAACATGATAATGGGGCAGAAATGGAGTAGACCACTGTGACAGTGACCACAATGGCAGAGGGTTACCCTGGTTCTTCACTCCACCATTCATAGTGGCCAATAAAGTGTTCTGCCTTACATCTTTCTCCTGAAGATAACTCTAGTGATCTCTTAAGAAGTTCCTGAAGTTCATCTCTTACTGCATACTGCCAACACACACACGGAATCTAATATTTACCAAACAGTATGCCATAGCTGCTGGCTCTTTTGAAAAGGTATTTATGTACCAATTCATTCTGTTAGCAAATAACTGGCTATCCAGTACAAACATTGTGCTGTCAACTATAAAGACAGCAAAGCACACTGGCTTGAGAGTCCTCCATAGTACTGTTCATTCTGGTTTGCCATAGTGGTTGCCAAACACACACATACACACTTTTTTTTCCTCTTTCAAGTCTGGGATCCAATGTTACTATTGCACTTATGACTCATAGACTCATAGGTCAGAAGGGACCAATATGATCATCTAGTCTGACCTCCTGCACAAGGCAGGCCACAGAACCCTACCCATCCACTTTTATAACAACCCCTAACCCAGGACTGAGTTATTGAAATCCTCAAAATTGGTTTGAAGACAAATCAAGATAAACAAATACACATTAAAATTATAGTGTGCTGTATAGTCAGTTATTCCTGGGTTACACAAGGCAACAGAATTGGTAGTCCCCACTGCAAAAATATACTGTATTTGAAAACAAAAATCAGTTAGCCAGTACACCATGTATAAAAAAATTACTGTTCAGCTTTCCACATGCTAATTTACTCAGGAAAGTAGGTTAAATGCTTTAGCAGCTCTTATTTCAAAAAGTCAGTCCTGCACTAGAAGGGACTTGTCCTGCACTTGTGTGGGAAATGTCCTTGAGCTGCTGCTCTACATTCATCTACATCAAGTGCAATCTGAGGTGAAATTTAAAGTAATCATAATAAATCCACTTAACAAAAAGCAAACTAAGTCTGTTTCTTCCTCAGGCAAGCATAATTGAGGAACATGTATATCACACATATCAGCAGACTTTTCCTTTTCTTCTACCAGATTTCCCTTCTCTATGGAACTTGCCAGCTTTTGGGAAGGCGTGTTGTGGAATCAGGAGAACAAGGTAAAATGGGTGCTGCTGAGGCCAGAACGTTCTCAAAACAAAACTTCTCTGTAATGACCCTAAATTCGACAACTTACAAGAGACAGGTGGCTAGAACGTATACAGTGCCTAAAGGATATGTAAAGGAAATTTCCTTTCTCTCTCATGCTGAAAGGATTGCCACAACTGAGGCCCCTGAGCTCTCCTGACATAAGGACTGCTCTCCATTAGCCACCCCCCAAAAAAGCAGCATAATGGTGCCACTCATCTCTCCTTTAAAACAGGAAGCACACTGCTAGGTGGCCATGGAGGGGAGTTTATGCTGAATCCCAAGTATTATAGGATGATGCACACTCTTCTTTGTATGCCTTACCTGGGACATCTGACAGGAACTGTGCCTCCCTGGTATGTCTACACTTCAGTGTAAGTCTGGGCTCAGACCCAGGCTTGAGGCCAAACCCTATGGGGGTGGAGTATTTGAGGTCAAGTCAAGACAGAACCCAGGTTCAAGTCCTATTGGTTTGCAGAATAGATGCAACCCCCCAGACTTGGGTCCTGGGAATCTGCCAACAGTATCCCACAATCCAAATGGGCCAACTTTCTTTGTCTTCTCTATGCCATGAATTCTCAGTCGACTCCACAGAAACGGAAGCAAACCCCTTTGCTGTAGTGCAGTGGCTTGGAAAGTCACCATTTAACCTTTCCATTGTTTTCTGACTGCTGAGCTGCAAATACACCTTTAGAGAACCATCTGTGTTTGCAATGGAGACCAATCAGAAGTAGTCCTTTACAGAGCACACTGCTTCATTGTTGCAAGAGCACATACAGATGTTCGTAAATCTCTGGTGTAAGGCCAGCAAAACAATGGATTTTAGTAAGAACATACAGAATGACAACCGGCATACAGCGATACAGACAAACTGCAAATTTACTGGACTGGTGACAGTGCAGGGTGCAGATTAGAGAGTTCAAGGCTGGGTAATGTAAAACCAGGGACCAGAACTGCACCTCAGGCAACTCATCGACATCATGCCCATTTTATGAGGCATTTGACTGTGTGCTGGATACTGCACCAAGCATAGAGCCAAAGGTGGTACACGATGACTTGGTCAGCTAGGATGGTAACCTGCTGGCCCCAGAATCCAGCAAGGGGACAGATGAGAGTCAGTAGCAGATGCAAGTGAGGACAGTGAAGTGACTGTTACAGAAGCAGCACATCCTGGAGCCATATTTGGGGGAGCTGTTTGATGCTCATCTCCCCCATCAGCCCGAGGAACAGCCTGCAGCAGACACAGATGGGACAGAAGCCTTCCTGGAGCCTACTAACTTTCTGGGTCCATTTTAATGTTTATTAATATAAGAATGGGAGGGATTTCCGTTCTATGAACTAATGCAAAAGTTATTACAAGCCCCAGCTATTAACACTAATGGCAGATGGTAGGCCAGCTCCTTGGGATCTTCCTGCCTGTCCTCCCTTCCCCGCCCATCCCTCACACACACAATGTCAAGTTCAAAATGGCTAGTGGAAAAGGCAAAGAGTTAAAACACCTTGAAAGCGAATTTTGACTGGAAAGCTGCAGATTTTTGCTAGAGCATAACCACCCTTACACATTGCCATATCTGTAAGTACATAGCTCAGTAACCATTCAATAGTGCAACAAGCCACCTGGAAACAGTGACGAGGGGAGGAGAGAAGGAAACATGTTTTATTGACAAATCTAGTCCATTTCAGTTAGAGGTAATCCATGCAGTCCATAACTGACAAAATCATTTGTCCCAAATACAACTGGAGTTTGAAATTTTGGCCAGAAAAGTGCTAGGTGTCTGGAGGAGAAGGAAGGCTGTAGAGTTCTCTGTATTTGCATGTAGTCATAACAGGCTAAGCCATGTGGAAGCTAACACATCAACCTGTTGATTCCCTCTTGAATTCTGATCCAATCCAGGTGCTGACAGCAGCAAACTTCTCCTGTAGCAGGAACTCTCAGTGAAGGAAATATTTTCCAGGGTTACATTGGAAGCCCACTCCACTCGCAGATGTGCTGTTCAGTCACCACACATTTGAATACTTTGGTTGCTCTGGTTTCCCATCTGCAGCTTGGAATGACATCTCCCTTTGCCAACTGGGCACCACGATTGTGGTATCCTCCAAAATACAGAAGGCCTGAAATGATAAAGAAACCTTTGTGCAGCAAGGCAGCTGACATCCCCCAGAACCCAAGTTGCTGTGCAATTTTTAGAAAAACTGAAACTGATTTTTTTAACTGACCATTGTCTCTTTCACTGTGATTAACCTGGCTGTGAGTAGGGTGGGCTGAAGCCTTCCTCTCACAATATACTGAAGTTCAGTTTGGAAAACTATCATTTTATGTCCACAAGGTTTTTTTTATGTACTCCTGCAGTGAGCTATTTGAGACAATAACCCTCATGTCTTGTCCTGTTCCAGGCCCTTGACAGCCGGTAGTACCTCCACAGCTCACCCACACTGCAACAAAAGCGTGGGTCAACGTACTTTCATGGACTGTTCCAAGAGGAAGCGTTTCCTTGATGAACTTATGGTTGAGGTTTTGGATGGGACCATCAAGCAAGTCCAGTAACAAAAACAGAGGGATTTACGGCTAGAGAAAATGCATGGTGAGAGGAAAGAGGAAAGGTTCAGGTTGGCTGCACAGCTTGAGGACAGGGTTGCAGTGCAGGAGCAGGCACTTTCTTCACAGCTCCTGGAACAGGAATGGTGGCTAAGGGCAGATGATGGAACTCAGCAGAAAGAACTGTTTGAGCAGCTACTATCACTAATAGCCACAACACTACCAGCTCCTGCCACACCGCATCATGACCTGAGTCCCCGCCACAGTACCCTATGTTGCAATCCAGGAATCCCTTGGACAACTCCATGGCTCGGTGGCCCATGCAATCAGGCCCAATCAGTGGCTGGGCATGGCAACTTTGCCCCATACAGTGATCCATATTAATCACCTCTCCCATAGGCAGCTCCACCCTCCTCCTCTGATGCCAAGTGCATGGAAAATGTGCAAGGAAGTGAAAGAAGAACAGGGGTATATGCAACAGCAGGCGATTTCTGTCTTGTACATGGTTTCCCTGTTTGCACTTGTTCATGCACTTTTTTAAAAAATTTATTTATGATTTTATTGTGGTACTTGCAGCAGGCCTGTCTGGCAATGGGTTAATGTTGTCCTTTTCTAATATATATTTATAAATAAAGCTTTTTATTTTATGAAGAAAATTAATTGGTATCACTTCATCGCATCATGCAATGTGTAGTTAAAGGGAAACACATGATCAGGGACAACTGGGCACTTGTAAGCAAACACTATTTCTCAATAAAGTTAGCTACATCCATCCAGACCTCAATCACTTCCTTACATTACTCCATACTGTAAAACAAACCCTCTCCCCCATCTGTTATGTGGTCAGAACATGCATAACTATATTGCATGGCAATCAACCCCACACACCTCCCCAAGTATTGAAATCCCTCACAAGAAAGCTATCTTTTTCCCCAGCCCCTCTTTCATTGGCCCACAAAAGTCCACAATGTGGCCTCCTTCATATTGCTGGAAGCGTACACACCAAAATCATGGCTCAGAGGTATGTGTTCGTGGCCTGCTCAGACTTCCTGTAACGTGCAGGGGTAGACAGTTTTCCCATAGTCAAAGATCCAGGGAAGCCACATTTCAGGAGGGAGCCAGGAAGTCTGGTATATAGTTGGTTGGACTCACATCTGCATGCTGGAGTGGGGAAGCCAGAACTCCAGGTTCAAGCCCAGTTAGAAAATTCTTACTCTAGGATTGACAATCTGGGCAGTCACTCAAGTCACTCAAGCTCTCTATCCCAGGGTACGCTCACTTGAGTTCCACTAACCAGGGGCTCACACTGCAGTTTAGACCACCCCTTGAGGCTCTGCCTCACCCCTGTCCCCAAATGTAGGATTATGGTTATGAGTCACAACAGAACCCAGTACCACTATCGGAAAGAATTTTCAAAAGCACTTAAGGGTACCCAGCTCTAATAAAGGTCAATTGGAGCCACACACCTAAAACTGGATGCTTTTGAAAAATCTCATTTATAATGTACTGGATCATTATTGTATGATACTGTCCAGTATTTGGATTTGTTCGTTTTAATGAGAAAGGCTCCTACACTGAGGGATTACTATAAAGATCCAAAAGCATACCCATTCTTAAAGACATAAAATGCTTAGTTTGGAAATCCTGGTAGATGGCTGCCTATTATATGAGCAACAAAATATTTAAATATTATAGGTTGGTGTTTCAGGATTTGGCTATGGTTGGATTCTTCAAGTATGTATAACTGCCATATAGAAGCACCTGACATGCTGTTAATGGTCTAAAATAAACGTTTCAGCTTCTTCAGTTCTTCTCAGCATACCAGGCTCTCTTACTTGTGTCACTGTCTGCAGAAGGTTGGCCATCACAACATGGGAAATTGTGGATGTGGATGGCTTAAAAAACCATCAGAGGGGTAGCCGTGTTAGTCTGGATCTGTAAAAGCAGCAAAGAATCCTGTGGCACCTTATAGACTAACAGACGTTTTGGAGCATGAGCTTTCGTGGGTGAATACCCACTTCCTCAGATGCATGTAATGGAAATTTCCAGGGGCAGGTACATATATGCTAGCAAGCAAGCTAGAGATAACGAGGTCAGTTCAATCAGGGAGGATGAGGCCCTGTTCTAGCAGTTGAGGTGTGAAAACCAAGAGAGGAGAAACTGGTTCTGTAATTGGCAAACCATTCACAGTCTTTGTTCAATCCTGAGCTGATGGTGTCAAATTTGCAGATGAACTGAAGCTCAGCAGTTTCTCTTTGAAGTCTGGTCCTGAAGTTTTTTTGCTGCAAGATGGCCACCTTAAGGTCTGCTATAGTGTGGCCAGGGAGGTTGAAGTGCTCTCCTACAGGTTTTTGTATATTGCCATTCCTAATGTCTGATTTGTGTCCATTTATCCTTTTCCGTAGAGACTGTCCAGTTTGGCCGATGTACATAGCAGAGCGGCATTGCTGGCATATGATGGCGTATATTACATTGGTGGATGTGCAGGTGAATGAACCGATGATGGTGTGGCTGATCTGGTTAGGTCCTGTGATGGTGTCGCTGGTGTAGATATGTGGGCAGAGTTGGCATCGAGGTTTGTTGCATGGATTGGTTCCTGAGCTAGAGTTATTATGGTGCGGTATGCAGTTACTGGTGAGTAATAAAAAACCATAATACCCAGAAGATGCTGTGTTGCAAAACACTACCATAACCCAGTAAGTTGATGTGCTCACATAGTGGTAAACACTCACTATGTAAGCAACGTAGCCCATCACATGTAAATATCTACCTTTGCCTTTGTTAATGAGCTCTTCACAGCCAAATAGCATTGGAATATTATCTTACACGTGCAAACATATGCACGCGCGCACGCAGACAATAAGTAAATGCCAAAAACGTACAACATCAGTCAATAAAGGAAAAACCACCCCACCCTTCCCCCTAGGAGGATGCCACATAGAGCTCATTCGCGATATACAGCAGTGAGTTGTATGGAATTTAAAGTACCCATTTTACATGGGGTGAAACGTCTATGGTTATTAAGCTCAGGAAGTCACAGAGGCACCAATTACTGTTAGGCTGATCTGCAGCAGCTAGAATAGAAGTCGTCAAGATTTGTCAATGAATATGATTTGAACATGCCCCCATGACAACTTCTACAAGTTATCTATTTAAAATATAATTAACAAAACTGCCACTGTCTTTGGGCTCTTTCTGCATCACAAAACAAGCCAGCATAATAAAATCCCAGCTAGTGTTTCACATAAAAAAGGACTGCCATATAATTGCTACACAACGAAGATGTAACTACACTGCAGATTTTATGAACTGTACTGCTGTGTGCTTACTCAACAGCATCAGTGTTGCCACTGTTTTAAATTATGCAACAGCACATTCATTCCTAATAAACTTAGAAATGCTAGGGACCTCATGTGTAATTACTATATGTCATATCATACTTTGCCCTATAAAATACAATATAGGTACATAATAGGCACCTAGTAATTTTCCGATTAAGCGTTCCAAATGTTGTACTTACCACACTTCCGTTCTTCTGCTGCATGTCTTTGAAGAGATTTTACCTTTCAAATTATTCCCACAAATCTAATTTTGATGCATTTTATTAAAAACTCATTATGTATCCACTCTTGCTTTATGTCTGGACTTACACTGCACATAAGAATCTTCAGTATGTACTTTAAAAGATGAAGGATTCTAGATCCAGTTGACATATACAAAGCATGAAAGGAAAATATTATCAAAGTAAAACTATGCTCCCTGTAAGATAAAATCCAAAAGAAATGTAGTCACGGTAATGATTCGAAGCATGATTACAACATTTCTACTTCAACTACATGTACAGTTATTCAGACTGTTTATGGAGTCACTAAAAAAGGAGCTATAATTAGGTGCAAAAATAAGAGTCCAAAGGAACCATACAACACTGTCTGGTAATTAAACAATGTATTTGGTACTTTTCTTACTCTAAAACCAACAACTGGGTTATCCAAATAAAGACAAACAATGTGGTGATTTATTTCCATTATTTCATGAAACATCTTAAGCATAAAAAAAATGACAAAACCCATCATCAGAATTGATTACTTCTATGAACAGTAAACTATGATCAGCAAAGCTGTAATAAAACACATTAGTCCAAATAAGGTGAGAGGTGGAACTGGAACATTGGATCTCCTCTCAAAGCTTTAAAGGTTAGTTGCCACAACACATTTTTATTCCCACTTGTTCCTTTCCCTGAAAGCCTCCTCACTTCACTTGCATCTTAACCAATTATAGTATTCAAACAAATAGCAATTATTCTGTATTTTTAAATTCCAAAACTTCTTCCATAGACCTCCATTAAATTAATGGAAGAATCCGAGATTCTTCCTTTGACCATGTGAAGTCTGGATTTAGACACGAGAATAATAAGTATTATAATTCAGACTTTAAAAAGTATTAATAAAGGATCAAGGTTGAATAATAGTCTGAAATGGCTATAACCATGTTTACTATAGCTGCATATAATATTTAGTGCCTTTCCTTTTTAGTTATATTAAAATATAGCTACAGAAATTCAAAGTGTCACTACCTCTGTAGCATATTATATATGATCACAAAGATGTTTTATTTTAGTAATCATCTGTCTTTGGAACTGTCTGGTTCTGGCTGACCGGTTACGGCTTTCTCAGGAAGATGTGAAACATACTGTGTTGTGGATGTTTTAAAAGATGCTTCACAATCCTCACATTTTGAATTTAAATTTAAGAAATGTTGCTGGCTGAATAGAACATTGCATTATTCCTTGTAGAATTTTAATTACAGGTTCCCAGACAACATTATAATACTTTAAGTTAATTGCCTCCAATGGTTTGTAAATTTATTTATTTTAACATGACAAAATAAAGTTCAGATTAAAACTGTACAATTATTATATTGGTAAAAGTAACTCACAACAGAAGAAAACCAGAGAAGCATTAAAAGAGATCAAAGATATTGGGCCATCATCTATAATACGCTCAGTAGATAACGTGGTCAGCTGTAAGACTGGTTTAGCAAGTATTGCAGAAAAATGAAACCTTTCATGCTTTGGAAATTCATTTCTGCCCCAAAGCATCATGCCATCTTAAAAGCTATATACAAAAGCAGAGACAAAGTGAATTAATGCTGGCATGTTCATACTGATGTGCTAAATAACTACTATGAAAATCAAGACAAAACTTGTTTTGTAAATGCAAAGCACACGCATAGTTTCTATAGGTAATGACTATGGGCCAAATCACACATCCCTGCTGCTCCCTCTGGTGGCTGGTTGTCTGCAGTTTCCTCTAAATGCCACTGAGCAAGGAGCATTTCTTCTGTACAGGAAAGAGCAAAGGGCGAGACTGAACACAACTGGATTCAGTGATAAGCACTGCAGGCTCCTCACCCCACTGATAGCTTCCTCTCATTTGCCCCTCCACACTGGGCTAACATTTGTAAAGCGAAAGAAGTGGTATTATTCCTTCATGCCTGTATGGGTGTTTTTTCCATTGGTGGGAGGAGAAGGGGGCTATAATTATGTCCATGATTCTCCCCAGGATGATATACACTTTTTTTCATAATTATTATTTATACCTAGAGACTTCAACAGATATCAAGACATCATTGTGCTAATCACTGTGCAAACTCATAAGAGATAACTCTTGCAGAATTCAATCTATACAGACATGTCAGGCATAGAGTGGGAGAAGGCAATTACTATCATCACCATTTTATGGATGGGGAATTGAGACAGAGAGAGATGAAGTAGGTAATACAGGGAGTCTACAATAAAGGCAGAATTTGAACACTGATACGACTTGTGCGCATACACACAAATACCAGATGTGTGGACCCAACACTTTTGGACATAACTTCCATTAACTTTAATAGAAAATATGTCTAAATTCCTTAGACTGCTTTGAAAATCTCAACTATGGCCTATTAAATATCTAACACATGCAAGGTAATTTTGTGCACCTACTTGAAAATTTAGGCTTTAATTCAATAATATAATGTTTTGTGCGAAAGTGGAGAAGGAAAGACTGTTTTGTTATTAGGAACTCAGAAAGTTTCTAGAAAGGGACCAAAAAAGATTCCCAGAAGTAGACTGAGACAGAGAGCAGATGGGAAATAGAATGTGAGTGTGTGAGGTTAAAAGTTCAGCAACTGGGCTATGTAGAATATTCAGGGTGGAAAAGCCTAGGCTTGAAGTTAAAAATTCCTCACAGACCATTTTTCTGCGGAAGCTGAGGACTGAAAACTTAGTACTTAAGTGAGATGCACAATTACCACATAGGTCAGAGAGAGGCATCTCTGTATGGTAGGATGGCTAAGTAGGAGATGGAAGGATGTCTACCAGTTCCTGCAGAGTCTAGGGGCAGAACATAGGAAGGGAGAGCTATGCACTTAGTACCTTGGATGAGTTTATTGGAGAAGAACTGAGTCGAGACTGACACAAGAAGTGGAGAACCCTTCATTAGGTCCTAGGTCTCTAGTCAGCTGCCTCCCCTTGGACCTGTAACCTGGATAGAGACTAAATATTATCCCAAACTCCGTGCATACTAAATGCTTACCTGGAGTAACATCTAAACATTTTCACATTAATGACCAACTAAGAATTACTTACCATTTTTAAACTGTAATCTGAAAATTCTCCAGTTTCCAGTAGAAAAAATAAATATGATTTAGATCTCATACTGAAAAAGTGACAGCTAGAATAAGAAAAAACTTTTTAAATTTCAATATTCTACTTGAAAAATGTAGTAAGAAATTTTCACCTAATTTGAGCCTATTGTTTAATGTGATTGGCAATGAATGCTGTTATCTGAATGAAATGTGAAATGCTCCAGACTCTACATCATACATTGCTCTACAAAGCCAGCCAATAACTACAGAACTGAATTGCATTATTTATCACTTGTATGTTTTTCCCTTATTTCTTTTAATAGATAATAAAAGTAGAATTTAGTTTGCTATTTGTGTCCCAGGTTCTCAGTCTTGAATAATTCCAAATGCTAATTAATTTGCACTTCTTTCTGTTGTGAAGTTTTTATCTGTTAGAACCTATCAATAGTGAGAATTTCATACTAAAAATAAATGTTTGGTGGAAGGAGACACTGTGGATAAAATCCTGGACCCACTGAAGTCAATGTCACAGCTCCTATTTCACTCTATGTGCATTTGAGTTCTAGAAGGGGAACAAAAGGATGTCAATCCACATGCTCAGTTCAGTTCTGGAAAGGAAAGAGGGAGCCATTTTGAGAGGCAGAAAAGTTATCAAACCACCTATTTGCTGCATTAATCATTTTGAGGAAGTGGTATCAGAGCCTTGGTTGCTGAAAACCAGGTTAGTAGGCTTGGGAACTGCTGCGCCTAGCCCCAGAACAAAGATAAGGGACAGACATAGTAGGAATGAGATCCCAGCACAAAGATATTATCACAATAGGGACCCGCTAGAATGCAGATAAATATGAAGCTGAAAAAGCTTCACTGGCAAAATAAATAAATAAATAAAGTATTCAGCCAGCAAAGAGAAAAAACAGACAGAGAAAAAGTAAATGGAATTCTTTACAGTATTTCAAACAGCAATTTTAGATGTGGAACTAACAGTTACTGAAAAGAAAATGCAGGAATAGACGCACCAAGGAAGAGTGAAAGGAACGGAAAAAGGAAAGGCAATAGAACAAAACCCAAGGAGAAACAGGGTGCTATTATTTTTCAAAATATTTTCAATCTTATTTTATATAAGATTGCACAAATCTTATATAAACACACAACTGATTGTACATACATCAGGATATGCACATAATACAATTCCTTCAGTACAGAAGGATTTTTCTGATTAAGTTAAATTACACAGGTAGGTACATATGACTTATGATAGAGGCAGCATCATATGATAAATCTTTCCTTTTTAATAGCAACCACTGTGTTGTTGTGTAGTTTGTGTGTAAAGAAGTCTTGCACACAGTTTCACCATATTTTAAATGGAAGGAGGAGCTGCTCTGGAGCCTCATGAGCAAGGCAGAGGGACTTCCAGTGACTTTCAGAGGATATCTGTAAAACAAGTTCCTTGTGCCTACTGCTAACTTGGGGTCCAAACGTACTCCATTCACAACAACTCTCATGAGATTAAATATGCTGACATCATACAAATAGTAAAGGCATTATAATGATGCAAATTATGGGACTGAAAAACAGTGGAAAACGTGGATAATATGATCAGATGCAGGGGTCGGCAACCTTTCAGAAGTGGTGTGCCGAGTCTTCATTTATTCACTCTAATTTAAGGTTTTGCGTGCCAGTAATACATTTTAACGTTTTTAGAAGGTCTCTTCCTATACGTCTATAATATATAATTAAACTATTGTTGTCTGTAAAGTAAATAAGGTTTGTAAAATGTTTAAGAAGCTTCATTTAAAACTAAATTAAAATGCAGAGCCCCCTGGGCCGGTGGCCAGGACACGGCCAGTGTAAGGCCTGGTCTACACTACGCGTTTAAAACGATTTTAGCAGTGTTAAACCGATTTAACTGCGCACCCATCCACACTACGAGGCCCTTTATATCGATATAAAGGGCTCTTTAAATCGGTTTCTGTACTCTTCCCCAACGAGAGGTGTAGCGCTAAAATCGGTATTACCATATCAGATTAGGGTTAGTGTGGCCGCAAATAGACGGTATTGGCCTCCGGGCGGTATCCCACAGTTCACCACTGTGACCACTCTGGACAGCAATCTGAACTTGGATGCAGTGGCCAGGTAAACAGGAAAAGCCCCGCGAACTTTTGAATTACATTTCCTGTTTGCCCAGCGTGGAGCTCTGATCAGCACGGCTGGCGATGCAGTCCCAAATCCAAAAAGAGCTCCAGCATGGACCATATAGGAGATACTGGATCTGATCGCTGTATGGGGAGACAAATCTGTTCTATCAGAGCTCCGTTACGGAAGACGAAATGCCAAAGCATTTGAAAAAAATCTCCAGGCTACACAGTGCTGCGTGACAAGCGTAACGGAAAGCCAAAGAATCAAATGGATGCTCATGGAGGGAAGGAGGGGGTACTGAGGACTCCAGCTATCCCACAGTCCACAGCAGTCTCCAAAAACTATTTGCATTCTTGGCTGAGTTCCCAGTGCCTGTAGGTTCAAACACATTGTCCAGCATGGTTCAGAGTATAGCTCGTCAATTTACTCCCTCCCCCCACCACATGAAAGAAAAGGGAAAGAAATCGTTTCTTGACTTTTTTCAATGTCACCCTATGTCTACTGAATGCTGGTGGTAGACGCGATGCTGCAGCAGTGAAGAGCAGTATCCACTCCTCTCCCCTCCCTGGTGGCAGACGGTACAATATGACTGATATTCGTCATCACTATCAGCCCGTGCGTGCTCCTGGCTTGCCTCAGGTGAGGTCGGCCGGGGGCGCCTGGGTAAAAATAGGAATGATTCCTGGTCATTCCCAGTAGATGGTACAGAACGGCTGGAAACCGATGGTAGCAACTGGGGGCTGAGCTCCATCAGCCCCCTCCCTTTCCTGTGTAAAGAAAAGATTCTGTACTGCCTGGACTATCATAGCAGCGGGATGCTGGGCTCCTCTCCTCCACACCGCTGAATGTCCTGCCTGGACTGTCATAGCACCGGGAGGCTGCCTCCCTCTCATTTTATCTTACTAACATGTCACTGTTTCTTATTCCTGCATTCTTTATAACTTCATGACACAAATGGGGGGGACACTGCCACAGTAGCCCAGGAAGGTTGAGGGAGGAGAGAAGCAATGGGTGGGGTTGTTGCAGGGGAACCCCCCGTGAATGGCATGTAGCTCATCATTTCTGCGGGATCTGACACGGAGCAGCTGTGCTCTCTGATACACTGGTTCTCTAGTACACTTGCCCCATATTCTAGGCAGGACTGACTCTATTTTTAGAAACGATAAAGGAGGGATTGACTCGGGGAGTCATTCCCAGTTTTGCCTTTGCGCCCCCGGCCAACCTCAGCCAGGGGCACCCATGATAGCAGCAGACAGTACATAACGACAGATAACCGTCATCTTACTGCCAATTTACAATGGCAGCAGATGGTACAGAAAGACTGATAACCGTCTCTGCTACTATGCAAAAGCAAACAAATGCTGCTGTGTAGCACTGCAGTAACGTCTCTGTTAGCGGCATCCAGAACACATACGGTGACAGTAAAAAAAAAAGCTGAACGAGCTCTATGGTTGCCGTGCTATGGCGTCTGCCAGGGCAATCCAGGGAAAAAGGGCGCGAAATGATTGTCTGCCGTTGTTTTCCCGGAGGAAGGAATGACTGACGACATTTACCCAGAACCACCAGCGACAATGATTTTTGCCCCATCAGGCACTGGGATCTCAACCCAGAATTCCAAGGGGTGGGGGAGACTGCAGGAACTATGGGATAGCTACAGAATAGCTACCCACAGTGCAACGCTCCAGAAATCGACGCGAGCCTCGGACCATGGACGCACACTGCCGAATTAATGTGCTCAGCGTGGCCGCGTGCACTCGACTTTATACAATCTGTTTTACAAAACCGGTTTATGTAAAATCGGAATAATCCCGGAGTGTAGATGTACCGAGTGCCACTGAAAATGAGCTCATGTGCTGCCTTCGGCACGCATGCCACACGTTGCATACCTCAATAAAATGCATGAGATAATGACTTTTCTGCATCATGATGGTTGGATAAACCACACAGTATAGTGCAATGGGAGGCTTTAAACTCCAGAGATATATTTGCACAAAATTCAGCCTTTATTATCGGTAAAAGTTTCATAAGGATTTAGCAATTTAATGTAAAAAGGGTAATTATTTTGCCAGGCTCTTTGTTGTTTTGGTGCAAAGTAAATACAACAAAGCTGTGAATATAGCGGAGCTGTTTCAAGGTTGATTTCAGCTGAATTTCTATTGCTCTATGCAAACATAAGGGACTGACACATTTCTGTGTTGGTTAATAAGACCCCACAAATGCCAACCTTGTCCAACCCTTTCAGAGCTGAACAGCCTAAGTGCATGTTTTGTGTGTAACTCAAGTAACATCTGCTGACATTCAGGTGTTTAGGTCATTTGCAAGCTTATTTTTGGAGGGACTTTGTGAAGAAAAGGTTTCCTATAAAATCTCTTTCACTGATCGCCTGCTTTTAAAACCCCAGGAGCCAACATTCCTCCTGACAACAAGTGTTCTTTTCTGTAAAACAATGAAAAAATACTGGATAGTTTTCTCACAGGTAAGAATTTTAATTGGGTTAAGCCACCAAAATGTCATAACAAGAGAAATGTCTTGTTGTGCATGTTAATTCTTAGTCATTACACAGTGCTTTTCATCTTCAAAACTGTTTACAAGTATTAAGCACCAATCCCTGAAGACTGTACACACAATTTCCACTGCCCTCCATAGGAGGTTTGCCTGAGGAAAACTTGAGTAAGGACCTTAGGACTGGGCTCTAACTCATTAACCTACAAGTCTCATCCATGTTAAATAGTTCATAAGTAGATAAGTATTATCCCCACATGAGATGGAACAATGGAAGCAGAAAATAACTCATAAGGCCGTGCCTCCTCTTTCAAAAGCTTGGCATTCCTTTCTCTGCTTTTTGATTATTGAGTGTTTCAGAACCAAACTTGAATATTGTTTGTTTTGCTAAGATCATATCAACATGCCTTCCAATTGCCATTCATCTCTAGACCAGAGAACAAAAAACAAGCTGGCTTAAAACTGTGCACCATTATGCACAGCTCCGGACAAGATACCCTTGAGTCAAGCAACCAGGCATATAAAAACTCATTTGTTAAGATTCAATCAGGAAACATTAGCTGGAGTTACTTTTTGCTCCACATAATCATACATTATGTTCCTAGCAAATGTATTTTAAAAGTTTCCTGCACTACAAAACAACCACAGTACTAATTATTCTATTGTCTGAGGAAGACTTAACTTCACCTCTAATTGCTACTGCGGATATGATGTTTTTGAGATGAACTATTAACATTGCTTAGACCATAGTTAGAGCTGTTCAGCTGCAATCACTTTTAACAGCTCATGACCTGTAGCATGCTCATTATACTGGAGCTTTTAATAACGAAATTCTTTGGTGCAAACACGTGACATTGGTGAACAACTTTCTTTGTACTTACCATATGATTTTTATGCCACTTCACTGAACACAGGATGTAATATATTTGGGCTTTTTATTGCTTGAGTAGAAAGTGCTCATTACCTATTTGTTTATGTTTATATATAGGAAAAAAAACAAACAGTTTTTCAAGTGGCATACATCACACTGTTGTAGTGGTTGACTTTCTCAAGATGGTCTTCTGGGGTTTTGGTGCAGTTTGTGGAGGCACAGTTGCAGGTCTGAGAGGGGGAAAGCTATTACTGGGGCTTATTCCCAACCCTCCATTTTCTAGAGGCAACGGAGGGAGAGGGGGAGGCGGCGGTGGTAAAGGAGGACATTGGTGAGGAAGCTTTCCCAGTGTGTGGGCTGGCTCACTGTGTAAGTGGACCTCCCTGTTTTTAATGTTATACCGAACATCACAGTCAGGGCAATAGCCATGGTACTGCACTTTCTCACTAAATCGCACTCGTTCCCGTGTTCCTGTTTGAGGACACCTGTCTTTATCAGGTCTATGAATCAGAGGATGTATTGGAACTTTGTCCAAGTTACTATTAGGTATGCAAAATACATCCCCATTAGGAATCTTGTTTGGTCCTCCTGGTAAACCTCCATTTCGAAGTAGGGTCCCATTAGTCTTTACAGGATTGGCAGAAGGAACTGGCCTGTGAGAGTCTTCACACTTCACAGGAGTCAACCGTGGTGGAGGTGGTGGTGGATTGGGTTTCCTCAGTACGGTGAGAATAGCAGATGGGTGTGCTGGGGGCTTGATGAGAGGTGCATTGGCACGCACTTTGGCTTTCTCCAAGCTGGACGCTGTTGTGCTGCTTGAGCTGCTGTTCAGCGTGTCAGTTTTGGAACTGTCTGTCATCTCATCCTCCAGCTGCAGGTCAGATGTCAATGTGTCAATCTGGTCAACCACCTGATGGAAATCAGAACACAAACAGTGATAAACGTTCACCACAGTAAAGGCAAACAAACAAAGCTTTGTTCACAATCATCTTTATCCCCTTCCTGGAACTGAAACATTTTAATATTCAATGTTATGAACCATTGTTTCTTTTTTCTTCTTGTCTAAATCTAGTTTAATTTTTTTAAAAAAAAAATCTGTGATTAGTCCTCATCTGAAAACAATGGAAATACAATTTTAGCCTCTCTGCAATGAAATTCTGTGTTTTTTCTCCAGGGCTTACCTACCAATAACACGCTGCGTGAACTAAGTAACACAGTTTGCCTCATCGTGTAGGGAAGGCTGAATGATTTAACCTCAGTTTGTTTAGGATGATTTCTGAAATCAGACCTATTGTAGAAGATCTGTTAGATTTGACCTTTAACAAAATCCAGATTTAAACATGTATCTCAGAATTGGAGATATTGTGGATATATTGTCAAAAGTTAACATACACGCCTATTTAAGCAATTTTTACACAAGTAGTGAGTAAAACAGTTTTTTTTACTCACTAGCAGTTACCAGATTATCTTGAACCACACATTCTATTTTTGTGACTATTTACTTGAGATATCTGACTCCCCCTAAACCAAATCTGAAATAGGATCATTTATAACATAAAGATATTGTTACTGTTTATTCCTGAAGGGGAAATTCACTCTAGTTCATGCATTTTATATTAAGAGGATTCTCTATGTACTCTACTTCTAATGTGCTTACACTCACTTCCCTAGTATCTAAGTTTTTGTAATCTAGTCTATTTTCCAATTTATGATCATACGTTATATGTTCTGTTTATATATTATGTAATGTTGCCTTCTGCGAGGTATACAAAACTTTGTACGCTATGATTAAAAGCCCCTCCTGAAAAATGCACCCTATTCAGTACTTAGTTCATTAACTCTTAAGGTAAATTCAGCCATAAAAGCATAGAAGGGAAATACAAATTTGAAAAAAAAAAAAAGATGAAAATACCTTTCCCATGCCCTTATTACCATTGCAGGTTGTACCCAGACAACATTCAATCGTAGAAATGCTATTGCTAAATTTATTTTCCATTTTTAGCATGTTTTCATATAACAAGTTTTGTTTCTACTTGTAAGGTAACACATTGATGTCCTTGACTTAACCAAAGGATTATTCAAAAGGAGAGAGATTCAAGTAGCCTCTTTAAAGGAAATTCAATTATTTACATGTGCTTTGAAATCACTTATCCAAAGTCTGTCTAGATACTAGTAGACCAAAGGACAGTAATTCAGGTATTATTTTGAACTATAAATTTCAAAGTGACAATACATTAATTCTATTGTAATTCTTCAGAAAAGATTGAAATTCAAGATAATACAGCAATATTTATTAAGCTAGTCTAATTATTCTTTGTAAGTAAATTACCTGAAGAATTTAGCCCCTTTTCTCTTAAGAATCATTTGGAATTTTTATGGCCTGGTCTACACTTAAAACAGGATTGACATAGCTACACAGCACTCAGAGGTGTGAAAAATCTACAGCTATGGTGATCTAACCCACAGTGTAGATATAGCTAGGGTGACAGAAGAATGCTTCCGTTGAACTCATGCAAATGGAATTCCTACAACAACAGAAAAACCTCTTCCATTGCCGTAGTCTGCATCTACCCTAAAGGGTTACAGCACCATAATTATGCCATCGTAGCTATGCCACTGTAGTGCCCATAGGGTAAATGTGGCCTGTGGAAGTACTTCTATTTCTCAGTATTTGAATATTATAATTTATGCAAACAAATTTCATCTTTCATGGTCCTGGCAAATGGCTCACATTGACTATTCTGTGTTTAGTGTGTGACAGGTCACAAGTCACATGATATTGTTTCTGCTTCCTCAATGGAGCAGAAGAGATTACAAACAAGGAGAATAATTGTGGTGTACTGAAATCTGTTTTAAAATTATGAAGAATAAGGAGCTCCAGGGGGAAATTTATGATCTGAGTCTTCAGCAGAGACAGTCTGCAGACACAGCCTAGATGAGTGTGGGTTGAGCTGTGCCTGCTTTGCCTCTCTCTGTTTTTGGCTCTTGTGTATCAGGGTTCTAGAGACTAAGAAATGAAATAGTGTTATGTTGCAACTTTCCAGCAAAGTATTTCATGGTTTTATTTAACTTATTGAGGTGTATGATGTGAACAACAGAGTTAATAATGAACAATAAATAGTGAACACACTTATTCTCATATTAATACAAATATACATACATATATACATACACACATGATGACATTCACCTCTGTGCAAGTGACCAACACAAGGCCAATTCCTATTTAAATGAAGTACGAGCCTTGTGTTGGCCCATTGCACAACAGCAAATGTCATCTACTAAGGACAGGCATCAATCGTTCATCCAAAACAACAACTCATCTGCATGAGTGCTGCTAAGCAGCACCAAATAGTTAAACTGAACAGCTGTTCAGAATTTGATCAAATATTTGTAACACTTCTTGTACAGTATCCAAGAAGCTTTCACATATCTCATATTTAGTACGGTCAACCTTTTGCTTTTTCATATTTGCAAAAATTCACATACAATAAAGCTTGAACTTCTTTTTCACTTTCAGTTCACTTTAAAAGAGGTCAATACCTGTATACTGTAGAACCTCAGAGTTATGAACACCAGGGTTACAAACTGACCAGTCAACCACACACCTCATTTGGAACCGAAAGTACACAATCAAGCAGCAGCTGAGACAAAATTTTAAAAAGTACAGTAAGTACTGTAACAAACTATTAAAAATAAAGGGAAAGCAGTATTTTTCTTCTGCATAGTAAAGTTTCAAAGCTGTATTAAGTCAATGTTCAGTTGTAAACTTTTGAAAAAACCACCATAACATTTTGTTCAGAGTTACCTCCATTCCCGAAGTGTTTGTAACTTTTAAGGTTTTACTGTACTCTGAATAACATAGGACATAAGAATAGCAACACTGGGTCAGACCAATGGCCCATCTAACCCAGTATCCTGTCTTCCAACAGTGGTCAGTGCCAGGTGCCCCAAAGGGAATGAACAGAACAGACATTCATCAAGTGATCCATCCCCTGTCGCCCATTCCCAGCTTCTGGAGAACAGAGGGTACGGACACTCAGAGCATGGTGTTGCACCCCTGCTCATCCTGGCTAATAGCCATTAATGGATCTATCCTCCAGGAACTTATTTAGTTCTTTTTTCTTCAAGCTGAAAAATCCCAGTATTTTTAAATCTGTCCTCCTATGGAAGCTGTTCCTTACTTTTAGCCATTTTAGTTGCCCTTCTTTATTCCTTTTCCAATTCCAATACATCTTTTTTAAGAGGAGACCATATCTTTTAAGAGGAGACCACATCTATATGCAGCATTCAAGATGTGAGTGTACCATGGATTTATACAGAGACAGTCTGATATCTTCCTGTCCTGTTATCTATCCCTTTCCTAATGGTTTCTAATATTCTGTTAGCTTTTTTGACGCCGCTGCACATTGAGCTTATATTTTCAGAGAACTATCCACAACGACTCCAAGATCTCTTTCTTGAGTGGCAACAGCTAATTTGGACACCATCATTTTGTATGAATAGTTCAACAGACCGGCTATAGGAAAATAACTCTGAAGAGAAAAAAAAAAGCCAGCAATCTGAAAAAAATTGTCATTACATTTTTTTCTTTCTCTGAGGACCCAATAGATTCAACATATATTTGTTAATTAAGAGACAAATTCTTCTCTGCCTTGAAGCCTCAGATTTGGCATTTTGTTTTTTTGTGATAAACAAATAAGGACCAAATTCTACCCTCAGAGATATATATTTGCATCAGAAGAATTTGGTTCTGATGAAGATGGAGATGAGACACTATGAGAGGTGCAGCACCGCACCAGCTTCACCTTCCCCCCCACCCCCAAAAGGGGAGAGCATATTATTTCTCTCCCCGATTTGTCTTTAGGTAATGCCCAGTGGCCTCAAAATGTAGTTGGATTCCCTTTGTGCTAGTCACTGTACAGACACACAGTAAGAGCCACTTCCTTCTCCAAAGATCTTACAAGGAGAAAAAAAATAATACAGTCCTAGCTCCAGTTTACATATGTGTAACTGAGATAAACAGATTAAGTGCCTCCTTAAAGTCACATAGGGAGTCTGTGGCCTGGTCTGCACTGCAGGGGGGGGGGGGCGGTCAGAATCAATCTAAGATACGCAACTTCAGCTAGGAGAATAACGTAGCTGAAGTTGACGTATCTTAGCTCAACTTAGATTGACTTATTTCACATTCTCGCGGCGCGGGATTGATGGCCGCCGCTCCTCCGTTGACTCTGCTTCCGCCTCTCACCCTGGTGGAGTTCCAGAGTTGACGGGGAGCGCATTCAGGGATCGATGTGTCGTGTCTAGATGAGACATGATACATCGATCCCCGATAGATTGATCACTACCCACCGATCCCACGGGTAGTGTAGACATACCCTGTGACAGAACTGTGAATCTACCAGGATGAATGGGGCACTGGGCCCTGATAATGTAAGCTGATCCACACAGGCTCAGTGTAGCTTCATGTGAGTGTAAGTTTCTGCCTGTACAGAGCTGCTTGGAGAATTGGGCCTAGGAAGAGTCAAGATTCAAAGTTTTCTGTGCCAACAAGTAACAGCTACAGAACTGAATAATACAGCACAGATCAGAGAAGATAGCTAAGCTAAGCTGTCAGCCAGGGAGAGAACAGGTTTATTAGGCAACTGAACGCAAGGGGGTAGAAAAGATATCTAGTGGCAATCTCCTAACTACAACAGGAACTGTTCCAGTAAGGAGCAGTTTGGCCACAGTGCTTGGAGTGGTGAAAACATACTGACCTGACTGTTAAAGACCCGACTGGTATTATGCTTGGCTTTGAACAATGTTTAATAACAGATTCAGCAGGTATGTCAAAATGCCAGGGGGAGCTGTACATCTCTTGTGAACACAGAATCCTGCCCATCCCACTCAGTCTCCCTTGCTTCCTATCACCCTTTCCCTCAAAGAGCTTTGGGTAATTGGGGGAATGCAGTAACCAACATGGCCAGTGTAGACTGGACAAACAGGGAAGGCTGCTCAAGTGAAGAAGTCACAGCAGTGCCTCTTGCTATGCCATATGATTAGCCAAAGATTTGGCTGACAGAGATCAGCTTAATAAACAACCAAATCTTTCTTGAACTTGATATGAATTCTTTTGGAATTTCAAATCTAAAATTCCGAATGAAGGGGAGAGAAAACATCAAAGCATAAATTGACAGGTTGACCAAGTTTTAGCACATATTTCCATAGAAATAAATTGAGTAAAATGTATGTATTTGCCCTCAAATAAACCAGTAATCACTCTTATTACTTACTGCAAAAACATAATTGCTGAAGATTTTTAGTTCAACTGAAAGTGTAGGTTGTTTCTGGAGAATGGCCAAATGCTGAAGTGCTAATGCAACAAGTAGCAGGTTAACAAAAATTAGTACATTTTCCAAACCAAAAATATATGCCAGTTATTCTGATTTATTTGCATTGTAATAGTGGCTAGAAGTCCCAATCAGGGATCAGGACTTCACTGTGCTTAGCTCTGTACACACACAATGAAAAGCTGATTCCTGCCAAAGAGCAGATTGTTACACACAAATCTGTCCCTCATCACAATATAATTTACAGAGACAAAGTTGGTAAGCATCAATTTGAGAAGGTCATACTGCACCCTTGATAGGAGTACACAGCTCCAGTTTAAGCACTGTGTACACGGATCATAGAGCAATAGCAATTAGTGATGGGAAAAACCTTTTAGTCGATTCAGTCTATCCCTTTGCCAGAACAAGATTTTCCCCAGGATTCATAGTAAAGCCCAGGCCGAAGTATGCCTCAATTTTAAATGTCTTTAAACAGTTTATCTTTTGTCCCTTGGCAAGTGTGTAGTACACGCTGGAAATCTCTTTCCACTTCCCCATTTGGAAAAAGGCACTGAGAATGGCTCTGGAAGGACAGCGCAGCTTATCTGCCTTGATTCCTTCCCATAATAAATTATGATTCTGTTCACTGTCATTTTGTTCTGCCTATTTGCCCAAAAAATTAAAATCCAGGTAGGAAAACAGTCCGTAGAAAATAGTTGCAACACAGGAGAAGTATCCTGAGACTATTAGCACAATAGAAAATGCAAGTTTGCAACTGGAAACCAATTTCCATTGCAAAAGGAGGTTTTCCTGCTGGAGTAAAAAAGAAAATATGTATTTATTTTTTAAAAGCATGTCTAGTTTCCTATAGTAAGTGCACCTGATTCACACCTTTGAATGAGGGAGAGGTACTTCTCTTCTCCCATGTGGTGGCTATACCAATAGAGGAATCCAGTCCTAGAGAAGGACACATGACAGCCCCGCTGTTGCATGCACTCCCTTGTAGTTTTTGTAAGGAGCTGGGAAGAACTGTGCAGAACTTCATAAGAGTGTTCTTGCTGAAGCTGTCCTGGAGATCGGCCATATCTGCTGGGGTCTTGGTCAACCTCACTAGTGTCTGGGTTGCCAATACTCAGCTCCCACTTCACTGGATATGTGGAGCTACATGCCTTTGGTGATACTGCACTTCTGTTCTGGCAGGGCTTTCTATCATCAGAGCTCCACAGCCCTGATTCCTGTAGTTAGATCCAAGGATTAAATCAAGTCTGATATCCATGTTATATTGCTCCCTCATAATTAGGTCCTGCAATGAAGTCAAACCTCTGATTACAACATAGTCTACTGGAACAGAAATCTGTATGCTTTCTTTAGCTGAGCATTTTGTAACTTCACAATGTGATAAATAGGAGAAGAAGCTGGCTTGGGAAGGTATTTCTACACTAGAAGCCTTGCTCATCCCGTCACTTGAGTTAACTGATCACCAATTAATTAGAGTAAGTTAACACTGTAATAAAATTCTAGTGTAGACACTTACAAATATGTCAGCTCGTGGTCATGACTGATGCTAGGATTCAGCCTACAGTGAGCTGCAACAAGAACAAGCAAGTCACTTCCCTTCATGTGCCTCAGTTTCCCCCTCTGTAAAATGTGGACATGATACTAACCACCTTTGCAAAGTGCTTTAAATCCACTGATGAAAAGCACCATTGAAAAGCAAGGTGGTATTTTTAAGCAGGTACACTATAATTTAAAATTCCCTTTTAGAACTGGCATTCAATCTGAATTAAAAGCAAAACTAAAATTCTAATATAAACAAGCCCAGGAAGAGCAAGTATTTATTTAAAAATAAATAACTATGGTATAGTAATTAGTAAATGTACATAATACAAAATACATACAAATAAAGCATAGCAAGTAAATACATTTCTTATATGCTTGGAAAAAAATCCTTGTTAGGGAAGTTCCTCTTTAAAACACCCAAGTAGTCAATCTCAGAACTACTTCTGAAATCCATCAACAAACAGGGCCAGATTGTGCAACCCTAACTCACCTTGCTCAGCCCTTGATTAAGAGTAATGGGACTACTCATGTAAGCAACTGTTCATCAACAAGAATAAGGGTTGCACTAACTGAGTCCTATGGTACAGCATGACCTTACCTAAAGTAAATGTCATTACTGTTGAGTGGTTGCTCTGTGTTGTACTAAATTTAACTACTTTCACATACAGTTTGGAGACTGCGATTTTATGGTATTTTTAAAATCTGACTCTCAATCACAAATGGCCAGCTCAATAGATAAAACAGCAACCATCTGAACTATGGGGGAATGTTCAAAGACAGAGAGATCAGAAAACGTTACAATTCCTGTAGAGAATACCTTTCAAGCATTCAACCTTTCTAGTGTCTCAGCCTCTGAAGAGAACTGTAATAAAGACAAATTAAAAGGTCAAACTGAAATATGGTAAATGTTCAGAAAAGAGATGAAACTGTAGTTTAAAGCTGCTTCAATATGCGACAAGTGGATCTTTAAGGTTTTCTTCTTCTCACTCCTTTCAGATGCTTGAAAAACATCAAAAACAAATTTAACTTCAGTACTAGGAGTCACTGTAGTTACCAGAACCATGACAGAAAGGGAACATGCAAGTTGAAGCGCAAATTGGTGGCTGAAATAGAGAAGTTTCTTCAATTGGATGAGTAAGTGGACACAGTACAGAGAATCAGAGAAGTTGAGGTGCTAACAGCCAAGTTCAGGAAACATCTGTATTCCAGAATGTCATAAACAGATAGCTAAGGGTTAATGTCTCTTTCACCTGGAAAGGGGTAACCTGAAACACCTGACCAGAGGACCAATCAGGAAACAAGACTTTTTCAAATCCAGGTGGAGGGAAGTTTTGGATGTGAGTCCTTTGTTCTTGGTCTGTTCCTTTTCTCATCTCTGAGAGTGATCTTTCTATCTCCTCGCTTTCTAATCTTCTGTTTCCAAGTTGTAAGTACGAGGATAGTAAGACAATAGGTTTATATTGTTTTCTTTTGTATTTACATGTGTGTAGTTGCTGGAATGGTTTAAATTGTATTCCTTTTGGATAAGGCTGTTTATTCATTTTTTTTCCTTTAAGCAATTGACCCTGTATATTGTCACCTTAATACAGAGACTATTTTTAATGTCTTTTTCTTTCTTTTTTACATAAAGCTTTCTTTTTAAGACCTGTTGGAGTTTTTCTTTAGTGGGGACTCCAGGGAATTGAGTCTGCAGCTCACCAGGGAATTGGTGGGAGGAAGAAGTCAGGGGGAAAATCTCTTTGTGTTAGATTTACTAAGCCTGACTTTGCATACCCTCTGGGTGAGAGGGAAGAGAGATTAGATCTCTCGGTACTTGTGTTTCCAGGACTGGAAGCAGGGAATCTCCTAGGGTCGTCCAGGGAGGGGAGCCTGGGAGGAAGTAACAAGGAAACAAGGGAAGGGGGTTATTTCCCTTTGTTGTAAGACTCAAGGCATCTGAGTCTGGGGGTCCCCCAGGGAAGGTTTTAGGGAGACCACAGTGAGCTAGGCACTGTATAATTCCTAGCTGGTGGCAGCGATACCAGGTCCAAGCTGGTAACTAAGCTTGGAGGTTTTCATGCTAACACCCATATTTTGGACGCTAAGGTCCAGTTCTGGGAGGAAATGTTATGACACAGAATAAAGGAAGGAATGAGCTGGCCATTACGAAGTCAGAGAGGTGGACCGGCAGTTTGTAACCACCGGAGCCAAGAGGTCATAGTGGCATTATATACGGCTAGAGGAAGACAAGGATGGGCAGGCTATGGCCACGAGAGAAAAGAGGACAAGGAGGACTTCTACACAGCTAGCAGTTTCCAATTGATATCAGGCTCTCAACATGGAAACCGGAGGATCTCTCTCAAGGTTCAGCTGGCCCAAAGGAACTGCGATGTACTGGACGCATCTGTGGATGGTAGTTCAGCACAAGCAATAAGAAAATCAAGCTTGTCCAAAAAAAGTTTAACTGTCCAAGGAAGATAGATGTTCCTCATAGGGATTAAATACTCAGAAGAGGCGAAAGACTATTCTGCAAGGAACAGGCAGAAAACAGGACAGTGTGCTACCTTTCTGAAGCCAAGACATGAGACCTCACTCTAAGACTGGACAAGTTTCTGAAATGGATGGGAAAGTATCCATTGGTAACGGCTCATTTCAACACTAATGAGACTATGTCATAAGATATCTCGCAGATAGATGAGTTCAGGGAACTTGGAAGTCTGCTGAAGATGAATTTCCATGTGATCTTCCCTGAGATCCCTCCTGTCCCATGAGAAACAGAAAGCTGAAGATTCTGAAAGGGAATCGCTCACTAGGTAAGTGGCATACAGTGGAGATTTTTGTTTTATGGAACATTGGTCCACCTTCTATAGGGGGGGATAGTTTGAGTGGCCTCCACCTCAGTAGAAGAAGGATCAATCTTTTTGGGGAGAGGTTGGCTAGACTAGCCATGAGGAAATTAAACTGATAACAAAAGTGAAGGGGGGGAATAGGGAAAATATGAGCATTCAGTACAAATCAAGATGTTGAGAACATAATTAATCAAGGAATGAAAGGATATAAAGAAAAGAAATTATTAAATTGCCTATATACCAATGTAAGAGCCTGGGTAACAAACAAAAATAATTGGTATTACTCATTTATGAGCATAAATTTGACCTAGTTGTTTTTTCTGAATCCTAGTGGGATGATTTTCAAAACTAAAATGCTAAAATTAACAGTTCTAACCTGTTCAGGAAGTATCAAGCAGGCAGAAGAGGAGAGGGAGTGGCACTCTACACCAGAAGTGGTATTACCTGTTTTTAAGTCAGTGATAACTCAAAAGAAAATGATCTTGAATGCCTACAGACCTATGCCCAAGCACAAGATGAGGTACTAGTTGGTGTCTTCTACAAACCATCAAATCACACTTGGGAACAGGATAAGCATCTTCTTACTTATCTACAGGAAAAGCTGTGTTATCTGACTCTATAAACCAGCATTTCTGATCTTCATAGAAAGTCCATTTTATAGTCCAGTTGGCACAGGGCTGTCAGGCTCCCTACCTGGTTCCATGTGCCTCCCCAGAAGTTGTGACATGTCCCTGCTGCTCGTAGGCGGAAGAATGGCCACAAGGGATTCAGCGTGCAGGAGGGGATGTGGGTGCAGGCTCTGGGAGGGAATTTTGGATGCGGGAGGGGGCTTGAAGCATGGGATTGGGGAACAGGAGAGGTTTTGCGGTGCCAGATCTGGGGAACACTCACCTCAGGCAGCTCCCCACAAGTGGCAACCTGTCCTTGCTGCTTGTAGGCTGAGGCGTGCCACGTGGCTCTGTGTGCTGCCTCCACCTGCAGGCACCACCCCAGTCAACGGGAGCTGCGGAGCTAGCGCATGAGGCTGAGCAGGGGCCGCGCACAGAGCCATCTGCCATGCCTCCACCTAGGAGCAGCTGGGACAGGTTGCCACTTGTGGGGAACCACCCTAGGTGAATGCCCCCCCCAATCTGGCACACAAAACCCCCTGCCCCGAACCCCCTCCCACACCCAAACTCCCTCCCAGAGACCATGTCCCGCATCCCTTCTCGTGCTCCAATTCTACACCTCCTCACGAACGCAAACTCCCTCCCTCTTAGTTAACCAGAATTTTTCCCTTACTGGCACCCCCATTCCCCCAACATGCTGGATAAAAAGGCTTTTACTGTATAATGTGTAAGAAAAATAAATCTGCATGATAATGCGGGCCTCCAATTTGAATGATATATGCTTGAGATCTCATGCTGCCAGTACTAAAACTTCCTTGGAATTTCAAAACATTGTAGATGACAATTCCCTAATTCAAAAAGTGTAGCATCCAACTTGTGGAAATTCTATATTAGCTCCTATCTTGACAGATAAGGAAAAATTGATACTAGAAACAAAAATTAATGCTAACTTAGGTACAAGTGATCATGACTTGACCACCTTGATTATGTGCAAACAGAATAAAATCCAGGCCAGAGAGAGAAACACACACACACACTCGGTGCTTTAAAAGGGCCAGTTTCACAAAGCTGAAAACAATTATGAGCCAAAAATTACTAGATCCCCAAAAGTCACAAAACCACAATCAAGGAAGGCAGCCATATTGCTTTAAAAAATGACCTTGTTTAGAGGGGAAGTGAAGGCAGCTATAAAAAATTATATATAACAAATGGGAAAAAAGGGAAGTTGATAGTAAATAATATAAATCAGAAACTAGGAATTGTAGAAATTTGGTAAGGGAAGCACAAGAAGAAACCTATGGCCAGTTGATTTAAGGACAGTAAGAATGAGTTTTTTAAAGTATATTAGGAACAAAAAGAATCCTAACAATGGTACTGGCCCATTACTAGATAGAAATGGTAGAATTATCAGTAATAATGCAGAAAAGGCAGAATATTCAATAAATATTTCTGTTCTGTGTTTAGGAAAAAACAAATAATGTAGTCATATCGTATGGTAACACTCTTTCCATTCCACTTGTATATCAACAGGATGTTAAACAGCAGCTACTAAATTCAGATATTGTTAAATCAGCCGTTTTTCAAAAGAAGGGGCTGAGGAGCTTGCTGGGCCATTAATGCTTATTTTTAATAAGTTCTGCAGCACTGGGGAAGTTCCAGAAGACTGGAAGAAAACTAACGATGTGCCAATATTTTTAAAAAGGGTAAATGGGATGACCTGAGTAATTATAGGCCTGTCAGTCTGACATTGATCTTGGTCAAGATAATGGAACAGTTGACACGAAATTCGATCAATACTGAATTGCAGGAGGGTAATATGATTAATGTCAATTAACATGACTTTTATGGAAAATACATCCAGTCAAACTAATTTGACAACTTATTTTGATGAGATTACAAGTTTGGTTGATGCAATATACTTAGACGCCTGCAAAGCATTTTTCATTAAAAAACTAGGAAGATATAAAATTTACCTGCTACATATTAAGTGGATTAAAAGCTGGCTAATAGGTCTCATATCACCATTGTAAATGGGGAACTATCAGTGAACAAAAGTGTTTTCAGTGGGGTCCCAAAGTGATCAGGTTTTGGCCCTACACTCTAACATTTTTATTAATTATCTGAAGAAAACATAAAATTATCATTGATAAAGTTTGCAGATGACACAAAAATTGGGGAAGTGGTAAACAACGAAGAGAAGAGATCGGGATTGCTTGTCATAGCAACAACAGCCAAGGGCAAGATCAGTCTATATTTTTCATTACTAAGATTTCTAAAACAGCACTATCATGTAGGGAAACTTACACTGAGTTTACCTTTATTGAAATAACAAGAACAGCATATAATGATGCCACGACCACAAGAGAAGGATTAATGGCACAACATCCAGACATCGTCAGGGAACTAGCACAGTTCTATGGAGCACATCATATACACAGACACTCCACAGTTACCCCTGATAAATACGTGGATTCAGATATACACCATTTGCTGTGTCACATACAGAGATGGTCTCAAATATTTGGAAATAGTCCTGCACCTTGTGTTAGCAGCTTATTCATAACTTTAAAAATGGTTTAGAAATTTAAAAAATATGCTTGGATCCCAGAGACCTGGAAACTTAGCATTACCATTCCAACATAAATAGATGTTCAGTGAAGAGAAGCTGGAAAAAAGCCTATTCACCATCCTAAAGGAAAAGGTTTGACATTGGCAAGTCATACAATACAAGGAGTCATCTGATCTGCCTCTTTAATACCCCATATGACACAGGCAAATTTCTCTGTCTACCCTTCGAAATAGAGTCTGCTAGGGAAGCCTTTTAACAACAAAAACAAAAAGTCATGAAGCATTAAGGAATACAGCAAGAGTTTACATCATAATGAACAATATGATTCTAGCTGCAACCACAAAAAATGAGAGCTTGTAGTTTTTTTGTTTTTTTTTAAAAAGCATCAAACTAAGCAGAAATCTAACAGCAGCAGTGTAATAGGCCCCTGGCTATGAGAAACTGATGCAGCCTAGAAATATAGGCTTAAAGGATGTTTGTCATCAAAAAATGCTGTTTTAAAAAGCCCAACTAAATACCAAAGTTGTCATTCAGTGTAAAAAACAAAAAATTCTCACTCCAGATCCTGTGTGGAATATTCAAGTCTTATCATATACGAAAAAATGATACGGATTCATTAATTTCTAGAAAATATAGAGGATTAACCTGATTTGCATGACATTTGCCCTAATAATATTAAAATTGTTTTTATCCTCCCTCAGGGAACTTACTAATGCAATGATTTTTTAAGTAGTTCTCCATGTATTACCAGACCAAAAGCAAAACTGTGCATTACGCTGTGTATTGCAACATTTAAGAACAAAACCTTGATAAGGTTTTCAATCTTCCATCTCCCCAATCTAGGACTTGCATCAAGCTTAAATAGTTGTCAAAACGTAAGGCTAAAGAATCAATGTATGCACTTGAAATAGCATGTGTGCCTTGTACTTCTCTGGACAGCAATGCTAATTAAGTGTTTCTCAATTACTCTTTCCAAGAATTGCACATGAATCTGGCACAACATGTTCTGAACAACAGAAGATTTACAAATTACAAAAAACAAAACAAACAAATAAACAAACGACACACACTTTCCAAGGCTTTCAAGTACTGGAAAAAGGAAGGGAGATAATGCGCATTAAAACATGTCATGAGTAAATGTTCATAACATTTTCAATATAACTTGGAGTCAAAGGGATTTAGTTTTAGGGGAAATCAGCAACTTTCATACAATTAAGCTCATGTTAATTGGAACCAGCTTGAACTTCCATAATGTGAAGAAATCATCATATTTGTTTTTTTCATTCTGTTCATCATAGAGTAGCTATAGTTTGAATGAATGGTAGAGGTCATGAAAGTAAGGGATTAATAGAAGAACATCTGAATGGCCATCTGGAAACAACTCAATAGGTTATCCATTGTTTGTCCTGTCTCTGGGTGACCAATATATGGCAATTCAGAGGAAACCATACAACTGCCATAATATTTCATTGGAGAAAATTTCTTCCTGGACTTAGCTGGTGACAAACTTATATCTTTAAAGCATGAGGACTACTAAATTGCAATGTTTTTATATTAGCTAGCGTAATTGCAGAGAAGGAAATAAAAGCAATTTTTTTAGAATGGAGGGTTGCATGCAAAATTTTGCATCAGCTGCATCTATATTTGCATGTTCAATTAACAAATTTGTTTGCACAAATCAAATTGTTGCAAACAAATTGCTAGTGAACTGTCTACCTAGCAAACCAAATTGCACATACAAATGTGGGCAAAAAACTGCATAGTATTTTTAAATATAGGCTATTCTCGTAAAAAATGTGGCTCTAAATATTGAATCTGTTATGCAAATTGCCTCAATAATAATCCATGGCAATGTGTTCCATAAGTTAATTATGTTTCATACTCAGTATTAGAGTAGCACCGACTTGATCCAAAGACACAACGTGTGTTTCAGCTTCTTTGCACGACCAGTCTCTCCTGAACACTGCTACTGAACAATGCCGAACTGCAGTGTTTAATTATCTTCAGAGTGATTCTATCCACCCACCAATGAAAAATAATATGGATTTACATTCTTTTTTTTTTTACCCAGACACTTATTTTAGCCCAGTGGTTTTCCACCTGTGGCCTCCAGGGGTCCACACCTCCCTTCAGAATTGTAGGGGTCTGCAAATGGATAAAAGGTTGAAAACCACTGTTTCAGTATTTCCAGTTTTACTATTTATAAAGGTAGAGTCTCTACCTATCTAATGCAGAGATTTTAGCTAATACTATGGTTCACAATTCAAAGTACTTTAAAGTTTTAGTACAAATGAAAAGGGTTTTAATATAAGAAAACTGTACCTATGAGAATGGTTATGGGGATGACGGACTCAAAACTCAGAAAAATCAGCATTTCAGAACACAATCACAATTTAAGAAAGATTAAATTCTGACTTCAGGGGTTATTTGGATAATCACAGTAGATCAGCAGAAGATATTTTTCTTTCCAAAGTTTATTATAAGCACTGAGACAGATTCAGCCTGGTGCTACATTGGTTTATCCCAGTTTAAACCTTGGCGCAAGACCTGGTGGCAAAAAGTCCACTGAGGAATTGGGTAGAAATGCAAAGGGAAAGTAGTGCCTGTCCTACCTTGGGGTGGATAAAGAACGGCAGGTCTTGCTGGGTTGGGAGGTGTACAGCACAGTACATCAGATAATCTTGCAGCAGGTTCTAAAAGTCATTTTGTTTAAAAAAAAATCCAGGGGTCATATTATCTCACATACAGCTCTTCCCTCATCTGAAAAGATGCGAGGGAAAGGGCATCAGGTTCCTCAGCAACACTAGCCCTCTTCTCAGAATCAGTGGGGCCCCCTCCTCTGGCCAGAGTCTATGCGTTGGCAAGAAAAAGTCATTTTTTCAAAGTATTTAAAACCTGGAAAAATAAGCTCACTCTAGTCCCAAACTCAAAATAAAAAGTGCCAGCTGAGGATCACATTTGCCATATTAAAAACTGTTCAAAATGAAAATAATTTGCTATTTATAAGTCACAGAAACACGTAAAACCTATAGAACTATGAATGCAGAAAGCTTTTTGAATTTGGCTTTTCCTTATCAGTTTGTGAAGGTTTCACTTTTTGGTTTAGAGAACATATATATCAAACAACACTCCTCTAGTCACATATGTATTGTAGTAAGTTTAAAAGAACTTGCTGTCTATTATAGCGTTTTTCTTCTGAAAACCAACAAAAAGCTTTTGGTTTTTTTCTTAAATAGCTTTGAACTGAAAAGTGAAATTTGATTAGTCCATGTAGTTTCACCACTTCTTGTATTTTTTCAAATAAAAATGCTGTAAAACAGCCAATATTTATCATTGAAATGTGGCTTTTGAACATTTATTGTACTTTGTTTGAAAATGCTTTCTGCATATTTTTGAAATAGCTAAATATGGCTTCATGTGATAAAAAATTCTTAATAACAATTTACATACATTTACATCATAAGAGTTCAGGTAAATATTAGATTTAGTACCCTGTCATGAAATGTATTTATGTAATCTTCATGTAGAAATATATTGAAATATATGCATCCAAACTATTGAAGTTCACTGTGTTGACTCAGAATCCCGTATGCTGATTCTTTTTTCCCTTAAAAAAAAAATTGAATCCCCATTCAAAACAAACAAAAAATGTCTTGAAAGTATTTAGATACCAAGGTGGCACCTTAGAAATACATACAGTAGAGAGATTAAAAAATTAGAATATAAATTAAATGTAGCTCTGTATAATCCCTTCAGTATTGAATATACCTCAATGAGCTCTCTGAGGAGTAGGTAAATACTCATAAATACGTAAATGAGTACACTGAAGTTACTTTGTAGTCAAGGAACATTACGAATTAGCTGATAGTCTAGTCACAGTCTACGATATTAGGTTCTTAATTCATTGACAAGAACATTAGCCAGGACTAAGCAGTGCAAAATGTTTCTTACAAAACTTTTTTTGCCAAAAAATGCAGATTTGGGTTAACCAAAACCTTTTACCAATTCATGCTGAATTTGCTGTTTGGGGGGGCTTTATTTAAAAAAAAACCCAAATACTCTGAAAAAATCAAAATGTTTTGACCTTTCCAAAGTCAAATATTTTTATTTTTACTCAAAATTATTTTTATTAAGAAATATATTTCAATTTCTTTAAAAATAAACATTTAAAAAAGCTAGAAAACTAAATAATATATTTTGTTTTGGGAGACAAAACATTTAGTTCAATCCCAATTTTTTTTCTTTGGTTCACTAAACGTTTTGAAATGTTTTTGTTTCTCAGTAGACCCAAAGTGATTCCCTCCTCCATTTTTCAGAACAGGCATCAAACCAAAAATCACTCATTTGCACAGAGGTAGCCAGGACACTTTGGTTATCTCCTAAAAGTGCTCTAGGATGTTTAAATCCACTTGTTCAACACTACTGTTTAAACACCCTTTTGTGCTAAGTCCAAATGTAGAATCAGTTTAATGGTTGATGCATCTTCTCTCTGGAGACTACATTCTAGCCCTTTGGATTCAGAGATTTAATAGTAATAGGGGAGAAGATCTGTCACTGTCTCTAAGCTTGAGGTGATATGTAAGTATAGACGTCCCTTTTCCATAAAGCACATTTTAACAATGCAGCATCACTTCTTGCACTGTACTAGTGTTAGCACTGAACAGAATATGTGAATCTAAGTCCAGAAGAGACAATATGGTCATCTCATCTGACCCCCTGTATAACACAGGCCATAGAACTTGTCCAAAATAATTCCTAGAGCATATCTTTCACAAAAACATCCAATCTTGATTTAAAAATTGTCAGTGATGCAGAATGCACCAGCATTAGTAAATTGTACCGATAGTTAACTACTCTCACTGTTAAAAATTTACATTTTATTTCCAGTCTGAATTTGTTTAGTTTCAACTTTCAGCCATTGGATTGTGTTACACCTTTCTCTGTTTGACTGAAAAGCCCACTTTTAAATATCTGTTCCTTGTGTAGGTACTTATAGACTGTAATCAACCCACCTCTTAACCTACTTGAACTACTTGAGTCTATCACTATAAGGCAGAGGTGGGCAAACTACGGCCTGCAGGCCACATCTGGCCCACAGAACCGTCCTGCCTGGCCCCTGAGCTCCCGGCCAGAGAGGCTAGCCCCTGTTCCCTCCTCTGCTGTCCCCTCTCCCCCACAGCCAAGCCGCCATGGGGGCAGCGTTCTGCACTGTGTGATCCTGCGGAGCAGAGCAGCAGTGTGTCTAGTTCCGGTTGGGTGGCACGGCTGCCAAACATGCTGCTCTGAGCGGCACGGTAAGGGAGCTGGGGTGTTGGATAAGGGGCAGAGGGTCCCGGATGGCAGTCAGGGGACAGGGAGCAGTTGGATAGGGTGGAGGTTTATGAGGGGTGGTCGGGGATGGGGAACAGGGGAGTTGCATAAGCATGGGAGTCCTGGGGGCATGGGGGGGTGTTAGGGGTCAGGAGACAGGGAACAGGGGCAGTTGGATAGGCATGAGAGTCCCAGGTGATCAGTCAGGGGACTGGGAGCAGGGGGGTGAGGTCCCAGAGGTGGCGGGTGAGGTCCCAGAGATGGTTGGGGCGGGGGTCCTGGGAGGGGGCAGTCAGGGGCCAAGAAGCAGGGGGGGTTGGATAGACATGTGAGTCCTGGGGGGGGGGGCAGCTAGGGGCAGGGGGACCCAAGAGGGGGGCAGTTAGGGGACAAGGAGCAGGATGGGTTGGATGGGTTGGGGGTTCTGAGGGGATAGGGAGGGGGCAGATAGGACTGGGGGCCAGGCTGTTTGGGGAGGCACAGCCTTCCCTACCTTGCCCTCCCTATAGTTTTTCAACCCTCATGTGGCCATCAGGCCAAAAGTTTGCCCACCCCACTATAAGGCATGTTTTCTAATCTTTTAATCATTCTTGGTGCTCTTCTCTGCACACTTTCCCATTTTTCAATATCTTTCCTGTACTGTGGGATCAGAACTGGACACAGTATTCCAGAAGAGGTCATACCAGTACCAAATACAGAGAATAAAATAACCTCTCTACTTCTACTCAAGATTCCCCTCTTTATGTATCCCAGGATCACATAAGCTCTTTAGCCATAGTGTCCCACTGGGAGCTCATGTTCAGCTGATTATCAGTGATGATTTTGTGTTTTCTTTCAGGTCACTGATAAAGAAGTTAAATAGCATAGGGCCAAGAAACGATCCCTGCAGGACCCCACCGAAAACAGACTTCTTTGATGAAGAATTCTTCGTTATGTTTGGAGACCTATCAGTTAGCCAGTTTTTTATCCATTTAATCTTTATCATGTTAATTTTATATTGTTCTAGTTTTTTAATCAAAACGTCGGGCTGCACCAAGTCAAACACCTTACAGATGTCTGAGGATATTATATCAACACTATTACTTTTATCAGCCAAAGTTGTAATCTCATCAAAGATAGATAAGTTTGCTTGATAGGATCTACTTTCCATAAATCAATGCTGATTTGCATTAATTACATTACCCTCTTTAATCTTACTAATCGAGTCCTGAATCTGCTGCTGCATTATCTTCCCCAGAATCAATGTCAGGCTGACAGGCCTATAACTACCCGGGTTATTTTGTATGCCCTTTTTTAAAATGGGCATATTAGCTTTTCTCCAGTCTTCTGTTACTTCCCCACTGCTCAAAACTTATTGAAAATCAACATTAATGGTGAAGCAAACTCTTCAGTCAGCACTTTTAGAACTCTTGGATGCAAGTTTTCTGGACCAGATGACTTACAAATGTCTAACCTTAGTAGCTTTTGTTTAACAACCTCCACAGATCCTAGTAGAATGGAAAGAGTATTATCATCACCATATATTATGAGACAGCATCATCTGTTTTTTCCAAAAACAGAACAGAAATGTTTATTGAACAATTCTGGCTTTATGCATTATTACTGATAATTCTACCATTTCTATCAGGTAATGGACCAATGCCATTGTCAGGATTCTTTCTGTTCCTAATATATTTTAAAAATATTTCTTATTGTCCTTAACTCTGCTGGATACAGATATCTCCTTGTATCCCTTGGCTTTCCTTATCAATTTTCTATAATTTGTAACTTTTGATTTATATTCATTACTATTAACTTTCCCTTTCCTTCATTTGTCATACCTTTATTCTTTATAGCTGCTTTCACTTCTCCTCTAAAACAGATTTTTTTTCCCACCAGCACAACCTTCTTTCTTAATTGTGGGATTGTGGCTTTTTGGGCATCTAGTAAAGCGTTCTTAAATGATTCCCAATATTCAAACTTTTTTCTGATTAAGCTCTTCCTCCTGCCTGATTAGGCTCAAAATAGTTTTTCAGCTTTTTGAAACCGGCTCTTTTAAAGCATTAAGTATCTATATTGCTGATCTGAACTTTATTCTGCCTGCACATTATACATTCAATCAAGTCATTATCATTTGTACCTCAGATGACATTAACTTTTAGTTCTGTGATCCATTCCTCTCTATCTGTTTGGACAAGGTCTAATACAGAATTCCCCCATGTTGGCTGCAGTGCTTTTTGAGTTAAAAAAATGTCAACTATAAATAATGTTTAGAAATTCCAAGGATGATTTAGTACTGGCAGCATCAGACCTCCAACATATGTCACTCAAATTGAAGTCTCACATGATAACACATTTTCCTAACGCATTATAGACAGGTGCATAAGGAGGCACTCATTCTCTTCCCTAGTGTAATTTGGTAGTCTTTAGCAGATGCCAACTAGTACCCCATTTTATACTTTATCTGTTAGGACATCAATCAGTAAGCATTCAAGATTATTTTCTTCCGAGTTATCAGTGACTCAGAAACAGGTAATGCCATTTTTTATGTAGAATGCCATTCCCCCATCTCTTTTGTCCCATTGATGCTTCCTAAACAGGCTACAACTATTGATTTAAACATTTCAATTAGAGGAATCATTCCACCAGGTTTCAGTGATACCAACTAGGTCGAATGTATGCCAATAATGAAAAATTCCAATACCTCATTTGCTACCCAGGCTCCTAGCATTAGTGTATAAGCAATTCAAGAATGTCTTCTTTTCATGTTCTTTTGATCCTTGATTAATTTTTGTATGACATCTTGATTTTTGTGCTGATATAGTCTCTCTTTTAACCCTCTCCTTTAAAAAAAAATAATTTAACTTCCTCCTGACTACTCTATCCAGCCTGTCCCAAAGAGATTCTTCTCCCTTTTACTGAGGTGGAGAATATCAGTTCAAACCCTGATATGAGACATGAATTTACAATCTGATGGGATAGAGGCATAAGAGTTATCTTCTGAGCCACAGTGAAATCTGTTAATAAGAAGGTTATAGCAATGCTATGTGAAATGAATTATAGCTTGGCAGAGATTCTTGCAAACAAATCCTTTCTTTTAATTCACATGGGTTTACCCTACAACCCCCAGATATCCGTACAATCCATCAATTTTCACTTTTAATTCTGAATTTCAACACATCCCAAAATTTAAAGCAACATTTAGACAAAACTACTGCTTCTCTTCTGGTTTCACAGAAATGAAATAAAATAAATCAAACAAAAAAACAAAAACATGAGTTCTGATGCAACATCAAATCTATGAACTCACTCTCTTTTTCTGTTATTCCTAATATATTTATTCCCTTGGTAACATGTTAGCCTGAAAAAGAGCCCTTGTTCACTCAAAAGGCTAATGAATCTTCCTTAGGAATAAAATAATATTGATGAAGAATTTATACAATACCTTCAGCCTACTAATCTTAAAAAGTTGCTCAGTCACATATCTTTCCTCCCAGTAAGCCCATTTGCCACCCTATTATGACTACCTCTTGCACTGCAGTAGCACGAGGTAGAAAAAGGTTTCCCTCATTCTCTGGTCTTTTGTGCACCCGCACTGGAGATGCCATAATATTGACCATACTGTCTAGTTCTTACATTGTAAGCCCTCTGGGGCAGGAACTGTCTTTTTTGTCTGTTTGTAGAGCACCTAACACAATGAAGTCCCAGGCCATGACTAGAACTCCTAAGGTGCTATAGTCAGGGGCGGCTCTAGCTTTTTTGCCTGCGGGAGGTCCGTTGGTAATGCGGATTCGGCTGCATGCCTGCGGGAGGTCCGCCGGTCCCGCAGCTTTGGCGTACCTGCCACCGAACTGCCAAATCCGCGGAACCGCCCCCCCTCCCCCGCAGGCACACTGCTGAAGGCAGCCTGACTGACACCCTCACGGAGACCAGGAGGGCACCCCCTGCGGCTTGCCGCCCCAGGCACGTGCTTGGTGTGCTGATGCCTAGAGCCGCCGCTGGCTATAGTAATACAAATACAATCAGGCATCAGTTTACATGGTGGTTACATTCTTGAAAAAATACCGAGCAAACAGAAATCATGTAAAAAGATACCAAGGGTCTATGGGAAATAAGGATTTAGGTTCCAGACTCACAGAATGACCTCCCTAATTTATCCGGTACATGTTTTATTAAATAAATGTAATGAAATTTAAACTTGCTGCTAACATTTACTGATGTTGAGGATGAATTTGATAGGATGATAATGCTGATTTTGTTGAAGTCAGGGTTCATCTGGGGTGTCTGGAGAGCCTGGGGAGTGTGCAGCAGTGACATGCCCAGGGTGGGACACGTGGGTGGACCCCAACTTCGAGTGGGTGGGCAATGACGGGGACGGGAAGCAGAAGGGATGGGGCAGGAGGGATTGGGGTCACCTCCCCTCACTCCCTCCAGCTGACCTTACGGGGAGGCGATGGATACTCTGGCCAGGGCACCCCACATGCCAGGAGCATACCCAGGGAACGGGGTCAGGGTGCAGAGGCTTGCCTGCAAACCCCATGCCCCAACCCCACTCCCTGGCAGGAGCACTGGGTGGAGTGGGACCAGCCCTCGACACTGCTCCCTGGCAGGAGCGCCAGGCAGAGTGGGGCAAGCCCCTGTGTCCATCACCCCTCACAAGGCTGGCTGGAAGGGGGGAGGGGAGGCGGTCCTGATCCCTCCAGCCTTCACTCCTCCACCTCCATCAATGCCCACCCACCCGAAGTCAGGGCCCACCCAAGTGTCCTGTCCTGGCTACATCACTGATCTGTGCATCCCAGCAACCGTGCTACACCATGTAAAAGTGAATCCATGCCATATACAAAAATAAAGCATCACAGTTCATTGACCACACAACTGAAACTGTGCAAAAAATATCATGTGAATTGAGGACCGACTGTATATTTAAATATTAAATAAATAACAAATAATAATAGATTGACTGTTCGTGAGAGGAAAATGGGCATACTGCAGAATGGAGCATATGACTTTGATATCATATTGTTGGTTTATTTTAAGAATTATTTACTCCACAGAGCACTACTACTGCTCATCCTGTATCACAAAATATTTAAAGAGTATAACAAATAGTCACAGACTGAAAGAAAGTGTGTTCGTTTGGGTACTTTATAGATGCAGGCTTGGGGAAAGAAAATGTTTCCATATGGCTGAAACTGGTATTTGTGAATATTCTATACATTAATATTAATAACAGTATTTGGTTTAAGGAATGCAATGTTATACGGGGGAAAAAAATCAATAAAATCAAATATTATGAAAGAACGTTGCATGCACATAAAAGCAAAGGAATACAAAACTAAAGGTCAATATACCAGTCTTAGCTTGACACGTTTGCTTGGTTTTCTTTTTTTTCCCCGACATGGTCTAGATTCCACATCATGTACTTCTTAAAATGAACTATGATAGGTTGTCAGGCTATTGGCACTGAGCTACTGCCAAATCTGGCATTAGTCTGGACCACACTTATGGCTCACTGAGTAAATTATTTCAGGAGAGGGCTAATATTAATTCAATCTAGCCACAGCTTTTAGAATTCTCCCTATGCATTCATAGCCTATTAAACACAGAATCATAGAAATGTAGAGCTGGAAGGGACCTCGGGAGTTCATCTAGTCCAGGGGTAGGCAACTAGCAGCACACAAGCTGAAGAGGGAGCGAAATACCCACCACCGAATTGCCGCAGTCTTTGGCACGTGTGCCATAGGTTGCCGACCCCTAGTGTAGACACTGCGCTGTGTCATTCGAATGAATTGGCCTCCAGGATATATCCCACAGTGCTCTGCTGTTACTGCTCTGGATAGCGCTTTCAACTCCACTGCACTTCAGCCATGTATTCAGGAAACAGCCTCCCCCTGCCCCAGTAAAGCTCTTTTGAATTTTCATTTCCTGTTTGATTGGTGGGAGAGTTCATCAGCACAGCTGACCATGGATAGTCAAGGCCGTAAACGAGCTCCAGAAGGTAGTTGACCTTATTGCTGTGTGGGGAGAAGAGTCTGTGCAGGCAGAGCTCTGAACTAGCAGAAGAAATGCTAACATCTATGCCAAAATTGCACAGGGCATGGAGGAGAAGGGCTACACCAGGGGGACACAGCTCTGCAGCATGAAAATAAAGGCGCTTCAGCAAGTGTTACAGAAGACAAGGGAGGCGAACAGTTTAGGTTCTGAGCCACAGACATGTTGCTTCTAGGAGAAGCTGCATGCAATTCTAGGCCCCACCACTACTCCAAAACACTCCATGGATACCTCCCAGGACCCTGGGCACCCTCAGGCAACAATGAGGAGGACACTGTTGATGATGATGAGGAGGAGAACGTGCAGCAGGCAAGCAGAGGATCCATTCTCCCCGACAGACAAGAACTTTTTTAAACTCTGGAGCCCATCCCCTCACAGGATCATTTGTCGGCAGAGGGTGGTGCCGGGGAAGGCACCTCTGGTGAGTACACATTTTCAATCAAACTATATGGGTTACATGCTATTATTTTTAATATTGAATCTGAATAAAAATATTGAGATAATCGTTATCAACAGCCACTCCAGGTATGCAGAGGGTGCTCTCTGAAAAAGACTATGTGCCTGGGGCTGGCCCAGGAATCCTTCCTTGAAATCTCTAGGAAGCTTTCATAGAGGTACTTTGCAATCCTTTGCAGAAGGTTTCTGCGACAGCTGCCTTATTTCATCCACCATGGTAGGACACTTTCCCGCGCCACTCCAGTATTAACACTTCTGGCATCATTGCAGTACACAGCATTGCAGCATAAGACAAGGTCTGTACCCAAATACATCTGCTCCAAGTTCTGAAACTTTTCGCCTCTGTTACCCTCAGGAGAGTGATATCACATATTGTCACCTAGGGAAAACAGGGGAAGTTTTAAATGCTAGGCCTTAAACTGCAAGCAACTGGATAAGTAATTCGCCCCTATTGGTGGATTCTGGATCACACCACCACATTTTCCCAAGCATGCCTTGGTTGTGGTTGGAAGGGATCACTGCTGTTCATCTCCCTTTCACCCCAACCCAGTGCTGCTTTTGTAACAATCCAACAATTTGTGGGGATTTATGCTGGTACCTGTCCTCAGGCACCATCCGTGTTTCTATGGGAAAGGGGGTTGTGTTGAGGTTGCAACCAAGGATGTCTTAAAAGAAGCTGCAGCACAAGACCTCTCACCCATGCCTCATGGCCTTACTCACCATGGCTGTAGCAGCAAACCAACTCTTGCAGTAGCCAGCGCTTCTGCTTACATTGTGGCTTGCAGGGAAGAGCATTGAAGGGTGTTTCTTTTATAAAAAAATTTAATCTTGCACCAGAAACAATGTATGCACTGTCAGTGCTACCCTTGTGCTTTGTATTCTTTGCAGCTGAAACCTTGTCCAGAGGTGCATCTTCCACACTGGGACAGAGATCTCCTCAGATTAGAAGGCAGAAAAAGACAACTCGAGACTCGGGAGAACATGTTCAATGAGTTAATGAATGCCTCCGAGAGTGACAAGATGGAGCTAGGCATAGAGGATTCCACTGTTGGAGATCCTGCACAATGCCCGTGAGGATAGGAAAGCATGCAGGGAACATGAGCGTAACACGCAGGACAAGATGGTGCGGATTATGAGGGAGCAAACAGATACCTTGAGGCATCTGTCTGAGGTTCAAGAAAGGCAGCTGGATGCTAGAGTCCCACTGCAGCCTATGCTGAACCTGCTGCCATTATCACCAAGTTCCACACCCTCCTCTCCCAGACATCCTGAGATGCGAGGGAAGGGCAGGGGGAATGGGGGAAGAAGCCCAGTATCCCGTGCACTCAACTCTGGGGGAGGGTACAAGGACCAGAAGGTGCCCATTCCCATACCCTTGATTGTTATTGCAGTGCAATGGTAACCAAGCTGCCCTTGCTTCTCCCCTGGCTCAGTGTTATCAGCCCTTTTGTCCCAGGTGATCTTACTTTTCTTTGCTGTCTCTCAGTGTTTGTGAGCATTATAATAATGAATGGATTGAGGAGAAAAGGTTCTTTATTCATTTATTAATTCAGCACACTGTGGTTAGCAGGGGTGTAGTTTACAGGGGAGTACACGCAATGAAGGGGACAGCTTGGTAAGTGTTCCATTCTACGCATTCGAAGAAGTGAGCTGTAGCCCACAAAAGCTTATGCTGAAATAAATTTGTTAGTCTCTAAGGTGCCACAAGTATTCCTGTTCTTTTTACATTACTGTGGGTCATTGATAAACCTAGTTTTCAAAGCCTCACGGAGATGCAGCGCACCTCGATGTGCTCTTGTTATTTCCCTGATGTCTAGCTGCTCAAAATTGGCTGCCAGGTGATCTGCCTCAACCCTCCACCCTGCCAGAAACTTTTTTCCCTTTGTTTCACAGATATTATGGAGCCTACAGAACGCAGCAACAACAATGGGGATATTGCTTTTACTGAGGTCTAACCTAGTAAGCAAAATACACCAGCAGGCTTTTAACCCTCCAAAGGCACATTATACCACCATTCTGCACTTGCTCAGCCTATGGTTGAACTGTTCCTTACTGCTGTCCCAGCTGCCTGTGTACAGCTTCATGAGCCATGGGAGCAAGGAGTAGGCTGGCTCTCCCAGGATCATGATTGGCATTTCAACATCACCAACAGTTATTTTGCAGTCTGAAAAGGAAGTTCCTGCTTGTAGCTTTCTGAACAGTCTGGAGTTCCTAAAGAGATGTACATCATGCACCTTTCCAAACCATCCCATGTTGATGTTGATGACCATCCCTGTGATTCACCAGCCACTTGTAACACCACTGAGAAGTACCCCTTTTGGTTTATGTACTCTTTGGCAAGGTGGTCTGATGCCAAGATAGGGATACGTGTTCCATCACCCCACCACAGTTAGGGAACCCCGTCGTGGCAAAACCATCCACTCTGTACTGCACGTTTCCCGGAGTCACTACCCTTCTTAGCAGAAGTCTATTGATTGCCCTGACAACTTGGATCACAGCAGACACCTCCCCCCCCCCAGTAGATTTACTCACTCCAAATTGACTCCCTGCTGACCAGCAGCAGTCTGGCATTGCAAGCTTACAGAGCTATTGCCACTTGCTACTGGACTATCAGAGCAGCTCTCATTTTAATATTGCTGCACTTCAGGGCTGTGGAAAGCTCTACGCACAGCTCCATGAAAGTAGCCTTATGCATTTGAAAGTTCTGCAGCCAATGGTCATCATCCCATAGCTACACAACTATGCAGTCCCACCAGTCAGAGCTTGTTTCCCAGGCTCAGAAGTGGCGCTCCACCATGTCAAGATGTGCACCAGCATCTGCAAATCATAATGGCTTCCAAGCAGGGCTGGAAGCTCCTGCTTCAGCTGAGCAAATACTGCAGGATAAGACGCAAGGTGTTTGTAACGATCACAGCAACAGGGTACAACTGAGTGGGGTCCATGCTTTTTGTGCTATGGTGTCTGTATGGATAACCCAGGCTTATAACAAAAGGTGCAAAAAAGGCTTGGTTTATTTGCCGTTGATTTCAGGTGGGAGGGAGGAAGGTAGGTAAGTGCATCATGGGAAGCTAATGACATGTCCCCATAACCACCCGTGCAAATGTTTTAGTCCCAGGAGGCACTGAAAGCCCAACCAAACATTCCACTCAGCTCCATGCACTGTGGGATAGCTACCCACAGTGCAGCACTCCATGAGTCGATTGATGCCCTGCTAGTGAGGATGCGCTCTGCCGACACAATGTGCATAGTGGGGACATGCAGAATCAGAGGCTCAATGTTGACTTAAATAAAATCGACCTAGTTTTGTAGTATAGACATACTAAAAGAAGAATAGGACTTTTGGTGCTTATTGCCAAATGGGGCAGTGCTGTACAAATTATCTTGGCTTTGTTTATTTCAAATGAAAATATAGCCAGATTACCCAATAGGATATAATTGGCAAGATAAAATGGTTTTAATGCCTCAAAACAAGATGCATACATTAATGTTTCACAATAAATTTGCTTTTTAGTGGCTTATCTGACATAATCAGTGGCGTTGAGTAAATAAGTTTATTCTTTTATGCTCCTTGTGTGCCACTAGCGAAATATAAATTACTGTATAAGTAGACACTTTAAAGCTGTCATCCATATTTTAGCACTTCAACACTAGAGTTTTAGATGCAAGATTTGCTCTTTTAACAAAATATATTTCAAACGCTAAGGGTCTGATACATTGAAAATAGAGATTTTTCAGTTCATATAGATTTAGCACGTTCCTGTAGACTAAAAAAAGAAGAGACTATATATTAATCTATTCAGATGCAAGTGCTTCACATCTAAAGAAACAAAATATCATCTGTATTTCAACGCAAAAATATAATCTCTGAAATTCCTGAAGAAAAACAAAGCTTAAAATATTATTCTGACTAATTTGTAAGAGAAGACTTTCTTTGGTTTATGTCTGAGATGCTTTATAGCTCAATAAGTCACTTGCCACCAATCTAAATACAGACATCATACACAAGATTATTTTTAGTTGGACATCACACATGAAAAACCAGAATTTAGAGTTAAGGGTTATTTTAACATAAATCAGTGTGTCATTAATGGCAAATCATGCTATTCCATTAAGTGCTGCTATTAAATACTCATTAATGCCAAAATATTAATACCATATCATTAAATAATACCATTAAATACCAATCTGATTGAATGTAAGCAATGTAAAGTAATTATGATGCAAAATGAAGTAGTCCAAAAAAATCCACAAAAAGAATATTCTGTTTCTACTAGAAACAGTAGTACAGTCAGTGGTAAAACAGAACTTGTAAATAAGAAGAGAGTTATACCTGTTTTCACAAGCATCAATTTCAATTTATTTTTCTAAGGCTCAGCAATGTTAAAAGTGGAGCAAACAAGAAAAGTGGTGCAAAATGTCACAAAATATGACAAATAACTGCATTATATTTTCCCACAAATGCTAACACAAACACACACACCTCTCCCTCCGAGCTAGGTGAATGTCTGAGCTCACAGATTGCCATAAGTAACTTGCCCATGCTATATCATCATTTTTTATCTTATTTTTATTACCCCTCCTTGTAACACATAATAGTAGATTACTTTTTTATGCTACCAAATGTGACACTGTCCTTTTAGTAATGATCAAGCCATTCACAGGAGCTAAATACCAGGGGAAAGGCTAGATCTAATATTAAATTTGACAAAGGAACTGTAGCTAGTATAGATACTAAACTTATACTATGCTTTTCAGTCTTTTTCAGTCATTTGTTTTTCATTTGCAGACCCCTAAAAATTTTAAAATGGATGTACAGACCCCTTTGGAAATCTTTGTCATAGTCTGCAGACCTCCAGGAGTCTGTGGACCACAGGTTGAAAACCACTGTACTGTCAACGTGAAGGGAGGTGCAACCGTACAGGCATTATCCCTGGCTTCATATAGGAAGATGCACAGAAATCCACCAACGATGCTTCAAACCTTGATCCTCTACCTTGATTTCAATAGGGAGTCCAAGAAATATGTTTCTGTAACAGTATGACAAACCTGATGAGCGGCCAAACATGTTGAATCTGCTAAGCTGCTAGGCAGTGAGCATGCTGCTCTTCTGTCTCCTGACTACAGGATGACAGGTCAGGAGGAAGGGGGAAATTTTGAGCAGTTGGGAGGTCAGCTGGTTAGTGAGGAGTGGCCAATTGGCAGGGGCCGAGAGGACCTATGATGGGTGTGGTGGTTGGTGACTTGTAGCAGATTGTGCACTGTGACCTACTAGACGTTAGAGTCTATAGGGCCTAGCAAGAGGAAGCATCTCCAATGCTGCCCTGAATCACAGCACACCTGACACAAGTTATAGCAACTTCCAGTCACACTTCTGATGTTTTCCATTGATCTCTCAGATTGTCACCATGCAGAGCACAACTGGGCTGTTATCTGGGCCTGTTGGAAGTCTCTCTCAACTTTCCACCCAGAACAAGCAAGTTATACAGAAAGCTAGCTAAATACAGGAATATCTGATTTGTGTCACAGGTCACTGTGACTAAACGTTATTTGTCCTCTCACCATGCTCACCTTTGTCCATTTATTCACCTGTTGCATTTTGTCTAAATCTTAAACTGCGAACTCTCAAGGACTGTCTTGTGTGATTTGTTTGTGCAGTACCTAGTATGGTGGGGTCCTAATCTATTCACTATCAAAAAGCATGGCTATAATCTACATGCACAGCTAAAAATTGCAGTGAAGTATAGTAAATGCCTACCTTCCATTATGGGTAGGCATTGTAGCTAGTGCTATTTTATATATATATATATATATATATACACACATATATATATATATATACACACATATATATATATATACACACACACATATATATATATACACACACACATATATATATATACACACACACATATATATATATACACACACACATATATATATATACACACACACATATATATATATATATATATATATACACACATATATATACATACATATATATATATATATATATATATACACACACACACTCACTCAATATTCCTCTATTTAGGTATTATTATAGCCCTCCTCCAGGAAGTATGTTAACATTTCTTAGCATTTAAAAATTGGAAACAATCAGTGCTTAATTTGCAATGAAAGAGATGCCGTGGCTCAAACAATTAGGTGTTGGAGCTCAAGCAATTTTTTTACATTCATAACTGATACAGAAAGCCTACAGCCCTGGCAAAAATTAAGCACTGGAAACAATACTTCTTTCCTCTTCCTTTCCAGCCTGTAGGAGAAGTAGTTTGATTGTTTTCTGTTGTGTGTGTGTGTGTTCACATATATACATATGTATGTGAAGAGTGCAAAACCTTGGGAGTCTCAGAAACAGAAAAAAAAATTCTGGAACCATAGTTAAAACACCCCTTAAAATAAACAGAAATATATGTTTGTTGCTTATGAGACGACAAAAATCACAACCCATTTGCACTGGGGCTGGGGAGGAAATAAAACCAGGGTGATAAGAAAAGGTGAGTGATAACATCTGGAAGGATTACTTAGGGAAAGCTGTTGGGTTTTCTTTTAAATCACTAAACTATTCCGTAGACTGATTTCACTATAGAAACTTAAAAAGATAATTTTTCCTTGTGTATGAAAATTATTTTACAGTGACTAAAAAGAAGCTGGAGAGATTCCTATGTAAATAGAGACACAATATGCAAGACCGTTTATTAAATAGAGAAGGTGATAAGGTAGGTCATAAAACCTTTTCAGTGAAGTATTCTATATTCTAGACCCTGTTCTCTTCTTTGGTTCAACAAAACCCAAGTGTGTTTATATTCAGTTTATAATTTACATGCCCTATTTTCCAAACTGAATTGAGGAGGTGAATGGCTAGAATCCTGACAGGTGACATGGGAAAGATTTTAATATTATCAGTTAATGTGAATTTTGTAAATGTTAGTTATGCATACACCTATAGTAAGGGACAGATATAGTTTAATAAATAAATACAGGTCTAATCCAACTCCTACTGAAGTCAAAAGGAATCTATTAACTTCAGTAAGCAATATCCTAGTGGTTAGATACCTTCCTGGGATTTGGGGGACCCTAATTCAATCCCTGCTCTGCCTGATTCAGAACAGAAACAGACCTGGTTCCTCCCACCTCACAAGTGAGTGTCTAGCCATTAGACTATTCCCGATTCTGGGTTGGGTCATTTTGCATAAATAATTATTCACTGTGCCAGAGAGAGAGCGAGCAACTGATTCCCAGTGGTATAGCACCTGGAATGTGGAAGACCCAGATTCAACTTCTTCCTCTGAATCATATAGAACAGAGACTCGAACCTAGGTCTCCCACGTCCCAGGGAAATGCCCTAGGAACCGGGGAGGCTCTCTCATTTCCCACACACACACAAATTGAAAGATCTTAAGCTTTGTCTCAATGTGGAAGGGGAAAATTTTTTGAAATCTTAAACATTTTCAGAGGTTTGGAAAACTGCTTCTCAACCAACCTTCTGAATATTTCTACCAATGGATGGAGAGAGAGAGAGAATGAGAGAAGGTATATCTGCTTTTTCCTGGGGATAACAGGTAAGTATACTTTCATAACCTGAACTGTACTTTTTTTACATTCCCAATGCTACAACAGTACAGTCACACTCCAAAACCTGTCCCTAATCCATTTTTTGAAAGAATGAAGTGTGTGAAAAGATAGAACTCCACCTCTAAGAGACACAGACCACCTGGTCCTATAGACAGACTTAAATCCAGGTTGTGGGATTTAGTCATGTGTGTGGGAAAGATATGGATTTTAGACAGGCTATGATGATTTATAATCTCATAATTAAACTGGGAGAATTAAGTAGTACAGATATTATTGAAAAATATGCATTAGGGTGTTGTTTAAGGCCCTTCCTTCTAAGCCATTTAACTGCATCTTATTGTCAGATTAATGTGTTTATTTACAGAGAAAATCAGGTTAGAAAGACCCAGAGTGGTTCAGATAAAGCTTTTTACTTCCCCCCTCCCCCTTTCTGGTTATTGAAATTCCCCTGTGGCTTATGAATTCAATTCTCTCTCATAAAAAAAAGAAAGCTCAGCATGTATTATTCCAGCTCTGTCACTAAAACCAGATGTGATGTTTCCCTGCATTAATCTCCCGCTTTGTCTAGTGTATTCCCAGTACTAGGGTGGGGGGTATATTTCTGATTGCAGGGACAGGGAAGAAATCATTTCCATTCATCATGAAAAATGAGACAGTACAAGTCTTCGGCCCAGGGGTTATAAAATATTTTGATCTAAGTAGCAATATTTAATAAAAATGTGACCATGATTCAGTTTTCTGTTGAAGCGGGTGTAAATGCAGTACCAGCTTGTTAGATCATTTGGAATCCTCTGCTTGCAGGTGCTGTGACTGGTAACTCATGCTACCTATCTGCACTGTGCTACCTTTAATCTTATCTGCCTTATTGTTATTAAAAGCCTGAACAAAATATTAAACATGCTTTTAAATATAATATCAGTATCTGACATTTCTCCCACTGTTTATGCTTCATATTTTGGGGTGTTGCCCTTTCCCAAACACTATCTCTGCTGTGAAGGTCCAATAGTACATATTTTACACTTGTGACAGGAAAACAATGCTACTTCAAAGTACTTTTCACATTTACAATTCGCCAAGCTTTAGAGCAGCTATATTTAAACTGAATAAAAATCACTTTCTGAACATACAATAATAAAAGAAAATTAATTTTCTTTCATAGAGCTCCTGCTCTGTTCTCCAGCACCATCTATTATGTTCACAAAGATCAGAACATGGAGATTTGCTGTTAACTATAGTTGCCAAGATATCAGTATTCCAAGATATCAGTATACCACTATGAGATACCAAATTAGCCACACTGATGACATTAAATGGATTATTAAAAAATTTCATATTGCATAGTGCTATACCTAATCAACATTCATATAGGTAAGTAGCAGTATAACAATCCACACTTCTGAAACCTTCAAAATCATTTATATTACCAACTTTTAATGAGGTACATGCTGAATTACCTGCTGTTTCTTCGTGCTTCGGTTATACAACTCTCAACCTTCAAAGAAGTGAGAGATTTACTGATTAGGGATATTCTTTTGCTTTCAAATACATGACAGTAAAGGCAGACCATGCAACCAAGCTTTGCGTAATTAAAGGGAGTAAGGTATATGTTTTAATGTCTGCAAATACTGAAATACGATAAATGACTGAACGAAGAAATGCAGTGTGTACAGACATCCTGAAATGACAAGACCACACAGGAGCGAACAGCGGAGGCTAACAGAAGGAATTTGCCTGGGATCTGTCCGAGAGGAGGTATGCTAAGGTGCTGCATTAGGGAAGCTGTGTTGGTGAGTATCTGAGCGTTTGCTGCGGGAACAGTTTGTCAGTTTGACCATGAGCTTGACTGTTTGAAAAGTGTGAATTGGGAGTGCTTTGTTCCAGGTGGGCCTCAAGTGGGTCTGACTGTTATAAAAAGGCAGTCAGCAGTGAACCACCTGAGCGGCAAACAGCGGAGGCTAACAGAGGGAGCTCGCCTGGGGAGAGCCCACTGAGGCTTTCATCTTGCAGGCTTCTCTGAGTAGTTACTGCAACAGATGAGGAAGCTCTTAGAAGGGAGGTAATATGGATGTTGAGCGTTCAGCTGTTGTCACCTGCACGTGATATGCCATGTTTGTCTTTCTTCCACAGGACAGAAGCAACTTTGTCTGTACAAAGTGCAAACTGGTCTCTGTACTGAAAGAGAAGGTTCGAGGTCTGGAGAAACAAGTATCCACCCTGTGTTGCATAAGAGAAAATGAAGATTTCCTGGACTGACATCAGTATATGCTTCTACGGGCACAACATTCCGAAGAATCAGAGCGGGCTGCACAGTGGGGACAGAAGGACAGTGAAGAAATTTAGCAGCAAGTGACCTCCAAAAGAGGAGTGTCCACGTATCAACAATGCAGATACAGGTGAGCAACCATTTTCATGTTCTCTCCACAGGTACTAATGGACTAGATGATACATCTGAGGGAAGGAAGCAGAAGGAGACTCCATCAAGTGGAAGGCATGAGATGCACTGTTCCAGGGATGGGAGTTCCATGACCACCGCTCCCAAGAGAAGGAGGCGGGTGGTGGTGATCAGGGACTGCCTCCTCAGGGGGACTGAGTCATCTATCTGCCGCCCTGACTGTGAAAACTGAGAGGTCTGCTGCTTGCCAGGAGCTAGGATTCACAATGTGACGGAGAGACTGCCGAGACTCATTAAGCCCTTGGATCACTGCCCCCTTCCTGTTTCTCCACGTGGGCACCAATGACCTTGAGACCAGACTATGTGGCTCTGGGAAGAAGGATAAAGGAGTTGGAGGTGCAAGTGGTGTTCTCGTTCATCCTCCCTGTGGAAGGAAAAGGGCTGGGTAGAGACTGTCAAATCGTGGAAGTCAATGAATGGCTACACAGGTGGTGTTGGAGAGAAGGCTTTGGATTCTTTGACCATGGGATGGTGTTCCAAGAAGGAGGAGTGCTAGGCAGAGACGGGGCTCCACCTAACGGAGAGAGGGAAGAGCATCCTCCCAAGCAGGCTGGCTAACCTAGTGAAGAGGGCTTTAAACTAGGTTCACTGGGGGAAGGAAACCAAACCCCTGAGGTAAGTGAGGAAATGGGATACCGGGAGGAAGCACAAGCAGGAGAGTGCAAGAGGGGAGGACTCCTGTCTCATACTGAGAAGGCAGGATGATCAGCGAGTTATTCCCAGTCTCTATTCAAGCCTAACTTCTTTCTGGAGTCTCTTTGGCCACTCAGTAACAGACTTAAAAGATGGCAATTTTGCAACAGAAAAGCTTCAAAAACAGACTCCAAAGAGAAACTGCTGAACTTGAATTAATATACAAATTAGACACCATCAAGTTAGGCCTGAATAGAGACTGGGAATGGCTGATCCATTACACACATTGAATCTATTTCCCCATGTTAAGTATTCTAACACCTCTTGTCAAACTGTCTGTAATGGGATATCTTTATTATCCCTACAAAATTTTTTCTCTTAATTAATTAGCCTCTTAGAGTTGGTAGGACAACTCCCACCTTTTCATGTTCTCTGTATGTGTATAAATATCTCCTTACTATATGTTCCATTCTATGCAACCGATGAAGTGGGCTGTAGCCCACGAAAGCTTATGCTCAAATTTGTTAGTCTCTAAGGTGCCACAAGTACTCCGGTTCTTTTTGTGGATACAGACTAACACAGCCACTACTCTGAACCCTGTCATGAGGAGGAAAGGAATCCAGGAGAGCTGGCTGTATTTTAAAGAATCCTTATTGAGGTTGCAGCAACAAACCATCCAAATGTGTAGAAAGAATAGTAAATATGGCAGGTGACCAGCTTGGCTTAACAGTGAAATCCTTGCTGATCTTAAACACAAAAAAGAAGCTTACAAGAAGTGGAAGATTGGATAAATGATCAGGGAGGAGTATAAATATATTGCTTAGGCATACAGGAGTGAAATCAGGAAGGCTAAATCACACTTGGAGTTGCAGCTAGCAAGGGATATTAAGAGTAACAAGAAGGGTTTCTTCAGGTATGTTAGAAAAAAGAAGGTGGTCAGGGAAAGTGTGGGCCCCTTACTGAATCGCAGAGGCAACCTAGTGACAGAGGATGTGGAAAAAGCTAATGTACTCAATGCTTATTTTTCTCTGTCTTCACAAACAAGGTCAGCTCCCAGACTACTGCACTGGGCAGCACAGTATGGGGAGGAGGTGACCAGCTCTCTGTGAAGAAAGAAGTGGTTCAGGATTATTTAGAAAAGCTGGACGAGCACAAGTCCATGGGGCCGGATGTGCTGCATCTGAGGGTGCTAAAGGAGTTGGCAGATGTGATTGCAGAGCCATTAGCCATTATCGTTAAAAACTCATGGTGATCTGGGGTGGTCCCGGATGACAGGAAAAAGTCTAAGATAGTGCCCATCTTTTAAAAAGGGAAGGAGGAGGACCCGGGGAACTACAGGCCAGTCAGCCTCACCTCAGTCCCTGAAAAAATCATGGAGCAGGTCCTCAAGGAATCAATTTTGAAGCACTTAGAGGAGAGGAAAGTGATTAGGAACAGTCAGTATGGATTCACCAAGGGCAAGTCATGCCTGACTAACCTAATTGCCTTCTATGAGGAGATAACTGGGTCTGTGGATGAGGGGAACGCAATGGATGTGTTATTCCTTGACTTTAGCAAAGCTTTTGATACAGTCTACCACAGTATTCTTTCCAGCAAGTTAAAGTAGTATGGTCTGGATGAATGGACAATAAGGTGGATAGAAAGCTGGCTAGATCGTCAGGCCCAATGGCTCCATGTTTAGTTGGCAGCCAGTATCAAGCAGAGTGCCCCAAAGGTCGGTTCTGGGGCCAGTTGTGTTCAATATCTTCATTAATGGTCTGGAGGATGGTGTGGACTGCACCTTCAGCAAGTTTGCAGATGACACTAAACTGGGAGGGGTGGTAGATACACTTGAGGGTAGGAATAGCATAAAGAGGGACATAGACAAATTAGAGGATTGGGCCAAAAGAAAATTGATGAGGTCCAACAAGGAAAAGTGCCGAGTCTTGCACTTAGGACAGAAGAATCCCATGCACTGCTACAGACGAGGGACCGAATAGCTAGGCAGCAGTGCTGCAGAAAAGGACCTAGGGGTTACAGTGGACGAGAAGCTGGACATGAGTTGACAGTGTGCCCTTGTTGCCAAGAAGGCTAATGGCATTATGGGCTTTATAAGTGGAGGCATTGCCAGCATATTGAGGGACATGATCACTCCCCTCTATTTGACACTGGTGAGGGGGGATTTGATAGCTGCTTTCAACTACCTGAAAGAGGGTTCCAAAGAGGATGGATGTAGACTCTTCTCAGTGGTATCAGATGAAAGAACAAGGAGTAATGGTCTCAAGTTGCCGTGGCAGATGTTTAGGTTGGATATTAGGAAAAACTATTTCACTAGAAGAGTGGTGAAGCAGTGGAATAGGTTACCTAGGAAGGTTGTGGAATCTCCTTCCTTAGATGTTTTTAAACTCAGGCTTGACAAAGCCCTGACTGGGATGATTTAGTTGGGGATTGGTCCTGCTTTGAGCAGAGGGTTGGACTAGATGACCTCCTGAGGTCCCTTCCAACCCTGATATTCTATGATTTTATGATTCTGTGAAATCAGCCAGTTAATATTTCTGCATAATCTGCTTCTTTCTTTCATTGGTATTGTTACGATCAAGATTCCAGAGAGAGAACTTTGAACAGCAAATCTTACACTTAACATTGTTAAATTATTTGAACATTTCTTGAACAAAAAGCCCAATTTTTTTTAAAAAATCTACCAATGTTAAAAATTTACCTCACTACTTGACTGCAGAGTTACTGTGAATAATTCCTCACTTGTATATCATCTGTGGATCAAAGCCTGAACCTACCTATACCATTGGGTTAAACAGTCAGCATATACATGAGCTAACAGGATCTACAACTGCAGAACTGTATGCGACTCCAAAGAGGCTCTCTCAAGGTCATCACATAGGCTATATCCATACTGCAATAAAAGAACCATGACTGGCCCAAGTCAGCTGACTCAGGCTTGCAAGGCTAAAAATAGCAGTGTAGATATGCAGCTCTGTGCTGAAGCCCTGGTTCTGAGACCCCACCCGCCATGGGGTTTCAGAGCCCAGGCTCCAGTCTCAGCGGGAACATCTACGCTGCAGTTTTTAGCCGCACATCCCCAGCCCCGCAAGCCTGAGCTAGTTGACCTGGGCCAGCCACGGGTCTTTTATTATAGTGTAGACGTACAGACTCTGCGCCTATCTAACCTATCGCTGAGGGAAGAGCCATAGATCCCACAGCTCATTTGGCACATAGTGCATTTTAGGCACTGCTGGGATGACTTGAAAGAAGTCAATATCTTCTTCAACGTCCAGATATGGTATTTAGACATTGACTGACACAGATGGCTGTCAGTGGAGCATGCCTGCAATAACTTCCTCAATCCAAAAAACTTAAGACAGGCCCATGTCTGGCCACTATCTCTTTCTGTTCCTCCTTCAGAGACACCCTTAGAGAGGTTTACTGATGGATCAGGGTTGAAGTAACCTCCACAGCCACATCATTTCTCACCACCCTATTGCAGAACAACCCCCTTCGGCTCTCTTGCACACTGGGCGAGCAAGACCTCAGGATTAAGTACCAATAAGAAGCTACTTTGTCCCTTGCTGCCACTGAACATGATCCTAGAATTTGTTATATGGAAGTTTTGGCATCAAGATTAGACTATTATTTTTACTAACATTTATCTTATTCTAAATAATTATTTTTAAAATGGTGACTTCCAAGTCATTGTACAATGTCCACAAACTGTTATTCATACAACAGGATCCTTAGTGAAGGAGGAGTCCCAGAATTTGCTCAGATTTTAAAGTAATTTGTGAAGGCAGTTTTTACTAGTCTGGCATTAACCTGCATTACTACACTTTGGACCTAGTGCCTTGAATGGAAGATTTGTCTGCGTAAGGAATACAGGATCAACTCTCAAAGAATAGTTTGCTCCTAAGTGTGATGGGCAAAACTGCTGATGTGACTTTGCAATGCATCACTAAAATCTCCACAGTACCAAAAAAGAGAGATGAATAGGCATTAAGCAACATTACAAATAAACATTTATTGATAGAAGGGATTATATTTTCTCTCTTTTCTGAAGTAGCATCCGTATTCTCATACCTAAATTTGTCAGTTTTATATTTAGTATTATTTCTATTTTCCCTTCTCGAGATGTGCTCCCCTCTCCAAATAATAATGTGATGGCAGACTGAATAACTAATTCTGTATTTGATTATTTGTACTTCGTAAAAGATAAACTGGAATATCCTTGTTTGCTTAAAACTGTGAAGTACTCTAGCTACATTGTATAATTTTATTTTCATAATCTATAGACAGATTAATACTATTATTAAGAACTCGACATAGTCCTTGAGTAGGATATATATTAATTCAGTGAAGATGGTTTAACATGGTATGGCGTATTCCGCAAGCTGTGGAAGAGGATGTTACAAAAAAACCATTAGGCTATATATATATTTAAAAAAAAAAAAAGAATCCATTACTTAACATAAGAACAGCCATACTGGGTGAGACCAAAGGTTCATCTAGCCCAGTATTCTGTCTTCCGCACTGGCCAGTGCCAGGTGCTTCAGAGGGAATGAACAGAACAGGTAATCATCGAGTGATCTATCCATTTCCAACTTCTGGCACAACAGAGGCTAGGGATGCAATCCCTGCCCATCCTGGCTAATTGCCATTGATTACTTAGGAAATTTCCATCCAGTATCAAAATCTGAAGAAAGAAAGAAAAATTCACAAAACATGGAAGTTCACACATTAATGACATTTGTCTTTGTAAAGGTAAGAGAACATTTTTTTAAAGAGAGAAATGTATTTACTAGCCTTTATCATGTTTCCATTCCTAGAAATGTTGGCATAATGCTGAATTGGAAAATGTTATGATTAAGGGTTTATTTCTCTGACAGGCTTCTTGTGCTTTAGAAAAGATTTACACACCAGAATTACAATAAGAGAGCACTCAAAACAATAATTACTATTTACACATGAAGAAAGAACTTGATACCATCCAGACACCAATTACATTTCTAACATATTTTTATGGTCAAATAGCCTTGGTGAGATGACTCGGAACCAAAATGTATAGTGTATTAACAAAAATGGTAACCCAGTCATCATGCTTTAATTCAGCTAAAATGGGGTAGGGAATCTTTCATACAAGTCACTCGACACCCAATTTTTGTGACAAAACTAGGTCCCTACACTGAATTCCACAAACCAAACAGTTAATCTTTAATTTAGAGAGAAAGAATCAGATCACCTAGAGCAATCTGAACCAAAAGATAACTTAATCAGTTAAGTAAAGGTGATCCTTCATTGGTGCCTAGAGGCTTTTGTTTGTCTCACTTCACCTTCCACTTTCATAGTGGGAAAACGAGGTTCTGGCCACAGGAATGGAGTATGGCTAGTATGCCTCTGCCAACCTTCACTGCATTTTCACTGCAGTAAGCACTAAATTAGAGCAGCCCTTAAGCTGCTGTAACAATGCAAAGGACCCAACTTACACAGAGATGCACCAGGATCAGGAGAGCATCAACTTTGCACATACATCCTGGGATATGCTCTATATAGTTTAACAGCTTAGTTGTTTTGACTTCATTGGGAGCAGGATTGAGCCGTTTATGTTATTTTCAGTCACTACTGCACATGACATCATCCAATCTCAAAATGGCTCATTTTTTTTCGAGCTTGTATCTCTATGGTTAATGTGGAAATGCAGTTTGTCTGGACAGCATGTTTTTTATTATACACTAATCAGATATGCAAAAACTTCCAGCAAATACAATGCAAATCTAGTACAACCCATGGCACTATGTGTAACATTCCCCTCTGGCATTATCTGGACCGGTGATCTGCTAGACCACTCCAATCCTTGACTCTGGGAGCCAACTTTACCCCGCTCTACTGTGAGAACCGCCACTCCTGGGCTGTTCACGCATAGCCTCTAGCATGTAAACTGTTCCTTGGATTGTGCAACCTAATGACACTAGCCAATATCTTCAACCCCAGACACAACCCAATGTAAGGGGACTGTTGCCCCCTTACTAACATTCAGTGGAGGTGTTTCAGTTGGCTAGCTCCCAGCACTAAAAGATTTGGAGAGGCCAATGCTCCAGGACAGTCTCAGCCTCTGAGCCTGATTGATAGGGCGGGCAGGCTAATCAGGAAGTCAGGAGGCCGGAGGGGAGCGGGGGGTCCTATCCTCCATCTGAGCTGGAATTGCTTGAGTCAGACAGAGCTAAGGAGAAAGCAGGGGCCCAAGCTGAGCTGTGAAGCAGAGCCGTGCCAGATCCTGTGTTGAGAGCAGAGCTGCAGCCACAGAGCCAGGTATGGTGAGCAACTGGGGCTAGCCAAGGGGGAACCTTGGGCAAAGGGCCCAGCAGAGAAAGATACCCCTAGCCAAGGGTCCTTGCAGGCCAGACTGGGAGAGGGATCTTAACCTGATGGGGGACTGATGCTGGGAAGAAGGGTCCTACCACCCAAAGCCCAGAGGTGTATGGCCATTACCATTGCACGTGTCTAATCCGCAGCATCCCTGCAGCACAGCCAGGGCTTGAGAAGGAGACCTGGGACCTACAAGGAACAGACTGTGAAGTGCCCTGACATTCCAGAGACACTGTCTGTAATGTTCCCTGTCACAGAGCAAGGTGATGTGTTTTCCTTTAACCTTTCTCATTTTTCCTTATTCTTTTTTTTAAATTGTTAATTAAACAACTTGTATTTGCTTTAAATTGTATGAAATAATCAGTGCGTCAGGGAAGTACCCAGTTCAGAGAGAGTACCCCGAAGTGGGGACACTCTAGCCCCTGTCCTAGGTGACCACAGCAGAGCTGGGGATTAAGCCCCCAGGAATCCTGGGCCCAGCCTTGTTGGAGTTACGAGGACTCTGCCAGACAGGAGAGTGAAAGGGGAGTCCTCAAGGGCAGGGAGGCCTCTGGGTAAAGGAAGTGGGAGCGAAGACTCAGATCCTTTCGCTATTCCACTTCACTGGGGTAGTGCAGAAGTCAGGAAAGTTCCTCACAATAGTGGGATCATTCCCCCGCTTACACCTAGGAACCTCCATCTTGTGGTGTCCAGTTATGTCCGCTGGATGCTGCGAGCTTAGAAGAGTTTGTCAACTTAAAGAAATTGATATGTACCAGGCTTGTTATCTCAAGGGGAGTCTCTGACATGCTTCAAACCAAACGCGCTGCTTCAGGTGGAACAAACACACACATTTATTAACTACAAAGATAGATTTTAAGTGATTATAAGTCAAAGCATAACAAGTTGGATTTGGTCAGATAAAATAAAAGCAAAATGCATTCTAAGCTGACCTTAACACTTTCAGTGCCCATAAACTTATTTGTTTCTCACCACAGGTTGGCTGGTTGCCCTTCAGCCACGCTCTACCCTTTGATCAGTACTTCATTCGCCTGATGTGATGTCTGTAGATGTAGGTGAAAGAGAGAGGAAGAGCATGGCAAATGTCTCTCCCTTTTATCATGTACTTTCTTACCTGCTGGCTTTGCCCCCTGTCCCCTTCAAAGTCAGGTGAGCATTACCTCATCGCAGTCCCAAACGGACCAAAGAAAAGAAGGGTGACTCACTTGAGAGTCCAACAGATCCTTTGTTGTTTCCTAAGCCAGTGTCCTTTGTTCCTGTGAGGCTTGACTGGGTTTGTCCCATACATGTCCTGATGAGGTGTGAACTGCCCCTTGTCTGTTACAGCTATTCTCCTATTCCATTTTGTTTCTTACAGCTGTCCCCATACTCCATTTTGTTTTTGTTCTCCACCTGTGGCCGCCCTGCCCTGGCTGTTAAGTTGTTTACCAGGGCCACTGCCCTTCTCAAAGGGAGGGCCCCTTAAGTTGTTTAACAAGAGCCATTGCCCTTCTCAAAGGGATAGCCACTTGTGCTGCGTGCTAACTGGGACCACTGCCCTGTTCAAAGGATTAGTCCTGTTATCACCTCGTTGAACCTAGGCTCGGTGTAGGGCAGGCAATGTCCAGAGCTGCAAGACCTATTGTGTTTTTAAGATCCTGGGCATGAGTCATAGGCCTCATGTGCTTTTGAGTCACCTATTGCACAGGACTCTGCCCAGACATGTTTCTGTGCTCACCTGCAGTTTTTCCATGTGCCTCCTCCCCTGTGACAGAGGGAGCCTATCAGGATTACTGGTGGGAAACTGCCTAAGTTTGCCTTTAAAAACAGACATTTTTTAAACAAACATCAGAAAGGTACCTGCATTGCTGCCTGGTCTGATCAGCCAGGGGTTTTGGGGGGTCCTTTCTCCGCTCTCGTTTTATTTTTGAGCGTACCCTCGATTTTTTAACACTCCCCCCCCCCAAAGAACGAATTGCTACCTGAGAGATCTCCTGATTATTGAGACCGTACCGAGCCCTCCTTGCTTCTTCTGATGTTGCTGCTGCTTCTGCCTTTGCTGCTGCCTTGGGGACTGGTAAGAATCCCTCTGTAAAACTTTCTGTACTTTTATTTTATTACTTTAGCTGCTGGCTCTGTTTCCCCAGCACACAGACTCAAGCTAAACCTTGGTCTGTGTCTTAAAACCTCTCTTAAACTCCGCGGCGCTTTGCTGCTAAAAATAAGCTTGTGCCGCTGCTAAGCTCTACTCCCTGCTTTCAGCTATATCCATTGCTGCAGCCACCTTCCCTTGGCTTCCTTGGGGGCTGCCTTGGGAGCTGTATCCTGGGCACATACCACTCTGCACCATAGCATAAGGTGCACCATAGGTTTTGGTTTTTTTTAGTTTAATAAGTCATAGTTTGTTAAGATTGTGGAGCTTGTAAGTTCACCTGCCTTGTTATAATTTACTGTTTTGTTGCTCCGTATAGTTGCTTGTTATAGTTTTGCTTAGAATTGTGATATTTGTTGTTTTGCCTAGTCATTGGTTAAGATAGATAAGGTTTTTGCTGCTCAAATTTGTCTTCCTGCTGTCCCGATCTCTCCCTGAACTTTCCCGTGTCTGTTTTTCCCCCGCTCCAATCTCCCCCCTGTGTGCTTCTCCGTGTCTCCCTGTTATAACCCTTTGCTACTTTTTCCCCTGCATCTGCACTCTCTCCGAACTTCCCAACTCCTTGCTGCTCCCCCCCCTGCGTCTGCATCACCCTCCAAACTTCCTAAACCCCTTGCTGCTTCTCCCCCGTGAAACTTCCCAAACCCTTTGCCGCTTTTTTCCCTTTGTTTTTGGTGTCCGCTTGTTGCTTAAACCTCTCTCTAGCCCTTCTTTACACTTCTCCGCTGCCCCTCCCCTACCCAAGATCACCATCACACTGCTCCGTTGTCCTTTCCCTGCAGGGCTTCAGAGTCTCTCACTGCTTCCAGCCACACTCTCCTCTCATCAGTTGTCACTAATCATTCACTCCCCTCCCACCTCCTGTTCCTTGACCCAGCCTTTAGGTACACTCTTGCAGATTATCTGCTATCCTAGCCTCACAAATTCAGTCATTACTTTTCTTTTATACCGTTTCATTGCATAATTTCACTTATCACCCATATTGTATTATTGCACTGTGATTCACATTTTACTTGTAATTATAACACCCCATTGGTTGCTTCCACTTTTCTGATATACTTTGTATTTGCATTGATACCATTGCGTTACATTGTGTATAAGGCCACTAACCACTTAATACATTCTATCTAAGATTGTTGACCATTTTATATAGAAGCTACCATTTTATTTTGCATTTCTTTTGATACGCTTATTGACTGTACTATATCCCATTGTGCTGAACCCCACTTACTGTACCCCACTGTTAGAACTCCCTACACTGTTCAATAAGAAGAACCCCTCCATCATTGTCTATTGTAAACACCCTATACACCCCATCCCATCGTATTTCATTGTTAAATTCCCACCACTTACTTTTTCCTTTAATAAAGAAATTAATTGGCACCCCACCTGTGTGGTAATTGCTCCTCAAGATCCCATATACCTGCAGGCAGGGACACCCCTCTGCTTCTGGAGAGTTTCAGCCTGAGCTTGCTTTAAGCCATGAGGACACATTTTCAGCCTGATAACTATATACATGAAATTACAACCTATAACATTACTATAACATTACCATAACAACAATGCTCAGTACATCACGAGCATTCTGAAGATACCCGACATGACAAACTTTGCATTAGATACCACACAATCATATTATAAGGGTGAACACGGGGATGCTGGGTGTTCCCCCGAGGCACAGAATGCGGGTGAGTAAGATTCTGTGGCCTGCATTGTGCAGGAGGTCAGACTAGATGACAATAATGGTCTCTTCTGACCTTAAGTCTATGAATCTATGTTTTCCACCACTTCCCTAAGAATCAAATGATGCCTATTCTTAGGGAAACATTTTAGAGCTATTTCTAAACAGAACTGGAAGATTCTGCTAAGTCAGAGTAGTAGCCAGAGTTTCATGGCCTCCCATTAATACATTAAATAAGACTTTAAAAACTATTTCTACAAGATGTTCTCACCTCCACTGTCCTGAGAATGAGCCCTGTTTCTAGCACACATGTGATGATGCACTATACTCCGCTGAGGCATCAGATCAACTCACGTGAGGGGTTGTCAATGGATAGCACAGCAGTAGCTTTCCAAAAGCAGCCCACAGCTTCAAGATGTGCTACCTGAAGAAGTGGCAGTAGTGCTTTGAAAAAATGTCCAGAAGTGGCCATTACAGTGAACTAAATACATGCTTCAACATTAAAAATTCACATGTGCTTTTCAACTTAAGAAGGGGGAGTGGGACAGAATCTGTTATTAAGGAGCTAAGAGGAACAAATCATGGGGAAAAGAAAAAGGAATGGGATTTGTTATCCTGCAGAGCAGCCAAAGAAATTAGAAAAGGTTGATCTTTTATTCCTCTATTCATACGACATCACAAACAGAATGCTATGCCCTCAAATGTGGAAAGGCTTCTGCAGAATAGTTTATCAAGAGAACTGGTAAATGACACGGCGCTTGGGACATTGTAAAACTAAACTGTACAAAGCATTAGAAAATATGCTGCAGTAAAAATTTCTGCCAGGAGCATGTCACAGATGACCTAATGAGCCTGATTTTAATGCTCTGAGGCCCAAAGTCACTGTTAATTTCTGTATGACTACTTTTGTGCTCTGAGCATAGTCACTACAATTCCATGCACAGGTCAGCATGCTGAACTCCAACAGGTCACTCGGTCATTTAGAAATGCAAAACGACAATTTTCTTATTAAGTTATGGTAACTGTGCATGCAAAAATAGTCACAGAAATAGGTAGCCTAGGGTCTGGGCATCTATTTTATTAAAATAAAATCCAATTTATTTATGTCTATAGACCCCAGAAATATTTAACACCATTATTTCAGTAAGAGCTTCCTCATTTACAAATGCAGAGTACCACTCTTTATCAAATCAGAATCAACTGTAGAATAATGCCCTCAATGAGACATAAGATCGGGCACCCTGTTATCTCTTTTGTTTCCTAATTAGGGTGGAGTCGGCTTATGTGGTGGCACACAACATTTAATTTTATTCAAATAATATATATAAAATGTATAGTCAGTCAAATCCACACTGTCTTTTCAGCTGCCTGACTGGAAGTCTGTCTCTCATGATGCAACTCCATCAGTTCCTGAATGTCTAGATACCAATCAGAGCAATGAGAAGGGCAAGATCCAGGGTTGCAGGTCAAATGTCAAGTGAACTATTAGTCTTGAAATGGATAAGAGCAAAGGACTCAAAGGAAACCAAGGCAATTAATTCAAGAGGCAAGAAGATTAAACTCAATTGCTATTTAAAATAAATACTCACATAGGAGAATAAAATGGAATAAGGCCGTCAGTTATGCTAAACAATTGAAAAAGTACTCAACTAGTGGCAGATATGAAAAGACCAAGTTATTCCTGGGTAATTCAGTTTGTAGGAATCTCTCCTCTTTCCTCCCACTCTGCAGAAGATTTCAGACAAAGAGTTATGATACTAAGGACTGGGAAGAAAGGAAGCAAAGAACAGTGGATCAAAGAAGAGTGTCAGAGTTCAGCCCACTTGGAAGCAGGCAGCTAGGATCAAGTTCATGTGGTAGGAGGAATAAGGAGTCCCACAATTAGAGTCATTATTACAGAGAGCAGGACATGTGCAGTTAGCGCAAGGTCTCTTAGATGATGGTTTATGAAGATTTTTTTTGTACTGACAACCTGCATAATCTGTGTAGGATCACACTGATGCTTAGTCACATTTTTTCTCAGTTGGATACTACTGTTCCTGAAGTTGGCCTTATTCTTCTCTTCTAATCACACTGAGGGGTTGCTGGAGAGAAACCAGCTGGATCCAAAAAGCTGAGAGCTATGCTGCAAGTGTCCAGGAGAGAAGGTAAACAATGCTGAATGGCTCAGAGGCAGAGTCTGTCCTTATATATCCTCTGCCTCTCACTCACTGTTCTTTGCCTCCTTGCTTCCTGGGACATGGTGTCCTAGTACTGATTGTCTGGAACCTTCCACAGGATGGGTGAAGAAAAAGGATGATGATGATAATGTAGTGGTTGCTAGTTGATAAAATTACTAAATGTTTCTATTTTTATAAAACTACTGTAACACTTTTACTTTACTGAGACAAACTCAAAACAAGGCAAAGGAAGAAAGAGCAACCTTCTTCAGCCACAATAAGCTCATGATTGCTGTAATCAAAAGCTTCTGATTTCATGAAAACTTTTCTATCAAATGGGAATGAAAAGCTTTTGTGGTTTCTTTACACTTCCTGAGTGCTAAGCGACCTGAGTCCTGTCAGTCCCAGGGAACAAGACTCTCCTTGTGTGATGCCATGCAGCTGTAGTCAGCTTAAGTCCTCGAATGAAAACCCCTTGGGATTATTAGTAGGGAGCTGGCAGCAGGGTATTTTTTAGTGAGCTTTCCTGCTGTGGTTCTGTGGTGTTTAGATGCTGCTTATGATTATTAGAACTGGGAGCACTGGCTATTGGGAGTCTGAAAGGACAGGAAACAGGAAGGAGGGAGGAGGAGTGTGAGTTACAGAGGGTGCAGCAGCAGCTTGATACAGAGGTTTCTACTGTAAAAATAAAGTCCTGTTGAAGTTGTTAGTACCTTGCCTGGTTGATACAACATTTTGGCGATGAGAATGGATCTTCTGCCTCTGAACTCACCTGCACCCTTTCTGCAAAGCCCAGGTGTGCCTCCAATTGCTTTTACTGTCTGGATCCTTATGTTTGAGACTTAACTGCTTGCAATCAATGCTACAGAGATTTCTGAAGTAAGAAAGCATGCTCTGCTAATCCACTGCCTTGGAGTAGAAGGGCAGCGTATACTTTACACTTTTCCCCTTGCAGATGATAAATATGAGACTGCACTCACTGCATTAAAGAACTTTTTTGTGCCAAAAGTGAATGTAGTAGCTAATCACTACAGATTTCACCAGCATGAGCAGAAACCAGGGGAGACTATAATGCAGTATATTGCTTCCCTGAGGAGTCTGACTGTAACTTGTGACTTTGGGAATATGGCAGATGAGATGATTAGAGACCAGCTCATTGAGAAAACAACCATGCTTTGTGTAAGAGAAGGCTTCCTTCTAGAACCACAACTTACACTAAAAAAAGCAATAACCATTGCTACTCAGATTGAGCCAGCTACAGCTGAAGCCAAAATAATGAGCAGGGATACAGTCCAGGCTGTGACTCCTTTGCAGAAAAGTTCACTATCACTGCAGACAATCTATTGTAAGAGGAAAACTAATGAAAGCCACTGAATCAGCAAATTCAAAATTCAGTAAAAGCATGCTTTCACTGTGGATCCCCACAACATCTTGCAAGCTACACAGGATGTCCAGCAAAAGTAGCTCAGTGCAATCATTGCAAGAAGGTTGGGCATTCTGCTAAAGAATGTTGCAGTAGCCAGTTCAATTAACAGGCGCATGCAGTTACATTACCAAATGTTACTGTGCTGAGTGTGGACAAAATCACTACTGCACATATTCCATAACAGATAAAGTGCACTGTAAACATTTCTGCCATACCCTCAGGCAAATCACACCCTATTCAGCTAATGTAGGACACTGGCTCAGCAGTATCTATACTACCTGATTCCATCTATTTTCATTACTTTAAAGATATGCCTCGTACTGAACCCAAACTTCAGTTGGTGTGCTATTTGAAAAAACATATTCCAGTACATGGCTGCCTGCCAGCAATAGTTACTTTTGGTAATTGTTGTGTAACTGCAGAGTTCTACATTGTCCACAAAGGCACTCCTATCCTTGGCAGAGATTTATTGGCTGCTTTAAATCTCAAGGTAGTTAATGGACAAATTGATCTTCCTCAGCAAAGCACCCTAGCAGTACACACACCAGTTTCAGCTGAGACCCAACACCAGGTTGAGGAGAAACTCGGCTGTGCTTATGGGTTTCTGCATAAAGTTAAAATGCAAAATAATGTGATACCTGTATGACAGAAATTGTGGCCGGGGATGGATTCTCAAACGGAGTCACTCATAAAATCCTGTGTCATTTGCCAAATGTATGACAAGATAGCAGTGACATGTACCCCTCCATTACAGCCTGGTCCTCTTCCTGAATCTGCATGGGAAAAAGTGGCGATTGACATTGTAGGACCCTTTGATACTGCTCCAATTGACTGTTGTTATGCCATCACTTTAATAGACTATTTCAGTAAATGGCCTGAGGTAGTGTTTACCTCGCAAATCTCTTCTGCTACAGTAATTAAGTTCCTCTCTTCAGTTTTGAGCAGGGAAGTAACCCCAAAGAACTAGCTTCCGATAATGGTAGTCAATTTACCTCCCTGGAGTCTGAAACTTTTCTAGCAGAGAGAAACATTTTACAGAGAAGGTCATTCCTATATTACCCTCAAGCCAATGGGGAAATCGAACGGTTTAACAGAAGTTTGAAAGAGAGTTTTCAAACAGCTAAACTGGAAGGGCGATTGTGGATACCCTTCACTACTGATTTCTTGCAAGCATACCAACCTACATGATATGCCACTACGCAAGGATCACCCACAGAGTTACTGCATGGGAAACAGATGAATACTAAACTGAACATTGCTGGATTGTAAAAGGCACGACCTGAAGCCCAAAACAAGGATGATGTGAGAAAAACAATTGACCAGAACCAAGCTAAGTTTAAGGCTTTCACAGACAAGCAGCGAGATGTTAAGGAACCATAGTTTGAGTGTGGTTCCTTCGTTAGAATACAAAAACCTGGAATCTTACACAAAGGGGACCATAAATTCACAGCTCCTCTTAAAATCATAGAGAAGAAGGGACTTTACACCTATCGACTTTCTGATGGGCGGGTATGGAATGCTTCTTATCTTGCACTTGCCTATGCACCAAGAGGAGATTATGCCAACACCCAGTCTGCATTGGATGACTTCACCATAGAATCAACACCACAAGACACTGCACTGGAACCGGGGCTTGAGAGAGGACCTGTCAGACCCAGACTACCACCTGCCTGGACTAGAGACTATGATTATGTAGAGTCTACAGAGTTTTCAGTGTAATATTTCTGCAAACAGTATAATGTCTTGTTTCCGATTTGCTCATGGGGGAAAGTTTCTTAAGAGAGGAGGGAATGTGGTGTTTAAATGCTGCTTGTGATTATTAGAACTGGGAGCACTGGCTGTTGGGAGTCTGAAAGGACAGGAAACAGGAAGGAGGGAGGAGGAGTTGAGGAGGCTGAGTGTGAGTTACAGAGGGTGCAGCAGCAGCTTGGTACAGAGGTTTCCACTGTAAAAATAAAGTCCTGTTGGAGTTATTTGTACCTTGCCTGGTTGATACAACAGGTTCACCCGAGGTGAAAGTAATATTAAATTCTTACTGGTATGGGGTGGGCTCCGGGCCCCCAGAAGGGTGGGGCTGGGACGTCAGCTTCCCCCAACCAGCCCATCCGCACTGCCTGGCCCGTGCCACCCGGGACGCCGTCAGCAATTTACAAGGCCCTGGGGTTTCGGCTGCTGCTACGGTATCGGCGGCAGCAGCCTGGAGCCCCATGCCCTTTTATATTGCCTCTGACGGGGGGGGGCAAAAGGAGGGGGCAGTGCTTTAATGTCAGCTGGGTATGGACGAGTACTGGCTTCTTACTGGTACACTCCACCGGCTCCCTTTCACCCCTTTCAGGCCCGCCTTTTTTCCTGGCTTTTCTTAGCTGCAAGTGAAAAAAAAAAGAAACTTGAGTGTGGTTGGATAAGGATTGAGAGGAATCTTACAAAGGCGTTTTTAAGGGACCATAAGAGAGGCTATTGAGGTTGAGGAGCTTGAGAAGGTTTTCTAGCTTTTTAAGATTATACGTAATATACTTTGGTAAAGTATGTGGGTTTTTTTTTTAAAGTAACGCATTCAGAGTATGAAAAATACAATAAAAAATGCATTACTTAAAATACGGCAGGAGAGCTCTTTCTTATGGGTTACAACTTAGGATCAAACTCTACCCTCCTTTTTGTAAAAACATGTGAAGGTTTCTTAGTTTGATTGTTTTGTTTTTCTGACTTATGCATGTAGACCTTAACAGTCTGTTTCTTGGTATTGTTAATCTGAAGACATGCATTGTTAGAATTGACTGTAGACAGGATTTCCAAAGACAGATAAAAACAGTCATGGCTTTTACTCCATTTGGCTTTATGGGGACTTCCTTCATGAAATTGTTTGCAATATATACTGTTCTGGATTTTCAAAACAGGAATGATTAGCCATTTCTATCTCTGTACCAGCAAATGAGCATCTTTCTACCTTCAAATACTATCACTGGACGTTTGCCTGGAAACCAGGGACATCAATAATAAAATATGATTCTGAATGTTGTTATTCAACAGAGAACTGTGAACAATAAATCAAATATAATTTTTGATAACAAGAAAATTATATGGAAAATCTTGTCACCAATACTGTGACAAGACATGCTGAGTTCCAGTAATTCCAATGAACATTGATAAATTATCATTTAATATTTCATATTGGTGCACATATCCCTCTCTACACACTCTTGTACTTGTTGTAAATGCTATTCTCTGACTCTTGTTGATGGATTTTCTTCATTTCACAGAGACTGCAGAACCATGCAAAAACAATAGATATACCATATACAATAACAAGAGCCTGTGGTGAGTAACTTGGCCACAGATACAACATTAATCATTACCCGATAAGCCGACCATTAACAGAACACTTATCAATAAAATCAAATAAAGTGATCATTGTGCACTTACATTAACACCAATATTGTAGCTCCAAAAAAAAAAAAATTAAAAATCAGTGTGATGTAAGAGGAAAGGACAGTGATCTTGGAGTCAAGAAACACTGTTTGCATACCCGGCTCAGTAACTGATCTGCTGTGTGTCCTTCGACAAATCAGTTCATTGTACTGTGCCTGTTTCCCTCCAACCCTTCAATTGTCTATCTGGATTGTAAACTCTTCAGGACAGGGATTGTTGCTTATTATGTGTCTGTACAGTGCCTAGACCAATAGAGCCCTATCTCAGTTGAGGCCTATATGTGCCACTAGAATACAAATAATAATATAAAACACAAAACTGAGTGCAGACTCATCATTAACACCTGAGAATCACAGGAATATATTATGCTTATTCCTTAACCAGATCCAAAGAATAAAGTTAGGGAGAACGCGGTTTATTTTGTTTCGTTTTTTAAACTTCAAATGGCCTCTGCATATTCCCACTTGTCAAACTGGCACCTCCTGGCTGCATAATCTTCCAGGGCATAGTGTTTGCTTGAGGCGTCCCCTTGCAGAGGGTTCCAGGATATGAAAGGAGGAGTGGCCCCAACCACCCTCACTTCCGTCTAATCGACAAAGGTGCAAATGAGCTCGGAACACACACAGCATCCTCAATGCTTTCTTCAGTGATTTTTCCTTTTCAGTTGTCTTTTCAGGACTGCCACTTGGTGATGTGTTCAGTGTCCATTGTACAAGTCATTAATGTCTTTACAATGGTCTGAATTGTATGAGTCTGGTGCCAAGGTTTCACACCACTGACTGATGTACCACGTGCTTGAAGAGATCCAAAAATCAGTAAAGTAATAACTACTTCCCCATGCTATTTTTTCCCCTATTGTCGCTCACACCTTCTTGTCAACTGTTGGAAATGGGCCATCCTGATTATCACAACAAAAGTTTTTCTTCTCCTGCTGGTAATAGCCCACCTTAATTGATTAGTCTCATTATAGTTGGTATGGCAACACCCATTTTTCATGTTCTCTGTGTAAATTTATCTTCCTACTGTATTTTCCAGTGCATGCATCCGATGAAGTGGATTTTAGCCCACGAAAGCGTATGCCCAAATAAATTTGTTAGCCTCTAAGGTGCCCCAAGTACTCCTTGTTCTTTTTGCTGATACAGACTAATGCGGCTACCACTCTGAAACCTGTCTTTTGCGTTGATGGCTGAGCCAAAAGAAAGTGGATTCATTCTCAGCAATGCACTTGGATTTACACACTGCTTTAAGCGGAAAACCAACCCAACCTTAACCATACGGAGCTCAGATGCCTCTATAAATAAAGACACTAGGCCATTCTATTTCAGCTACATTGCTGGCATTTTAAAAGCATATTCATTTAAATTATATCAATCTCTTTACACACAATACTTGACTATTAACAGCCCAAGGCAGAGCAAGAACTTCTACATGATGCTTGCCCATTCCTTCACTGTCACACTAAATGGCCCCATTCATGACAGACATATGCAATGAGTTAAAGCTAAGCCACCCACATTTATAGACCTTATGGCCTTATTTCTCAGATGTCCTCAATAGCTAGGGATTTTTCTGACTTGGGTGTCAAATATTCTCCTTTATCTTTTATTACAGGGAGCGCATATGTACATGTGTGTGCACACACCTGTGTCTGTTTCTTTACAAATTGTCCTATTTTGCACTTCTAAAACACCAAATATAGGTACACACTTATTGAAAATGGTTTTTAAAACTTAAATCTGCTCAATTATATTGTTACATTCTGTACATTAGGGAAGCACCCTGGCACACCCCCCACCCCACCCCACATACTCCTCATCTGTATATAATTGTGATATTACATATAAACCATGCCTTGTAAGGTATCAGGGGAAAGGTTATAATCTGGTGAAAGTCATTTCTCTGTCCATATGAGTACATCATCAATGCATACGAAGTTATGTGAACATGTTGTATAGTTGTCACTAAAACATGCTGTAAGTTGGGGAATCAGCCAGATGATAGCTTCCCAGAGACAACAGCAAGGAAAGTAATCAATGCCCAGGAGCCGTGCAACTGCCGTTGTCCAGCAAAGGAGCTACAATTCAATGACTCACCTGCATGAGGCCACACCAGGAGAACTGCTCAACTTTGCCTGGAGATTCAGCAATGCTCCCAGACATGCCTGGACTTGCATTTTCCAAGCACATGGGACTGAGGGTATAAAAGAGAATACAAAGGCCATGTACTAGCCTTTTCTCCTCCCCCACTAACGCTAAGCAATTAAGACACTGAAAAGACAAGACTCCAACAGAGGATATTGGCCCAAGTTTAAGGAACAAACCTGTACATTAACCTGCAATATCCAGTGGGATGAGAAAAACTGCTTAATCTAGTTGCTGCCCAGTCTAATAGGGTTGAGAGTTTAGACGGTGTGCCTATATTTTATTTCTTATATATTTATTTGGTAACTAACTGACTTTTTGCCTATCACTTAAACTACTTTTTATAGTCAATAAATGTGTTTAATTGTTTATCTTTACCAGTGAGTTTACATGAAGTATGGGGCAAATCTGCTCAGGTTTGACAAGGCTGGTGAATGTCTACTTTCCATTGCTGAAGTGGTGAACAAATTAATAAATTTGCATTGCCCATCTTGAGCAGTGCAAGACAATGTATATTCTTGAGGTACAGTGCTGAGAGGATTTGGCTCTGGTTCCTTTCTCTGGGTGATTCATGAGTGGCTCTGGGAGCATTCATGCAATATATCTGGGTGTGGGGCTACACAGGCTGTTGAGCTGAGTAATCAGAGCGCCTGGTGGGGCTTGCTGCTAGTCACTAGCAAGGCATTGAGAGAGACAGCCCAGGCTGGAGAGAATTAAGCTGGCACAGCAGTCCCACAGTCCCAGGCTATATCCCAGGGGGGATCCCATCACATACATATTTCTTAGTATTTATTTATTTGGTAAGATGTTGTCCTTTCCCCCACATCTGAAATTGTATGTTCCCACTTGTGGATGTTGTATTTCTATAAAAAAATGATAAGATTTATTTAGTAACAATGACAACAGAAGGAATACATTAAAAGCCAGGGATCAGATTCAGTTCCAGTTTCCACTGGAATATAATAGAGTATGCAAAGCTGAAAGTCTGAGGAAATAAGGTGAGCTGAGGCAGCAGAAAGCTGCTGCAAAATTCTTCTTCACAGGGGACAAGCCTAGCCAAAAAGGTGTCCCATACTGGCTGGAAAGAAGGCATGGCCAGGGCTTATGCTGACTCTGTGTATCCCTTCAGCAGCCTACACTACTACTGCTCCTAAAAATTCCCCGTGAGCAAGTAAAACCCAGAGGTGGACACCGACTTGCCTTCGCCAGAGGTGAATATCCTGGAACAAGTCGGGCCACAAATGCATTAAATACAACTGATTTAATTACATTCAGTAAATTATAACTGAAGAATCTCCCATGTCATACTTAAAAACCATTCAGCTAATATTTTGCTCTTGCCCAGACGCTATGGAATAAAAGTATGAGAGGTGAATAATTTTTTCAATTTCCACTGTGATATGTCTGCAATGACAGCACATTCACAGAAGGCACCTCATTCTATAAATACTCCAAAGTAATAAAATTCAGCCGCAGTGAAAGTGCTGCTTCATATTACTTTTGCTTTACCTGCTGTAAACCTAATTCATGTAAATTAAGTAAAATCTCAAGGGGATGAAAATGTTCTGTATTAGCAGAGAAAGGATAGTACCTGCTTTTTTTTTTCCCCACAATTCTTATTGGTTGCCTGAGGCTGAGGTAGCTTTCCAACACAGACTATTCTACTTTTCTTCATACTGACTTTTTTTTTTTAATGGAAAAAGTAGAGAAAAAGAGGTGTTTGATTTAAAGAATAGTACAAGTTGTTAAATATTTAAAGTATCAGATTTTCAAAAAATGTACATGTTTTTCATCTTCTGCTTTCAAAAAGAGATTTGCCAAGTTACTAGTAACATTTTACTTTTACTGAAAAGTATTATAAATGGCTACAAAATGCTTGAGCCTGAACAGAATGGAAGAACCTGTCCTGGACACCCCCATCTTTGCCATATCCTGAACATGATGCCACACATTGAGCCAAATTTCTCATTGTGTTTGGTACTTCAAGGCACAAAGCAGCAGGAGAACCACGAATGCAACTCTCTCACTATACAGCGGTCAATGGGAGATTCACCTGCCCCAAACTCATGCCTCCCCATTCTATGGACATAGGATTCTCAACCAGGGTACATGTACCCTTGGGGTTACATCAACTCATCTAGATATTTGCCTAGTTTTACAACAGGCGACACAAAAAGCACTAGCAAAGTTAGTACAAAATTTCATACAAATATTTGTTTATACTGCTCTATATACTATACACTGAAATGCAAGTACAATATTATAATTAAATTTATTTATTTTAAAATTAGATGGTAAACATGAGAAAGTAAGCAATTTTTCAATAATAGTGTGCTGTGCCAATTTTGTATTTTTATGTCTGATTTTGTAAGCGAGTACTTTTTAAGTGAGGTGAAACTTAGGGTACACACGACAAAGCAGACTTCAAAAGGGGTCAATAGTCAGGAAAGTTTTAGATCCACTGATATAGCGAACACTATGTTGCTGTGTCATGCAAGAGCAGCAGACACCTTCCCCCTGCCACGGGGTCTTCTGTAACACAAAGAAAGCATTTTGCCTCTTTTACAGCTGAACGTGGCAATTATTTAATCTGGTTTTATGATGTTGCTACGGTAGCAAAGCTGATGAGCTGTATCTTATATTCAGTGATTGTGAGACGTTAGTAAATACTACTGCTGTGGGATAATGTCACTTGCATTCTGAAAGAGCCTTTTGTGAATATAACAGCAGTAATTGGAAGTTCTGGCTTACAGATTTGATAGCTAGTATTTCTAAGGTTAGAAAGCCTTTGGCTACCCCCCCCCCCCCCCGCCATTTTAGGCATAATTCAGCCGTAAGATTGTGCTTCAAAGTGAAACTTGGAACTGCTATGTAATTTTTATTAACTTTTTTATTGCAGCTACTATTAATTAAATATTCTCAAGTAGTTTAAAAAGGGACACTGTCAAGTTTAACAAGCCCCAAAATTTGACCTCCCACCTCAGTTCTCCAAATTTACTCTCCATTTATGCCCTTACTAATGAAGATACTATCAGCCCTCCAAAAAAATTACACATACCTAAAACAGAATACACTTAAGGCTCTGAATTCCCTGCACTCCCAGACTTTCCACATGAAATGAGCACTTGTAAGCAAAAGAAATCCAAATTCCAAGGCATTGTGTTTGGATCACACTCCCTACTAGCTCATTCAGAGAACTGTTACTGGTGAGGGAAGAAATATTTGGAAAATAAAACAGTTTGGCTGGAGACAGGTTGGTCTGACTTGTGGCTTTTCAGTTCTGACACTGGGTCCCCTGAGCCTCAAATCTGACTGACCTTAACAAGGTGTTATAATCTTAAAAGACCCCCACAAGCTAACTGCAAATATCCTCCATCGTAACGAAAGGCGCACACAGAATCTGTCACTATCAAAAACTACTATGTCTTGTTTCCCACCTTTGAGGACACTACAGGGGTAAGCAAACCCATGGAATGAACCTGGATTAGGTCAGCCTCACCTGGGGGTATGGCTACACTTACAGCTGTATAGCGCTGGGAGTTACAGCTGTCTTCATACAGCTGTGTAGGGAAAGCGTTGCAGTGTGGCCACACTGACAGCTACCAGCGCTGCAGTGTGGCCACATCTGCAGCATTTGCAGTGCTGTTGGGAGTGGTGCATTGTGGGCAGCTTTCCCAGCGTTCAAGTGGCTGCAACGTGCTTTTCAAAAGAGGGGGGTGGGGTGGAGTGTGACAGGGAGCGTGGGGGAGACAGAGAGTGGATTTTTGGAGCTGACATTGTTGTCAGCTCCCTGCCTTGCAAGTTCTAAGGAATGGAAGATACACAGCACCAACCTTCAATCATTTTAAAAGTTTCAACCCCTTCCCCCACCCCTCTCTCATTCACTAAATGTTAATTATGCACTCCTAAATACCCTTTAGATCACATAAGCAGCTGCTCAACACAGACTCCCCCCACCCCCTCTGCCGTGTGGCTTCTCTCCTCAAGCAAACAGCTGTGAACATTCCAAAGCAATTCCTCTGCCTGCCTCCGCTCGCTCGCTCAAGCAAACAGGAGCTGTGTTTGTTTTTTAGATAAGCAGCTCCGGGGTGCCCGGAGTTCAGCCACTCTTCCGGTTTGTTGTGAACAGGCATTCTGGGATACCTCCTAATACCCTGGAGGCCAATTACAGCCCTTTTGGTGGCCACACTTGACGAGCAGCGCTGCATCACCAGTGCTGCAATCATTATACCCCAAGCAGACCAGGTGCACAGCCAGCGCCGCAGCCAGGAAGTTGCAGCGCTGGATGTGCCTTGCAGGTGTGGACAGTTACTAAGTTGCAGCACTGTAAACCCACCACCAGCACTGCAACTCTCCAGTGTAACCATGGCCTGGAAAAAATCTCTTCATAAATAACTGTTTTCTAAAAGATGCTATTGCTCATTCTTCATAACAGACTAAAAACACCTATTGCACCTTATCAATAACCACGAGTTTTATTTACTAGAGTGGGTAAAACAGTGTGTCAGCTCCCTTATGAATTCTGCTGCAAGAGGTAGCTAGCAAGTACTATTCCCTAAACAGCGCTGATGTAGTTGATGATGCTCTTGCACACAAAGTAGTAAGCAAGAAGCCTTAAAAATGTCAGTTGCACCAGTAAGAGCTCTCGGAATGAACCATTAGGTTGTGTGATCCAATTTACTAGTCAAAAACAGGAAACAATAGTGAGAAGGACATTTTCTATTCACTCCGAATATTCTAAGATAATAGCATAATATAGAGTAATAAAAAAAGAAAGTAGCTAAAAACATCTTACACAAGTCCACTGCTTTTCGATGTTATTGTTACACAATATGTACAAAGAAAATACTATGTAGACAGACATTTTCTAAATATATGGTTATGTAATGTATATATGATTCATAGTAAATCTCTGTGTTTACAGGAGATTTTTCTTAACTTTATTTTGTAATCTTGAACAACAATGGAAATCAAATTCCAAAAATGCTACTTCATGAAAAATAAGATCAACCCCAAATATTAAGGTATTATATAGGATTTTGGCCACATAACTTCCAGTAAAGTCAACAGGAACTGTACAATTAAACCTACTAAATAACTTTAAAGTAGGTTCAATTTTGGTCTTAAACCCTACCATAATCCTTTCATTGTTTTGCTTGAGAATAGAAACATTTTTGGTGCTTATGCCATATTTTTACATTTCATTGCCGCCAGTCAAAAAGAAATAGTTGGAAAAGAAAATGGGAAGTTGGGGAAAAGCTGGAGTATTTACCGTCTGTCCCCCAATTCAAGCACTAGTTCCTTTCAAGATCTTTAAATCTTTCCTTTGGGTATTTTTGGAAACTATGGATTACAGATTGTGGATCTGGAGGTTGAAGGACAATTTCGGTAGGGTGTAGTGATATGATTGGGTAAAGCGGCTTTAGTTCTCAAAAGTCTTCTGAAAAAATTGAAATTTTAAAAAAGTGATGAAACAAAGATTTGTACTAAAAATGTAGAAGTCATAATTAAAGTTCTAAACATGATAAGGGTGCTTAGAAATATGGATCAAGGCAGAGAAAGGAAAAGACAATGTGATATTTTCAAGAGTCACAAATTGAATTTGAGTAGTTTCTGAATTATTCTCCACTACTCTTCTTGGGGATGTAAACATATTCCATATTTGAGAAGGAAAAATGAATCCGTTCAAGCCAGCCCTGCAAATTTCCTAAAAAGTCTTGTAATTCAATATTAATATCCCTGAAGTGCTACATTTAAAGTATACTAGCCTTGAACAGATGAGATGAAGGGTTAACAAATACATATACAGATTTACTATAGCTCTACTACCAACTTCAGAACTGAAATGTCACACAGGAGCAAATTTTTTTTGCCTTGAAATCTTCAAGATTTATTTGGTTTTCATCTCAATGAAAAGTTAAATGATACTGGCATTTTCCATGGCTCTCCTGAAACTGGAATAATTTGTTATCCATCATTTTCTAGAGAGATGATGGTGGGGAACTCTTTACAGCTATGTAGACTGCATAGTCACAGTTCTAGGAGCATCAATCTATACTACTTCTACATCCCCATTACACAGGAGGGAAAAATGTTCCCCATGAAACTTTTAAAAGAAGGCTTTATGAGAAGAAAATAAAAAAATAGAACTGAAAAACATTAGTGACCTTGATGGCTGCTTGCTTTAACCTCATCAAGAATTCACATCTGTTAAAAATAATGATCCTTTATAGAGTCAAATATGGTATATCCTAGTATCATTCCAAATTATGAATTAGTTACATGCTCTGTAAATCAACCTTCAAGAGGAAATTATACATCTTCTATGTAAATGTCAGACATTAAATGTGGATTTTTTCTAGGCATTTTTAAGCCCAAGTAAGGAAGAATGTAATTTCCTGACCCTACTGTAAATGAAATAATCCCTATAGATAATCCTGATTAGTAAGTAATTCATGAAATGTTCAAGATTTAACAATGAAATCCCTTTACACCTTGTACGGCTGAAGAAATCTTGAGCTATAAATCATTTTAAAACATTGCACCAAATGTTTACTTTAAAATCTGTGTATTCTATAGTTTTCTTCAACTTTAGGATATGCATGATATGACCGCATCACTGTTACACCTAGTATGACTTTCCAGCAATGGCTTTATGGAAAAAAAAATACAGAACTGAAGATATTTTGTATGACTGCTGTTTCGATTATTAGCATTGTGGTTTGTAATATTATCAACATGAAATGCTATATGATCTCAATATAATTAAGTCTTTGTAAAAGGGATGGAACGGATAACCTCAAATTGTGAAAACTTTGATCAAATCCAGTAACTGAATTAATTAGCAGTTTATTTACACTGTATTGATCATAAGATATTACGTGTGGTGTTGAACATTACTTAAAACATTACAGGAAGGAGGAGGCTGACCTTTTCACATATTTCCTGCTATCCTAGGTTGCCTGCAGCATTGCTTTCCCTGCTTCATCATGTGAGGAGGTAGGAGTAGGTTATGGAGCTTCTGTTAAAAAAAAAAAATCAGAATCCTTTTAAAAAGAATTTACTGATTTCAGATTTTCCAAAATATATTAACTGGAAGCTAGGCTGAAGGTCTTAAAAGGGATGCCAGTATATCTGGCAGTTTGTTCTCTGAAATATTTTACTATTTGGCCTGAGGTCAGCTTTCAGTTTCTGAAATTAAAGACATGAACTTCTTGTCAAATAATAATCAGTAAACGTAATTTCTCCTGATGATTGCATGTTGCATATAAAGCTTTTTAAAAAAACATGGGGAAAAAATAGAATGTAATATAAAGTTAGAGCCTTTAATATTTGCATATATCTTGTTGATCTAAAATTAGAGTAACTTCTTTTTAATAGCAAGATCAAAATACCTTGGTAAATCAGGCAGTTACAAGAGAAACCTAAGGAGAAGGGAGAGGGCTGTAAGCTCAAAGAGCCATATAGGGAGTCAGATATAGCAGTCTCTTACGTATCCTTTCAATTTTATTGTATTTCCTGTGCATATTCAATGTTTAAGATTTATTTTTCTGAAGCGTTCTGGTTAAAATGGTCCATTTTTGTATTCTAAATTGACAAAGAGTACCAGTGCACCGTTTCTGAGCAGATTATTCATCATTGACTGAATATTTTATATATGACTGAAATTAGTACTATAGTGCTGGCTTATTCAGTATATAGCTCTTATAAATATCTGGCCTAACAGCAATCTCCAGAAGTGAACAGATTCTTCATACAGCACAGAGGCAAGAAATTCTTCCAAAAATCAAGTTTCCTAATAATGGAAAGCCTCTTTATAACACTCATTACATTAAACATGAATAATATACTGGGGGAAAGGACACACAGAGAGCAATGTTAAAATAACGTTGTCCCTATATATTGAAGTATCAGTGCATAGTGGCTATAAAATAACTCAGCTATGTCAAATATTAGCAGATTGAAACTTGGTACCACATACACGCAGTCTCATGGTCAAATTCAGGACCCTGGAACAAAGCCCAAGAAAGCTGACCTTGAACAAGTGATCACCGTGGAGTGTGATAAACTGCATCCTCCCTTCCATACATCCTACCTAGCTTTACACACCATGGGTAAAGATGAACCTGTGACCTGTAATAGCAGTTAATACCACTGCATGTTCACGTGTGCATGCACACTCACGTGTACACATGCAGGGATGACACAGGGCCAAAACCCTTCCTCAATCTCCAGTCACCCACTCTGTCCAGCCATAGAAACAACTTCCATGAATCGCTGCTCAGTGGTGCACTGGAGTTGAAGCCTCTCCCTATGTGAGTTATCTCGAGCCCGCATCCCCTGCATATAGAGCCTTTTTGGGGAACAAGCCTTAAGAATTATATTCTGCCACTGGACACACATGTGGTTCCTTCTCATTTCCAACAGTGATGCTTGAGCAAACAATTTAAGTTGTTAAGTGCAAGTTAGGAAAAGATGTCAATGTACAATGGTCACCAGAAGTATCTTTAAAATTTGTTTGCAATTAATAAACATGGTTTGTGAAGTGCTGCATAAATTAAACAGCAAAAGCTGCAGTAACAGTAATTTGGCAAAAGATAAAGATGTGTCTAATAGTGATCACTTGAACATGATCACTTGATATCTATACACTGTCAAACAAGTGAAACAAGAATTTAACAAAGCTATGATAAAAGTTTAATCTATACTACAAAGATTACAGCGTGTAGGGACCTTGTTTCAACATGATAGCCCCCTGGAATGGTTAAAATATGGTTCATTCTTGTAGCATACACAGGCCAAACTGTGTTTTAATGGCATTACTGAATTGAACTACAGAGTTCAACTTTGCATGGTTGAAGAGAACATGGTTACAATTCAGGTTAATCGTGCCTACAAAGCAAGACTGGATCATGCTTTAACTGTGTTGAGGGAATATTGTACTATAACTAGGTCCCAACCCACAGTCATTTTCTGTAGACAGTCAGTCTCAAAATACTTTAGCAATAATTGCCACATACTGTATCAAAAAACAGAGGAAATATGCTGGATATACACTGCACATAGGAAGTCCCTTTCATTATTTATTTCTCTCCCCCTCTAAATTTGGAGGAAGTTATTTCAGGTCCATCTAAGATGCATCTCTGGAGTGTTAAAGTATTTAGCATTTAGTGTTAGTCACAAGCTGATCACTCGTTATCTAACTGACACAGATACATTAATGCTCACAGGTGGAAGAGGGTTTTGTGGTCAGGGCTGCCCAGAGGATTCAGGGGGCCTGGGGCAGAGCAATTTTGGGGGTCCCTTCTATAAAAAAAAGTTGCAATACTATAGAATACCATATTCTCATGGGGGCCCCTGCAGGGCATGGGGCAAATTGCCCCCCTCCGCTCCCCTGCTGGGCAGCCCTGTTTGTGGTGAGCCACTCCTGCCATGAGTTTCTGGCTCTGCTTCCCAGTCCTGTGCTGACAATATTTTAACAAGGTGCTCCCACAAAATTTCTCCCCTTAATCTGTGATAAACTCTAATTTCAAAAAGACCATGTACATGCAGAGAAAAAGTATGAGAGGACAGGGAATCTACTTTTCCCACTTGTACAAATATGCTTTCCCTTAATCATAACCAAGGTAATGGGCACCACCATAGTTAGAATAGAACCTGGTGTAAACCAGCAAAGGTCCTTGGTTCAGTGAGTATACTGAAAGTGTAGTACAGTATTCAAGACACATTTTAAAGCAGTAGATTCACAAAAAGACCTTGAAGGGATGTGAGAATTTCCTTTCCATGGCAATCTTTAGAAACATCTTTTGATGTTTACTACAATCTTCTTCATTACAAAAAAAAAAAAAAACCTTCGGAAGTACTTTAGTGATCAACAGAGACAATTAATCTCTGGAAATGGCAATTTATCAGTATCCCAAAAGAGTGTGAACTCTGTTAGAGGCAGATAAATCATTCCAACCTTCTTCTCCATTGTGTGGCTGAATTTTAATAAAGAGTTTCCAGAAACCCAAGATCACCTCTTGTATATCAGTGCTACATCTTTTAGTATATCAGAAGCTGGATATCAGACTTTTACTCGCATTACTATTATGTTTCATTTGGCTGTGGTCCAGCAGAGAGGTGTAACATAGCCTCCAGGCATAGTTAACTGATCTGTATCTCAGGGCCTTAATTTATCTCACAGCCCTTTGTATGGAAACTCCATGTATTTGTTTTGAATTAAAGAGGAAAGCACGCTGTCCTGGAATCTGGTTATAGATCAGTTTTTTTAAAAGCTTCAAGGAGTTTTATTTTGTTATGATCCCAAACTGTTATTTTCTCAGAATGATTACATTGGCTCAGCACAGAATCATAGAATATCAGTGTTGGAAGGGACCTCACGAGATCATCTAGTCCAACTCCCAGCTAAAGCAGGACCAATCCCCAACTAAATCATCCCAGTTAGGGCTTTGTCAAGCCTGAGCTTAAAAACATCTAAGGAAGGAGATTCCACCACCTTCCTAGGTAACTATTCCACTGCTTCACCACCCTTCTAGTGAAAAAGTTTTTTCCTAATATCCAACCTAAACCTCCACCACTGCAACTTGAGACCATTACTCCTTATTCTGTCATCTGCTACCACCGAGAACAGTCTAGATCCATCCACTTTGGAACCCCCTATCAGGTAGCTGAAAGTAGCTTTCAAAGCCCCCAATCACTTTTGTTGCCCTCCGCTGGCCTCTTTCCAATTTTTCCACATCCTCCTTGTAGCGTGGGGCCCAAAACTGGATACAGTACTCCAGATGAGGCTTCATCAATGCCAAATAGAGGGGAATGATCACGTCCCTCAATCTGCTGGCAATGCTCCTACTTATACAGCCCAAAATGCCATTAGCCTTCTTGGCATCAAGGGCACATGTTGACTTGTATCTAGCTTCTCGTCCAGTGTAACCCCGAAGTCCTTTTCTGCAGAACTGCTGCCTAGCCACTCGGTCCCTAGTCTGTAACAGTGCATGGGATTCTTCCGTCCAAAGAGTAGGACTCGGCACTTGTCCTTGTTGAACCACATCAGATTTCTTTTGGCCCAATCCTCTAATTTGTCTAGGTCCCTCCGTATCCTCTGTCTACTTTCCAGCATCTCTACCACTCCTTCCAGTTTAGTGTCATCTGCAAACTTGCTCAGGGTGCAATCCAGGCCATCCGCCAGATCATTAATTAAGATATTGAACAAAATTTCAGGACCCAAGACCGACCCTTGAGGCACTCCGCTTGATACCGAGTGCCAACTAGACATGGAGCCATTGATCACTACCCGTTGAGCCCAACGATCTAGTCAGCTTTCTATCCACCTTATAGCCCGTTCATCCAACCCATATTTCTTTAACTTGCTGGAAAGAATACTGTGGTAGACTGTATCAAAAGCTTTGCTAAAGTCAAGGAATAATAACACATCCACAGCTTTCCCCTCATCCACAGACCCAGTTATCTCATCATAGAAGGCAATTAGGTTAGTCAGGCATGAATCCATGGTGAACCCTTGGTGAATCCATGCTGACTATTCCTGATCACTTTCCTCTCCTCTAAGTGCTTCAGAATTGATTCTTTGAGGATCTGCTCCATGATTTTTCCAGGGAATGAGGTGAGGCTGACTGGCCTGTAGTTCCCCGGATCCTCCTCCTTCCCTTTTTTAAAGATGGGCACTACATTAGCCTTTTTCCAGTCACCCGGGACCGCCCCTGTTTGCCAGAATTTAAGATCACTGTATCTGCCACATTCTAATAGCTCTGAACATAAGAGTTGGAATTTTATGAGCAGAACAATTGTCTGGGAACATAAAGACATCATCCAGGTTGTGCCTTTTTCCTGTGTGTTTGCCCTAATTCTGCCCTTACAAAAGTTCTTTAGTGAGGTACAGTCATCTCTGAATACATTACTGCATTCTCAAGGGGCCTGACAAAGTAAGCTCTCTCACAGCTGATTGAAGTAGCCTTAGACAGAACATTACATTCATTTCAACATGAAAAAAATGAAGTTGCAGAAATGATTGATTTGATTATTTACTTATTGTTAGAAGTCAATTTTACAGACTATTCGCATCCTGTCTGCATAGGTCTAAGTACAAAAGCAATAAACTCTGAAGTCTTCCTTTTCCTTAAAAAGAATCAGGAAAGTTATTACACAAATTACTACTTTACTGACCTCAGCTATGCTATTTCAGCATATTAATGAATGACTAAATCAATGACCAGGTTAAATAAACGTAGCCCATGCCTCGTTAGACCCTTACGTGTGAATAAGTGACACAAAGGGAAATGTTTTTACTTTTAAATTACTCATATGTACTCGACCTTCAATTCAGTTTAATGTAGATTTTAGCCGGAAATACACACAGTGACTAGACTAGACTGACTAGGAGGACTAGGTGAATTTTTTGGGCTGAAACTTTCTTTGACAAAAAATACAGATTGGGCAACACCAAAATATTTTGTAAATTTGTGTTGGTTTCATTCAGTTCTTGTTGTCAAAAAAAGTTTCAACATTTTCAAAATTAAACTTTCCAATTTTTCAGTTAAAAGTGACTTCTCATTTAGAAATGTCCTTTTTTAATACAAATGTTAAATTATAAAAAAAAAACTAAATTAAGCCATTTCATTTTGGGTCAAACAAAAGATTTCTCCCCAAGATTTTAGAATAGTTAATATAGCAAAACATCCATTATTTGTACTGTTCTACTGCCTACTCACTTCCAGTTGCCAAGAGACCAAATATCTAAGGTGTATTCACAGAATTCTATGTTATAAGACTCCCCAGTACAACAGGAACAGGATTCTTGACAGTTAGCTACAAAGCCTTCATTTGGGAGTTTCCTGCCTAGATCAGAAAACCACAAACAGAAAGTTGGCAAATTTGATGTTTGGGAAATCTTGAAAGGGATGTGTGGGCAATAAACAACACATTATTCATTCCTCCCTTTGTACACCATAACAATACATACTAAACCCTCACACATCTGTAACTCACTTATGACTATTGATTCCGGGCAGGGGAACTGCATCACTGAAGAGTCCAGTTGAACTCAAGTTGCTTATCTCTGAGATAGTGAGAGTGGCTACATGCTCTATTTTTTATTGGTGTAACAGCTGTGGCCAATAATATTGAAACATCCATGCCTAATGTTAGGCTCCCAAATCCGTATTTGGAAACCAAAAAGAAGCTGATTTTCAGAGGTCCAGAGAAATCTCAGAACTCCTTGAAGTTAACATGAGCTCCAGGTTCTCAGCAACCTTGAAAAAACCTTGGGCGTGCGGGAAATCAAGATTTTTTTCTGATATCAGGGCAAAATGACTTGGTGTTCAGAGTTGCTGGGTATCAGGCGCTCCAATTAATAGGGTTACTTGGCACCTCTGAAAATTGGTTTCTAAGTATGGATGTTGGAACCTAAATTTAGACACCAAAGTTTGAAAGCTTTAGTCACTACTACTATCACATTATCCAGGAGAAGCAATTCAACAGCATGAGAGGAAAAGGATGGGAATAATGCCAGCTCTTGACTTTTAAGAAAAATATATTGTGTATATAAAGAAGTGGTAAATACAAAGAAGCTTCCCTAAGCATGATAAATTCATTTTGGCAGGCAAAGTAGCATTTGTAAAGGAAAAATAGAAGAGCAGAAGTAAACAGCAACTAAAGGGGAACCAATGTGATTTACAGCAGCAGTCAGACTTTCAGCCTCTCAGTTACAACAGAAGTGACTGGGAAAGTAGAATTCTTAGAGCTCCAATATGGTTCTGTGAGAAAAGGACACATAGGCTGGGTGACAGAAGCACCAGCTGAATAAGAGTCCCTGATAAGCTTTTATGAAGACAAAGGAAGTTGCAGGGACTCAGCAACTTTCATAATTTTACTGAAAAACACTCAAAATTATCTATGATCACAAAGGGAATCCTGTTCAACATACATTAGTGACCTCGTTTTCAGAAGTGTTGAACATCCACAAATCTCACTGAGGACAATGACAGCTGTAGATGCTCAGTACCTTTGAAAATCAGGCCATATTACAATGGGTGTGCTTTCACAGCTCATTCCAGTTTTTAGAGACACTATAGATTTCAGCAATTACTCCTTATACTTAAAAAGTGGTAGATCCCTACAACAGGCAATGTCCAGAACCAAAATAAACGTAAGTGCACCCAACAGTAAATGTAAATTCTATAATCCAAAGCAGTAATTTGATCAAGGAGCTCTAGGGACAGCGGGACCATATCAGTAGCACTTAAAGAATTTATTAATAGAATTCCAAGACAGAATCTTTTCCCACTGGTGTGTATTTGCTGCTGATGGTAGGAATGGTTCTATATATATATATATAGAACCATTCCTACCATCAGCAGCAAATACATATATAATATATATATTATTGATGTATATTTTGTATTCCATAATGTATTAATTTGCTACTGATGATTTTGTTACACAGCTATGACTTTTGTTTAGTAGTTTATGGAGATTTCCACAAACTAAACAATTTGATTAATATATCAGTTACATATCATATATTTCATACTTATTTATAAGAACATAAGAATCACCATATTGGATCAGACCAATGGTCCATTTAGCCCAGTAAACCGTCTTCCAACAATGGCCAAAGCTAGGTGCTTCAGGGGGAATGAACAGAACAGTTAATCATCAAGTCATCCGTCCTCTGCTGCCCATTCCGGCAAACAGAGGCTAGCAATTACCTTGCAATTACGCTTTTGTATGTTTTACATTTTATAGCATAAAGTTTTTGTATTTGAAAAGTTGTTACTCTAAATTTAGATGTCCCAGGAAGTTTTTTTATATCAGTGTGGACAGAGTGTTTGCATCGGTTTGGCAATTGTTAATCTCAGTGAACTTTTGTTCCCTTTCCTCTTTTTTTTGGTTAAACTGGAGCATACAATTGAGGACAGAAGTAAATATATCTTTGCTTCCCAGAAAATAAATATTTCCGGGAGGAAGGGGAAACAGTGTTAAAGAACTAACCATGTCAGTGTGTTGTTCAATATTGACAATGCTGAACAACTAGCACTTTGGCAGTTATCTTGGAAAAGAGATTAAAAAAATCAGTGAAAAAATAAATGTTACAAAACTGTCTCATTTGAAATCAACTAATTTACCTTACTAGCTACACCGTTCTTCAGGAGATGAGTGGTTGTTCCAAAATTATGAAAAGGATATTTCTGGTTTTCACTTTACTATTAGATATCTTTCATTTTTAATTGTCAAAATAATATGACATTGAGTAAGACCTTACAACAACCTCAATATGTGCACCAAGAGTTGTTCTCCATTTCTTTCCCCTGATTCTTAGGCACATTTTTCATGGTTACAATATTATTCTTCGTCGTTTATTTTCCCAGAACAGCTAATCTCAGATGCAGCATCTGGTTTTCAGAAGCGTCCTCCTGCCTTTTTTACCAATTTCCAGGTTGGTGGTTCACTGCACAGAAAGAGGCACTTTTGACATGGAGAAGAATGCAATAATAGCTCAACAATAATAGTTTATATATTTTTTTCCAGCAGAGCTTTGATGAGGATAACAATATAGTTTTCAGGAGATTCTACATATAGAACTCAAGCCGATGATACTATATATAATTTGAAATAGCTGTGGAAGGCTTAAAATGTTGGGATTTCTGTCAAAATGTGCTTTCTTTCTTTGTACCTTTCCACTAAACAACTGCTTTACTCTTTGTTTCTCTAATTAGAGGCTTTCACAAAAGCTCTAGCATCCTTTCTTCTACCTGATCCTCAGCTTCAAATTTCCCTTGAAAGGTGGATGTTTCATTTTCAACTGAAATAAGCAAAAATAGAAGGTGGAAATTTCCAAAGGCACAAACGGCAGTTAGGCCTCCTGCTCCCATTGAAAGTCCATGGAAATTGAAGCCTAACTCCCATTTGTGCCTTTGGAAATCTTTCCTGAAAGCTTTTTAATTTCTTAAAATTGTTAATGGATGTCTTTCATACACCGGCACCTCTAATGTCCACCTATTGTATGTTTTTCTGTAGCACATTAATATCTAAGCAGTAAGGTCAGAGAGCTCATTTTATGCTGTCCTTGTCAGTTGCTGCAGTCCTCCTTTCTCTGTCTGTTCATTCTCCTAGTTATGTTAAAGTGCCAGTGAAAATCTATCCTTTGTGTAATTAGTTTTTGGTTACAGGATTTTGGAAACCAGAGATCAAACATTTGTTTAGACATTGTGTGTGATCTTCACTTAAGATATCAATATACATGTCTGCTGTCTGTGGCGGCACCACAATCACCCCAAATTTACATCTGAGGCCTTGGGTCTCTCTGGACCAGCTGAGACCCCGTTATCTCTTTTTCACTCAACCATTCTCATCTATTGGGACAGTCAGTCAGCACTTCTGCCCCCAGCATTAAGAATCACTTTCAAATTATAGTCGCATGTTAAACAACATAGATATACCACTCTAAAAGCAGGCTACACACAGAGATGCAGGTCCAGGGCTCACACCCAAGCCTGGGAGATCCACAGGAGCCCCATGTCTCCCCATTGCTCTGTCCCCATAAAGTTATTACATAAGCATATTCAAGTTCACATAAGAGCCCTGGCTAAAAGTATTGATTTGATATGCTTAGGGATTTGCATATTTGGCAAGAAAGGCAATTGGATAATCAGGTCTGGGAAGGCTAACCACAGGAAATCCCATATGAAATGCAGCTAAAACTGAATCACAGACATTTAGGGCTCAGTGGGGGGAACCTCAAGAGGTCAGCCAGTCCAGCCCCCTGAGCTGAGGCAGATTCAATTATACGTGGTCCAGTCCAACCTCTTCTTAAAAACCTTCAATGAAAGGGATTCCACAACCTCATATTCAATTTGTGATCCACTATAACCACTAGATTCTTTCAGGAGTACTATCATCTAGCTAGTTATTCCCCATTTTGTAGTTGTGCATTTGATTTTTCCTTCCTAAGTAAAGTATTTCACACTTATCGTTATTAAATTTCATTGTGTTGAATTCAGACCAATTCTCCAATATATCACGGTCAATTTGATATTAATCCTGTCCTCCCAAGTCCTTGCAACCTCTGTGTCATTCACAGATTTTATAAGCTTACTCTCCTCTCCATTATCCATGTAATTAATGAAAATATAAAATAGTACGAGACCCAGGACTGACACCTGCAGGACCCAACTATATACAGCTTCCCAGTCTGACAGTGAATCACTGATAACTAGTTTTGAGACCATCTTTCAACCAGTTGTGCAACCACCTTGTAATAATTTCATCTAGACCACATTTCCCTAGGTTATAAAAACGTCAGGAGGGAATGTGACAAAAGCCTTACAAAAATCAAGAAATAACATGTACAAACAAAGTAACACAACAAACCAAAAGGACTCCCTCTATTTTAGATCCTGTGCTTGTACAGGAATCTGCCACTCCATCTAAAATGAGAGAACAAGTCCTCCCTTCTCCCAACTCCCTGACAGCATGGCTCCATTGGAAGGCTATTGGAAAAGGAAAACTTTTGATATCTTTGTCTGCTCAAGAATATGAAATGTAAATTGTTGTATTAATTTCAAAGAGAAGCAGCTGCTATTCTGGGGGATGCAGGGAAGAAGAGGTCTACTTTGAAACAGTCAGAACCACACTGGAAAACAGCAGCATGACCCATGAGAGCACAGACAGGACTATGGAACAGGATTCCCATGGTCACCAGAATCTTGGAAATCCTCTTTGCAACACATATACAAATGGAAAAAATCCTGAGAGTCTCACAGCAACAAACAGAAAAAGAATATATGTGACTGCGTGTGAGAAGTGAAGCCATAAGCCAGTTACTTTAAGAGAGCTCACATCTGTAAAAAAACAGAACAAAAACTATACGGTTGAAGATTGCTTTAGTTCCTGAGATACCGTGATTTACAAAGAAGCCCAGGGCTCCCTGCCATCAGAATTATCTTTTTTCCTTAAAGTAAATGTTATTGATTCACAGTGACAGCCACAGCCAACCAACACTGAAGCATCAACATTTAATTTCCCTCACATCTATCCCCCTAGTCCCACAAATTAAATGAACTGAACAAAAATATAAATTTCTACATATACCCACTTCATTTGTCTACACATCTGTGAAGACCAGCTTTTTATTCTCAATTAACACTCTCTAATCCTCCTGTCCCTCCAGTATCATTTACCGTGTTCTCCTGAGAGATTTCAAAAGGAAAATACCTTCACTATTTCACAACTAAATGACAGAAAATCTCCCACACTAGACTCAAGATATTTTTTGTCTTCTGTAGAAGACAGTTCAGGCAAGGTCTCCTTGCCTCATGAAAAAGTCTTTCATCTCCACCAGTGTTTTTGGTCAGTGAAGGCCTCCTTGCACATGGAACAGAATGGACTAGATCCCATAACATCCCTAGGCCTCATTCTTACACTGTGATATATGTTGGTGGACTGCTGTGCACATGCAGAACCTTGTTGACTTCAGTGGGTCTCCAGGTGAGTGCAGCTGTCCACCTGTGCACATCACAACACAGAATTGGGGCCTAAGTATGGCAAGGTAGTGTGATATATAATCTATCAGCTATTTTATACTGAGATCCCTGTGTGTCTGTTGTGTCAGGAATTTCATGATTATTCAATCAGACCTTACATCCTACGCCACCAGTAATTTGTTCTCTGCATGATATCTCCCAGGCATTTCTGATTCACTCCCTCAGAGGCATAAAGAGAAATATACAATTGTTTATATAGGAGATAAAGTGTAATTAGACCAGTCATACTGAAGATTATTTCCACTGAAGTTTTTAGTTTAACAGAATTTTTAAAAAATATTAAAGCTCTGAAAAAGCAACAAAATTAGCATAGGGAAGATTAGAGATACACTGAATATCCCTCTACGAATGCAAATATACAGTAAAATAACTGTTAATATATTTAATCCCTCCAGGATTCAAAAATAGGACTAGCCAGGTTGGAGGAAATGTACAATTAATATAAGTAGGCCACAATGGTGAGAAATCCAAAGTCTCAGCCATTAAATTACATCTTCAAGTGCATATAAGGATCCTGATTAAAAGATAAGAAATGATTTGTTTGAGTATGTGTGTGTCCAGTAAGAAAGACAATGGAATAATCAGGCCTAGAGAAGCCAACTCCTCTTCAATGTATAGTGAAATGTAATCTCCTATCTCACTCAGCTAGTCTTTCATATGAAACTAACTTGACAGAAAATATTATAGAGTTTGACACAGACAAATGTAAGGGCTGCCTTCATTTTAGACCTCTTAAAATTTTATAGGCACATGTGTGGGCATCCACCATGCCAGATGAAGTGAGAAAACACACCCTCCAGGTCAAATACCTCCATCTTGGATAGAATGAGGGGGAGTACTCATAGTAAATAAAGTACTTTAGGGAATATTGTCATTTTAATTATGTTAAGCATATCTACTTGAAAGAGGGAGGAGGAACCATCTCAATAACCAGTTTTGATTTTGATAAAAGGTGGATAAAAGTTACAAGAGTATAGAGCAAAGGAGCAAATGACAGCTTGGACAAAAAGATCCAGCTAATACTGCTAATTTATCAAAACTCATTTTAAAACCTGAAATTTTACCATATAATTTACTGAGGAGATGAAACTTAGGTTTAATATTTATAAGCAGACATAATACAAGTATATCACCAGTAACTCCATCCACCTGAATGTCCAGAATGAACTCTGAAGAGAACCTGTAGTTTTATAAAACAGGACAAAGAATAAGGGAGAAAGACATACCTGCCTTGTCACCCTCTCTGCAGTAAAATTATTAGAGTACAAATTATCTGAATATTATACTTGCTGTAGGAAAAGTTCATAAAATCTGAACCCATTTGGGGACATTTCTTCCCACACCAAATCTGTGAAGAACCTATAGGGCAGTATAGACATTCAACTCCACCAAACCTTCTCCACCTCCAGGGGGACCACCAAAGCTTGGGGGCAGAAGGTCTCCCAGAGCTGGAGGGCCAGAGTGTGCAGCCAGCTGCTGACACTGAAGAATCACAGGACTGGAAGGGACCTTGAGAGGTCATCTAGTCCAGTCCCCTGCACTCATGGCAAGACTAAGTATTGTCGAGACCATCCCTGACAGATGTTTGTCTAACCTGCTCTTAAAAATCTCCAATGATGGAGATTCCATAACCTCCCTAGGCAATTTATTCCAGTGCTTAACCACCCTGACAAGAAATTTTTCTTAATGTCCAACCTAAACCTCCTTTGCTGCAATTTAAGCCCATTGCTTCTTGTCCTATCTTCAGAAGTTAAGAACAACAATTTTTCTCCCTCCATCTTGTAGCAACCTTTTATGTACTTGAAAACTCTTATGCCCTCTCTGTCTTCCCTTTTCCAGACTAAAACCTATTTTTTTCAATCTTCCCTCATAGTTCATGTTTAATAATTTTTGTTGCTCTTCTCTGGACTTTCTCCAATTTGTCCACATCTTTCCTGAAATGTGGTGCCCAGAACTGGACACAATACTACAGTGGAGGCCTAATCAGCATGGAATAGAGCGGAAGAATTACTTCTCGCATCTTGCTTACAACGATCCTGCTAATGCATCCCAGAATGATGCTTGCTTTTTTTTCCCCAACAGTGTTACACTATTGACTCATATTTAGCTTGTGGTCCACTATGACCCCCCAAATTCCTTTCCGCAATACTCCTTCCCAGGCAGTCAATTCCCCATTTTGTATGTGTGCAACTGATTGTTCCTTCCTAAGTGGAGTACTTTGCATTTTTCCTTATTGAATTTCATTCTATTTACTTCAGACCATTACTCCAGTTTGTCCAGATCATTTTGAACTATAATCCTATCCTCCAAAGCACAACATGCATGAGTGGAAGCCAAGAACATGGCCAGTCTGAACTAGTTTAACCAAAAAAGAGGGCAGGATTAAAGCAACAGGCTAAAATTTTAGACAGGTACCTTATTGTCTGATGTTCAGTTGAAAATGGTATGGTAAGAGCTACTGCATTCATAATCCATTCCATGTACTTGTATTAAAGTAGTATGAGCTGTAGGTGCTTGACTATCTGAGAAAGTTTCATTAATTTAAGTTGTGATTTTAAACTGATTTACATAAGCCAGTACAAACCTCTGTGTGAACAGGTTTATTTCAGTGCATCTTACATTTATAAGGAATCTGTTTAAGCCACCCTGAAATAAGCCTCTCAAACTGAAATAAGAGTGTTCACACAGACATTTGTGCCTGTTTAACTAAACTGGTTTATAAACTTTGTGATTACAAGGCCTCAGATGAATGGGGAAGAGATTCCTCAATAAAGGGTTGATCCTATATTTTGATTAAGACAAAGGTGGCACCAACAGCTTAGAGAGTGCTTCTCCAAACCCAAAGGAGCCTTTGCTCTACCGACATTGAGCGGTCAATTGCAGAGAACTTGCTCCAACCAGAGAGGTTTATTAAGTTATTTCCCCTACTAAGGGTTCAAAAATCCTTTAATTGGGAAAAATTGTGGAGAGTAGAGGGGTGTTTGTTTGTTTGTTTAACAAAACTCAGAAGACAGATTTATATAGGAAAAAATATCTCCTTTCATGTTAACTGTGGGGATTAATGTGAGTGCAGTATAGACCTTGGCCAATCTTGCTAAAATCTTCTTGGTTTATTGCCTTGAGGGGAAAAGAAAAGAATCTATATCTAGCTAAAAATAACGAATTTGGAGACTCTGACAACAAGAGTATTAAATGCCAAGCTGCCAATAAAATATATTATTTCATCTACATTGTCTCTCATATCCTGGGACCAACATGGCTACAACACTGCAAAAAAACCTGCCAGCATGTGAGTCACATTTATCATCCAAACTAAAATGATGTGTTAATTCAGGCTCACGGTCTTATTTTATCTTCAATTCCAGAAAACTCAGATTAATCAGTTCAAGTTTTGCAAAGGCATCTGAGAGGACAGACCCTATAAGAAATGCTTTTGCAGTCCTCCATAATAAAGAGCTACTTTCACTAATGGGGGTTTGTCTCCACAAATAGTTTGAATGGCTTTTCCCTAAATAAATTGTGGAATCAGTATCTTTAAATAAAGCTGTGCTTGCTCTTCTTCTGAGATGGAACTTTTCCAAAAGTACCTGACACTGTGGCATGATCTGAATGAAGCATTCTGTATCAACCGTTTGGTCAGCTAATGCCTTTGAAAAAAATTGTCTACCATGTGAAAGAATTATGGGGTAAAGAAAAACAGAAGTCTGTGATACTTTAAATGCAGTAGTCTCTTGCAGTCAACTACTTCAGAGTCTTTGCCCATGCTCAATAAAAGGCTTTCACGTGTCTTCTCATGGCTAGACAACTTTTCCAAGGAAGTTAAAGTCACTCCACAAATACAATATGCACAGTGATGTGAGGGAATAAAAAGGAACACATCCTACACGAAATACATTGTTTGAGATATTTGAATATTTGATTTATTTCTTTCCTATGCAAAATTCCTTTAACAGTAATGTTTCTTTTGGTATCTGAAAAGAAGCTTCTGACTATAAATGGTACATTTTAAATGATTAGCAAACAAATTGTTAGGGGAGAGAACAGCAAATCTTTGCATGAATATGTAAGTGATATGGGGAGAAATATGTCTTTGAATAACCATTTATGAAGTAATAGGAGTCACTAAAGAACAAAAATAACCACCCCCTATATATTTCTTTCAGTTTCCGTATATTATAGGGCCACAGTTCAGAAGACAACTGTGACAGGTTCAGTCACAGATGCTCCCTAAAGACTGTCACCAGATGTGCTGGGATACCACTGAGAGCAAACCCCCCAACCAGAGAAGGCTTCCCTCCACTCCCGTCTTGCTGACTTAGACACGCCAGTCAGCTACAGCAGAGACCAAGAGGTTGGGCCACACACCCTGCAGTGCACAAAAACTTAAAGATTCAATTACCCCAGGGGTTTCTCAGTTAACAGGGACTTTCCCAGCACCCAGTATTCAGTCTTTCTGGGAGCCTAAAGCCCAAATGAATCCATTTTATTCTGTATAAAGCTTATACAGGATAAACTTATACATTGTCTGTCCCCTATAAAACTGAGAGAGAGAGATGCACAGCTGTTTGCTCACCCAGGTATTAACTTGCTTATTAGTTAACCCAGAGTAAGTAACGTTATTTTATTAAGTATAAAAAGTAGGATTTAAGTGGTTCCAAGTAATAACAGACAGAACAAAGTAAATTACCAAGCAAAATAAAACAAAACATGCAAGTCTAAGCCTAATACAGTAGGAAACTGAAAATAGGTAAATCTCACCCTCAGAGATGTCCCAATAAGCTTCTTTCACAGACTAGACTCCTTCCTAGTCTCAGCCAAATTCATTTAAGACCAACCTTGTGGCTTATGGCCTGGATCCAGCAATCACTCACACTCCCATAGTTACAGTCCTTTGTTCCAGCTTCTTTCAGGCATCTCTTTGAGGTGGAGAGGCCATCTCTTGAGCCAGCTGAAGACAAAGCAGAGAGACTTTCAGGAACTTTTATATTCTCTCTCTTGTGGGCGGATACCCCTTTTTTCTATGCAAAGTCACAGGAACAAACTGGAGTTTCTAACCACCTGGGCAAGTCATATGTCCATGAATGATTCAGCTACATGTTTCTTGACTGGGCACTTACTGAAAATAGTCTTTTCTCAAGAAGCTGACCAAATGCTTCACTGAGGCTACTTAGAATCAAACACACTGAGATATGAGTACATTGCCAATATTCATAACTTCAAATACAAAAACGATACACACATATAGACAGCATAATCATAACCATCAAACTATCACCTTTCCATAGACTCCTTAGTTGACCTCCTTTGTAGACGATTTCGTGCAACTATACGGTCACAGTTCATGTCAACAACATCACAACAACATCTTCCAATAACAAGAAACACATGCCTATCAGAAATCATTTCCCATGGCCCAAAGGACTGGTTTCTTGACATCCAGTTAAAGCAGGAGTCTTCAATCTATAAGAAACATCCCACCTTCCTCCATGTCAAAAATAACAACAGGTTAATAAACCAATATTGTCATAACCTAAAAGTTTGTCTGGTAATATCATATATGAAATTAATGGACTTATCCTTATTCTCCCATCTCTGATTTGTTCAAATTTAATTTTCCCTTTAAGAAACTGAAAATAATCAGCCTTCAAAGAAAAGGCTAAGAAACTGCTCCACAAAGTGTTAAAATAGGCTAGACTTTACATTAGATTCTGTCTTAGCTTACAGCAAAACACATTCTTAAATTTAAGCACATCAGGAGTCTCATTGAAGCCAATGTGACTACTTACATGCTTAAAGTTAAGCGCATGCTGAAGGGTTTTCTGGATTAGGACCGCAATCTGCTGCAATAGCCAGCATCTGTCATAAATGCAGTGGGGCACATGAGACCAAATAATTTTCCTGTTCAGGTTAGGCATCATTAGCAGAAATTATAGATACAGAGCAGAAATAATAACCATAGCCTGTCATTGATAAACAGAGTGACCTGTATCTGTTAAATTCCATAGTTGAGTGGGACGTGGATATAACTGCAAAATATTCCCATTCTAATATCAGTAAGAACAGAAACTAAATACATATATCATTGTCATATAAGGGGTAATCATAGAACCAGGACAAAACAGTACATATGATTAAGAAAAAATAAGGTATTCCCACACTAATTGGCTAAAACATGAGGATTTGCATGGCATAACTTCCAAGTTTAAACCATAAAAAGAGAACCGACTTGTCATTTTCTCTTTGCAGTGATACAGATACAGGGTGACAATTTTATGAATGCCAAACTGAAGCAACCATAATGAGTGAGAGCCTATCCCAACGAAGTCACTGGAAGTTTTGCCACTGATTTCAATGGGGCCAGAATGTCATCTAACGTGCAAATCTCTTATAACTCCCATTCAAGTGTTCCTTTACATCTAAGTTTTCTTTTCCCTGAGAACATAGCTACTAAATACAATGGACATGTAGGCAGGATGAGTCCATTGTTAAACACAAATGGCTATACGCTGATACAAAGCATGTACTATGTCCCATCTTGTAAAATCAACTACTTCGCTTGCGTACTACAAGTTGTGTATAGTCTTAATACCAATATGAGCTCCAAGCATCTAATTTCCAAACATGGATTTTAACATTTCTGTTGAGAGAGAGAGAGACCTACTTTTTCTCCCTCTGGAAAAATCTTTGTGTAACTATAACAGTCTAAAGCCAATAATAATATATTGCAATATATAAAATACTAAGTTTGCCTACACTACAAAATAAAATATTAATTAGGAAAATCAGGACTACTGCTACAAAGGCAACTATAACTGCCAAGGAAAGACTTCAGAAGCAGATATGTCCCCAAATTATTAGAATTTCACATACAAAGAATAACTATCTATGGAAGAGATGTAAATTTTCCTTTTGCCTTAAGAGCTACTCTACTGGATCCTCTAGTTCTAGCAACAGCAGGATTGTTCTGTGTCTCCTCTCCTCCTGCCCCTCCACCCTCCCACCACACTTCTCCTCCTCCTCCTCCTAGCCACTATGGGACCAATTCAAACTGTCCCAAGCTATTAAAGGAAATTTGTACTGGGGATTATTCTTCCTCCAATTTAGGGGTTTTTTTAATAGTAACATGAAATCTGATGTGGCAAGAACTAAATTCTCTTCGAAAGCTGCAGCTAAAATGATAGTTAGTTTGTGTACTTAGCTGTATGCAGTGCTGATGTAGCCGTATTGGTCCCAGGATTTTAGAGAGACAAGGTGGGTGGGGGTAATATCTTTCATTAGCCCAACTTCTGTTGGTGAGAGAGAGAAACTTTTGAGATTACACAGGGCTCTTCTTCAGGTCTGGGAAACATACTCAGAGTGTCACAGCTAAATACAAAGTGGAAGAGATTGTGTAGCATAAAGTAGTTAACATATTTCAAGGGACCAATTGTGTTAACTACTTATGCTAAAAAAAATCTGTTCCATCTTTCACTTAGTTGTGACACTTTGAGTATGTTTCCCAGACCTGAAGAAGAGCTCTGTGTAACCTCAAAAGTTTCTCTCTCTCTCACCAACAGAAGTTGGGCCAATGAAAGGAATTACCTTACCCGCCTTTTACTGTGTACTTAGTTAGCATTTAGAACTTCGCTGATTTTAAATTGTTTTTTGAAGTTTCCCATTCCACTTTCAGTTAGAAAATTCAAAGCTGGAGAAGAGATACAAAACAGCAGTTGCTTCAGTTGCCAGGGAATGATTGCAACACAGATATGGAGGAGCAACACAATTTGAGTAAGTATTCTTTAAAGAAAATTTGGAGAGGCAACAAGTAGATGAAAACAAGCTTCCCTGTGCATGTCTGAGCTCAACCCATTTCCTTTTTAAGATAAACAGACACGATCATTTCTAATATGATTTTAAAAAGCACCGCTTTAGGCATATGATTTATTTGCTCTTCTGAGGGTTTCTTTCCCATTTATAAAGATGTGCTGCCATACTCCATACAGTAAATTAGTAGGTTATGTGGGTTTAATACAAACACTAGTGAAGTTAAAAATACTATGTATTTTAACAGATGTGATTTCTTTCATGTTGTATTCATACATACAATACAAAAACGCACAATACACACACAAACTTGAGAGAACAGGCAACTGAGTGGCAGTGAAAGCAGCAGGCTAGAGAGAGCAGCCTTGAAACTTGCTGCAGAGGGAAAACCAGAGTCTGAAATCAAGAGCTGAGCCATGAAGTAAGAATCTCCATCCTTGAGGTTTTTAAGGCCCAGCTTGACAAAGCCCTGGCTGGGATGATTTAATTGGTGTTGGTCCTGCTTTGAGCAGGGGTTTGGACTAGATGACCTTCTGAGGTCTCATCCAACCCTAATCTTCTATGAATCTCTGACATAAGTGCTGAGCCAGGAAGTGGGCTGTGCTGGCAGAGAATTCAGAAGCAAGATATAGGGAGAGCAGTCTGCAGCAGGAGGTACAATGCAACAGCTAGAGCTAGACAACATCACAGGAAGAATCCCAATAAAACCATAAACGAAGCTGAATGGTCTGCATTATCTATGGACTAGCCCTTAATTGTTCTCCAAGAAAAAAGATGGACTAAAAGAGGTATCCCAGATACTGCCCCCAGGGATAAAGTTAGGAATGAACTACTATATTGACCAGTTATAAACTCTAAGTATTATACCTAGGGTATTTCATGCTCTCCTTTCTGCCAGGCCTGGTAAAGAATCCCCCTTTAGATAGTACATTAGGGAAGCATCACATCACTCCATTGACAAAAGCTGTCAAAGACTGCATAACTGGCCATCAGATGATCCTCCCTAGTTATGGGGTGCTTGGGTTATGCAGAACCATTGTAGCGCTCTTATACCATCCCCCTATCTGTGGCCAGTGTGAGAGCACAAACAAGGGAAAAGAAACATGGACAGGTAATCACTCGACCCCAGCATCCCAGGCTAGTTTAATGCCACCTTTGGACTGTTGGCAGCCAGCACAACTTACAGCAATTGTCAAGTTGCTGTAAATTGTTATGGGGAACTTGTCTGGTGCGGATAAGCCCAGGATCTGTAAAGCACAAAGGTAGCTAAAAGCTACTTTTGCACTCCTCACTCCTGCAATGAGCTGTACTAAACATTCCTAAGCCATAGTTAACATTCTGTATCATTATATATAAAGTGGCATGGTATGTGTATCAGTGAACAGTATAAATCAAAGAGCAAGCACCACACTGTGCTCAATTACATGCCCTTTTGCAAAGAAACAAGGGCTCCATGTTGGTGGAAATGCAACAAACAGATAACTAAGAAAGGATCTTCATCCTCGCAGTGATAGGAACATCAAGTCCACTCTCAAAACACGTACTCCTGTTTCACTTCAATTTCAAAGGTTCTGTTTTTTGTCCCTAGAGAAGTGGGGGGAGACTTAAGTTAAAAGGGGAGAAAAAGCAAAATTTGCATCTTTAAGTATTAACTAAAAACTTGAAAGTGAAAGTCTCACTTTGACTGGTACATACATTCTCACTTTTAGGAGTAACACTTTCTCCATTGCTCACTTTAAGTCAGAGACTTTAACATAAAGTTAACCATGACTTTTCTTCAGCTGAAAAACAGTGTGCCTGAAAGAAAGGGAAAACCCCACTTTTCACATGTTCTTACCGATTTTCAAACGAAAATGGCCAGAAAACACTAAAAGTAGGGGAAAAGCAGATTTTTCCATATTTTGTTAATTTTTTCTAGTTTTCCCATGGAATATCATATTTTCCACAAAGGGAAAAATTTCAAACGAGGATTTTTTTCTAGTGAAAATTTCCATGAGAAAAATACCCATTTTCCAGCCTGTTCTAGATCTGAGACATAGGGCAAATTTTAAAAACCAAAAGCTAATTTGCATCATTAAGTTTTGGCACAGTTACTATAACTCTGGGTAAAACAGGTATTTCAAGAAGGAATCAAATTTTTACTTACTTACAAGGTCAATTAAGCATGCAACATGAGATTTGCACCCTCAACTGCTATAGTTGCACACACATGGAATCATGAAATTGCATGAGTGTTTTCTAGGGGCATGAGGGCCTTCAAGGGCTTAAAAGTTTGGCCTATAATCTTCTGTTTTGTTTTTACTGTATATTGACTCAAAATATTAGAAATTTTGCCTTCAAGCAACTGTCAATTGACACCAAAATGACAACATAAACAATATAGCAGCTGGTTCAGTAAGTAATAGTTACAACTGCACAATAGTGGGCATCAGTATATAATACTGTACAATTCATTTCTGCACAGAAAACAGTGACCTCAGTTCTCTGCCTCCTACGAGTTATAGCCCAATCTCTCTTAAATGGAAATAAATTATATAGCAACATAGAGCTATCTACTGTATTTTCTCTCATTCTCTCTCTTCCTTTATGAAATTGCAACTATGAACATATTGTTGCAAGAAAAATGCAGAAGTTAGAATATATAATAGAACGAGAAGATTTTTCTTTCAGAAGCGTAACATCTAAGATACTCTTTCCCTGTCCTGAACTATTACTTATTATGCTTTCAAAGGAAGTACAGTAGCAAATGTCTCTGCAAAATACGTAAAATGACATGTTCTAAATGGTGCAGCAACATTAGGATTCAGTAATATACAACCTATCCTAGTTTCTGTGCTATACAAGGCATCAAACCTCCTAAGAACCTTGCTTCCAACCTGCTCATGTTTCAATGCACACGTAATGGTTTTTTCTCTCTGAAATGAGTATTCACAATTATTATATATTCAAATGTACCGGACATTCAGCAATGGGGTAAATATTATTTGAATGTGTAGTGAACCATTCTTGAGTTGAAACAGAATTGAATGTACTGCCAAGGCATTTGACATCATCTACTGGCAACTGGTGAGCTTCTTTCTACTTCCGACAATAAAATACAAAAGATGCACCTGGCAGTCTCTAAAGAGCATATTTACTACAAACACCTCAGTAAACTCATAGCCTAATCAAAAAGAATTTGAAGTGCAACAAGCAGTTATCATTGATGAAACAGTCATTACAGCATGAAAGAATAATTAAAGGTATTTTCCTGTTACAGCTGTGTTGTATCAGGAAAAAAACATGCTTTTCTTCATAAATCTGAATATTTAAAGAGTCACCAGCATGGGCAATAATAAACTGTACACACTAAAATGGGTTCCTGGAAAATTGTGGTATTCTCACATTCTAGAAGGATGATAGCCTTTGGCAGCAGGAGCTGAGATTTCTTTATCCTGGCAGATGGGGTGGAGGAGTTAATGCGGTTCTCTCATTAATCCTAGGGAACTCTTGCTCCCGGAAATCACCTCAGAGTCACTATAATCCAGTTGCAAATTTCAATATAAGAGTAATATTAACATTTAATCTTATCTGACCTGCTTAAGGACAGATTTTTATTTTTTTGTAGAGAGCTTTAGGAGGTTCTCTAAAATGAATGATTTCATGAAGAGACACTGTTAGGCACATTCAGAAACTGCAAGAGATGGAACAGCAGAAGCAAAAGCAGTATAGAGCTGAAGAGGAAAATATTTTAAGTGTGACAGTGGGTACAGAGGGGCTGAGCAGGGCAAAACTGAGATAGGTGGAAGGATAAGAAGAGAAGAGGAATACTGAAACAAGGGTTGATATATATATATATATATAAGATTAAGTTTTCTTGTTTGGCTGATTTCATTTTGTTTGTATCTTTTTACAATACATTGACTAATAAGAAGCTAAGGGCTACAGCTGAAACATTGAAGGCAGGTTATGAGGAAGGAGAAGTATACGAGTCTTGGCAGCTGGGTAGGATCAGGTTAAGGATCCTTATCAAAGGACACATGATGGTTTGCCTGAAGGAAGGAAGCATGAGGCAGCTTGTCCCTAGCAAGGTGTGGGAACTGATTTGTGTGAGGGGGCTTATAATCAGTGGTTGTCTCCCTATGCACTAACTGGCCACTGTAGTAAGAGGAGGCCCTGAGATATAAACCAGTTCTGCCACAGATTCCTGGGTGACCAAGGGGCAAGGCACAATCTCTTTGTTTCTTGGTTTCCCCATCGGTTAAATAGGGATAATACTTCCCTAACTCATATGAACACAGTGAGGTATATTCATTAATATATGAGATACACTCCTAATGATGGATAGATAGAACTATTGTGCGCTGCTACTCAGCTACTTATACACTATAATATTAACCACTACCAGAGGAGCCAAATTATGGTTGCTCTAGTGCCCACCAGAGCTTTTCATAAGACTTGCGGCCTGCTTCAACACAATATATTAATGGCTGATTCATTATTGTTTTGTCATCATGTTTACATCATTTTAGTTTACACAAGGAAGTATGTATAATCTGTTTTCCCCACACAATTTTGTGCTTAAGTTTATATGACCCTCCTATGTAATAAGGTTGGGAAACACTGCTCTAACACATTGAACATGGAGGACAGAACAAGAAATACCCTGCGCTGTAGTGCTCCCTCACAGAAGACAATGATTATGCTACAGCCAACACTCTCAAGTAAGAGAGGGCCAGGCCAGAGGTGGTACATATAAAGCCTGTTGGTTTTGAGACCATGCCCTGCCCCTTTCCTGCCCTCCACACACAAGGCAGCCAAACTCCAGAGCCAAGTGCTGAAGCGCAGCTTTTCCCACTGAAGGCACAGGGAAACCACCAGGTCATGCAGACTACCAACACTAATATGCCATTTACTGTTCACACTCCATAGAACAAAATTTGAGGTACTATAGGCTGCCTGAATTCTGTAAAAATAATTCAGGAATCAGAGAACGTGGCCTTAGCTAGAACACAAGTTTTTCTCTCCTCTTGTCCATCTTATATTCTCCACACGCACACAATGACAGAAAGTCACACAGTGAATCTTGGTCCTTGCAGATGTGGGACCTAATAATCAGTTTGAATCAACATTGTCTAAAACACTCAAACAAGTCAGATATGTTACAAAAATATTTTGTGATGACCATTACCATATGCAAACGTGTTTGCTGTGCACTATATTGTCCTTCAGAATTCCTGAATCCAGTACTGTCATGTTTAAGTTAATACATTCATAGATTTTAAAGCCAGAATGGACCATTATGATCATCTAGTCTGAAAATCTGTAAAATACACACTACTTTCCTGAAGTCCTGAAGTACAGCAAGAAGGCCAAGAGGGTAATTGTCAGAGATAAACTTAGACATGCACACCTAAGGTGCTAAAATGCACTATAGCTACATAAAAATTAAACCCTTTAAATCACACAATTAACAAAACACCATTGTCTTTCCATCTCAAATTAGTCAGTAACGCTGGTCAGTACTTTTCAGACTTTTGGATTATTTTTACTCTAACAAGACAGAGAAAATGAGTTGGAAAACATCACAGCAACTTGAATCTGACAATTCAAAAGTCTTGATGCTTTGATCAGCTGTGATTAGTTTTAGTCAATTTAGTTTATATATCCATGAAGAAAAGAATTGTAACTATGAATAAAACAACAACACAGACACACACACAGAAAAGATTTTTTTTGTAGTTTGACTGTATCTTACATGCAGCAATTAAGCTTGCACTGAAGACAACTCAGCAGTTCAGATATTGTCATTTATGTACTATCCGTTACATGATGAGATTTAAGAGCCTCCATAGTAAAATTCTGAGATAGCTTAATTTTCCTTACTTATTGACATTTGTGACAGAGAACACTTTTGCAAAGGTAGAATCTCTACATTAGCATTAAGGTAACTTTTCAGAGCTGGTTCAAACCCAACACAGTATCTCCTTCTAAGTTGCTCCTGCGAGTGGATTGCTCTAAAAAAAGAGAAAGCAAATGTGAATGTAATTCTTTATAGCATTCAGTTGTGAGACTTTTTTTTTTAAACTTTGCAGGCAGCAGAAGTGCCTTGAAAATTTCTCCATACTGAACCATTAATTGGTGCCTCAGTCCTTACCTGTAGAGAGGCTAATTCAGTTCTTGTTCTCTCTATTGAGATTGCCAAAAAAGGAACCAAATTATTGCCAGCAGTGGGTTGGCTCTTGTGATATTGATAAATGTCGACAAGAAACTGGACTAAGATCACCCAACTGGTTTAAAAAAAGTCACTAGACAGCAATCCAATGGGTAAGAACTTTCAGTCACTATTAACCTGAATTGGATTCAAATCAGCAACTACCTATTTTGAATGATCACTCTCCAAAGCTAATAAAATAAATCTCTGTTGTGTCACACACTCTCCCTTCCACCTACTGCTATTCAACACTTTGGATAGGTAAGACAAATACTCACTTTAACTTGTGTACACAGTAACCTCACACATTCACAGGTATCTCAGATCCCTTTCTATACTCTTGTTTTAAATGTAAACGTCTGCCATCCTAGGTACAATGTTTCCATTTCTCTTTTTAAAATGCTACCAAAGGAGACTAGCACCTCTTGCAACTCATGCAAAGGTATTGCTGGGCCTCTGCTAAAAGCAGAGAGGACCTCTGCTGTTCTCCCTGGCTTGGGTAAGCAGCATTTCCCCTCAGACACCCTTTTCTTTTGCTTGTAGAGGGAGACTTCTCTTTCCTGTTCCAATTTACCTTAGCAACTGCAACAGAAAAAAGTAGATTTGTCTTAAGATTCAGGTAAAGAACCAGGGCATCTGAAAGATCTTAGGATTTAGGCGGACAATGAAATTCTTCTAAATATTTTAATAGCAGCAATACAGTACCAGTTAAATCCTCCCCACACACACAAACACTCGCACAATATAAACATATTAGAGATTTTGTGAAAATTATTCTAATTGTTCCACAAGTTCAAGTTAGAGCCTTGATACCATCATCTTTATTCTCCAACTCCCTTTTCTTAAATCTTCAATGTCCTTTGTAATTTTCAGTCACGTTAGAACATGAAAGATTCTATTCATTACATTGTCAAGTTTACCAAATCAAATAATCCATCATGAGCATGGAAAGTTCAAAGAATTGATTTAACATCAGCACATATCTATACTAATTGATTCCAAAGAAATTGATTTAACCTAATGATTTCTAGCATTGTAATAGCTAAGGAAAAGGTTTGGTGCACAAGGGAAGATCTCCTAGTGCTGGACCACTGTGGTACTGAAGCTTGTATTTTTCAGGTGTAAATATCTGCACTCACATTTTATATAAACAGCTTTAAATATAAGTTTCTGAATTTGCAATTGCAAAACTAACTGGAGACTAAGCTAGTGTCTATTCTAACACTTATGCAGGTATTATTCCATTTAACGCACTTGTACCTAGCGAAGTGTAGCCACAGACACATTCTCATGCAATTTTAGGTACATACAAATAGAGGCTCAGGAGAAGCTCTTTTAAAGGTTAGAATACCATTCCTTAGAATGCTGTTTAAAAATTGTAATTCTATGCCTGCACAAATTCTTCTCATATCACTTTTCACAGCACTGAAAATGACATTAACACATTAAGGCATAGTTGCACCAAATTATCATGTCTGTAGGACACGTAGGTCCAATATGATGTTGATAGAGTGCCCTATGACACTAGCTTGAAGCTATTACAATATTAATAGAGAACTCAAGATACCTCCATCAAAATCTACACCCACCAGCCAAATATTAGGTCAGTGCGTTTTATAATAAAAGAATCAAATGACCATTAACATCATATCCCATGTAAGAAGACATACAAAACTGACAAACTGGCATGTAAGCAATGGAAAAATTTGGAAGTGCTTGTTTGGTTGTATTTTTTAAATGGAAGTATCTCAGACACCCTGACTCTCTGGAGCTGGTACAAACTCAACCCACACTGTGCTCAACTATTGCAGGAAACATTACATATAAGATCACACTATCTTTCTGAGACATCTCCCCTACCTATGGACAACATGGTAAATTACAGACAGAACAGTTGCCTTACATCAAACTTCCATTAATCTGGCTGAAGTTGGAACTCAGAAATCTCTTAACGGTGACATACAATTTAAATGAAAAGACCCACAGGTTTAGCATACGTTGAAATAAAGGTAACGAGGCACAGAGCCAAGACTGACTTTAAAGGTAGCTTTTCCAGGTCACTGGTTCCAATTCTCTTTGATACTCCATTTTGCATATTGCACAGACATCAGAATCATCTTATAACTGACTACCAAGTGGAAACAGCCTAAAAGCAGGGAGGGGGTCACAATTCTGTAAAGTTTTTTAATACCCTTACTACTTCATTTTACATCTTTAAAAAAAAAAAGTTGGCAGAACTACAATATTAAAAAATGAATTTATTCTCCTTATAGACTGAATCTAGTTTCCAGCCTCTATCATTAATGTAGTACATACTAGGATATAACAGAGGGAGAACTGGCAAGAATTGATGCTGGGAGCTGGAAAACACTTTTAAAACAGGCTGCCACCTCTGATGCAGACTCCTGTCTTCTAACTGGACAAAGACACCAACTCATTTCACAGAAACTAAGGAGATGTAATTAGATAACTATTCTTGGTCATTACATATTGAGCTGTTAGTAACAGGTGATCAAAGAATAGTGGGGGGGCATGTTTTTCCCCATGGAAAATTTTGAACAAAAATGAAAAGTGATTTTTCAGAAAAAAAAAGTTTACTCTTCCAATGGAAAAAAAAAATCAAAAATTTCTGAGAAAAGTGGACACTTTCTGTAAAATTTTCATTCAATCAAAAAACCAATTTTCGATGAAAAAAGTTTCAACAGAAAATTTCCAGCCAGCCCTACAGCTGTTGTCAGGTTAACATTTCTGCATCCCCTTACCAATTCCCAAGTTACTTTTACAAAGGTTTTCATTTATAGATCTCAAAGCACTTTAAAAACTTTAACTGACTTTCACACTACATATATGAGGTACTAGAGCTAAATATTAAGCCCATTTAACAGATAAGATGAGGCGCGGAGAGGTTATGTGATTTTCCCTAAACAACATAAGAAGTCAGTGGTAGAACTGAGAAATTAATCCTTATCTCCCAACCTGGAGGTTTAACTACAATGCCATTCTTCTTCTCTACCATTCCAAAAAATAGGTTCTATTTTCTTGTAAAAAAAAAAAAAAAAAAAAAAATGGGGTCTGCAATCTCTTCTAAATGCATGATCTCTGTTAAAGTTAATGGGAGTTACACAGTGATTGATGAGAAAAGTGAGCCTTCATCCTGAAATGAGAAGCTCCCTAAATTTTAAGTTTTAATTACTTATGATTTTATTCTTTTTCAAGTGTATACGAAACTCAACAACAAACAGAAGAGCGGAGGTATGAATTCACTTGTAAGTTACAAAGGAATGACAAGCTGCATGAAGTAGTAGCAAAACTTATGCAAAATGTATATAATTAAAGAGAAACAAATATACAGAAACAATGTTGTGTTGGTTAATTATGTAACACAAACATAAAAACACAAGATTGTAAAGATCAACACGTAGGTTTTCTAATAAAAGAATGCCTGAGAGGAAAGATAGGAAAAAAAGAATATAAAATGTAGTCTTGTGAATATAAAGAAACAATATAAAATAAATGTTGAATAGCTGATGAAGGACAACATGGCAGCAATTACATAGTGTGCATACTCTCTGAACCCAGGCTTTACCCATGCATAACAACTTGACTGTGTTTCCAACACAGACTCACTCTAGCTATGGGAATTTTGCCCATTCATAGACAGGAAAAGATAACCCTAAGAATTAAAATGACAGTAATTGGAATCAAACAGAAAACAATAAAAAATAAAAAAATATATATTCTAAATTATTGTCCCAAAATATGAAAGAATGTCTCTGTTTTCAAAGCATTCCTTAGTGCCTCTGTGGATGTGTACAGAAAATGGTGTTTTGTCCCAGTTTTTGTAATCCCCTGCCTGCCGAATCTGGACACCTGATAAAGCTGCTGTGAAATATACAGAAAGCCAACCAAGTGCATGTGTGCCCTCATGGATCTCTCTCCATCCAGTCACATGTTGTCCCAAAATCCCTGTGTAGGAATGATGTCCTGGACAACTGAGAGCCATTTTTCAGGGTCATTCCTATCATTTGCAATGTTATTCAAAAAACAGCCCACAACACATTTTAATGCAAACCTACTTTAGATCTGCAGGCGAAAGGGACAGAGGAGCATCTCAGACTTCTCTCCTGTGCACCTTCCTGACTGCCCACAAAAGTTCTCTATGCACATGCTCATCCATTCCTCACCTGCTGTGACGTGCTCTTGGGTGGTTTGCTTTGAAAACCTGGTCACCCTACTACTACTGTCTTTTGGACCACATTGTAATACTTACAGTAATGGTCCAAAATACTGTAGTAACCTTTGTTTGTAATAGCAAATTAGTGTATTGTGGTAATATGTTAAATAAAATATAGAAGTTATAATACATAAACTTGAATCTGTGATAACAAATTAAAGAATTAGACAAGACATTCTTACTCCTCATCCTAGTGCAACATTTAGAATTAACTAACATCATCTAATCCCCCTTCCAAAAATGCTTCTCGTTCTGTGTGAATACATCTATAACTGTAGAAAATGTAGGAATTAACTGAGTTACTAATACCATTGTCCAGTGTGCCTGGAGTTTCTCTCCTTGTTGCGCATCTCCCTAAGTGAATAAAGATTAACAGAATATAGCACAAGGCCAGGGTACGATGTATAAATATCACTGATTATTCTCATCCAAACAATATAGCAAGTTAGTATTATATTCAACCATATAGTACTAACACGTTTTTGATTTATAGACTCTTTGGTACAGGATTAATGGACTGGGAGAATCAAATAAATTGATCTGTACTACTTTCATACCCTTTATAGTAAAGACTTAGTTGTCTTTAGAATGAAGAAATTTAAAAATATATTCCAGAATAAGTCATGAGGACATCATCTGATTAATATTAATGATAAAAATAATACATGGTGAAGTTTCTTTAATGGCTGTCTGACAAATGCAACATTTGATCATAAAGTACTGTACTTCTATATTCTTATAAGGAAGAGGTTTTTACCTTCTTTAATCTTAAAATACAAAGGAATCTGGATTTCTTTTAGGGCAGCAGGTCATTCTTTTACCGTTTTAAAATATATTACATAAGCCTTGTAGTCTGCAGAAAAACAGCAAGATATGCTGCATTTTTAGAATATAGGATTGAGGATATATCAGATACATATAAACATCATTAGTCTAACACACTATCGCCTTAAAGGGCGTATATTTTCAGAGAAAGAAGTCCCTACAGTAAATCATAGTGACATTCCAGTTCAATGGTGCATCCTTGTCTTTAAAAAATAAAAACCAAAACTCAGTTTCAATTCCCTTCAGGCATCTTTTACCTGAAAGTTTCTTTTCTTTGGGTAAATTAGATCCTATAGATTCATTATAAGTCATCAGCCAGCTTTTTTCTTGAACAGTGCCGATCGTGTTCTGCTTTGTTTATATAAAGCTATGGCAGATGTATGGACTGTCAAGACCATTGAGTGAAACAATGCTTTGACACCATATCCAATCATTCTGAGCTCTAACGAGTGGATGATGTGCTTTTTCTCCTTCCAAGATCATATTCCCTGGATTGAAATGAGGAGCCAATGTCTCCCCACAAAACCCCATCTTTCGAAACATCCATTATGATGTGTTGTCTGGCCTCCTGACAGTATTTTCTTTTTCAATAATCTGTTCCTTGTCTTTCACCAGCTGAGAGAATGGAGAACAGTCCATGGGGCCTTGACCTTAGCCCAGGGGTCAGCAACCATTTGAAAGTGGTGTGCCGAGTCTTCATTTATTCACTCTAATTTAAGGTTCTGCGTGCCAGTAATACACTTTAACATTTTTAGAAGGTCTCTTTCTATAAGTCTATAATATATAACTAAACTATTGTTGTATGTAAAGTAAATAAGGTTTTTAAAATGTTTAAGAAGATTCATTTAAAACTAAATTAAAATGCAGAGCCCCCCGTACCAGTGGCCAGGACCCGGGCTGTGTGAGTGCCACTGAAAATCAGCTCGCATGCCGCCTTCGGTACCCATGCCATAGGTTGCCTACCCCTGCCTTAGCCGGTGGTTAAAATAGAGATGTTGTACATCTGTGGCCTGCATTATGAGAGATGTCAAACTAGGTCACCCTCACAGTCCTTTATGTTCTTAAAATCTACAAATCCATGAAACAGGAATTTCTACAGAGGTTTCTTATGTGTTGCAGCCATTGTGGCATGTCTGTTCATGAGATCAACACTCTTAATCAGCCAATCAGAGATTAGAATGTCATTTCTTTGTCAGATTTTACTTTCTTTATAGACTTGATCATCTCCTGAAGTCCCCTTGATATGAACGTTTTATTACCTAATAACATATATCTTTGCTATCATGTATGATTGACTGCACTGGAAATATTTAGGTTTTCCTCCTATCACAAATCCCTGATATGCCAGAAAATGGACAGATCTCATTGTATCTGTGCTTAGTTCAGTAAGGCATCCAAAAAGGGATAAATGTGCATCTCCAGCTACAATTAGTGGTGTACAATTAATGGGATAGTGGCCTAAAATTAGTATTTCCAGGACCCTGGTGAAGTACCACTGGTGATGACTGGTATTAGAATTGTTTCCATCGATAAGCTAAGCAGAGAAAACTCAGATGGCGAAGTGAGAACGTGAATATAAGCTCTTCAGGTTTACACAAGACCATAAGTCCCCCATAAGCCTCCAGTGGCTACCAGTGTGGCTTTGAGAGCCTACATCTTGAAACTTGTCTGTGTGTGGTGGCAGTGGTGTTTGTTTATTGGGGAGGAGGGAGTATTTTTTTTTAATGCATCTATTCAGGTGTCTCAGATCAAATACTACTACTCTGTTTCCCTCCTGTCATTCTGTGTCTAGCCTTAAATGATAAACAGTCCCATACTTTTTCTGTGCTCCATTTTCCAGTCCCTTAACAGGCACAGGTTCTGACATTTCAAACTGAAGATGCTGTATGGTTTCCTTCATGCCCCGATGCTTCCTTGGTGTTTGAAATTGGAAATAGAATGAATCTGCGTCTAAATTTCTTGCACAGTTCTATCTAATAGCCCCTCTGGGCTATGTCCATCTGTCTGTAGTGCCTGCTCTGGGAGTGCAAGCTAGACAAAAAAAAAAGAGGACATGGCTACACTTGCAGATGTAGAGCGCTTTGAGTTAAACCAGCAGTCACTGAGCGCAGTAGGGAAAGCACTGCAGTCTGTCCACACTGACAGCGCACTGGTGTGGCCACATTAGCAGCTCCCGCAACAGCCACAGAGAGCAGTGGATTGTGGTAGCTATCCCAGTATGCAAGTGGCTGCATCATGCTTTTCAAATGAGGGGAGTGGGGTGGAGTGTGACAGGGAGTGTGTTGTGTGTATGTAGGGGGAGACAGAGTGGGTTTTGGGGGGGTAGGGGGGCTGAGAGCATGTCAGCATGCTGTCTTGTAAATTCAGACAGCAGCAGACCTCCCTCTCCCCACCCACAACATTCCACAGTAATGGTTGCTTTGTCTTGGAGCAGATAAACATGCTGGCTGTCAAACGGAGCTTTCAAAGGGCATATCCAAAACAATGACAAAGAGTGGCAACTTGACTTAGAGGGGATTATGGGATGGTTTCCAGAGGCTGGTCAGAGTGCAGTAATGCAACACCTCGTTCACACTGATGCTAGGGCGCTCCAGCCAGGGGGCATCAAACAGGGCCCCAGGCCCAGGCCCCACAGGGGCCCCGCGAGCCCTGGCCCAGCGGCAGTCCGGGCCTTCGGCAGCATTTCGGTGGCAGATGGCCCTTCAGTGCTGCTGAAGACGCGGAGGAACTGAAGGGCCCCCCTGCCGCCGAAGACCCAGACCACTGCCAGGTTAGTACTAGTGCCGCAGCTCCCCCACTTTGCCCCAGGCCCCCTGAATCCTCTAGGCAGCCCTGGCATCAAACATTATTCCACTCGCCAAGGTGAAGTACCAGGAGCGCTCTAGCCATGGAGTCAGAGAGCTCTACGTGCCTTGCCAGTGTGGTCGGGTAGTAAGCTAGTGCGCCTGGGGCTCTTTTAATGCACTGTAACTCGCAAGTGTAGCCAAGCCCAGAGACTTAGCTATGCTGATGTAAGTTCCCAGTGTACACCAGTCCTAAGTCTGCAGCCAATGAAATTTTCTAGAGAGAAGTCCTTAGTCAGATTTCTTGGTTTTGAGAGGGGTGACATCTGTCAGTGCACTTGTTTATGCTAGGATTGCTTAACAAAACATGTGGAGTCTGAAGAGCTACCCAGAGCAGCTGATGTTGCCGCAATTTCTCCTGGGCAAGGAGTGTTTTCTCATCCAGATGGAAAATATTCATCAAGAAGTATCGCTATCTCCTTGATTACAGAAGAGGAGACTGAATCAGTCTTTGTAGTGACTATAGAAGCTTTTGGCCTGCTTTCTTAGTCCCTTGAGTTTAGCTGAACATTATGTCTCTGTTATGACATCCCCCAGGCTTAAAATTGGATAGACGGATCAAATTTCAAGCCTGAAGAGCTGTATTTCCTAGATGTTTCACTCATTTTTGGTCATGTTCTTTCCTTCTCTTTGGGAAACTTATCTAGGGGGAAAACAAGAACTACAATTGTCATTCTGAGCACAGTTCAAAGTACTTTGATCAGAGCCTGTTTCAAGCAGTCTTCTGCTGGGGAAAGGATGGTCTTGAGATTAATACAGAACAGAAAGGAGTCTCAAAACATCTGGCTCGAATTCCACTCTCTGCAACAGACTCTCTGTACAATCTTGACCAGGTCACTTAAAGTCTCATTCACAGCCCACTAAAGTTAGTCTGTTGTCTTCAATGGGCTTTGGATCAGATCTTTATCTTTCTTTCCTCAAACGTAAAATGGGAATATTTCTTCTGTATTCACAAGGAGGTTTTGAAGATAAACAAACTGATTAATACTGGGTAGCACTGAGATTCCACAGTTACAAGGGCTATGTAGCAGAGTGGACCCGTGCTCCTGCCCTGAAGGGTTAAAAACAGTCCTGGGAGGGGTTGTGGCTGGAGAAAGCAGCTTTTAGGCTGTGCTGATTGGAGGAAGTGACTGCAGCTGGGGCCATGCCCCAAACATACTCAGCTGGCCCTATAAAGGCAGAGAAGCCAGGGGAAGACAGGGGTCTCTCTCCGTTTGTAGAGGGAGAAGGGCCTGGCTGCAGAGAGCTAGACACAAGGTACCTGAGTGAAGCAAGGCTGGGGAAAGGCAGGGGAGCTGGGGAGCTCCAGCCTGGAAAGACCCAGGCTGTGGCCTAGCACTGGGGGTTGCAAAGGGCAGCCCAGGGATAGGCCAAGGCAGCAAGTCCAAACCCTCTTTGCCAGTGATGAGTAGGCTGATACTGCAGTCTGCCCCAGGGTGTGGGGCTAGACAATGACTGGCAGTAGCCATATACTGAGGCAGGGTGGGGGTTTCCCAGGGAGGGGAGACCCTGAGAGAAACAGGTTACTGTCTGGGGGCAGCACCCCATGTAAAAGGGCACCGGGTCCAGGGAGGGACATGGGAGCCAGAGGACAGGCGGATCACCGTCCTGCAGAGGGTGCTCCAGAGCTGGAATGAGCTAATTCCTGGAAGAGACCAGCAAGAGGCGTCGCAGAGCTGAGACCGCTCTCCTACAGGCTATATTAGTAGAGAGATTATTAGTGTGGCAGCTTGAACTGATACATGTATGTATCTTCTGTGAAAGTCCCTAACTAGCCCTTCAGGACCCTGCCGCTGATCAGGAATTTTCACAGAAGACACATCCTCATACTAATTAAAGACAATACCCACAGCACTGAAAATGACATTAACACATTATGGCAGAGTTGCACCAAACTATCATGTCTATAGGACACGTGGGTCCAATATGGCGTTGATAGAGTGCCCTATGACACCAGCTTGAAGCTATTACAATATTAATAGAGAACTCAAGATACCTCCATCAAAATCTACACCCACCAGCCAAATATTTCTTTGTGATCTTGGCAAGATACAGAGGCCTGGTCCACACTACACAGTTAAATCGATTTAACGCTGTACCCGTCCACACTACAAGGCACTTTAAATCAATTTTAAGGGCTCTTAAAATTGATTTCTGTACTCCTCCCCAACGAGAGGAGTAACCCTAAAATCGATATTACTATATCGATTTAGGGTTAGTGTGGACGGAAATCGAAGTTATTGGTCTCATTCTTTTACTGTAGCTACCCAGATTGCACCGCTCTGGAAATCGATGGTAGCCTAGGACCATGGACGCACACCACCGAATTAATGTGCCCTAGTGTGGATGCATAAAATCGATTTTATAATATCGGTTTTATAAAACCGGTTTTAGTAATTTTGATTTTATGCTGTAGTGTAGACGTAGCCTTAGTGTCTCTGTGCCTCTGTTCCCCATCTGTAAAATGCAGATAATAGCACTTCCCTACTTCACCATTCATTGTAAGTATGAATACATTAAAAATTTGGAGTGCTCACACATGATGTCCATTACAATAGTATAAGTACCAAAGACAGATAAAAGCAAAACAGAACAGCATTTAGCCCATGTTCCTCTTCAGTTTCATTTGTCTAGATATATATTATATATTAAAATACATCCTTCCAACTCGTCATTTGTATCAGAGAGTTTCTTACTTCTCCCTAACTAGCAAATACATCAGAGAGCTTTAGTTAAAACCTCCCACAGCAGCTTCTCTAAATCCATATGTCTGCCAACTGTCTGTACTGAATTCTCTTCAAATTTAATTCATAACTTAAACCTGCACTGAGTAGCCTCATTTTATGAGCTGTAAAAAGCTTTGCTCAAAATACACAGTGAAAAAATATTACAAAGAAAAAGCTGAACAACCAACCGAGTTACTTTAGTGAGCTCCCCCTTTAGCATTAGAGCAACTCTGAAGATTGAAGTTATCATAAAAGGTTTCCGCTGTGCTAATATAAATCCCAACATTTCAAAGGTCTAAACGCCACCATTTATGTTTACAGCTTTGTGCACTGGAAATACCAGATGGCACCTGCAAATCAGGTGTTAGCATTTAGACCTTTAACCACCTGATTTGTAGGTCCTATTTGGTAAAATTTTACGTGCTATCATTTGTGCCCACGGTCAGTTGTAGATGTTTTAAAAATAATTTTTGCTTTAAGTTTCAGTGATACACAAGGATATAGTTGCCTCAATTATCTGAAATGTTGGTGTTTACATTAGCATATCTGAGACTTTTTAATGCTTACTGCACCTAGCAGCACTTTCTGTCTTCATTTTCCAGAAGTGTAAATAGTTATATTTTGTTAATTTATTTTGTTCTTTGTCAATCTATGAAAAGTATGTTTTATGAGAAATCCTATAAAATTTAATAAAATAACCTTTCTAAAAGTATTGTGACCCATCTCATTGAATTCAATAGCAAAATATCAAAAAAATTTAATGATTAAAAATACTACTGAAAACATACTGGTCCCTGTTAGATTCTCGGGTTTTTACAATAGCTTCTACAGAAACCTATCACATATTTATAGAATCTTTTTTTATTTCATCACTATTATATTCCGTAGGAATTTTTCCCATAAGAACAGGATATAATTAAGTGGAACTGCATAAGACACAATTTTATCTGCAGAACATTGACATGATGGTTAAGCTATTATGGTCCCTCATACCAATGTACGCAACCAGGGACTCTTATATCGTGGATTACTGGCATAACAGACTATAACAGCTTGTGTCAATTCCTATTTAGGGTGCTTTAATCTGTGGATTACACACACAGGAAAAGCATCAGGGCTTCCGAAGAGACATTATGGTCTATTTTGTAAGTGAATAATTTGCAAATTTTAAAAAATACTGTAACGTGCTGTGAATATATATTGTGTATTTTATATATAGTCATGTTCCATAATTGAATACTAACAGTCCCTATAGAAAATTGTTTCTTCACACATGCACATGAAGTCATTTTAAGATTTGACAGGCATGGTCATTTTAATTTTTAAGTCTTAAAAAAAAACCAAAAAAAGGAGCACAGAAGGCATCTGAAAGCAACAAAACTCAATTCCTTCCTCCCCCAATTTAAGGGAGAAAAAAGGGCCATCCTTCAACATTAAAAAATGCTTTTGCTTCCTGGTTCAGAACATTTTATGATTAGGTTTTTAAAAATATGAAAAACAGGGCTAATATTGAAAACCATTACAAACATTTAAATTGGCTGAGAAGTACCTTAATATGAGTCACTGGTAGACCAGACAAGCCAATCTGCATTTAAATACTGTCTTATTTTCTGAAGCTTCTCTGCATAATACCACAGGGTAAGAAGGGGAGTTTAACTAGAAGATAAAAATTACTTTAAAAGGCTGTCTATGTGAAATTCGCAATTCTGCTATAGTTAATTGATTTTAATGTTTGATAGGGTGGTTGTGCAATGTAAGATTTAAGCTTACATGCTCACTACAAGCTACATTCTTTTGACTCAGCTTACAAATATATATAAACTAAATCAAAGACAGTACATCTGTCAAAACTGATAAGTCTGTATTCAGCAAATCAAAAACAAAAATTGCTGGTAAGGATTTGAAGGTGTTAATTATTGTATTCAGATTTAAGGCTTCAAATTATTTTTTTCTTTGAATCTCTCAGATTTAATCAGTGGTCTGTTACCTGATTAAATAATGTTTGTATAACGCTTTCAATGTCTGAAGAGCTATATGAACACTAAGTACTATTCTCCCAAAATTAAAGAAGAGATACAGTCAATATCCACTAAAATAGCCTCTCAAGTGACTGAAGAATCCCTTAACTCTCAGAGGAAACAACACAAAAAGCAGCATTGCTTAAGTATGCAAATAAATAATTAAGATAGTAAAGACACCATGGCTGTTAATCCTTTAAGCACAAAAGAAGTAAACTCCTAATTGGCTCTAATGACACGCTTGCTGCTTAGTTTAGCAAGGTGTTTTATTCAGCAATGTCCTGGGCCAAAGGGCCAGACACACAGTTCAGAAAGATATTCTGGCCCCCTTCAGTATTTATTGCCTATCCTACCAGATCTCCACCTTAGGCAACCATGTGTGATTATGCACTATGGAGCCAGCACAGCAACTTGCTGGTTAACGGTCTATAAATCAATCAGAGCATCCAGAAGCAGATGTCACTGGTTTCTGCTTTGCAAAAAAAACACTATAGATGGCACAGATGCTTGAACAATCACAGAAGGGAAAAATGGGGGGAAGGGGGCAGAAATACAAAAATGACTGATTTCCACACTACTGAACTTACATTTTCCAGGAGGGAAACTAAAGCTTAGATTTTATGACAACAGCCAAAAAATGCCCCCAGACTGTTAACAACCACATATTTTTCAGTCAACTGTGTTTTCAAAGGCTAGCAGTATGACTCAGTAAAATAATGAGAAGCTACTCAAATTCAATAAGGTTTTACAGTCGTGCTGATGAAAAATAAACCCAGTGAACATCTTTTTATAAAGAAAAGCAAGTGACGAACACATTACAAATTCCTGACACCTGCACTCTGAAGGATGTTCTCTTATATTTTTATACTTTGCTAATATTAGGAGTTATAACGTCATATACGGAACTTAATATTGTCCTAGTCCTACAATAATAGGGACACAGTGTTTGCCATATTGGGTCAAACTGTTAGGTCTCTCTAGGCTAGTACTCTGCCCACCAGCAGTAGCCTATACCTGACGACTCCCAAGAATCCTAGAAAAAATAAAATAAACAAATCCTAACCCATAATGCACCTAATCCTTTCAGATTTCCACAGGCCTTCAGTCTGTGCTCTGAATCATAAGATTAGATAAATCTGTTTGTTCTAGGTTGCACAGCTAGCTGCACAGTTTAACAACAATCATAAAATAATCCAGCCTCAATATTTGTCTCGATGATCTCTTGTGGCAGAAAATGCCACAGATTAACATAATTCTGATAAATAAATTTGTATTAGTATGGGGAATGAACCTCCAAGAGGCTCTCGCATAAGCCAGTTGGAACAGGTTATCGTACTATGCAGAGGCTCATATCAGTCAGAACTCAGATACTGACTGAAGTCATACTCCTTAGCTTGGAGTGATTACTGAGCACCACAATTAGTACTGCCTTTAATTTCACTCAATGCTTTTCTTATGCAATAGGGTAAGAGATAGGGAGCAATTCATTTTTAAAATGCCCTCAGCTAAATCCCCATTTATAGTTTTTCTTTATTATCTGTTATCTCTGTTAGTATAGCCTGAAAATCGCACTATTCACCAATTTTAACCATTTTCATCCATCTTGCCTGGTCCTGTTTAGTTTCTGCTATCATTTCTTTAAGGAAAAACAAAAATTGGACACAGTAGTCCAAATGAATGAGTCATTTTTAATATATCTGTGACAGTTTCCCCCGGGGTGCCACCTGGAACCAGGGTACCACTGAGGCCCCCGATCTGCCAGCCTGGGCTCCCTCTCACACTGTGCTGCTGTGGCAAGTTGCTAAACTCTCCAAGCTTGCTCTTTCAATCAGCATACACACAGGTAAGGACACACCCAGCTGTAGCTGAACACACAGAATGAGATTAATTCTGCGTAGGAAGGCTTAGCTAAGAAACTGCCCAGTTACTCAAGTGCACCCCCCCTTTGAAGGGTAAACACAAAATTATACCATCTTGCACTGCACAGGGAACTATACAGTGTAAACTCATGAAATTTTCACCCTCCTTCAATGTGGAGAGGAATATACACAGCTTTCTACTCCAAGTAATGACTCCCTCACACACTTTTTTTTACACAAAGCAAAAATAAATTAACTACAAAAAGATAGATTTTAAGTGATTATAAGGGACAGCAAACAGATCAAAGCAAATTACCTAGCAAATCAAACAAAAATGCAATCTAAGCTTAATATACTAAAGAAATTGGATACGGGTAGCAAATTCTCATCTTAACTGTTAGCTAAGGCAGTTTGTGGAGATTCTTCAAGGCCAGCCGCACTTGCTTGCAGCTTAATACCCCAGGTATTCCTTTCACAGGCTAGAAATCCCTCTATCCTGAGTTCAGTCCTTGCTTCTCAGGTGTTTCCAAAAGTCTCCTTTGGGCAGAAAGTCAGTAAAGAACCACAATGATGTCACTCCCCTGCCCTAAATAGCTTTTGCATATGGCAGGAACCCTTTGTCTCCAACTTTAGTTCCCATGTCTTTCAGTTGAAAAACAGTTGTATTCTATGAGTCCAGCACCAGGTGACTTGGTCACATGCCCCTGTAGGGACAGGGTAGCCATGAGGCTGTTTGTAGCATGCTCAGCAAGGCTCCCCAATGAGAGATTAGCATCTTCAAAGACCTATTGTTCTCCCTAATGGCTCTTCCCAGCGAGCCATCTAGACTGATTGCATTCTGTCTAGTGGGCGTTCCTTAGTTGTAAACACATTTGTAATAGATGCATAGACAATATTCCTAACTTCAGATACCAAAATGATACATGCATACAAACAAGATAATCATATTCAGTAAATCATAACCTTTTCAATATCTTACATGTCCTATCTTGCATAAAATATCAGTTATGCCATAGTAATATAATAATATTACTATAAAGAATATGGGGCATAATGCCACAGTATCATTTTCATATTTTCTCTATTATTTTCCATCCTTTTTTCATGCATCCAAGCATCCTAATTTATTTTGAACTCATGCTGCTGGATATAGTTAATGCAATGTTAAAATCAAGCGGATATATTTTCACTGTAGTAGACGATGACCATGTGAGCCTTACAGTTATACTATAGCTATCTTAGGTAGTGGCTGGTGTGCATTTAGCGTCCAATGGATGTTGATGCAGTACACTGATGCCACTATTGAAAAGCTATATTGAATTAGCTGCAGCCAGGCAAAGACCAATTTATGAATGGAGGTATGGTTTTTGAAAGTATAGGGCCAGATTGGTCCCAGCATTAGCACAGGTGAGTGTGTGTAAGGAAACTTCCTACCCATCTTTATTGCACTCAGGAAAGGGCTGGGACTTCTCCTTCCATATACTGCATCTCAATGTATACTGCACTATACAGAATAAATCTATTATAGATACTTATTAGGCACCTATCACCATGGCCTTTAGGTACTGTCCTGATTTATTAAATGGTGTGCTAGCTATGAAAATAAGTGAAAATGTAGTGCATGGAAGGGTGGTGGGATTGGTGAACATAGGAGATGTTAAGAGGTGGCTTCTGAGCACACAGAATGTTTATCAGAGTGAGCCCAGTCTCTGGCCTTACTGCTTTCTTTCAAGCATCACATAACTGAACCCCACTTCTCTCCCATGCTCCACTACATGGTCAGATCATGCCTCACAAGTTTAGGATAATCCTCTAGACACTATTTTAATGATTAAGGGCCAGATTTTGTAACTCATCTTCATATTAAGTAGTCCTACTGATATATTTGTGGGGGAGGGGGGGAGAGAAGACATGGGAGTTAGAAATAGGAGTTAGAATGGGATCACTCAAGCAGCGTAAACCACAGATGCCATTGGCATTCCTTTAAAAAATAGTAAACGTGTTCCTAGATTTTGCCAATTTTTCTACTTTAAAATCAACATTGAAAGTGTATGTGTCTCTCTTCTCCTGATATTTGCATTAAACCTCCTATTTTTCATTCTTGTTCTAATTACCCAATAGCACTTTTAACATTTGTGCTCTTTGCGAGAACCAGATGTTCTAAGGTCAGAATCCAATGCCACCGACTGCTCTGTGACTAGAACTACTCCATTTCAGAGAGCCGAAAGGTCAGAATACAAGCCCTGGTGTACCATTTGCTCTCAAAACATTTATATTTGAAAGACTTTATTTTTTTTAAATCTAATTTCAGACAGAGCAACAGCAACTTCCTGCCTTTTACCAAAACCGAAATCAGTATTTTAAAAATTCTGTCATCCTTGTTCACTGCCTTTTGAAGACATGCAAACCAAGAGGGAGCAGTTTGGCAACTATTCTGAAAGCCCTGAAATACTCTGTGAGAACCTGAATGTAACAGAAATTCCCTAAGCAGTCCAAGCTAGAGAAATGGAAGATTTTAGTGGTCACACCATGTGTTTTAAACGTAATAAATATGCACTAGTATCTATTTCTAATTATACATCTAACATTTGTGTATTTTGCACTTCCAAGTGTGTCTGTTGCACACAATGTTGGTCAATTTCCTTGATTTCAGTGAAGGTTTTAGGTGCCCAAGTAGCATAGGACAGACTCATAACTGTATTCTATAATGTAACAAGATTATTGATATGATTTCTGATATGACCAAGAATCTGTCTTAATGCCTAGATTCAAATAAAATGAGTGACTACATATTTTTGTGCTTTTCTGATATAAACACAACCAGAAAGAGAAAGAGAGAAAGAGAGAGAGAATATGCATGATGGGGTGGTTTGATATAAAGGTTTTTTATCTGCATGAAATTGAGATGGCTGCATTCCACGCAAGAGACAACGCCAACAATGAGTTATGTAGGTCATCTGTTTTATGGTTCTGTACTGCTGTCCCTCACCGCAGTTTCTGAGCACCTGGCATTAAAATAGATTGGCAATAGTGAGGTCCCTAGTGAACTGTATAAAGTCTTTGGCTCTTCTCCTTTTGCAGGTTATACCCAAACAATTGCCAATAAAAGCTTTATACATAACTGTGAAAGCATTGCTCCTGGGTGCATGACAAACCACTGCTGGGTCCCTGGGCAGGTGCACAAGACAAAGATTTTTAGTTGGATGTCACCCCTTTCAGGCAGGGCATTGCCTGCAGCAGTCTTACTCACCAACAAGCAAGTCATTGGTAGCAAATCAAACTGTCTCCACATCAGGCCAACCTTCCTCAGGGAAGCTTTGGCAGGCAGCAGTCTCTAGTCAGTTCCTGGCACCAGCCAAGTTTCTCTCTCGAGAGAGAGAGATGAAAGTCTATTCTCCCTCCTGGAGGTCTGCTTGGGCCAAATTTTTTTAAGCCTGATCGAACCCCAAGAGGGTTGAGTTGTTTCTGGACTCAACTTGGACCCTTTCTCCTGCACCTGAGTCAGTGCCAACATCCTCATATCCTACCTGTGGGGTTGACACAGCAGTGCCTGCGTGTGCCGCCAGCTGCGTTCCTCATTCCTGCCAGTTGCTGCCCCTGGCTGTGCTGTGGAGTAAAAGGTGCTGCGGCTGCTTGGGACACTCAAGCCGCAGCGCACACAGCATAGTGAGGTGGTGGCAGCTGGCAAGAACCAGGCACACAGCTACCATGGCACTGACAACAGGCAGGAGAAGGTCATCAGAACCCACTCGGGCCCAACAGGGCCAGACTTTTTTCTGACTGAATCCAACACTTGTAGCTGGGTCCTACCATGCTTGAGTCAGGTTGCAGGGCTGTATTTTCTCTGAGCGCACGTCCAGACTAACCCGCGGCATCGGCGGGTTAAAATCGATTGCTCGGGGATCGATATATCGCATCTAGTCTGGACGCGATGTATCGATCCCCGAGCGCGCTTACATCGATTCCGGAACTCCATCAACCCGAACGGAGTTCCGGAATCGACACGGAGAGCCGCGGACATCGATGCCGCGCCGTCCAGACGGGTGAGTACCTCGATTTTAGAAATTCGACTTCAGCTACGTTATTCCCGTAGCTGAAGTTGCGTATCTAAAATCGATTTTAATACCTAGTCTGGACGTGGCCTCAGCCAGCTCCCAGCTGAGCTGGGCTCTCCTTTTTTAATTCCTCCCTCCAAGCCTGACATCTATTGTAAGTGTAATAGGATGGGGCTGACTGAGCCCAAAGCAGCTCACTCACCCTTTCCTGGTCAGAGTGAGATTTGTATACCCCATCATACCACCACACCATCCTGAATTCTTTATTCCGTACATTGTACAGAAAGGCTTTAGAAGAGTTTGAGAGCATTTTCCAAAAGTTTTATTGGGACTGTGTTTTGAATTCCTTCACCAACAGACAGGCATGCAAGGGTTTCAATGGAAGCTAACCAAAATCTGCGCGTATTTCATGCTCATGATTCCAACTGTGGAGACCAGTGGGAGAGGAAAATTATGAGCAATAAACACTAAAAATAAAAATATACCCATGATGCTTTTTTCATACACCCTCCCCCCAAGGGCTAGAAGCCAATGTCATATTTCCTGCTGAAAAGCTTGAAATCTGCCCTTTCCCTTTCTAGCCCAAAAAGAAACCTGTCACTCGTCCAAGATAATTTGCTTCTTATATGTTTGTTATGTGTGTTTTGTTTGTTTGTGGGGGAGGGATTGTTTTGTTTTGGGGGTTGTTTTTGTTTTTGTTTGGGGATATAGAACTCCACATTTCGGGGAGAAGAAGAACACCCCTCTCCCTCTCTCTTTCCCTCTCTCCTTGGCAGACAGATCTTTTTTTAATGCCAGCTATCATAAGCTCCTCACAAGTTTGGAATGGCCGAAGTATTCTTGCCAGATATGGTGTGTAAGTGGTGAAAGTATATGATAAATAAATAATACTAACATTAATAATGCAGAGTGCTTCATCAGTAGATCTTAAAGTGTTTCACAAAAGAGGTCACTATAATTATCCCCGTTTTACAGACAGCAAAACTGAGGTAACAGAGAGGTGAAGTAACTTGCTCAAGCTTTATACAGGGCAAAACGGATTTATTTGGGTTTAGACCCCATTGGGAGTTGGGCATCTGAGTGTTAAAGACAAGAACACTTCTGTAAGCTGCTTCCAGTTAAGTCTGCAGCTTCGGGGCAAGTAATTCAGATCCTGGGTCTCTGTTGGAGCAGAAGAGCGTGTTGGGGTCCTGAGCTGGCAGGGAAAGTAGGAGAAAGCATTGGCACATCAGGTGGCAGTTCCCAAGGGGGTTTCTGTGATCTAACTCATCACACACGCAATTTAGTTAGCTCATATTTGGTCTAAAATTGATTTGGAATAATGAATATTGTCCATACACTGTTGTATTTAAAATTTACACATGTAGAGTAATAATGGTATCATACAAATGTGGGCAAGAATTTAGATACCTAAATGCTATTTGCATGCATAATTGTTATGCTGCCATCTCTAAATACACTGTTGTAAATTTGGTAGTTATTCATGCAATTGTTGTGATGTGCCACTATGATGATGTATCATTGCTGACATTATAAGCACGTGTGTATATTTGCCTGGCTTACCTGCAGACTGTGGGCTGTCTCCAATGAAAAACTTGCCTTTATGTCCATGCCAAGCACAAACCTTTTGAGAAAAGTAGGTGAACAACTTCAGTATCTGAGCAGATACTTTGCCTCGCTTTCTTAACATGCCTGGAAATACAATCAAGTTCATCCAACCTGGCCACACATGTCTACATGTGCCCTGGCAGAAGGACCATTTAGAGAGAAATTAAGCACTGATGTGTTTTACAAATTATTTGTTTTAGCAAACTGCAATTTTGCCTTAAACTAAATTAAAACACAACCTAATGAAAATCTAATAAATCTTATTTTCTTCTTCAGTAAAAGGTGAGCCTGACATACATCCTTTCTTTTGTACATAAATCAATCTTGTGTCCAGCTGTGATCTGGGTAGATCCATTCAGACATCTAGCTCTGCTGTCTGAAAAGTTATAAAGTGAAGAAAATCAGACTACATAAATAACAGAACTAGAATCAGGGAAACTGAGGAATTACAGAATATTCAAACTATGTATTGTGAGCGAATCTTTCTTTTTGGTAGGTGGGATAATGCCAACAATCAGTACTTGAATGAAGTAGAGTAGGTACACATATAGAATTGGACGTGGAGGCATTTTGGAGGAGAGGTTTAAGGAGTGCCAGACAAGTGTGGCATCCAAGCATAAGTATGTTTGCAGCTTATTTGCTTTTGCCATGGCGAAACTTAGAGTGGCTTGAAGAAGTCATAATAATATGGTGATTAACATAGGGCTTAATCGTGTGAGGTGCTGAACATCCTCAACTCCAATTTACTTCAATAGGCATTGAGGGTTTTCAGCACTTCAAAGGACCAGACACTCAGTGAAAGGAGACCAATGCAAGAGAAATATAGCTATAAATGCTGCTTCTAGATTGTAAATGAAGGCAGACAGCTGCACTGTCACTCTGCAACGTAACTTTGCATATTAGCAGGTTTAAAAATCTGCATGAGTCAAGGATGAGGACATGGTACATAGTGAGTGCTGAGTTTTGTGAGAACCTTACTCAGAAGATGGTTCTATTTTAATACAAAACTCAAATTTCCTAGTTTTTTTCCTCACACACATTCTGCCCCACATCTTTATCCCTCTTATAAAGTAAACAATATACAAAAGCATCAGAGAACAGGGCCTCGAGCTGCAAAGATATATGTCACTCAGAGCAAAGAAAGTTAGAGAGGATTTTTAAAATAAATTTCATAGCAACAAACTTATCGGGGAGCAATTTTATTACATCAGTTTTGAGGCATTATTGTAATCTAATTTCAGGTTTACAGAAGAGTAGGCCTTTTCATTTCAAGAGGCACTCAGATCTTGGAAATCAAATTAAGTCATGCTCGTTTGGCAAGCTTACCAAAGTCTCCTTAGGAAAAAAACAAAAATAACTGAATATTTGACTAAGTCCTATTTGATGCCTCAGCTTTACTCACTAACAACATGAATCAGCTACCTCTTCCTTGCAGGAATTTTGTACAAAACACGTTTCAAGCAAAAAAGAAAATAACTTAATAGCAGGTAGACTTAGCAAATGAACTGAACCCCAGAACCAAACCCATCTGCATTTTTCAAGGGGAACAGAAGGTTCAGAATCTTAACTCAGATCCGGATCTGATTTACGTGATATCTAGAGAAGTACTGATCTGAAGAATCTGGCTGAAGGCTTCAGTACTTCTCTAGATATCACATAAAAAGGGCTTGCTATCTGTAAAGAAATAATGATCCTATGCCTTGAATTCTGTTTACATCTGACATTTCATGGTGGCATAACCGTGGGGGTCCTGACCCAAAAGCGGACAGAAGGGGGATGCAAAGCTATTGTTAAGAGGTCGTGGGATTGCCACCATCACTTCTGTGCTGCCTTCAGAGCTGGGCTTCCTTCAGCTGGGGGAGATACCCGGAGGTGGGTCTGATTTCCCCTTCTCCCCCAACAGCAGCCATGCAGGGGAAGAGGAAGTCTTGCCACTCCCCAGCCTAGCACCTGGTAAATGGTATAAGCAACCGGCTGGGGCACTTTCAACCCTGCCCTTTCCCCCCTCCCCTCCAATAGTTAGATTTCATGGAGAAGGTCTGATTTCACAGTCCGGGACGTGTTTTTCATGGCTGTGAATTCAATAGGGCCTTAATTTTAAATCTATGTTGACAGCTTGTTCAGAATTAGCCCGTAGAAGAGATTTCCTCATCTAAAATGTTACATATTGAATCACATAGTTTAAACACTGTGAGAAGGAATGGTTTAATAGGTTAATGCCATGTCTATACTAGGAGCGCTTGACTAGTATAGGAATACCAGTATGCTACACCAGCAAGCATCCTAGTGTGAACACAACCATCAGCAAAGTTTTTCTACAATACAGTACAATAAAACCACCCCCCATGAGCAAAACAAGCTCTACCCATAAAAGCACAGTTCTGCCTGTATAGCTGCAACTAGACTAGAGATTTCAGCTGGCATAGCTACATTGGTCAAGGGCTACAGCTCTTCACACCCTGATCAACACAGCTGTGATGTCGGAAGTCTCAGATTTGAAATTCCTAGAATCCATGAAGCTAATGTTCAAATTCCAGCAAGCTCCACCCAGACTCTTTACCTTCCAAGGCAGATAAAGTGAGACCTGGTTTACATGTAAAAATTAGATTGACCTAGCTTGGGGTGGGCAAACTTTTTGATCCGAGGGCCACATCTGAGTATGGAAATTGTATGGTGGGCCATGAATGCTCAGTTCCCGGCCACTGGGAGCTGTGAGGGCAGTGTGTGGAACCCTCTGTCTGCCTCTATACATAGGAGTCAGAGGGGGGACATGCCGCTGCTGCCGGGGGCCACACAGAACCATGGCACGTGCGGAGCAGAGCAAGCCCCAGACCTGCTCCCTGTCTGGAGTTTGCAGGCCAGCTTAAAACGTCTGAAGAGCCAGATGCGGCCCCCAGGCTATAGCTTGCCTACCCCTCACCTAGCTACATCGCTAAGGGCTGTGAAAGATTTCATGTCCTGAGCACTGGAATTGGGCTGACCTAATCCCCAGTGTAGATGTGGCTATGTCAACAGAAAAATGCTTGCTACCACCTTTTGGAGAGATGGATTAACTACGTCAATGGAAAAACCTCTTCCATTGGTGTAAAAAGCATCTATACTACACTACTACAAAAGGCACAGCTGTAGCTGCAGTCCCAGCCCCATACGTGGACTGCTGTAGTGGCTGCAGTATAGGCGTGCTCTCAGTTCCTTGCAGTTTAACAACATAATGGCTTTTGAATGAAACTTTTAAACTAACAGCAACAAAGGGAAAATGCAGTGGCTTCTCCACATGGACAATAAGGATCCCATTGTATTTTTCATCAGCAAAGGTTTCTACCTTGGTGTCCTGAACCAAACTTCCCCTCCTACATCATTGTGCAGCATGGTCTCTGAAAGTTGGCTACTGTTTGCTACCAGAAAGGTGGCTTTCTTCCTTCCACTGGTGATATATGACTAGAAGCACAGTTGTGCTCCTTATCTGAGGGAGTATAACGGGCAATGGAAGCCTCTTCTATACAAAAAACCTTTCTCACCACCACAGGAAATATACTTCTCTTAGCTCTTCCCTTGAGCAACAGGCAAGAGCACTGCTAACATTCCTCCCTGTGTTCCACAGCTCCGAAGGGTTTGATCTGCTGGCTTGGGAGCACAGTCAGCACCCATGGCCCCTATCATGCACAGAACCAAGTAGCTAGCTCCTTTTTGGAACACTTTAGCATGCATTAAAACCTGTCCTGAGTCATCTTGTATGTGAGCAGTAACCTCCGCTTCCTTACTTCCTTTTTGTGGAGGTTGGCTTAAATATCATGTTTTTGGTTTTTTTAAACAATAATAATACATTTGGGATTATTTTTATTTGGCCTTCTGCTTTTTGAACCTTTATAGGACACTCAGGTCAAGTTTTCTTTTGCAACCAAAAGGGCTAGAGACTTAGGGCTTGTCTACATGATCAGTGAGTGCACAGCACGCAAGGGTGTAAATCTACAGTGCTTTAGTGTGCTGAGCACCACCTAGCCCCATGGACCCTGCTACTGTGCCTTCAAAGCAGATCTACATAGTTATTTAGTGCATGACAAGCGAGTGTGTGTTCTCCAGTTGAAACTGCAAGGAAATCTTAAGTTTGTTGCACACCAAGTCTCCGTGTGGACATGCCCTTTCTTTAAAAATAAATTAAAACTTAGCTTCTCACAACTGACTCTAGGAACTAAGGGCTTAAAGAAACCAAAATCTCAAAACTTGCAGTGAAATCATGAGAGTTCACAGCACTTAAATATAATCACTTTTCTCTAATACCATGCCAGCCTGCACTGAGAAGTGAAAAAGATGTAAATAGAAGGCTTGTCAAAGGTTATTTCAATCCCCCCCAAGACCAAATAAAACATGACAGGTACTAAAATACCTCTTCTTAATCGCACGTATGGTCAAAATACCATCAAGCAAACAGGCCACCAGCCATTCCATTACTTAAAAAGTAAAGACTAGGCAGTTCTAGAAGTTCACCTCCCAAAATGACAATTGTGGATTCTATCTACTTTTATCTCAGCAATATCTAATGCCACATTACAAAACAGGAAAACAAATCACAAGGGCCAGATTCTGAGAGGCACTGAGTCACTGCCTCCCACTCCCATTTACTTCACTAGAAGTTAAAGGCATTCAGCATTTCATAGAACTTGGCCCACAGACAGGAGATGGAAATGAAGAAACATAAGCAATGCTAAGAAAATTAATCTTTCTTACTTCCTCCTTCCATCCCTCCTTCCCTCTCTACACCTGTTAAACCAAACAATGGACAGGTGGCATATTCAGCAGAGGGATTAAAAAGTGGCACGCATTCAGCAGTATGTTGCTGGAACAGACAGACATAATTCATCTTATATTTGCTAGTTAGCAAACCAGCCGGCAGCCATATTTTTAGATGGTCCGGTACATTATTTCAGATGGAGCAGTTCACCCACTGCAAATAAGTATCTGACAATTCTGGTCATCCTCACTGCAGGAAATGTTAAATTTGAGAAGCAGATGTATAATCTGGGATCTGTTCCAAGATTCATTTTATTTTATTTGTTTAAGAAAGGCACCCAACAATGGTGACACTAGATAGCATTTTCCTGCTTATTACAATGTCATCATTCAACACTGAAGATATTTGGCCAAAATAAAAGTTTTTATGAGCTTACTCTGGGGATGAATGTGCCACTGCATCTCCAAGGAGATAATAGAGGAGGTATCTGAGCCTCTAGCTATTATCTTTGGGAAATCATGGGAGACAGGGGAGATTCCAGAAGACTGGAAAAGGGCAAATATAGTGCCCATCTATAAAAACGGAAATAAAAACAACCCAGGAAACTACAGACCAGTTAGTTTAACTTCTGTGCCAGGGAAGATAATGAAGCAAGTAATTAAAGAAATCATCTGCAAACACTTGGAAGGTGGTAAGGTGATAGGGAACAGCCAGCATGGATTTGTAAAGAACAAATCGTGTCAAACTAATCTGATAGCAAGCATTCTTTGAAAGGATAACGAGCCTTGTGGATAAGGGAGAAGCGGTGGATGTGATACACCTAGACTTTAGTAAGGCATTTGATATGGTCTCGCATGATATTCTTATAGATAAACTAGGAAAGTACAATTTAGATGGGGCTACTATAAGGTGGGTGCATAACTGGCTGCATAACCGTACTCAGAGAGTAGCTATTAATGGCTCCCAATCCTGATGGAAAGGTATAACAAGTGGGGTTCCGCAGGGGTCTGTTTTGGGATCGGCTCTGTTCAATATCTTCATCAACGATTTAGATGTTGGCATAGAAAGTACGCTTATTAAGTTTGTGGATGATACCAAACTGGGAGGGATTGCAACTGCTTTGGAGGACAGGGTCAAAATTCAAAATGATCTGAACAAATTGGAGAAATGGTCTGAGGTAAACAGGATGAAGTTCAATAAAGATAAATGCAAAGTGCTCTACTTAGGAAGGAACAATCAGTTTCACACATACAGAATGGGAGGAGACTGTCTAGGAAGGAGTATGGCAGAAAGAGATCTAGGGGTCATAGTGGACCACAAGCTAAATATGAGTCAACAGTGTGATACTGTTGCAAAAAAAGCAAACGTGATTCTGGGATGCATTAACAGGTGTGTTGTAAACACGACACGAGAAGTCATTCTTCCGCTCTTCTCTGCGCTGGTTAGGCCTCAACTGGAGTATTGTGTCCAGTTCTGGGCACCGCATTTCAAGAAAGATGTGGAGAAATTGGAGAGGGTCCAGAGAAGAGCAACAAGAATGATTAAAGGTCTTGACAACATGACCTATGAAGGAAGGCTGAAGGAATTGGGTTTGTTTAGTTTGGAAAAGAGAAGACTGAGAGGGGACCTAATAGCAGTTTTCAGGTATCTAAAAGGGTGTCATCAGGAGGAGGGAGAAAACTTGTTCACCTTAGCCTCCAATGATAGAACAAGAAGCAATGGTCTTAAACTGCAGCAAGGGAAATTTAGGTTGGACATTAGGAAAAAGTTCCTAACTGTCAGGGTGGTTAAACACTGGAATAGATTGCCTAGGGAAGTTGTGGAATCTCCATCTCTGGAGATATTTAAGAGTAGGTTAGATAAATGTCTATTAGGGATGGTCTAGACAGTATTTGGTCCTGCCATGAGGGCAGGGGACTGGACTCGATGACCTCTCGAGGTCCCTTCCAGTCCTAGAGTCTGAGTCTATGAGTCTGAGTCTATGAGTCTAAGTACATACTATAGAGAGGTCAAATGAGATGGAGAAGAGCAGGTTTTGTCAGCACTGATTTTTTCTTGACAGTGGCCTGAATCTTTGGTATTCATACCACCTCATGGCCCATGGGCCTGTGTATTGTGGTCCTCTGAAATACCAAGAAAAATTTTCTCCTGACTGCAACACATGTATTTTGCCAAGGCACCTTGTGCTCCCAGCCTATCAGTGTCATAAACCAGAGAAACTGATCTGATAACTCAACAGCTCTACCCAGGAGCAGAAAGCCACGAAGCCTCCTAAAACCATCAATCTTTCCCCAACAGAAACCCTCACCACATAGGATAACATAAACCATGTGGAATCTCTTGCCTATACCACCATGCTGATTATAACTAAGGTAAACAGATAAGAATAATAAGGCAGAAAACAAGAGATCTGCAGGCCCTGGCCTATAAGAATTAGCTTAAGTGCTTACTATAAGAATAAGGCTTTACAGTCTTAGCAGGAGTAAGCTGCTTAATGAAGTTAGCATATGTAAGTAAACTAACAGTGACTCTAAGTCACAAGATGGCATAAGACTTTTGCTTGTTTTGCAATAATCACAAGTTATTAAGCATACACTGCTGACAGGTAACCGCTAAAAGGCAGTTTGTTCCAACTTAGAGTATTTTTGGAGGAAAACATCAGCAGATGTCTAACCTCAGGTAGCTATCGTAACTAACTGACATACATGCAAAAAAGGTTAAATTAATTAATATACTAACCTATTGGATAAGGACACCCCAATATTATGAGGGTTAGGAAGTTAAGATAGGAAGGAGGGAGGAGTCACTCATGCATATGCATGATCGATACCAATGCCTATAAAACATTCAGCCATGGGTCAAGCTGTAGGAGCTATTTATTGGCATGCCAGAGTCACACTAGGATTTGTCTCAACTCTTTGAGATTCTCCTAAGGACAGAGTGAATATACAAGTGTAATGGTTCAGGACATTACTACAGGATTGCAGTACTTCACTTTGCTTGTTTGGATTGTTTTACCTATAGGACTAATGACAGTGAAGATAAAAATTTTGCAATTACAAAAGGCCTTGCCAGAGTGTGAGTGGTGTTGTCACTGCTGTGCCCATCGGGGCTCTTAAGTAAATAATAAATCCGAGAATACTGGGCATGATCTTGGCACAAGAAGCTGCCAAATTTCAGAGTGCTAACGAGCAATCCTAAATAATCAGAATTTATTAACAGCTCTCCCAATTCTGTCCCAAGAGAAAGAGACCACATTTGTTTGCATTCCTTCACCACAGTAGAGCCCGGGGAACAGAAAGAAAACAGACGCCAAATGAGGAACCAAAGAAAGAGAGGAGATATACAACACGTGTAGCACTGGACTGTGACATAAGCAGGAAGACATACTAGAATGGAGTGACAATGGACAAGAAAAGTGAATATATTTGTGGAAGTAAAGTATGAGACCAGAAGTTGAAGGAAATGCAAGAAGGAGGGACTGTCAAAGGGGACAGACTAAAAGAGAAATGAGGTTAAATGGAATTTTAAAATAAGTGAATTAAGGAAAGATGAATGGAGGAAAAGACCAAAAAACACAGGGAAGAGGGAGGTGGAAGGAAAAAATGCAACAAAGAGGAAAAAAGAGGGAGGGAAATGGAAAAAGAATAAGGAAAGGACACTGAAAACAGGGAAAATTACACCAATATAAAACAATAAGAAAAAACTAAATGGGCTGAAGGACAGGAAAACAGGAAATGAAGGAATAATTATGTTTAATATTTATATTATAGCCAGTGATAATTGGCAGCTAAAGTTAAGGCAGCCAAATATATTCATTGTAAGACTCCGTATGCAGGCTCCCTAACTTCTCCTCTCAGAATGAGTAATTTCCAGATCTGGGCTCTGCATGAGGGTAGATTTTTCTTTTCTAACCAAAAGCAACAAAAGTTTGAACAAAGACAGTTTAGCTGTTTTGAGAACAAAGAAGAGAAGAACACACCACAGTTTTCCAAGTGTGCTACCAAGTTTGATTTATTTAAAAAAAAAAGAAAAAAGAAAAAAAAACAGCATTAGCTCTAGTGCCGAATTTGGCAGAGAAGAAAGTTAAAATCTGGCAGAGAAATATCCCTTAATGATCTCAGATGCCTTTCATCTGGAGAAAATCACTTCTGACGGATCACATCTCAGCTGGCTGTGCCAGACGTGGAAAGACCAGGCAGTCCCCAAAAGAGAGGTTGTAACAGAAATAATATGTGGTGGGAGAAGACTGATTTACCAATCTTTTACTACTGTTCCAAAAAGAATCTGGTTGCATTCAAGAGATGGATGAATGTTCCAGACCGATCTTATTTTCCCCAAGCTTTGTACAGATAACAGATCCCTAACTGGGGCTGATGAGTAGAAAATCCTGAAGAGCCTGTGAAAGTGAAGCCCAGTTAGCAAATGACCGATTCACATTCACTTGTGTTTTTACATTCTTTCATTTTTTGGGCTGAGCTTTATTAACAAACTAAATAATATGCTAGCAGAGGGGCTGGGGCCAATGAGACTTCATTAAGATACAGCTGACAAAGAAAACAAGGGCAATAATGTTACCATAGAAGTTGAAATAAACCAAGTAGCCAGGCTATGCAATGGAAGTACTTCAGCTCAATTAAATGAAATTACTGTAGAACCTGCCTAAACCAAGCTTGCAAATGAGTGCTTACTACAATTTGAAAATTGTCACATCAGTGCAGCAGGCTGAAAATTATATACTGAATAAAAAAAATCTTGTCTAGTGGCAAGGAAGATGGAGGGTGAAGGAGTGTAAGGCGCCAAGCCACATGCTAAAATATTCAGCTCACATAAGGACAGAAAGGCTTGCCAAGCCCAGAAGCCTTGAGACTGGATCGGGGGTGTGGAGGGGGGAGGGACTAAAGTCTCTTTTTAAGCTTTGTTTGCATTTTAATTACTTTATTTTCTTTCTGTACTTATCCCCTCCCTCAGGCTGCTGACTAGATGGAGACTTTAAGAGAAAAAAGCCCCTTTTCATACGTCTATCATGCACAAAGCCGAAAAAGAACAACTGCTCTTCAAAATAATTGAAAAATAAATATTTCTAGATGACATATTTTTATAGGTTTATGTTTTTAATAGGGTTTTGTAGTTATTTTTCTCCCAGACGTCACAGACTTGACATGTTGCTGAAGCTTATTTCACAGAAACAAATTAAGCTTGCTACAGCCATGCTGAGAAATCTCAGTGAGCACCCAAGAGAAATAGCTTTGCAAGATGGTGAAGGCTGGTTTAAATGGCTAGCTAGAACTTTCTAAGACATCAACTACAGAATGGCACACAGGTAGTAATACAGCCAAAACAAAAGGAATCTTGGGCACCAAAATAACACTATTATAATAAAATACTGGGCAAGAGAAAATTCACTATTTTGAGCAAGGTGTGGTCTAGCCTCACTGGCAGACAAAGTTTCTAATCCCAGTAGCAACAGCCTTTGTGATTTTTAGATATACCACTTAATATCTTGGTCTCAGTTTCGTCATCTACAAAATGAGGATAATAATAATATGCCTTGTCCAGAGTTAGAAATGTTAACGTTTGTAGAGGGCTCTGAAAATAAAAATTCCTACCTATTAGCATTATTGATTCATTCTCTTTGTTTGCAAGGTTCCACACAGATTGGACATCTGATGCTCCTCCGCGGGATTATGTGGGAGGTCAGGCTAGCTGACTGTAATGTGTATTTGGCTTTGGCATCTGATCTTAAAAGCTATGAATCTATTAAAAGGTTCTGGGATATTTTGAGCCAAATTATACATTCTGGGAAAAAAGATAATTAAAATGTAAATCCTGAAAGAATTGTTGCTAGTTTAAAAGGTTCTATTCAGAAGAGGACATATTTCTAGCACAGAAACACCTTTCAGTTAAACATGTGGTTCTTTTCTTATTTGTCCTTACTGATTATAGGTAATTTTAGCATACATATCATTCACTTAAAATGAAAAACTTTGAGAAAGGATTATAATGTAATATTTTCTAGTTCGTTTTTCAACAATTTATTTTAAAAAATATCCAGGGTGGTGGTGAAGGAGCACATATCAGATGACCTTGCTAGTACTGATTTGACCACAATATTGTTTTAAGTGTTAATAGCATTTTTAATAGTTCTGCTATTTTTAATTTTCAGATGTGGTCACCTAAATTTCACCTGCAAAATGTGGGCATGCACCACTGTTATCTGCATATTCAAATTATCAAGTGTGCACCTTTAAGTCATCCAGTCAGGAAACAACTATTAGTTACATATTGTAAATAGCACAAATGTCAAATGATATACAGAACTGAAATATTTATCCTGCTTTGGGTTAGGTACATAAGTTATTCTTTATGCTTCTTGACTAGATGACCTATGTAAATAACAAACAAACAAACTGCAAATTTTATAGATGAATGTACAACTTGAAATTAATTTTTAGTGAATGTTAAGTATCTAAAATATACACTTTAAGAGTATTAATACTAGTACAGTTCAAGTACTTGAATGATCACAGAAATCAAATATGAAAGGGTCTTGCATATGAGGGAATCAAAATTTTCTTTCAAAGTCAAATATTCACTCAGCTTTAGTAATATCGCATGACAGTGAATTCCACAGACTCACCACTTATCTTATTACTACCACATCATTTATTTAAAACATTTATTTCAGGAAATCTTTATATTTAACTATTACACTGAGTGGAGAACATGTTCTAGTTTTGTGTTCTTCTAGATTCGAGCACAAATGTTCATTATTTGGAAGAGCAAATTAAGAAGTTAGAAAAGTAGGAACTTCAACAAAAAAAATGACTTGCATGATAAAAACAAAACCAGAAAACTTGGATTATTGAGAATGAATGGCTCTGAGCTGCTAAGTACCACAAGTGATCTCTGAAACTACATAAGATGATTGTATTTGAGATCTTATGAATCTGCACATTGGCTTCATTAATTATTTGTCTTATACTCCATTAAGAGGTTAGGACTAGACATGAGCCAGAGCAATATACTCTGTACTTATTCTCTCTATAGGCAGTGGAAAAATTGTCTCCTCTGCTGAGGGTTTATCATCTGTCAAGTTTCTAGGATGCAGATTTTTTATTTATTATTAATTATTATTATTATTTTGTTCTTGTTAAGTGAAATGGGAATGGCAGGTGAGGGGGGGGGAAGAGAAATTCATATTTAAAAGCATGCATTTTTCTTGGTCAGCTCTTAATACTGGTTTCCTTACCATTAACTTCCAGAATGCTGCCTTTGTTTTCTCAGCTATTTTCAGATGACAAGCCATGTTGTGATAAGCCACATCAGGCTGTGTCAGGAAGGCAGCAAATCCGAAAATCTGAAAGATGCTTTTCCCCACAAATCCATGCTTATTTCAAGCCTTGTGTGGTCTGAAAAAAAGCTTTTGCAATGTCACTGGTCAAAATTAATCTCTGGGACAAATGTGGACAAATATTTTTATTTTTGGCTTCTGTTGAAGAGTTATCTCACCTCTTACTGGCATGAATAATTGCCTCAAAACTGACCTGCAAAGGTAACATAATAGATTCCAGCAACTTGATCCATGTATGCACACAGAAATCTAGCTATGAAACATCCAGTTCAGCATATGGCCTACTACAAAGTGCTACTACCAGCCCCACACTTCTATTATGACCATAACCACTACAACCATCCAGCTCTCCCTGCGAGGTAATGTCTCAGCATGCACCACACTGTAAAGTCACAATCAGCACAGAACTTAGCTAGAGAATGGAATCTATGCAAAGGAATAAGAATGGGGATCAGCATAGATACTTACCTCTCTAGAGCAGAGATTCTCAAACTGTGGTCCATAGACCACTACCAGTCTGCGAGCTCCATTCAGGTGGTCTGTGGATAGTTCCCTTTCAGGTGTGCACCTGGGTGGCCGCACACAAGAGAATGAAGGTCACCCACCTAATTAGTGGAGCCTCACAGGCCTGGCTCCACTAATTAGGTGCTTGGACCCTGAAGAATGTAAGGTGAGGCGGTGGCCCTGAGAAGAATAAGGGGTTGGTGGGAGAGGGCAGTGGGGTGAGAAGAGGAGGTTGGGGGAATTTGGGACATGCAGGGCTGCGACAGCCAAAGAAAGAAGAGACTTTATCCAGCTCCAGGGCTATGGCTGCCAGGGACAGACAGCCCTCCTTCCCAGCCCCAGCTTGGGGGCTACCACAGCAGGGAAGAGAGGCCACATCCATCACATTAGAAAGGTAACATTACTGATATGAAAATATGAGTTGTGTGCTTTTATTTTTAGAACAAAAAAACAATTATTATTGGGGTGGGGGAGGTTTATATACTGCTTTTATCCAAAGCGCTTTACAATACTTAGCTAATGGTACAAACAACATTTGGAAAGATCATTAAGTGGTCTGCCGAGACCCTCAGCAATTTTCAAGTGGTCCGCGGGAAAAAAAGTTTGAGAACCATTGCTCTAGAGAACTAGGGTCACATTGTTATAACAATCTCATAATATAGACAAAAGTAAAATAAACATATTATTTTGTAATGCTGATGGCTACAAAAGATACATCACCAACAAAGAAAGTATTATTTTTTTAATTAAATGGAATCATATGTCATACTGCACAACTTCATACAAATGTAGCTACTTTAAAAGTCTCTGGAAAAAAATAAACCTTACTTAAGATGTTTAGAAGAAATATTAGAACATGTTTTTCTTTAGGAAAATTCTCAACAGATTTATGGGAGGCAGCATTTCCTATTGCCTAGAGTACTGGATTGGGACTCTGGATATCTAGATTTATTCCTCTCCCTCCTACTTGCCTGTTGGGTGACCTTAGGCAATGTGTTGCTCTGTGCCTCTGTTTCCCCATCTGTAAAATGAGGATAATGATATTGACCTTTGTCAAATGCTTTGAGGTCTACGGATGGCAAGCAGTATATAAGAGCTAGGTATTATTATTAGGAAACAAGTCATCATAAGTTGTTTGAGAAAAACATATGTGGCATTACTGACACTCATCCAAAGACTTGGATACAGACCCTGCTGTTCCAAGATAACACTGATGCTAATGCCAGATGTTAAATCATGATTAGGTGTCCCCCAAAAATTAGACTGATTTTAAAATCATGAAATTTAAAAAAATATTAGATTTGGAGTTCTGCCGGCTTTTCCACGTGTAGGGGTCATGTTTACAAGCTTATCTCTGCAATCATGAGGACCAGAAGCTTCCTTTTGTTTTTTAAATAAAAGCAAAGATTCTTGTGCATTCACATAGTTCCAGGGCTTGGACTTTAAAAGAAAAAATTATTGCAAGACTCACAATAAAAAAGTAGGACTTGGTAACACTAAATCTGGGACCCATATGAAGTGGGCAAAGAGTTGCATTGATGGAAATTCTGAGTGGCAGAATGGAAAGACAAGGCAGGATATGAGAGACTGGAGAAGCTATTTATGGCAAGAGGATTAATTGTTGTGTGTTTAAAATGAATTTTATGTTGCTGGAGGGAGAAGGGGCTGATATGCTGCTGGTGCAATGAGTTTTCCTGGCCTCACTAAACTTGTTGGTGATCACCTAAATCCAGTGGAAACCAGAGATCCATGACATTGCAAAAATTTGTTTCTCACTACTCTGCATCCACTTTCTCTCAGCAATAAATGATGTCACTCTCACACACTGATATCTGTATGGAGCTATCACCACCTTATTCCATCTGGACTGACTACCTAGAGGGGCAAGAAATCCACAGGGTAAGAAGAGTATGCAGAAAAAGGGATTAATCTGGTAGTTCCATTGTAGAATTATAGATTGCATTTGTGACTTGTGCTAGACTCTACTAGTCAGGCACACAGCTGCACCCTTTCCATAATCATTTGAGAATGTCCACACAAGATGAAAGATGTTGATGCGCACCAGAAATATGGAGGATCGGAGCAGACTGGTCATGAAGGCCTGGGAAGAATGCCACCCACTGAACCACCAACACCACTTAAAGCAGCAGCCTGCAGATTTCCTTGTTTTCCATCCAATTCTGACCAGGCTCAATCCTACTTAGCTTACAAAATATGGCACAATCACAGCCTGAGGTTGTTTTTTTTTTTTTTTATAAGAAACTAAATACAATGATGTTAGGTTACGGTACTGTTGCCCTGAGCAGCCTTGAACTGTAGTATACAGACTCAGCTAATATTTTTTTCCCTGGAACTTGGGTTTTTCACATGTTGAACTCCACCATGACTCCTTTCCAGTTCACTTCATCCTCCCTAATTTCCCACTCCCTACACACCGCTTTTAGAGTTGCGCATCCCCCAAGAACAGAGCGAAGAAGTAGCCACTCATTCAAAAGATAAAAATATTTAATGAATAGCAGAAAAAGCATATTTGGCTCAAAATAAAGTATATTCTTGACATTTTACAAGTGAAGCAACTAAAAAGTCTAATGTAAAAGATTCATAACTGTCATTTCCTGTATATAACTGAAATTGCTGCATTGTGCTTTTAGGAAATTTTTCATTAGCTATTGGTCCCTTTTCCCCTCCAGCTGCTTCTCAGTCTTCAACTGCTGACATTAGAGTCTTTCAAATCAGACAGTTATCATTCATAGTGAAACTGGGTCAGAAAAGTAAAAAAAAAAAAAATTATTGGGAACAAATGTGACATAACTGATTTTTGTTCTCTCCTTTCCTTAATTACAGTCTATGACAACTCCTCTCTCAGGAAGATTTTGCATATAATGTCATTTTGGCTCATAGCAGTAACATTTTACTATTATCAAGCCTTCCAAAAAATAGTAATTTTTTGTACTAATCACTGCTCGCCGTTCATCTCTGGAAATTGGGGTCCATCTTAGTAGAGTAACAAATAATTTAGGGCTTATCTACCACTGTAGCGCTTAGTGAAGACATTACCTATGCTTACGGGTGAGCTACTCCACCTCCCCAAGAGGCGGTAGCTATGTCAACGGGAGAAGCCCTTGTGTCGATATAGCGCTGTCTACACCGGGGGTTAGGTAGTTATACCAATATAAATTGATAGTGTAGACAATCCTTAGTTTCTTGGTATTAACATATTACTTTTAATTCACAGCAAAGCCACCACAATGCTTTCCATTATTCAGTATGCTTGGTGATTTAATGAAAGATAGAACTACAGTACTACTAGGAAACCTGACATGTCCTCTATAATGGCCTCTCAGGTTATTAAAGCTTACAAGAATTTTAAAAAGTTATGGACTTTTCACCATTAATGCTATTTCTAGAATTTGTATAGAATACTGTAGACAATGAAAAGAAACAGTTTATTTTATTTTTCTAACAGCTCTTTTTCATGCAATTCAGGTTGCAGACAATGCAGGAAAATTTTTAAATCCAGACAAAACCCTCTGTAACTAGGAGTGGAGAGGCTATCTATGATGAAAACTAACTGACATTATGCCTGGATATTCTTAGGCCCTGATCCTGCAAAGACTTCCACATGCGAGCAGTATAATTGCCATTAGTGGAACTAAATATGCTTAACGTATAGTTAGTCTTGCATAACTCTTTGAAGGACCAGGAACTTAGACTTCAAGATCTTTGGAGCAGAGACCTTCTCCTCTGTTTTGTCTATAAGCATCTAGCACGCAGTGGTACTTTATAAATTATTGTTCATTAATCTAGCCAGTTGCACAGCTAGAAAATTAACAGGATAAAAAGTTAATTATTAAGGGATGGGGTTGAGGAGAAAAAGTACAAGTAAATAAGGGACATCTAAATGAAGCTTCAGTTTCAGATCATTTTGAAAACCAAAAGGCAAATACAGATTTTGAACCTCCAGAAAAATTACCTCTGACTTTGCAAAGTTATTTTCCCTTCTTTTCTCTTGAAATGACTTGGGACCCAAATAGGAGATTGTACAATAACTGGTGCATTAATAAGACTCATTATGTCTACCTTTAGGGGATGAAGCTTCTATGTTCCCATTACTTTGCAATATTGTATATAATTGAAGATTATACTGCTATTTTCTGACAAATTTCCAGTTTTTCAAAGTATGAGTCATCTCTGTCTCTTAATTTATACAGGTAAATAGATTATAAACAACAAAAACACCCAAATATTTTTGAGCATACAGTTATAGGTGCATGTTTTGTAACATACGTTAGGTTTAACCTTTATAGCACTGAGGATAAGTTTACTTGTTCATCAGCCCTCCTCAAACCCTCCTCATCAGTCCCCACAGTTGGACAGAATACCTCCCACATCTATCTCACTTGTGTTGAGGGGCCAAGTTTTAGCTTCCAGCTAGTTCTCTTCCTCTTATATGTATTCCTATCTGACCCCCAGTTGCCCACGACTCCCAACTGATCTGGGAGCCAATGGTGGGGAGGTTGTCTCAGACAAATTATAGAGATTGGTAAGTATTTCCAACAGGGGGTGAAGGGAAGGCGACACAGTACTTGGTCCAGGCGAGAATCAACTTCCACCCTGCCTCCCTACTATTGGAAATCCCCTCAAATTACTCCCACTAACGTCCCTTATCTGAATTAAACTCTTAGAAACAGCCAGTCCTTAGATGCTATCTTCTTGGGAACCAGACAGTTTCCTAAGAATTAGGTTTGAGATATTTATATATGAAACTAAAATATAACCATTTCCAACACTGCAGTAGAACTTTATCTGCAGGATGACTTTAACCCAAAGGCAACAAAAACAGAGCTTCCAGTCTCTCTTATGTCAGTGCATCCTGGCAAAAAGAGCTCAATTCCCACCATTAGGGGAAAATATACATTTTCCATTTGTACACTAAACTCTGGGTCTCCTGATTTTGTCTGCAAACTTAAAGTGGCAAATGTGACAAACTGCAGCATTCTGCTACAGAAAGGATTTATCTCCACTAAGAACCACAAGCTGTTTCATATCCTCATATGAATTATGAATGAACAGTCTTTGAACCCAGCTCTCTGTGTGAATGACAAACTCATTTCAAATACTATGACTTCAGTGGTACACTATTAACAGCTTACTGTATACCTGCTATTTCTTGTATCATATCAGAATGAGAAGAATCCTATTGCCCCAAAGTCCGTAACGCAAACTGCTGTTTTACTAAAAACAGATTAGCACCTGCAATATTTAAGATATAACAGTGTCTACAACATATTCCCTGTTGCACTCCTGCCCTCGGAATTCCAGAAGAGGTGTTATGACAATGAAATCAACAGATCTGACAACTTACAGGAGACAGACTGTAACATATTTAATAAGGTCTATGAACTACAATCCTGTGAGTGTGGGAAAAGACTTAAAATCACTTGGACTAAATCATACTAAGGAGAACCCATCATCCACTGGGAACTTTGTTTTGATTGCTAGACTCCTGTTATGTTCCAACATCATTCAAGGTTACTGTGTTTAGGAGCTAATATTTTTGGGGCTAAAAGACTGCAGGAAAACTCATAAAGGGCTGCTATGGAAAACCTGAGTAGTTTTCTATGGACATGGGATTTAATCCATCCCATTTATTGGCCTAACCTGCAACAATCCTCTGATTGGAGAGGCATTTCTCTGGCCAAGGCTCTCCCTCCCTCCTCCCCCGACCCCACTCGACAACTCTTCTTGGGACTCATAGACTCAGACTCATAGACTCTAGGACTGGAAGGGACCTCGAGAGGTCATCGAGTCCAGTCCCCTGCCCTCATGGCAGGACCAAATACTGTCCAATCCATTCCCTTTGCAGTCCAACCAACTGCTTCCCTCCACCCTTCCCAGATGGCTGGGGGTTATTTTTAGTACACTAAATCCTAGTGCTCCTGAACTTTTTATTTATTTACTATAGTTATAAGGCCTCATCACAGGGATATCAATACTAACCCTAAATATGTGTCTATTATAAAGCACTGTGTAGCAACATGGACAGCCTGAAAGAACAGATTGCATAATCTGAGTATACATTTGCTGTAATTTTACCATTTTGGTGCAAATAGATCTGATGGAGGGTGAAAGAGTAAAGTTTAAACAAAACTTCAAGCTCTTGAAAGAAAAATCTGCAATAATTATCCATAGAAGCTCAGTGGAAAATTCTCTTCCATTGATTCTATTAAAAAGTAATTAACATATGTGCAACTGCCAAAAGTTGGCAATTAGCACTGCTGCACAGGAGAGCACTGGCACTTAGTCTAGTTAGTATCCTCTAGGAACCCTATAAAAGACCAACAGTATCTGTCTATCCATCTATCTCAGGTATTAATATGGCCCCAATATCCTAGTATCTGAGTGCTTCACAATTTCGAATGTATTTGTCCTCAAGGCCTCCATGAAGTAGGAAATAGCCAATTTAGAGAGAGGGAGGTGGCCTTAGGATATAGATAATGATGTGTAGTGTTACATTTTTTAAGACTCGTTTTTTTATCTGAGGATGTCACAGGCAGAGTTGTGGGAAACTTTTATAACAAAACCCAAAATCAGGCCAGCCAGGGGCAAATCATCTTCTTTTGGATTTCATAACATACCTGAAATCTAGGACAGATGCACCCCAGGGATTGTGAAGATTTTGGTAAACCACAGCCACTTTTCAAAGCAGCCTACTGCAGGCCAAATTAGAGATTTCAGCTGTGTTTTGCTCTAGAGGTTGGTGGTTTATGCAAACCCAAAGCTACAATGAAACAAAAACTATTTATCATTCAGTTATTCAAAATATAAATGTGATAATTATAGCCTGTAGGTAGATGCACAACAGTTAAAAACCCCATAAGTTAAAATATACAAAACATATCATGTCAAAAAAAAACAACACACACATTCACATGGTGAACTGAAAATGCTGACTTTGGCATAGCTTTTGCCACAGGCACCCTGAAGGTTCACTACTTTTGAATACAGGAGTGACTTCAAATTCCCCCTTAACCATGACTCCCAAATTATGAGTCTTGCTACATGTGAGGCACAGAAAGTCCTGATTTTGTCTTTAAGATACAATATATTTCAGGAGTAACAAACATTTTAGAAATAATGCTGAAGTGGCGGCTTGGTAACGGCTAACACGCTGATACATTATGCTGGAGGCACTATTACCTTTATAGTAAGAAAGAGCAGACAGTACCCAGTAAAAGAGGGAGAGGAATATACAGAGAGAGATGAGTGTAATGGGTATTGTAAAAGCTTCATATCTCTGTGCTTAATTTCCTTTCACTACATAATGCTGATGTGACCTGGAAATTAAATAGAGAGTGTATTGTACCCTTAGTTGATAGACGAGAAATACTTCCTGGTTTTGATATACTTACTTTTTAAACACATTTAATTTTATAATGAATATAAAAAAAGAGCATCTATCCTGGATGCTAGGTAACTTAACATAATTAAAATTACAATACAAAAGATAAAACCAGAAAAGAAAATAACTAACCAGAGATGAGACTCAACCCCAGCCACTGCCCCCACCACGTCCACAAATCACAGTTTGTGTTGTATGCATTCAGCATAAAAGGGCAAACACTGATCCTTTTGAAAGAAACACTTTTTGTATGCAATACATACAGCATGAACAGGATCAGCAATAACTGGGGAATAAATGTTGCTCTTTAGTGGCTGCAGTATCTTTAAATGTGATTCATAATCAAAAGCGAACATTGCAGCAGACAGTGCACCTTGATTAAAAAGCATCACTAAATTGTAATGAAAAGAACGTCTATCCTGCCTTGGCAGAGTAACAAAATAAGATAAAAATATTAAAAACCCAACGTTTACACCAACTGATTTTTTAAAGGTTTCTAGGTCAGAGGAGATGTCTCTCATTTCTCGTAATAAAAACATAATTTAATCCAGATATTTTTAAATTAAGGTTTAAACTCCTTTAAACTATCACTACTGAAAATATTTATTATGTACTGATAAGATCCAGATCCTGCAGTATATTATGACTGGGTGGACACCTGCTGTGTGTGGCCCCAAACGAGCACAGGGCATTGAACGTGCGAAATGCACTGCAGAATGGGGACTAGCAATCAAGGAGAACACTGAAACCAGAGGTTCAAATCTTCAAATAAACTACAATCACAGAGCTGGTAGCATCTTTCCCTTTTACATCTAGGAACGGTATTTATTTTTATTTTAGCTGAAACTGACTGTTGTGATATGTGAAACGGTGAATCAACTGTTAATTGTTTTCAGTTCACGTTTTTCTTTTTCTATGAAGAAACAAAGAAACAAGGTAATGATTGTGTGCTTAATTATATCTGCCTCATTTCATCCATTTTCTTTGTGTCCTAGCAGAACCGATTCACCTTTGTTGGACAATATTCAAATATCACACATACCAAAATGACATTAAAATAACACTTGCTAAGGTTGCAAAGTCAATCACTCAAAAATTCGGAAATACCAGAATCAAGGTAGCCTGGGTAAACTTAATTTACTCCCCTTCTGTGCATGTGTTATGATAGTCTTAAGTTACATGATCACATACTATTGTTTCCATAGAACTACCGCCTCATTCAGTGCACAGCATCAAATGGCGCTCACTTTATGAGCAGCAATTTAATATTTTGTTTTATCCTCATTGTTCAATGTGTGTCTGCAGGCCTTCTTTACTGCATACTATTCAAACCCTGCTTTAAAGAATGATTAATTTCCTCATGGGCTTTCCAGTAGCACTTTTCACTGCATTATCCGAGTGCTTCAAAATATTACTGAATTTATTTTCACAACACTTCTGTGAGGTGAGAGGGTATTATTCCCAATTTTACACCAGGAAATTGAGGCACAAAAAGATTAATTCAAAAAGTACCCATTAATATTGGGTGTCCAACATGAGATACCTAGGCCTTGATTTTTCAGATACCTTATCCTTCTACAGGACTTAATATATTCAAAGCACAGTGCTCATGGACTTCAGCTATGAACGCTCAACACTTCTGCAAATCAGAACCAAGGGTCTCAAGTTGGGGAGCGAGAACACAAGAAATACACAAATAGGGAGTACCTGTGAAAACTCTAAATGACTTATCCATCACTACATATGAACTCTGTAGCAGAGAGAGAGATAGAATCCAGTTCTCCAGGGTAGCATTTAATTGTCTTAAGCACAAGATCATCCTTTCTCTTCTTGCAATCCCCTGTTCCCGGCACTATACGCCTTCCAACTTCTGCAACAAATGAAACAGGGGCCCTACTGACAACAGTCTGCTTCACTATACACAGCCTTGATTCATCCCCAGAGCAGGTCCATTCTGTGCATTCAATGGGGCAGGAGTCCTGCAGAAAAAATTGTATGTGATCATGTAAAGACTGTATCATAGCACATATACACAAGGGAGGCAAATTAAGGTTGCACAGGCAACTTTCATTCTGGCACTTCTTACCTTCTGAGTATACAACTCTGCAATCTTAATAATATTCTTTTAATGTACTTTGTGTGTCATTCCTAAGCTTTTAAAAAAGAAATTGAAACAAACCAAATTCCATCATAGTCACACTTACATGGGTCATCAGCAGGGTGCAAACCTTTAGATGGACCACAGAGACATCCACCACTTGAGCATTTAATTGTGTAACTCAGCGCTTCTCAAAGGCAGTCCACCGCTTGTTCAGGGAAAGCCCCTGGCGGGCTGGGCCGGTTTGTTTACCTGCCACATACGCAAGTTCGGCCGATCACGGCTCCCACTGGCCACGGTTCGCCGCTCCAGGCCAATGGGGGCTGCAGGAAGCGGTGCGGGCCGAGGGATGTGCTGGTCACCCTTCCTGCAGCCCCCATTGCCCTGGAGCAGCGAACCATGGCCAGTGGGAGGCACGATCGGCCAACCTGTGGATGCAGCAGGTAAACAAACTGGCCCAGACCACCAGGGGCTTTCCCTGAATAAGCGGCGGCCCGACTTTGAGAAGCACTGGTGTAACTGACACCAAAGGATGATAATCTACCACTATGTAGAATTGTAAGGAATAGGACACTTTCCCAGTTTATTTCATAGGTATTTGATGAAAACAAAAGAATATGAGACTCAGGATCTTGGCTTCCATTCAAGGCTCTGGAGAGGAGTATGCTCTAGTGGGCACATACTCTCCTTCCCAATCCCTTAAACTTAACTCCTTCTTTTCTGTTCTCACCCCACCCCTGGATTTTCATCCCAGTCCCATTCTCCTCACCTTGCAAGCCCCAGCCTCCACTCCTCAGGTTCTCATCCCAGTCCCCTTGTCCAGACATTCCTCAGTTCTCCCCACCAACCCCCAAGCTTTTGTCCCTGTTCTACTTGCCCAGCCAGTCCCAAATCTCTGACTCTCAACTCCTCATCCAACCTGTATCTGCCCCCAAACCTGGCCTTCTGTTGCCACCCCCAGGCATGCTTTCCCCATTCCCACTAGCTCTCAATTTCAGTCTTGTTCCCCAGACTTCTTGTCAATCTCAGTCACACACACACAGATCCTTGTCCCAATCTCTTTGTCCAGCTAGTCCCAGGTTTGCCCCAGTTCCTCATTATATCTGTCTCCCTCTCCCCACCCTACTGGCTTCCAGTCCCGGTTTCCTTGCACAGCCAGTCCCAGTCTCCCACAGCTCCTCATACAACGTCAGTCACACCCTTACCTACTGGGTCTCAGTTTCCACTGTGGTTCTCAGTCTCTTTGCCCAGATTGCCCCAGTCTCTCCCCTACAGCTCCCTGTCCCTTTACCCAGACAGTCCCAGTATACCTCTTCCCTCCTGCCAACCTCCAGTCCAAGTTTCTGCACCCACCACCGGCTACTGCAGATTCGGATTTTGTCCTCACTGCACTAAAATCAGGCAGGTTCCTCCTCCATGCTGCCTGGGCCTTGGTCTCATCAACAGCACAAGACAGAAAGCCTCCCTGCTCTCAGCTCCAGTACCTGGAGCCAGACTCAGCAGAGCCTGCAGCAACCCAAAGCAACAAGTGCAGAGAGATTCCTGCCCAGCTCTGGGTTGAAGCATGCTCAATGTAGAAGGAATCTTTGGGGAGTTTAGCTACTAAAATCTAAAATGTTGCTACTGAGCATGTGCAAACCACAATTTTTCCAAGGGTTATAATTTGGCCACAAGAAACAGTATGACAAATTTCTGCCTAGAAAGTTAAAGTTTGGCAAAGTTACAAACAACTGAACACAGACTCTTCAAATGGGAAGTGTAAGGCAATTTTAATAAGTGGTGCTACCAGCCTTGCCCATAAAAGATTACATTTGCCTCTGAAATACAATGAAAATCAAATTAGAAAAAAAAAACTCTACTCTTGCAAAGAATTACTCAGTATGGTCTGGTGCCTGTAGCCAATGCTTAGATCAGAATTCCTTTGACAAGGATGGCAGTGCTATAGTAGAAAACCCAGAACTCCTCAAAAACATTCTTCTACTTCATTTACGTAGTAGTGGTATTACAGCATGCAGAAACAAACACGTAATGTTATTCCTTCACTCAGATTGTAGTTTAAATGATCTTTTGTGAGAATCTTCAGCTACCATCTCTCTCATTTTTAATTGTGTTCATTAAAATAACATTTCCCGGGCTTGACAAATTTACTAGACCTCCTACCAAGCAGAGGGCCATATAAAAAGAGAAGAGTGCGCTTTCTGAGAAGGCCTCTGTCAGAAAGGATCCTTGGATTTTTAATTAGAGTGTTGTCACTTGGACAGTGGTTCTCAGCTAGTGGCTTGCAACCAAGGGAATAGGGGTGGGGCACTCATGAGGCATGGAAAACTTTATTCCAATCCAAAGCAAAGAAAATCTCACCCTCACTTACCCTTATCCTTCACGGTCAAGTATTCCCTGTCAACCTCTCGAAACACGCATACAAAGCTCAGAGCTGTTCCCAAGAAACTGGGCATTGCAGCTGGGCAGAGATTCCTGGGAGAATTCCTGCATGTCATTTGCGACCACCTTTGTTCAAACACCAGTATACAGGGGTAAATAAATCAACTAAAACCAAAAATATACCCAGACTCCAGAGGACTGATTTCTCCTCCAATGGGAAGCTGACCGCAGGGCCCGGACGTCTGCTACTGCTCAGTTTCAAAAGAAGGGGCAATAATATATATACTGTTTTGCCTTCAGATTATCATGGCTCATTTTTCTGGTCTAAAACAAAGGTCCTTAAAGAAAAATGTTATTGTAGTGTTGCAAGACTACAATCACTGTACAAGAAACAAGGTAACAATTTAAGTAAACTACCCAAAATGGACACTTAATTACCATATAATGTAGTAATTATTGACAGTTGATTAAGATATAATTGTAGTATATTACCATTTAGGTATCAGACAACTTAGTTATTCATTAATAAGAAACCATGCATATAAGAACAGCATTTCATATTCATAATTCACACAGATAACAGTGGGGCTTCATTCTTCTTAATAAGCGAAATTAAGCTTAAAAAGAGAAAAGAAGAATTCAGGAAATGTATTTTTTTTCCTGTACAAATTGAGTTTGTCTCTAAACAAGTATTTGATTTCAGAAAACGTAGTACCAATAGGATTTCAAATCCGTTATGAGTCCTTACTTATCCCCTTCAAAATCCTACAGGTATAATGACATGCTATTGTCAGTAGTGTAACTATCTGAGGCTACGTCTTCACTACCCGCCGTATCGGCGGGTAGCAATCGATTGCTCGGGGATCAATATATCGCGTCTCATCTAGACGCGATATATCAATCCCAGAACGCACTTATATCGATTCCGGAACTCCACCAACCCAAACGGAGTTGTGGAGTAGACATGGGGAGCTAATTCGATCTTAGATACTTGGACTTCAGCTTCGTTATTCACGTAGCTGAAGTTGTGTATCTGAGATCGATTTCCCCCCATACTGTAGACCAGCCCTGAGAAGCCAGTGGTAGATTATGGACTGAGGAATTAATCTGCCAAAGTACTGATCCCACATCCTCTTCATAATAAACATATTATTAACTGTATTTGATCTTTAAAATGTAAAAGATCAGTCAAGGCTGTCTTCATTTTTCCTGATGATGTCATAAAAGAAACTTGCTTAGAAATGATAGTGTGGGGTTTTCTAATCAGTTTTGACTTCTAGCATTTTGTTTTATGTCCTTTGTTGACTGATGTCTGTTAAATGGTGAAGCTCAGAAATAATTTATATACTTAACCCAGATGCAGCTCTGTGGCAGACTATTAAATCATGGAGAAAATATCCTTGTACATCAGGTACGTTGCTAGAAGTAGTTGGGGAAGATGACAAAACTCCCTTTTAATAACCTTAGGAAACTAGTAGTGTATTTGTTATTCAAGATGCTAGCCAGGTCATCACAGAAATAAATGATAATTCATAGCCTTCATTCTGTATGCTAGAGACAGGTTTTTCATCGTCAACAAATGCTACCCACAATATTTGTAATTCTGTAATAAGTATTCAGATATGATTCACTTATTCACTAGAGATAAGAGAATTAGGAGAAAGAGTTGCTTGATATGAAATGCCATACAGTAGCTACCCTATATCCAAATGCAGTTGGGTTTCTTACTTTTATTTTGATCTTCCATCACTGTCAGACCACCATTCCTAACTGCTCGATAATATTAGTGTTATAAAGCGTGGTATCATAGAATATCAGGGTCAGAAAGGACCTCGGGAGGTTGGAAGGGACCACAAAGTAGGACCAATTCCCAACTAAATCATCCCAGCCAGGGCTTTGTCAAGTCTGAGCTTAAAAACATCTAAGGAAGGAAATTCCACCACCTCCCTAGGTAACCCATTCCAGTGCTTCATCACCCTCCTAGTCAAAAAGTTTTTCCTAATATCCTAAATAATAACCTAAACCTCCCCCACTGCTACTTGTTCTGTCCTCTGCTACCACTGAGAACAGTCTAGATCCATCCTCTTTGGACTCCCCTTTCAGGTAGTTGAAAGCAGCTATCAAATCCCCCCTCATTCTTCTCTTCTGCAGACTAAACAATCCCAGTTCCCTCAGCCTCTCTTCATAGGTCATGTGCTCCAGCCCCCTAATCATTTTTGTTGCCCTCCACTGCACTCTTTCCAGTTTTTCCACATCCTTCTTGTAGTGTGGGGCCCAAAACTGCACACAGTACTCCAGATGAGGCCTCACCAGTGTTGGACAGAGGGCAATGATCACGTCTTTCAATCTGCTGGCAATGCCCCTACTCATACAGCCTAAAATGCCCTTAGCCTTCTTGGCAACAAGGGCACACTGTTGGCTCATATTCAGCCTCTCATCCATTGTAACCCCTAGGTCCTTTTCTGCAGAACTGCTTCCTAGCCATTCGGTCCCTAGTCTGTAACAGGGAATGGGATTCTTCTGTCCTAAGTGGAGGACTTTGCACTTGTCCTTATTGAACCTCATCAGGTTTCTTTTGGCCCAGTCCTCTAATTTGTCTAGGTCCCTCTGTATCCTATCCCTACCCTCCAGCGTATCTACCACTTTTCCCAGTTTAGTATCATCTGCAAAGTTGCTGAGAGTGCAGTCCACGCCATCCTCCAGATCATTAATGAAGATACTGAACAAAACCGGCCCCAGGATCGACCCTTGGGCACTCTGCTTGAAACCAGCTGCCAACTAGACATGGAGCCGTTGATCAGTACCTGTTCAGCCCGATGATCTAGTCAGCTTTCTATCCACCTTATAGTCCATTCATCCAGCCCATACTTCTTTAACTTGCCACCAAGAATACTGTGGGAGACCATATCAAAAACTTTGCTGAAGTCAAGGAATAACACATCCACTGCTTTCCCCTCAACCACAGACCCAGTTTTCTCCTCAAAGAAAGCAATTAGGTTAGTCAGACATGACTTGCCCTTGGTGAATCCATGCGGACTGTTCCTGATCACTTTCCTCTGCTCTAAGTGCTTCAGAATTGATTCCTTGAGGACTTGCTCCATGATTTTTCCAGGGACTGAGGTGAGGCTGACTGGCCTGTAGTTCCCTGGTTCCTCCTCCTTCCCTTTTTTAAAGAGGGGCACTACAATAGCCTTTTTCCAGTCATCCGGAACCTCCCTCAATTGCCATGAGTTTTCAAAGATAATGGCCAATCACATCTGCCAACTTCTTTAGCACTCTCGGATGCAGCGCATCCGGCCCCATGGGCTTGTGTTCATCCAATTTTTCTAAATAGTCTCGAACCACTTCTTTCTCCACAGAGGGCTGGTCATCTTCTCCCCATACTGTGCTGCCCAGTGCAGTAGTCTGGGAGCTGATCTTGTTTGTGACAACAGAGGCAAAAAAATCATTGAGTACATTAGCCTTTTCCACAACCTCTGTCACTAGGTTGCCTCGCCTCCCTCATTCAGTAAGGGGCCTACACTTTACTTGATTTTCCTTGACTTTCTTCTTGTTGCTAACATACCTGAAGAAACTCTTCTTGTTACTCTTAACATCTCTTGCTGGTTGCAATTCCAAGTGTGATTTGGCCTTCCTGATTTCACTCCTGCATGCCTGAGCAATATTTTTATACTCCTCCCTGATCATTTGTCTAATTTTCCACTTCTTGTAAGCTTCTTTTTTGCGTATAACAAAGGTGGAATACCAGAACTCCTGTACACTAAGCATTGTCTGTAACAGCCTAATATACAGAAAGGGCAATTGTATTAGACTGTTTTTAGTGGCTAATAGATTCAAACCTAGGCATTGATGGTCAATTTTTGGTGTGATGATCAAGGCAGGGCATGGATTTACTACGAGCAACCAATTTCACGTGAATGAAGTGACCAAAATGGCTAGTATTGTTTAAGAACACAGGGCTAGCTCCTCTGCTGCTATAAACTGACACAGTTGTAATATCATTATGTCACTTTATATCAGGTAAGATCTGGCCCATGCAATTTACAAATAAGCAAAAGTCATCCATGACATCATTTCTGCCCTTTTTTTAAAATTTATTTTACTTCGGTTGATTTCATTTCCTCATATCCCTCAACTCAATTCAGAGACAAGTCTGTGTGTCTCTTAAACTCAGTTCCTGGATCACCTTCGCTATGGTATGTTCAATACTTTTATTAACATTTGCATGACTTCATTCTTTACACCTAGTTCTCTGCTCTCATTTTTAAAGTAAAAAACCTCTGTAAACAGGTTCCATACAAAAAAATGCTTTTCAACAATAAAATATGTAAAAAGAGTAAACTAGGCTAACACAAACTAGTTTTTTCTTTCTGGTGCAGTGAGCTGCCTCTGGTCATCACTAACTCCCATTTCATGAGAGCCTAACACATAAGTTGTATTGGTTTGGTTTTGTTGTCCTATAAAAACCTTCCTCCCTGGCCCATGGCCAGGTGGCAGCAATCAACACTTCATGCGGTATTCCAGGTGAATGTTATCAATACCTAAGAAGCCTTCTCCATTGCAAGACTCTGATTCTATGATTCGCAGTAACTTACATCATCACTTCTTGTGTGTAATTTACCCATCTGGGACTACTACATAGAATCTGATCTGCAGCAATGCACTGGCCTGATAGCAAAGCCACATCCCTATTCAGAGCCACTGCATAAGGCAACCACCAGGCCTTGTACGAGTATCCAGGTGTCTATGCAAAGTTGTCTGGTTAAGTTGGGTTGGTGTCAAATTCTCAGAAAAGGGATCCTACCCCAACTCCAAACATTTCTGGAAGGGGCTATGTGAGGGGGGCCATCACCCATCCCCATTAATTTTTACCTCCACTGAGGGAAATCTAATCCATGCTGCCAGTTCAAGCTGCCACAGCTGAAATTATGTGAACTATAGATGCATCAATTGTACCATGTGCCTACACCACCTCTTCAAAGCCCAAAGGTTTATTCTCTGCTGATTACCTGTTACAGAAGGCCAAGATCAATGGCCCGAGCCAGAGAAACAACGGATCTGCCCAACCTTCTTTCTGGATCTGGATCTAAGATGGAAACGAACTTATAACCATGGGGAAACCCAGCTGTGGATTCTGAAGGACTGAAACCTACCAGAACACTAGGTTGGAGATGGGAGTGACTTCTAGTAAACTATTTAGCATATGTTTAGGTTCTTTTATTGTTTTAATATGTTTTCTCTGTAAGGCTATTATAAGAATAAATGTGCTTTCTTACAAAGAGCTGCGTAGTAACTTATAACTGCAGACAATACACAAGCGAAAGCCTTTGGAGAGAAAGCAAAGCACAGGCATGGACCTGTTGGGGCAGTCTGGCTTGCTGGGGAATATCAAAGTGAAAATCTCTTCAGAGAGCAAAAGAGATTAAATTTTGGCACTGAGAAACTATCCTCTATGCCTAGCATCCTGCCTCAGATCACACATACAGCAGTACCAGAAGAGTTCATCTACACCAATTATAAACAAACATTTCTTGCAGACTGTATGATCATCACCAACAGTGCCCACAGAAAATAAAAGCATTTAGTTGAAAGCTAACCACCACCATTTATTAAAAGCAGCAGCATCATAGTCTTTGGATGAAGAATGGAGTGAATTTTAAATAATATTTTTGGATGCTGAATTGGAAAGCCTGGAAAATAATATTAGTTTAACCTCATATGAACTCTAAGAGAAAAAGCTTTCATCTTATAATGATCACACACATACACACACCTCCATACTCTGCCACCATGCCAGTCTGTTACTACTAAATTGGGAAAGAGAAGGAAACATCACATTACTAAAGTTAACTTCATAGAAGTACCTCAGCACAAATACCATCTGTGCATTGAATTTTTTATTCAGCTTTAAGAGCACAGAGACTAATACTTTAAAATATGTACGTATCAAATTGTGAACTGACAAAAAAAAACAAAAAAAAGGTTTGACAGCCGTTGGTACTGTAGTCCAGATTAAGCAGGAATACTGGAGTGAATTTGAGGAGGGGTGGGAATGGAGAGAAAAGAAAGCAGAGAGAAAAGAAAAGCTGTTTCCAGAATTGGGAGTGTTAATACGAGTCAATAAAAACTGAATAACTCAAAGTTAAGGCTTTTATCTCTCTGTGTTCAAGGGAGTTCTGCAGAGGTTGGAATGTGATGGACAAAACTAATCAGGACAGTTCACAAAGTTCATTTAAGTAACTGCATCTCATTGTGTTTGTCATGACAATTTAATTTGGAGGGGGAAAAGCACATACTAGTGCTAAAGAGAAGCCCATGTTATGTACTGTATTAGGGACAGGAAATCTCACTTTCAAACCCACTATGTACTATTGGGTTTGAAATTAGGAACTGTTTATTACTGTGATTTTAATGCCAAAATTTTGAAGCTTGTTTTGGTAAGATAAATGTTTATTGGGAATGTTAATGTTCATAATATACCATTATGGCTGAATATGTAATAGATTTGATTTAATAACAAAAGTACTTGTGCCAATTTTGTTTTCAGTAATTAGTGTCTTCAATTTATTTTAGCTAGCCTATTACTTTCTCATTAGAAATACTCTATGTGCTTATTTAATGTTCTCTAAACAGTCATGGAACTATTTTTTAAAAGCCATTTAGTTCTCGTCTTAAGTTTCAACAAAATATATGAAAGAACGCATAAAATGGAAACAAGCACTTCAAAAATTACAGTATGCAAAAAAGAGTCAATCATTTTTGTTTTGCTTAATATTGGAGTTAGAAAAGATGCTAGACCTGATTCTCTATCCCTTTACATAAATAAAGATAGTGGAGTTGCACTTCGACAAAGACAGTGTAAAGGAACTGAGAATCAGCTCCACGTTGTTCATTTGCTAATGTTTTCATATCTATTTTTTAATTTAATTCCCTTTGGAGAAGCATTACATGAACTTTCTATTTTAGTGCAATGATATTGGCAATGATGGCTAAAATTTTATAATCTACTGAACGATCATAGTTTAGAAAACAAATATTATCTTCTAGGCATTTGGTCAAACCTTCTATAATTCAGTTCACGACCCACAAACTTTGGATCACTGGTTCCCAGTAATAAATATAAGGATAGATTCAGATACCCTTTACACCCACTGAGTAGTACCTTACTCCGCTAACTTCAGAAGATAACTTGTCATACAAAGTGGAACTCAACATGAATTAAGGATAACTTAATTTGGCCCTTAGCTTTTAATATGCATCACGGAAAAGGGCATAATTCCTTTCTGAGTATATCGCATGAGGGAGAAGAAAGAAAAACCAAATGTGATTCAAGATTGACCTAATGCAGAAGTTCCCAAGAAAGGCTTCAATAAAAACAATGTTTTAAAATTACAAGCATTCTTCTGATTACTGAGCAAACTTAATCTGCAATGAGTTCTGGAAATGATTCAACCTTCAGTGCTGTCAAACTCCATTATGCACTGTGGCACATGTTGCGAGAAACAATGGATGAGTGTGTTAACCTTTAAACACATATGAACATTCTATTATCTATGGAGAAGAGAGGACTGACAATACTCTTTTTGTCTGGAGGAGATTGCTGCTAACTATTCCAGTTCATTTTAGTTTAATAATATTAAACAAAAAATGAAACACCAATGGACTCAAGCCTCCTCCGCAATGGACATAAAGTGCAGCAGAATTGCTACTGTTTTGGGCAGGAGCGGCTGCAGGCACCAGCATGCCAAGCGCATGCTTGGGGTGGCAAGCCATTGGGGCCGCTCTGCCGGTCGCCGCAAGGGCGGCAGGCAGGCTGCCTTCGGCGGCTTGCCTGCAGAGGATCCGCTGGTCCCGCGGCTTTGGAAAGCCGAAGTCGCGGGACCAGCGGACCCTCCGCAGGCATGCCACCGAAGGCAGCCTGCCTGCCATGCTTGGGGCGGCAAAATGCCTAGAGCCATCCCTGGTTTTGGGGGCTGTGAGAAGGGACTAAGCAGACGTTTTTCAGCCCCCTTAATGCTTAAAGCAAGCTCTTCAATAGTTCTCACAGTGAGATCATGATAGGAGAGGACATTGTGAATGGCATGCATGGATAGCAAGAGAGCCAATGACTTATAACCAAACAAGAGACTGGTCACAAGCCATGTGGGAAGGGGGCACTGGCTGCAGCCTTTCATCACAGAGCCTATGAGCTAATGTAGCAATAGCTTAGCTATACAGACAACGTACACCATTCCTCAGGATTAGCATGAAAAGACTGCTTCCTCCCTATACCACTTCTGTTTTTCCCCTTGTACTAAGGGGATCTTCATAAATCAGGCTTTGCACAACGAACCACAACTTCACCCAATATTTGCAAGTCTGAGTTATTTCCAAGATATCTGCAAACTTCTAGAATAAAAACCATTTAATTATCTTTTTCATTGCAGGAACTGACAGTTCCAAATGTTATAAAAAAGGTGAAATAGCAAAAGGTTCCCATGAATGTCTGTATAATGAGAAAATTAGATTACAGGATACTATGAGATGAATATTATATTTGTAAAGAAATACATATTTATATGACAATTTAAACTGTAATAGCTACATATGGCTATGGCTACCCAAGCAGCATCTGTAAAATATACCTTCCAACTATGCTAGGCCAGGAAATTATGCTCCATCTTGTCAGATGAGGACTTGGCCACAATCACTTATGCAACTCCAGTCTCAATAATTACAGTGCACTGAAAATGCTCCAGCTGGTGCAGGATATGGCAGCCCACTGACTAACCAAAACAAGGTGTGAAAAGCACATCACTCTGGTGCTTTGTACACTAGCAATCCATCAAATACTACATTAAAATTTAAGTCTTGGTCTTAATCTACACCACCTTCAACAAGTGGGGCCCAGGTTCTCTCCGGGACTCTTTCTCCCTGAAAGATTAAACCCAACCACATTAGCTGTTTTCCACTGGATCTATCAAAAGATAGACTACAAGAGTTAACAATAATCATGAGACAGGACAATATGCAAAACCCAGATCTTCAACCCAGCTTTCCCACACAACAACAATGATCACCATTTTTAATAATCTCTACTAGGGCCGGCTCTAACTTTTTTGCAGCCCCAAGCAAAAAAGAAGAGCGCCGCCCTGCCTTACCCCCACCCCCCGCAAGCACCGCGCCGATGAAACTCCTCCAGTGCCGATGAAACCCCCACCCCCCCGAGCACCACGCCACCCAAAGCCCTGCTCCGTCCGAGCGCCGCACAAGCCCCCATCCTCCGAGCGCCATGCCACCCGAAGCCCCGCCCGAGCGCCACGCAAGCCCCTATCCTCCCAGCGCCATGCCACCCGAAGCCCCGCCCCCCTCCGAGCACCGTGCCACCGAAACAAAAAATACCCCTCCAACGATGTCCTGATGACCCCCTCCCCCCCAAAAAAAAACACCCGAGTGCCGCCCTGCCCCAAGGTACTGCCCCAAGCACATGCTTGGTCGGCTGGTGCCTGGAGCCAGCCCTGATCTCTAGGCATGTGAAAAAAGGAAGCTTCAACAAGGTGCATGTTACTTTACTTGTGAAATGTAACACAATTCTGATACTCTTGTGAAGAGTAGGTATAATGCCTAGATTAGACAAAATTCATAACTAAAAAAAACGTGTTTACGTTTCACCATTTATGCTTCTTATTGGCTTTCTGCACTTCATTTTGCTGAGAGAGGGAAACTAGTCTGGTTAGTTTCACCTTTTTTAAGTCAGTTCCACTTTCTGGTTCTACCGAATTGCTTCAGCGTTACTATGTTTGATTTTCAAGGATTTTCAGGTTTCATTTTGCTTTTAATTTAATTTTAATTTAATGAAAATCTCTCAATTCAAGTTACATGCTTTGAAACCCCTTAATTAACTTAATTTTTATTATAATAACTGAATGAGAAAGAACAGGAGTGTTAGATTTTACATAGTGCATTTTGTCATTATGTTTAACAAAATTGCTGTTCACTGACTTTTTGATAGGCTTATGAAACCTTCTTCCATTAAGATAGTTGTGCCCAAAGCTGAGGAGACTGGCAAAAACTTCTGAGACAACTTCCAGGACAGTTCTCCGCCCACCCACCCAGATTTTGTATCGCCCCAGTTTCTTAATCAAAATATCATGCAGTACCAAGTGAAGGATGTGTGTGTATACACACACACACACACACACACATGCATTTTAATATGGCTAAGTGTAAACGTATACATCTAGGACCAAAGAACATAGGCCATATTTACAGAATAGGAGATTGTATCCTGGAAAGTAGCGCTCTGAAAAGGACTTCAAGGTCATGGCAGATAATCAACTGAATATGAGGTCTCAGTGCAATGCTGTGGCCAAAACGGTTAATGCAAACCTTGAATGTATAAACAGGGGAATCTTGAGTAGGAGTAGGGAAGTTATATTATCTCGGTATTTGGCACTGGTACATATACTATTGGAATATTATGTCGAGTTCAGATGTCCACAATTTAAGAATGATGTTGATAAACTGAAGAATGATTAAAGGATTGGAACATATGCCTTACACTGATAGACTCCAGGAGCTCAATTTCTTTAGCTCATGAAAAAGAAGGTTAAGGACTGACTTGTTCACAGTCTAAAAGTACATCCAAATAGAAATTTGATAACAGAGGGCTATGACAAGATCCACAACCATTGGAAGTTGAACCTAGACAAATTAAGACTAGAATTTTTTTAAGAGTGAGGATAACTAGCCACTGACTCAATTTACCAAGGTTTCATGGGGGATTCTCCATCACTGGAAATTTTTAAATCAAGATTCTATTTTTTTTTTTAAAAGATAGGCTCTAGTTCATATAGGAATTAGTTCAAGGAAGTCATATGGCCTGTGTTACACAGGAGATCTGACTTGATCATAATGGTCTCTTCTCACCTTATAATCTATGCACCTATAAATATTCATATACACAGATGTACATACTAAACAGCAATAACTTTCTGAAATCTTAAAAATGTATCTGAGTTTAGAACCCAATCTTTCTCCCACTGAAGTCACTGGCAAAACTTCCAAGAACAGATTCATGCTTTTGCTATACTACAGTTTGTTTTCTGATCACTGTTAGAAGCATCTAGGTTACATGAAGCTCATAAAAGCATACATTTTAATACTTATTCTAACCGTGGTACTATTTTTACCACCAAATTTATATATGCATTCTATTTAGTTCATGGTTGTACAATAATATATTATACTTTCAAGTAATTTTGTATTTCACAAGCAGAATGAATGTAGCTGAAAACAAAATTTAGCTAACAAATTTGACAGCATACTTCCTTCTGTCAAGTCACATGATGTTAATAAATAGTGTTGTATGCATATATTGGTTCTTTCTATTAACTGTATATTGTACAAGAATGAAAGGAGTTGCTAACTTATGGCAACCTGATTCCAGTCAGATGCAAAGCAATTTCACCCAGCATCACATTAGCATTTAATGTGCCCCTGATAATCCTAAACTAAGCATCAGAGGTTCAGGACCACATATGAACTTTGTAGCTATTTACTGAACATCTGTAAGAAGTTTACTTTAATAATACTTTTGTAACATTTTAAATGTATAAATACTTTATATACTCTTAGCTATGAAAGGAGTAAGAAAACTATGATTCGGTTAACTATTTATGGCCCTTTTTGGTACCGCTGAACAGATCACAAGTGAAGAATCTGTGCAGTGCTTCAGATACATAGTGAATCATACTCTGCACTCATTACAAAAGTGAAGGCAAAGATTGCAGCTACATATCTTATCAAGGAAATGGGATGAGGAAATCTGAGGGAGAAGTATACTCCTGGCAAGAATGGCAAATCTTGGAGCATATAATCCAGATGTGTAAACCACCAGTCACAAGACATCTTGGCATTGATGCCTACACAAAGCACTATTCCTGGCCACACCAGTGCAACACACATGAAGGCTTCAGTCTAAGGAACACACAGTGCTGTATGTCAGTCTTCCACTCCATCAATCAAACCTGGATATATGGGCTACTCTACAATGCTGCACTCAGAGCATATCTACCAATAATATATTAACAGTGGGGGAGGGCTGAGGATTAAGGAACCCTTCTCTCCAAATCCTGTTGTAGCATGTGCATCTGACCATGCCTGAACTATGACCTCTGTATGCTGGAATGTCATTCCATAACACAGTGAGGGCGTCGCTGCCTACACATCAGTGATTTGGATGCACGATACAATTAGAGAGATAACAATCATTCTTCCATCTCCCAGAGGGGGAGTTTCTGTAAATAGTCTGCTGCTGCACATAGCTTGTTATTTCAGGATCAGACCTGAAATACTGTATCTTCTCTTAGCTAGAGTAGCAGCTGTGCACAATAGTCTTGAGTGAAGAAACTGAGACTATTGGGAGTAGAGCTATGATATGTCTGTGCACATCTATCCTAAAGATGGTGAATACAGAATATTCAACATAAACATGTTTATTTCACCCACAAGAACTGCACACCAACCCTATCATAGGAGAAAGAGCAGCCACCTCAGTAACGGATCGGGCCATTTGTTTTAGCTATTAACTTTACCATTGCCTGGAGCACATTATTGGTTGCTCAGTTCACTCCTGAGTTTCCTATCTCATAACTTCACTGAAATTTAACGTTGTACAAAGGGGTGGAAAGGATTATTTATCCTTTTTTTAGTTATCCAAAACACAGAGCTCTTTGGGAGGGCTCAGAATAGGGGAGGTAGAACTGGGGAAGCCAGGATTTCTTTTGATGCATGAATTAGGATTTTCCAAGATTTCAGGGGAATTTAGGGGGGAGGGTTGATTCAATCCTACAACCATAATTTTGATGAGACTCAGTCAACTGAACAATATTCTACATTCCAAACTTAGGAACCACCATGTTCAAACCGTGGCCACTAAGACTTATGTTTCTTATGCGAGATACCACGTCCATTTTGGATTGCACTGAACACTGGCAATGGCTACAACAGCTGCGTCCTTTTGATAAAAGGTTGAAGCACATCCATTCACCAATTAAAAGCTCTGCAAATATTTCACAAATTACTTTCAGGAATCTGTTCTGGTTGATGAGTTTTTCCATCTCTAAAAAAGTATTTACCAAATGATTCAATATTCGAGATTTCCCTAGTGCAATCAACACAGGAGGGGGGAGCCTTTCAAATAACAATAACACTATATTACAGATACAGGAGAAACCCCTTTTTCCCCACTGAACTCCCAGAGAATGCAGAATTTGGGCTACAACATGCATTCTATGTCCATCAACACCAAACAGAAAGGAAATAATTCCTTAGAATTTTTAAATAAGAGGACAGAAATTCAGTTAGCTCTTATGGTTTCTTATAGTGCCATCACCTTAACATCTAAGTGCTTCACAGGTAAATAGGTAAATTCCATCTGCAGAACAAGAACCAGTGTTAAAAATGTTTCAAAAAAGACTCCGACATCCAGTATTCTGGATGGGCGAATTTTAAAATGAACGACATTAAGGCATACTCTTGTGGTGGTTAGTGAATTTTATGAAGGGGCCAAAAAAATTAAACAAACAGGAACCATACAGCTCAGTGTAAAAAGCATGTTCTTCCAATACAAGATACATGCTGCAATTAACACACATTCATAATAGTTTTTTCTTCTAGCAACAACACAAAGATGGCTGTTTCTAGTGAGTAAACTGCACCCATGGAAGGACTAGACAAACATCAGCTGCAATGCAGAACTTGTCTCTCATACTATTCCATCCTAACAAGTCTCCCAGTCACTCCTTCACTCTCCTAAGTCTCTTGTGGCTGCCTTAACCTAAACTTACCAATAAATCATGATAAATTATATAAAGTTTAACATCTGAGCCACAACAACTCCATTACAACAGATGATGTAATTTTGTCTTCTGTTTCGAAAGGAATTTTAATATCTTCAAGACTTGTGTGTCTGGATTTCACTGAAATAAATTAAATTAAGCAAGGTTTTGCCTGTTTCTTAATACACTGGAGTATCTCTCTCAAATGTGCTCCTTACCCAGATAAACATGTAAATCTGTCTCAAGCAGTTGGGCTCTCAAGATTTCATATGGAAGTATCTGAAGAGGTTGCAGAAGGCTAATAGGTCACATCAGATAGTTTTGGGCCTATTTTGGCCTATTTTTATGTTTAAAACTAACCTTTTCGAAAGAGAGAGAGAAAGAGAGAGAGAGATCAGCTGCAGACTGTTTAGTTCTGATTAAATACAGTACCATTATTCTATAAATGCAGAGCTATTTAGAAAGCAGTACTATTGGGCATTACTATCATTGTACTTGTTGCTACCTTGGAATGCTACAGAAGTCCTCCTCTTTCTCGGACCTTCAAGGCCATAGCTACTGAAGTGACCATAAGAAACATGTAGGGCAAAGAACAGATGGGAGAAAGTTAATTAAAGTGGAATACCACACAACCAAATGTAATTCTAGGGTACAGGAGTAATCATATCCACTCCCCATACCCAGGGCCGGTGCAACAATTTAGGCAAACTAGGCGGCCGCCTAGGGCACCTAGCGGTTGGGGGCACCTAAAAGTCCCCTCAGGCGAGGAGGTGGAGTGGAGGTCAGCTGGGGGGGGCGCGCAGGGAGGGCTACCGACAGTAATGGGGGGGGACACACAGGGGAACAGCTCCCCGCCCCAGCTTACCTCCACTCTGCCTCCTCCGCTGAGCACACAGCCCAGCTCTAAGTCTCCTCCAATCAGCGCCGCAAGCCTGGGCGGGGAGGAGAATTAGAGCGACGCCGGCGTGCTCAGTGGAGGAGGCAGAGCCGAGGTGAGCTGGGGCGGGCTCACCAGGCAGGGTTAGCTTCCGCAGGGGGAGGTCTCCCCAGGCAGGGTTAGCTGCCGTGGTGGCAAGGGGGAGAGGGGAGAAGTCTCCCCAGGCAGGGTTAGCTGCCGTGGGGGGGGGGAAGTCTCCCCAGGCAGGGTTAGCTGGGGGGAGGGGGGAAGTCTCCCCAGGCAGGGTTAGCTGCCGTGGCGGGGAGGGGGGAGGGGGGAGTCTCCCCAGGCAGGGTTAGCTGCCGTGGCGAGGAGGCGGGGGGGGGAGTCTCCCCAGGCAGGGTTAGCTGCCGTGGCGGGGAGGCGGGGGGGAGGGGGGAGTCTCCCCAGGCAGGGTTAGCTGCTGTGGCGGGGAGGCGGGGGGGAGGGGGGAGTCTCCCCAGGCAGGGTTAGCTGCTGTGGCGGGGAGGCGGGGGGGGGGGGGAGTCTCCCCAGGCAGGGTTAGCTGCCGTGGCAGGGAGGGAGGGAGGGAGTCTCAAAGGCAGGGTTAGCTGCCATGGCAGGGAGGGGGGGGAAGTCTCCCCAGGCAGGGTTAGCTGCCATGGACGGGAGGGGGGGGGGGAAGTCTCCCCAGGCAGGGTTAGCTGCCATGGGGGGACAGGGGAAGTCTCTCTGGGTGGGGTTAGTTGCCGTGGGGGGACGGGCGGGAGAGGCGTTAGCTGTCATGGTGGGGGAGGTATCTGCTGCAGGGGGCTCCCCGGGTGGGGGGCTGAGTTAGCTGCTGGGGGGGGCGGGGTTAGCTGGGGAGGGGATGCAAGGTGGAAGTTTCGCCTAGGGCACAAAACTTCCTTGCACCGGCCCTGCCCATACCCATTATTTTGAGAGAGTTCACTTCTGAAGCACTGAATCTTTCAGCTCACCAGTGCGTTAACTATGCATGCAACTAACAGCTACCATTCAAAAAGTTATATCATAAAGGATCCCAATCCTAAACATATGTTTGAGCCAGAAACAAACGAACGCTGTATTTGTCAATTTAGCAGCTGCAGATTTCCACAAAACTATGAGAGAGATCTGACCTATCACAGTATGGTGCATTTTTTCTTAAAAAAAATAATAAAAGCAAAAATAAAGTAGAGTAGAAGGCAAATTCTCAGACTGCCACACTCCTGAAAAAGAAATTCATCCTGGTACAGTACGAAGAGGAACATTAACACCACAAGAAAAGGCACTATATAAAAGAGTCTAACTGTAGCACACATGCAGTAAAGATGGAGGATAGCCAAAACATTACCAAAAGAACATGGTGTATTTGATTTAGAATGCAAATAGAAAAAGGAAAGATTTGCCTTACAGTTTATAGTCCTGCCAAGTTCCACAATAAAATGTACTTGGTTTTAGTATTTATCATGCTTTGAAATAGTGAAAACTGTTTACTAATTCACAGTTAACATTTCACTGCCTATAAAACCAGCATTTATGTCTGATAGTCTATATTTAATATACAATAATAACTGCCTGGAGTTTTATTTAATGCATGATGCTTCGAAGTCCTTCCAAACGCACAGCAATGTCTATACAGAACCTATATAGAGACTCTGCAAAGCCAGACTCTTAATTTAGCATATTTTCAGTTACTCCCTGTTCAGATAAAATACATTACAGGATTTGTTGAGAATTCTTGGGTGGATTTAGCCTGTACTATAAATGTAGCAGTCACATAGCAAATTTCCACAGACCTTTTCTCAAAATAGCTACAGTGCAAGATGTATTTAACTTTTAGGAAACCAAAGTTTTAAGAGGATATTACAAATAATTTCATATGCGACACTTATCTGTTGGTATACTGTGGTACAATGATGGCTCTTTACAAAAAAGATACTTAAATTATTATTCACAGGTGTTGACTTAGCTTTTGAGCACTGATAAAGAATCAAGATATGCACACAGCTTTAAACTTACAGCCCAACAGTACTGGAATTTTAGAGTTTTGGTTTCACTTCTAACTGGGAAAAGACAGTCCAAACAAGCCATTCCCCCTCCCATCAGACAGAGGTAAACCCAGTTCTCTCTCACAGATGCAATCAGCCAGAACAGACATATCTGCTTAGATGAAACATGCCACAGTAAATGATGACACTTGACCTCCAACTACAGAGATCTTGTTTGCTTACAAGAGGAAACCCAGGAGTCTGGTTATATGTACAGAATGATTAACATTCATGGGGCAGAACACAGGGTAGGTTCTGAACAACATGTACTAGTGCAGCAACAGAAGCCAATTTATTCTAGCAACATTTTTAAATGTCTGCAAAGAACTGTTATTCAAATAAGAACCAGAAACATTTTTCTGTTTATAAAACATCCACAAAGAATACAAAACTTAGAGAACAGGTAGCACATTAAGGGAAAATTACAGATATCTTCTAGAAAGAGTGAAAAATCTTGGATTGTGATTATTTTAATCATGCTCATATAGAGATTGCATCTGTTATTAGTGGATATATATTCTAAATGTTAACACACCACTGAATAAAAGACTGCCTCTGAAGGCAGAAGACTGTTGACTAAACTTGTTGAAAATATTGTTAAAATAGAAAACTAATGTTTGAGAGCAAAAAAAAAAACACAGCCTAATACAAATGTCAAATAAAAGATTACAGGCAATGCACACAAACTTTGGACTTGAATTTCAATGCATAATCCAATCCAACCATCTGACCATCAGTTGTGTAGCAAAATCAAGATTTGGGGCAAACTCCAAAAAGGACAGCCGAGTTACATTATTTTAGCTACAGCATTTTGATATTTAAGAACATCTCTCTGGTAATTACATTCTGTCTGCAGATTAACCTACAGGAACTGACACTCGTCCCTAACGAGAGAAACATTACAATAGATTCCCAGATATCTAAAAATCAACAGATATTTTGCCTGATGTACATCTCAATGATGGTGATACAAGTCTGAGAAGAAAAATGCAGACTTTATACATGTTAGCAGGATCGCTAGATACTCGTCCTTTCCCTTTCCCCAATAACTGGGAAAGCCTCCAGCAGATTTATAACCGAGGGAGCCCCCCACCCCCTGTCCCCATCTTCCAGCAGCCGGAGTAGCTAGAGTCAGGCAGCTCCGGGATGAATACAGGGTTACGACTGCGAAGTTAACGTTGGAGTAAGAGGAAACCTTTCCCCCCCTCCGTACAACCGCGGTGCAGCGAAGGCCACTTCCCCAAGGCAGGACCTGTAATAAGTTCAACAGTCCTCCCCCATCTCCTAAACCTAGCATCCGCAACAGCCAGCCACAGCAACCACCATGCTGGGAGTCAGGGCGTAAGTGGCACATCAGCTCAGAGACGGACACAAGCCTCTCTCTCGCAGAGTAGTTAAAGGTAAATCTGAATCCCCAGGGATGGATAGCGGCGGGGGGGTCTGGAAATACCTACAGACCCCTTTGCTTTAAAGGGCTGGAGAGTCAGAATACCCCATCCCTCCTCCCCTAGACACACAGAGAAAACCGGTGGGGCACGGTGATGGAGACCCCTGGACGCAAGTGCCTAAGAACCCCCTCTCAGCTGCTGCTGGGTGGCAAACCCGACTCCAGAAAGAGATCTCCTTTGCATTCACCATTCACAAAACCAACAGCGCCTTTTCCGCGCCTTCCAGTCTCCATCGCTCTCCAGAGAGCAACTGACTAGGACCTACCGAGCCAGCCTCCACCACCGGGAGCTGCCTGGCTTTCTACACCCCCCGCGCAGAGACACTAGTTGATTTCCCCTTGGCAAAGCCAAAGTGTAACTAGCCTGCGCCCAGCCCCGCGCACTGCTCGCGGGGCGCTCTCTGGCTCCCAAAGAGTTGGCACGTCTGTCCGCCCTATCGGGACGTGGGGCTGGCCCCACGCCCCTCCGATGCAGCACCGCTCACCTCCTTGAGTTCCTTGGCCACGTCTTTCAGGTCCCCCAGGACTAATTCCAAATCCTCCACGATGATCTTGATCTGTTCCTTCACCTTGGCTTTGGAGGCTGCGGGCGGCCCCTCGGGTGGCGAGGAGGAGGCTGGGGTCCCCTTGGACTTGGCTGACATTCTTTGGGGGAGCGATGTGTGGTGACGGGGTATGCAGGTCAGGAGAACTGGGTAACCAGCGGCTGCCCGGCCGCGTCCCTCGGGCTCCCGGAGCTGCTATAGCCGCTGTCTTCCTCCCCACACATTTTGGGCTCAGGGCTGCGCCGCGCTCTGCTCTCCGCCGGGTGGCCGCACCGCGCTGCTGCCATCAACTCCCCGGGATCTGCACTGAGAGCGCCCGGGCTGCAGACGGGCGGACGGTGCGCCTGCGCCTGGCTCCCTCCCTCCCGTAGGCACACGCGCAAGCACAGGGCATGCCGCTCACTGATGGGAGAGAGCCGGGGTGGGGGGCAGCCGTGCGTGCGATCCCCGCGGTGCCCACCCCGGCAGCCTACCGGGCTCTCTTCCGAGCTCGCGCCACGATCCCAGAGCACGCACTTCAGGACTGCTTGGCCCAGACTGGGGGGTAGGTTGGTGGAGAGGGACACGTTTGTTTGTTTTTTACATAAACTTTCCCCTTTTCTTCTCCTCTGTGCGAACTCTCCCTGAGAAAGGGATTTGTCCGATTCCTCCCCACTACCCGGGGTCAAATGATTCCCTTTTATAAGTGCACTGGGGTAGAAGGTGTGAGTGCGTAAGAGACAGGAGAGGAGGAGGTAGCTACAACTCCTCCAGAGGAGGCGCTTCGTCTCTGCTTGGAGCGCAGCGTGCAGTGGAATGGTTGGATCACGATTGCAGGCGACCAGTCCGGCAGTGGTTATTTCGTCTCTTTCACGCTACCCAGCAGGAGCTTCTCTGCGTTAGTTCAGGGTCAGTTTTGGCCACTTCCCAGACACACAACAAAAAATATCCAGGAAAAGTGAAGCACTTTTACACACCGCCAGAGCCTGGCAAAACTCCCCGCAGACGATCGGGTCTGGTTCTGCTGCTCATAGAACATTAATTGTGGGCATGAAACCCCCGTTCTCAGCCCTGTAGATGTCTTGTTCTGGCCCCAGTCTCTGCAGCCCGATCTCATTTAAAAGGGAGAGATGTATAACACCTGTAACAATCCCACCTGACTTTCTTTTTCCTCCTAAAAGAAGCAAGGAGGCTGAAGATTTGCAAACACCACCACATTGGCAGGAGAAACCTCGGTCTTTAGTCAGTGATCACAGATGAGGAACAATAAGCCCTTTTAACTCGAGAAACAAAATCTATGCATTTAGCCAGGTACCGGGGAAACGAAAATAGCTCTCGATTGCTTCAATGCAATAGGTACAATTAAGGGCAGGACTCTCTCCACCCGTTGCTGTTTGACTTCAGCATTTAATTTGCTGGGGCAGAGAGAGAGAGATTATCAGATATTCACCTCTAGTGGTTTTTCCACTTATTGCAAGAAGACGTCATGTCCAGGCACTGGAAATTGCATTACGAATTTTTATCTTCAACTTCAGCTGAAAACAGCCAGCAGAGGCAAACAGCCAAGCTCTGCAACGAAGATCGGCCTGGAGGGTTGCATCTAGTTTAGAAATCTTAAATGGTTCTGTTTCTGAGAGGATTTCTTGCAGTTTGCTATGTTTTAATTTAGCAGCAGGAAAGAAAAGGGAAAGAGCAAAGACATCGCTCAGAGCTGCGTGTGTGCATAATATTTCAGATCTCACCGGATGTAGACAAGTGGGTGGTGAACAGTTCTGTGTCTAGAGTGGGTGTGGGGCTGGAATAAGGAATAGACACAGGCTGAATTGCAAACTCAGCTACCACTGCAGGAAAGCTAGTTGCCCTTATTCAGGAGGTAATGCCATTGGGAGTTTTGTCAATAGACGAAATCACAGGCCTTGACTTAAAGGATTTATTAGTGTTGGGCAAATACTATTTTTAAAAAAGTGTTTTCCATAGGCATTCATTAGAATCTTAAAATAATTTCAGGTGGCCTGTTCACACCCATTGTATTCACTTTCCCTAAGTATTAGGCAATCTGGTTTAAGCATACACATACTCTAGGAAAGCAATGTTAAGATTCATTTTCTGGAGCCATTCATGCTGGAAACTTGATTATTTTGCTTATCCAGTCAGCAAACAGGAAAAGATACCATATGAGTTGAGGGACTATCTACCATTAAGCATTATACCTTGAATCTCAGATTTTGAGTTAAGAGGCACATTAAACAAAAGTCAAGGTGAAAAAACAGCAAAAACTGTTTCCTGGTTTCAGTGA